>NC_044904.1:30177122-31377122 GCF_001633185.2 Quercus lobata
TTTATGGTTTTCAACTTTTCACAAATTTAATTTAGATGATGTTTATATATTAAAATTTTCAATTGTTAACCATGTTTGATGCTTTATTTATTTATATCTATTTAAGACTAGAACCACAATCTTTGGCATCTACGTCAATCTGTTGCTTAGTGCTACGGCTAAAAAAGATCTTATAATACTTATATAAGTACATCAAAGTTCTTTTTTTATATTAGTAATGCTTTCTCTTATCTATCATTTACTTTCTACCAATAGAAATTAAAATATTGTTTCTTTGTATTTATACATTGGAATTTTACCTTATATTATTATTGAATATGTTCTCCTTACATGTAGCTTAAAAGGTTGTATTAATTTCTATCATTTCAAAGATTACATTTAAATAGATCTTCATTATGCTATTGCCTCTAGTTGGACAACAATCACCCATTTAGCACACCAAAGAATCCATTTGAGGGGGTTCTACATATGTGCTATAGTTTTTGCAGGTGGCTGATGATGACTCAATTCATCCAAGTGGAACAGAGCTAGCATTTATAATACATCAGGCCTAGCTAGAATATGGCTTTGCTCACTAGATGTTTTTTTGGTTAATAAGTACTTAGACTTTATTTTTTTTCTATGGGGAATTTTGGACTTTTGACATTGTTATTAAACCTAACACTACATTTCACAATTGTAATTTTTGTTTTTGGAATTGATTGGCATTATTAAAACAAAGCCTTTAATAAACATATTAATTGTTGTATTTAATTGTATTGTTATGTCAATTTGATGGTATTTTAAAAGTGTATAATTTTTCCCGTGCATTGCGCTGGTTAAATGCTAGTTATATATAATAGCAAAAAATGAGAGAAAGTGGGTTCTTACAATTAAGGAGATGGTGACAAATAGAAAAAGTGCCTATCTAAAATTCAGGCATGTTCCACTTTAAAAAGCTATAAATTATGTTGTTTGGAATTGCTACACACCGATTAAAAGCCTGTTATTATAAATAAGAAAAAAAATAACTGGTTACAATTAAAGCATACACGGAAATAGAAATTGAGAGGCGAGGAGGAAATGGGGAAAGAAGCAAAGAAAGAGGCAGAATGGCAAACTCAGCATCATTTCTACCAAGTTTATGGTTAAATCTAACCAAAATCCAGATCATTACAACGTTTGAAAGCCCGATTTACACAAAAAAGCCAAAACTACCCACTCTCGATAAACCTTTTCTTCTTCTTTGCCTCCTTCTTTGCGTTGAAGCCATTTTCTCTGCCTTTCTCAATTATCAAAACCCCTAAACTATAGCCCATCATCGCTCTCTCACTCCTTCAGCATCTCAGTGCCGTCATATACCGGTGAGTTTTTATCTTCGATTTAAGTTTGTTTATTAATTATGATTAGGGTTTGATATTTTGTTTGGATTGGTTGCGATTTTTTTATTCAAATTAAGTTTTTCTCTTCGCCTTTCAATTTGACATTTTGATCAGGCTTTGATATTTGTTTGGGTCTTTAGGTTATATTTGGTTCTCATTATGGTATTTGAGTTATAAGTGATTCTGTTTTGATTATTTGGGTTAAATTTGTTCATGTTTATTTATCCACGGTTTCTGGGTTAAAATGTAGTTTCTTTCAGATACTTTCTAGACAAAGATGTAAGCTTTACAAGTCAAGTGGGAATAAAAAAGTAAATTGGACCTTTTTCCTTAATCTAGGTCCTATAAAGAATAAGATGATGAATTCCAAGAATAGGTATGAGTTAGTTGAGTTCATTTTTTTCCCCCAATTACTTACGCATGCTCTCTTTATTTCAATCAATTTGGTTCCTTCCCTTTATATCTGCAGCTCTGTTCCTTTTACGTTTCAAAATCAATTTCTCTGTGCGTGAAATTTTCATATTTGTTTAATATTAATTCTTCTAGAATAACTATTTGTCATTGTTCATTCTCTGCCCTATTGCTTCCCTTCTAATTGCCATATGCTCTATGCGTCCTTTGCCCTATCCTTGCTACTCTGATTGTTTTTATTGCCCCTATCCCTTCTTTGCAGTAGTATATTTGGAAGGTAAGCACACTCTTTCCCACTTCAACCACTATTTTCAATTCTTGTAACTTCTCACCGATGCTTTTCCTATTTGAATTTCTATATTTAAAATTTTCCCCTCCTGCTGAATTGTCTAGGGTTTTCCTTTGATACCTATTGAAGGATAGATGGATTTATTCTCTTTCTTTGGATGCTTTGTCTCAAATTATCATCAATGTATTTTGGTTTGGGTAACATTAGGGATTTTCGCTCTTGGGTAATGTTAGTTATTTTCACCCTTGCTACTTTTAAATCTAACATTTTACATTGTAGGATAATTTATAATTTTTTCTAAGTGGAATTATGGTTTCCTGGATTATTTGCTATGTTTTGTTTAACATGGAAACCAAAAAAGCAATTGTCTTATTATTATTTACAAACTTTCATCAATTATTAATACACATTGAATCACTGGATATTTTTTTGATCAATGCCTATTAATGCAGATGTAGTATGTATACTGTGAATGCCTATTTGTGTTTTATAGATTGAGATTTTTTTTCTTTGAGTAAAGGAGGTCTTAATAATTTACTTGTTACAGTTGGTCCTTTCATTTATTTGTATGTATTAGATAATGAACAAAGGCAATTAGAAAAGATTGAGAAACAAGAAACTGCAGGTCTTCTCGCAACATACTTAAAGTAACAGAAAGTCAGAAAGGGAAAAGGGGAGGGGAGGGGAGGGACTGCTACATGGGTGAATAGGGATGTTTGATTGTAAAAGGGGAGAGTTTTTGTTTTGTTTTTTATATGATTTGTAGTGTAGTTTTTTGGCCTTTTAGAATCTGAAAGTTCTTGAATACTTAAAATGAAGGGTTCTTTTTGTGATCACATGTTTATTACACTTCTTTTTTTCTTCTTCTTCTTTTGCATCCTATTGATCATATGCTGTTGGAATCATTATTAACCTTCAAAAAAAAAAAAAATTATTTGAGTTTCCTATCACTTTCTTAAAAGATATGGTGCATTCTGATCTGGGTTTAGTTCAGAAACTGAGGCCCCACTTGGTTGATTCCAAAAAATAATTTACGTGGATAAAACATATAAATTAATATATGTAAATATAAATGAATTTCAGAAGCCAAAAATGCTACTCTAAGATAACAGGGGACTTTGTTTTTATCGCTTTTCAGAACTATACTATAATCTCTGACATGTAACTTTCTGAATTTTGAACTAAATTTTGTGAGGTGTGTATGGTTGTGGTGCAGCGGTTATTCTTTGCTTAGGGATCCCCATTACAACGAAGGACTTGCTTTCTCTAAGAAAGAGAGGGATGCCCATTATGTGCACAGTCTTCTGCCTCGAATAATTTTGTCTCAACAACTTCAGGTTGTATTAGTGATATTGGCTTATAGCATTGTTCTATCTGATTCATTGTTCTCATAGTTTGAAACTTTTGCTGACCCTTTTTTGTATTTTACTAATCCTAGGAGAAGAAATTGATGCAGAACATCTGACAATATCAAGTCCCACTGCAAAAGTACATTGCCTTGATGGAGCTTCAAGTAGGACTTAGGAGTTTCACTGTCGTTTCTCAATGTTGATGAGCTTGAGCTTTTACAAGAGTATGTTGATCGTGATATTCATATTAAAGCTAATAAGGACAATGTAATCATTACTATCATGTAAGCTTCTTGAGGATCAATAACTATATTCTCTTAAACCCACAACCTTCAGAAAAACCTTGAACCAAATCTGCTTTAGTTATAACTTATAAGATTTCAATTATCATTTTTTCTAAATCATGTGTTGATGCCAGGTTGCTCATTTTCAGAACAAGTGTCTTCCCCCCCCCCCCCCCCTTTCATTCATGCCCTAGGTTTAATCCCATAATTAGAGAAGTGTATAAATGGAATTTTGAGTTCTTTGAATTGCGTCTGTGTGCTAATTAAGAGATACTTTAGTTTACAAGTATTTTTCCTTGATATTATTTATATACACATTGATTTTTCAGTTTATAATGTTTACATACTAGGTTTAATTCTTTAGTGCATGTATGAATTTAGTTAGTTTGAATGTAACTGACTGATATTAGCTGATTAGTGGCAATGCTAAAAATAATTTCCAAGAATTCCAGATTGGGTTCCCCTTTGAAACAGTTGTTGTTGGTGGCAAATTATTTGATGATGTCTGTCATCTCCTTAAATTAGATTCAGTACAGACAAAGAGTGGGGAAGTGAGGGAATGTCAATTTCTTTTTTATTTATTATTGTTTTAATTTTTTGGTTTCCTCCTTTCTATTTGGTGTGTGCGTGTCAGTTTTTATTAAAAAAAAAAAAAAATAGCGTTGGAACCGTGCAATTATTGTTGCATGAAAATATGTGATTTTATTTAGGTTGTATTTTAATTTGCAGGTATATAGAGTTGAATGCAAGAAAATTACCAGCAAATTGCTTTGTAATATATACCCACCACGAAATTAAGTTTAGTCCCTTGCAAACAATGGTTTCTTGCATGTATTATTTTATTTTGTGTATGTTTATTGGAATTATTATTTTTTTTAAATTTTATTTTAAGGATGTTGTAATATATAACTTTAGATTTTGTGAGGATGTGAGTTTGGATCACACAAGTATTGGTGTGATATGCTTGACATATTAACATGGAAACCAAAAGAGCAATTGTCATTAGAGAATGAGGAGTAAAAAAACAAAATGTTTTCAAAGTATGTGCTGTGAATTATGGTTATGTTTGTCTCTATAAACCCAAGGCTTATTAAAAAAAAAAAAAAAAACTAACATAAAAGACCTTTACTTTGTGGTTAGTTTGCTTGATATATATCATGTGCTTGATATTTTGTTTCTAGATGAAAACTATTGTAACATATGAAAGGAGTGATATTTTGTATTGTATTTTATAGATAGAATTTCTGCAATTATTGGACAAATGAGGGGTTGTACGACATGCACTTGACGAATTTTAATGTATTGTTATGTTGATTGTTTTCTATTACATAAAATGATCCCTCGCATTGCGCGGGTTAAACACTAGTATATATAAAAACAGAAGCCTCAAGTGGGAAAGAATGATGTTCTGCCAAGTGACACTTTCTAGGCAAAAAGAATTTGTTGATATTGGGCCTATGTGGCTTGAATTGCCAAGCCCAAATTTGGTCACCTTAGTTAACTGAATCCAAATAACAAGTCACAATAAATATATATATATATATATATATATATATATATATTGTTATGTTCAGCACTTTAGATGATTCCCAATAACCTAGCAAGTGTAGCCGTGTGAGAGAGTTATTCCTAGCACCAGCCACATAAGAAGAAGAATAGTATTTTCTTGTCCTGTGGGTGAGAGAGAAGTTAGGGTGTAATTGGGATTTGGGTTTTTTGAGAGTGTTCTTGTGCACTATTGTATCTCCCTATTTTTTATAGTGAAATTTCTCCGTTATCTCCGTGGAGGTAGGTAGTTTGCCGAACCATGTAAATTCTTGTGTACTTGTTATTTGATTTCCGCTTATTTACTGTTATTGATTTGAGTTCTAGGGTGCTATCTGCACAACAAGGGGTATCAGAGCAAGGTTAGGATTCAATCCTTTGAATACAATAATGATGTCAAGCACAAAGTATGATGTAGAGAAGTTTTGTGGTAAGGGAAATTTTTCTCTTTGGCAAAAGCGGATGAAGGATCTCCGAATTCAACAAGGAGTTCATAAGGCCTTGCTTGGGAAGGAGAAGAAACCAGAAACGATGAAGGATGTAGAATGGGTAAAGATGGATGAGAAAGCAGCTAGCGCTATTTGCCTTAACCTTGGTGATGAGGTCATTCACAACATCCTAGAAGCAAAGGCAACAAAGGAGGTTTGGGAAAAACTAGAAGGTCTTTATATGAGAAAGAATCTGACGAACAAGTTGTACGTGAAGAAGCAACTGTATAGTTTGCATATGAAGAAGGGTTCAGATCTGTTGGAGCATCTCAACACATTTAATATGTTGAACACCCAACTGTCAAGTTTTGGGGTGAATTATGAGGACGAAGATAAAGCGTTACTCTTATTAGCATCGCTTCCTACTTTTGATCATCTAGTGACTACATTGATGTACGGGAAAGAGACTATAGTACTCGAGGAGGTGACTAGTGCTCTCTTGTCACATATGAAGATGAAGCAAGATTGCGATGGTTCTTAGGCTAATGGACTTATTGTAAAGTCTGAGTCAAACAATAGGGGTAGAAGCAGGTCAAGAGAATGGAACTCTAACACGAATAGATTAAAATCTAAATCACCTTCAAAGAAAGATGTAGAGTGCTTTTATTGTCATAAGAAATGACACTATAAGAATCAATGTAAAGAGTTGAAAGAGTATTTAGTGGAGAAGAAGAATGGAAAGAAGCCCCTAGAATCAGCTAGTGTTGCTGAAGAAATATCAGATGACAGTGAAGTTGGTGTAGATTTACTTTCAGTTTCATCAAGCAACAATGTTCTACTAGAATCTTGGGTTTTAGATTCAGCATGCTCATATCATATGACTCCAAAGAAAGATTGGTTTGACACGTATAAGCCTAACAACGGTGGTATGGTCCAAATGGGTAATGATGCTACATGCCCGGTTATTGGAATTGGTACTGTGAAGATCAAGATGTTTGATGGAGTTGTGAGAGTTCTTAGTAATGTCAGACATGTTCCAGATCTTAGAAAGAATTTAATTTCTTTAGGAGTATTGGATGATTTGGGCTATTCATACTCATCAAAGGGTGGAATCACGAAGATTACCAAAGGTACTTTAATGGTGATGAAGGGACAGAAAGTAATCACACTTTATAGATTGATTGGAAACACAGTTGTAGGAAGAGTTGTAGTCACCACTCCGGTGGAGTCCAGCACTGACGATACAAAATTATGGCATATGCGACTTGGCCATATTGGTGAACGTGGTATGTTAGAGTTGCACAAGAGAAATTTATTGAAAGGGGTGAAGACATGCAAGCTAGACTTTTGCAAGTATTGTGTGTATGAGAAGCAGCATAGAGTCAGTTTCAAGACAGGCTCTCATACAAGTAAGGGTGTTCTTGACTACATTCATTCAGATGTTTGGGGTCCAGTATCAGTTTCTTCTCATAGTGGTGCTCAGTATTTTGTCAGTTTCATTGATGACTACTCTAGAAAGGTATGAATTTATTTTATGAAGTATAAGTCTGATGTGTTTGGCATATTTAAAAAGTAGAAAGCACAGGTTGAGAATCAGACTGGCAAGAAAATAAAATACCTTAGAACAGATAATGGACTAGAATATAGAGATAGAGAATTCACAAGATTTTGTGAATTAGAAGGCATTACTCGTCACTTCACAGTTAAAGGAACTCCACATCAAAATGGGGTTGCAAAGAGAATGAACAGAACCTTAGCAGAAAGAGCTAGATGTATGAGATTGAATGCAGGGTTGCCTAAGGTATTCTGGGCAGAGACAGTTAACACGACAAGCTTCATTATTAATAGATCTCCATCATCAGCCATTGACTTTAAGATTCCAGAAGAGGTTTGGTCAAGTAGACCAGTTGATTATTCGAGTCTAAAAATCTTTAGTTGTCCAGCTTATGTGCATGTGCAGAGTGGAGAGCATTCTAAATTGGATTCAAAGTTAAGAAAATGTGTATTTCTTGGTTTTGAAAAAGGTGTTAAAGGCTACAGGCTTTAGGATCCAATCTCAAAGAAAATGGAGACTAGCAGAGATGTCATATTTAATGAAGCCTTTATGTTGAAACAAAATGAAGCAGAGACATGTGATGATAGTCTACATGAGAAATTAACTATTGAGGTGGAGTTTGATGAGAATAGTTCACCTAATGATAAGGGTGATGTTGAGATTGATCCACAGCAGCAACAAGAAGAGCCTTATTCAATTGCTAAAGGCAGAGAGAAGCAGGTTTACAAAGCACCACAGAGATATGGCTTTGAAGACATGATTAGCTTTGCTCTCATAACTAGCAGTGGAGATCCATTGTCTTATAGGGATGTAGAAGAGATGGGGTCACTACAGAAGAATAAGACTTGGGAATCCTCTAGTATATTGACAAATCTAGTTCCAACAGATAAGTTCAAGAGCTACTTGGACTTGGTTGATGTTTGTAGTTTGTAAGCCCTTAAGGGTGAAGGTGGAGGCGATGGAGGAGTTTCCTCGTGTAGCTTGATCAATTCAAGCAAAGGTGGAGATTTTGATATTGGGCCTATGTGGCTTGAATTGCCAAGCCCAAATTTGGTCACCTTAGTTGACCGAATCCAAATTGTAAAAGGATTACTACTTTGCCGACTTGGTTAATAACATATATATATATTGTTATGTGCGGCACTTTAGATGATTCCCAATAACCTAGCAACTGCAGCCGTGTGAGAGAGTTATTCCTAGCAGCAGCCGCATAAGAAGAAGAAAAGTATTTTCTTGTCTTGTGGGTGAGAGAGAGTTAGGGTGTAATTGGGATTTGAGTTTCTTGAGAGTGTTTTTGTGCACTATTGTATCTCCCTATTTTTTATAGTAAAATTTCTCCGTCGTCTCCGTGAAGTAGGTAGTTTGCTGAACCATGTAAATTCTTGTGTTCTTTGTGTGTGCTTGTTATTTGATTTTCGCTTATTTACTGTTATTGATTTGAGTCTTGGGGTGCTATCTGCACAACAAGAGAATTGAAATAGCCTCAAGTGTCATATCAAAGATAAAAACAAATAAAATATTGGCCTTTTGTTTCATTTGGTTCAATGTTTCAATACCTTTCTAATTAAAAAATATATATTCTTTGTATCATTTGATTCAATGTTTCAAGACTTTTCATCCCTTGCATATATACACTATTGGGTCATGGAGGCACCAACATACAAATCATGGAGGCACCAACAAATCACCAAATAAACTAAATGCAATGGAAATTAAATTGATACTGTGATTTGTTGAAAAATAGGAAAAACCTTTCATAAGACAAAAATCTCACCGAGTGAAATTAAGGTCACCACTTCCAAGAATCTACTAATCAATAATCAAGCAGTTACAAGTATGAGAAATCTTACCACTACCCTAGCCTATCTCAAAATATCATCTTACAATTAAACCTTCACTTTAATACCCAATTGGACTTGATCATGTGGTAGCCTTTTTTCCTTTGATACACAAATCTCAAATCTGTGAATAACTCTTTTGTACGGATCCCAGTACGTGACTAACTCTAGCAATTTGAATAATTGTTGTTAACTGCAAAGTTCTTCACTTCATAAATGATGAAGATCAATAAGCACTTAGTTACAAAATCCTATGGCATACAAATGCAGTAACTTCTCATAAAAAAAAAAAAAAAAAAACTCTTGGTCTCTGTATTCGTGTGTGAGGGCTCTTAAAAATAAGCCTTATATATGTTTAAGGTTGTAAGAAAAGAAACCCTAAACAAATAATACAGCTTGGGCCGAATTTCAAATCTGGAAATTCTAAAATCCTAATTTTTGATAGATTGAGCTTGTGTTAGCTTTCCATTTAGTCTCGATAGTAGCTATTTGTCGAGTTTGAATAAAATAGCTTTTCTTCACTTGTTTTTTGGATCCATCTTCATGCCTTCACCTCTTGAACTTCTACCCCGTTATAAATACCTACCCATAGCCCATCATGTTATCCCATATCAAATATACACAGACCAAAAACGATGTCATGTACCTTCAATCTTTTAATGACATCTACCTAGCTCTAACATTGTTGTTTCATCTAGTCCTAACCCATAAGAGTTGGCTACAACCAAGGAAGGGAGCTTGCATTTTATATTGAGCAACAATGGAAATTATGATTTTGATGTTAAGGTCGGACTGGATTTGTGGATTTTGTAAATGATGTGATTGATTGTGGGTGATTGGGATGTTTATTTTTTATTTTTATAATTAAGGAGAAAGATAAAGACATTCTATATTAACTTTTATTCTACAATATTTCTCCAAAGTTTTTTTTTTTTAAATTTTTTTTTAATTTTTCATTACTTCAATTGAATAATTATAATGAATATGTGTGTGCAATATATAATTGTTTTTTTTTTTTTTTTTTTTTTGAATAATTACTAATAAAGTTCTATAACAATTATACTACAATACATATACAACATTCTCCAAAACCATCTTACATAAAACATTATAACATTATCTGTACATCACACGGGTAACTTACTAGTTAATTATAATCGTACGAAATTAGCTTTCGCAATATTTCCATAGCCTTATAAGCTTCAATTTCTTTTTTATAAAGATTTGAAGAAAGAAGAAATGAGGTATGTTATTCTAATTAAATGATAAGTTAACTATCTTACTACACTTGAGCATGCTTGCATCTTCAAATAGGTATTTTATTGTTCTTTTTTCACTAATTAGTTTAGGTCTATACTTCCTCATAATGTGTTTTTTGTGTCTGACATTATCTTTTCGATATCTAATGATGTATTACTATTGTCAGCGACTTTTTGCGACAAGGGCCAAAATTGCAAGATTAGCCCACCTCTGCTTGGGTTCTTTAGAAGTGTTTATTTATAGAGAATTAAGTCCAAAATTTCAATATTTAATAAATAAAGGCTAATGGTGCTTTAACAAGAAAGAAATAAAATTCCATAATTAAAATTCAATAAAATGTAGAAAAAGTACAAAGATTCGAAACTTAGACCCACAGTCAGCGAGAAGAGGAAATTGAGAGAGGTTGTGAGGAAGAGAGAGAAGGTTCCCCTATACCCATATTTCCACTCTTAAATTTTAGAATTATGAGGATATTAGTTGGCTAAATGGGCTTTTAGTCTCAAGTTTCAGTTCTATGGGGGAAAACGTAGTTGGTTCATTTTTGAGCAAAGGAGATAGTTTTATATAGAGTTTAGGGTGTTGCTAATGACTAAGTTTTTGAAAGTAGAAGAGGCTTTTATTGCCCATGACACTAATTTGGTGTCTTAGCTAGTGTTGCTTTTGTTTAGGGAAGAGTTTGGCATGCTTTTAACATGATTTGGGAAATGCTTGACTAAACCTTCATTGGCTCTCCCTTTTTAGTTGTTTTAGGCCATTGGGAGGCTCACCTGGATGAGAGCTAGCAGCTGAAGTTGGCCATCCATAAGCCTGAGATGCTACCAGTATCCCTTGCCCACTTGGTAGCACGCATGTGTTGGGCTCATGCAAAATGTCCGAAAGAAACCAACCCATACCCTCCAAACGACACTTCCTCAATTTCCCTCATAAATCGCATGGGCTTGGGCCATGCTTAATAAAATATAATTCATGAATTGAGCCCACAAGGAAGTCGAGCTTGGTTGAATTGGGCTAGTACAAAATGTGTCGCGAAAATGGGTATCAACAATTATCTAATGGGATGGTTTCATAATAATTCTATGGTATTTTTTTTTTCTTTTTTGATAGTATTGAGCATTAAACTTTGCTATCTACACATATCTTTACTCTTTCTTGATAATTCAATAGTTGGATAGTTGGGGGAGGGGGAGGGGGAGAGGGTTTTAAATCCTATACATCACCATTAGAAACACTGGGAGATTCTTAATAATTTACAAAGCTCTTAGTGATGTCTAATCACATCATAGTGTATCCGCACATCATGCGGGCTCATAAGCTAGTTTCCATTAGATTGAATCCCTTGTAGCCTCCATGCCTTCAGCTTCTCCAAATTTTCATACCCATTGAGAGGAGACTCAAGCCAAACACTCTTGATTCCCCTATGTGTCTTGGATTGGTGCTGAAAATTATAGAACTTATCACAAACCTTCTAGTGGCTTTGAAGTATCCAAGAGATTGGATTTGCGATTGATATCTCAACTTGCAAATCAGAAGCTATTAAAGAGGAAGAGCCGGTGCAGCCGGTGCAGGGATCTTGGATTCAAGAGAAACTACATAGAACTAGGAAGGTTTTGTAAGTATTTTGTATTGCAATCGGTTTGCTGGGCTAGTTTCTCCGAGAGTTTTCGCTTCTTGTGGGTTTTTCTTTGCGTAGAAATATCATTCTTTTGGGTGTGTGAGTTGTGTAATTGGCTAATTAATTAATTTAATCTAATTTGATCAATTGGTCAAAATTGGTAGATAGCTAAACTTTTATATTCATAAACCATACAACTAGCTATTTAATTTTCAAACAGAGTGATTGCTGGCTGTGGGGTTTCAGTGTTCTAAAATCAGCCACCGTTTATGCAAATCACTACATAAATATTCATCTGCAAAGCTTGCAACTGAATTAATGATTATTTTAGTACTATTTAGAGCTTCAGTATATTGCTAGCTATTACATTCTGTAGTAAGTGAAAGAAACTGAATACACCATATTCTTCTCAAATTCCTTTTTCTTCTCTCCACCTTTAAGGCAATATCTAAGCTTTCTGTGCGCCAACGGTTGATTTGGTCCCAAGCAATGACCCATGAACAAGTGTACCCCTAGCATGATATTCAGCTAATTTATCAACGGCTATTGAGGATAGAATTACTACTAGAACAGGGCGTCAAACCCATGCCAAACGATGAAGGAATTGACAATAAGATCTCAGATGCTTCAACGCTAGTAAAGTTACCAACACAAGCACTCTCATGTGGTAATTCCTGCAGATCAGCATTGCCGTCCAAAAACTGCATCACTTGCCTCATGCTAGGCCGAACTGCTGGCGTTGAGTGTGAGCAAAGCAAGCCTAGTTTCAAAACCAATTCCATTTCCTCCACTACATAATTACCTTCCAATCTTGCATCACTAGCGTCAAGGATGGCTCCTTTTCTCCAGCACCCGAAGACCCAATCAACTAAAATTACCTCTTCAGGTAGTCTTTGTGGCTCTATAGGCTTTCTTCCACAAGCTACCTCCAACATGAATGCCCCAAAAGCAAACACGTCAGTGAAAGTAGTTACCCTTCCTGTTCTGGTAAGCTCGGGAGCCAAATAACCCACAGTTCCAGCTACATTGGTGCTTTCGGGATTGTCACCATGGTCGCATAATCTTGCAAGGCCAAAATCTCCTAGCCTTCCATTTAATTCAGCATCTAATAAAACATTGCTTGCTTTTACATCTCTATGTAGAACAACCTGTTCCCACTCTTCATGGAGGTAGAGTAGGCCAGATGCTACTCCTTTGAGGATTTGAAAACGTTGAAGCCAATCAAGGTTTGATTTTTCACTTCCATATAAGAACCTGTCAAGGCTTCCGTTGGGCATATAATCATAGACCAAGAGGAGTTCACCCTTTCGCCGGCAGTATCCTAGGAGCTGCACCAAGTTCCTGTGCCTCAGCCTGCCCAAGCTAATGATTTCAGCCACAAATTCCTTCATCCCCTGTTTTGAATCATGGGAGACTTTCTTGACTGCAATTTGTCTATTGGAAGAAGAAAGTGTTCCTTTATAAACCTTTCCAAAACCTCCTGCTCCAAGAAGCTCTTTGTCTGAGAAACCCTTGGTTGCTTTGTAGAGATTCTTGTAGATGAACCTGTGAGGACCATACTCGCTTTCCCAATCTTCACGTATTTCTTCATATTTCTTCCTCCTCCAAATAAAAGTTGCTCCAGTGACCAATACTACCAGCACAACCACAACTGCTATGAGAGAAATTAAGATTATTCTTACTGGATTCTCTTCACTTTTCCTCTGTTGGGGAGGTTGAGGAAGCTTCGAAACATCAAGGCTTTGTGCTTGTCCACTTTTATTAAAACTCCATCCAAGAATATAGTGGTCACTTGCAACTACACCAGTGGCTGCAGAGAAACCAACATACATAGATTCCAAAAGATATTGGGACAGATCAATGTGTTTTGACAAGAGAGGCCGGTTTGGTTTTGGGATGCTGGTCGGGGCTAGTGTTACATTCAGTAACTTTTCTGCTTCGTTGTAGTCTATCCAAAGATGCATTGGGTTGCCACTCATCAGCTCCATGCTTCTGTTCTTCCCTTCTTGACCAGAAAAGTAGGTTGCAGGAGCTGATTCATTTGATACCAGACCATTCACATCAATTCCCACATGGTTACTGTCTATATCTTGTACATCAGGACTTTTAACAGTATCAACCTCAATGGCTGATATGTTGTTTGTTGGACTGCCATTATTTGAGGCATTGAAGATTCCTAGATACTGGCTGGCTACACCATAGGTGAATTCCAGCGAGGGACTGATGACGAAGGCAAGGCCATGCCCACCCAATGTTGGCATTTGGGGAACTATTGCAAATACAAAGTTCGTGGAAAATGAAAGAGACCGAGTTAAAACAGAAGAAGAAGAAGAATTGTTGAATTCTAAAGGAAGTGGGTAGAAAGCATAACCAACTTGTTGGTTTGAAGTGTTGGTGAGTTGCAATAGACCATTGGAGTGGATTTTTGCAATTCCATCTAGACGCAGATTTGTTTGATTGAAGCCATTATAGATGAACTGGTCATTTTGAGCAGACATGAATGGAAGCTTAAAGATGAAGTAGAGAGTTACCAGAAAGGGAAGTGATATAACCACAGTCGCCATTAAGAAAAAGTGGGGAAAAGGTTCATCTCCGAGAATACAGAGCTTTTGCTTGTTTAAAACGTCACAAACTCCCAGAAAATGGCTTTTTTTTTTTTTTTTTTTTTTTTTTTTTTTTTTTTTTTTTTTTTTGTTCAAATTGTTTAGAATGGCGCGGGTCCACCCTGACGTGAGGGAGGGCTGCGGCAGTCATAATAATCTTTCTCAGCCGCTAACTATATGATAAGGAAAATGATTTTGTAATTTTGCAATTTTGATGGCTCCGGAGTCATTCTCATCATTTTAAGTACAAAAGAGGCATGATTTTTTCCTTTTTTTTTTTTAAAAAAAAATATATTTTTCTGAATACAATTTCATTCAAAAACAAGATTACACACTGCTAGCAAGCTACAAAAACAGTTATAAGTTATTAACTGAATATCACAAGCTGCAAACCTCTTATATTAGACAAAACCAAAAATGTAGAAAGTACAATTTGTCATAAACAAAATGAACGAACATAAAAATAAAAATAAAAATAAAATACTAGAAGGAATATTCTAATTACATCAGTAGCCTTTACTTTCTTACAAGAAGCCAAATTTTCTGTTACATCAGATAGGATGAGCTTGTGTATGGTTTCATTTACCCTGAATTTAGTCTTATGCTACCTATATTTCTCTTAATCCACACATGGTAAGTAAGAACACGAAAAATGGTTGTTTGAATCCCTTTTTGACTTCATAAACGCAAAGTATACTGTCTCTATCTTTCCTTAGCACACCAATTTAGAATATTGTATACTAGGACCTTAGCATTGCTTGAAATGAACAAAAGAAAATTTCTAGAAATTAAAATTTTCAACGCAAAAGATACTTGTGTATACAGGATTTTGGGAGGTGTATCTTGGGAAGGTTTCTTTTTTCATGCGATAGGATCCTAAAACTGTACTTGCAAAATAAAAATTATGTATAATTATTTTAAAACTAAAATGTTTTGTCTACCTAAAAAAAATTGACCGAATCCCAAAAATAATCATAACCCCAAACATAATCCTTAATCCTTAATCCCTTGAACAAAAAAAATTAAAAGCATAACAATAAAATTTCACAATATTTTCACAACACCCTTGTATTAAATTATTGTGGTCCCAGTCTAATATTTTATTAATTTTATTTTGACCTATAATGGTCTAACATCTCAGTTATTGTGAAAATATTGTGACAATTTGTTGTGCTTCTCAATGGTGTTGGTAGCTCTGTTCTCCTCAACACCTCAACTCACAATCACTACAAGCATTATCTGTTGCTCTTTGCCTCTCTCTCTCTCCCCTCATTTTTCTCTTCTCTATCGTTGTTTCAAACTCTCTCTCACTTTATTACTCTTATCTTAGAGTTTTAGTTCTCGCTGTATCTTTTATCAGTCCATTTTCTCTTTTTCGTTTTGTTAGTAGAGGATTGTAAAACTTCATATATTTGTCCATATGTGTGTGTGTGTTTTAGTGATGTCGATATATTCAAATTCTCTTTTTATAAGATTTTTTATAATTTAAATTTCTTAATGAATACGCTAGATTTCTACAGCCGCAACAACCTATGAGCAACATTTTCTTTTTTCCTTCAATAATTCTGAATTTCTGATCAAATTCCTATACCAATTTGATCTATTAGAACCACCCTAAATATATACTTCACAAGAGATTTATTTAGGTAGTGGCACTAGAAAATAAATTAAGTTGCTTTTAAAGTGAATCTTTTGTAAGAATAACTTTTCAAGATTAGCAATTTGGTAAAAAATTTACTGATCATCTTTGATTTGGATTTTCCAGGCTGTGGTCTTGTCCTTCTACTGAATGTTCCTCCAAATGATAAGTAAAAGAAAGTGAAGGTTTTCAAGACTAGCAATTTGGTCAAAAATTTACAGATCATCTTTGATTTAGATTTTCCAGGCTGCGGTCTTGTTCTTCTACTGAATGTTCCTCCAAACGATATGTAAAAGAAAGTGAAGGTTTTGGATATTAAGGTTTTGATGCAAAAAAATTCAACCAATTGTGCTTTGATTGTGTCCAAAATTTGAAGGTAACACTAAAATAAACAATAGATAGACTATTAAAAATTATATGTATATAAAATATAGATTAAGTGCCAATTTGAAATACACTTATAAGCTAGCTTATTGCTTATTGTTCCTACTATTTGTAGGTTCCATATGAGTCACTTACTTTATTTATCTTTTATCTACAATACTTCTAGCAAAAAGCTAGACAAGTTGTTCCTAAATGGACACTAAATTACTTGGTAGTGAATCATTTGTAGCAAGTACTAGTCTAGTCGACTTTCTACGGTGTTCCTCCATATGTTTAGTAACAGAAAAGTGAAGGTTTTGGATATTGTAGATTTGGTAGATCTAGAGTCTGTTTGGGATCCGCTTATTTTGCTGAAATTGAATTTTTTGTTGTTGAAAGTACTGTAGATAAATATAAAAATTAGCTGAAATAGTATAGTGAGATCTATGAATAGTACCAAAAAGTACAATGGGGTCCATGAATAGTAGCAAAAATAAGCTGAATAGTAAAATTTTGGAGCCAAATGCACACCTAGTAAGTTAAGGGTTGGAAAACCATCACAAATTGTAAGTTTTATTAAGTTAGAATGTTTATTTTCAAGTTCAAGAAAAAGACCCAAGTTTTGCTCAAGGAAAAAGGAGTTTTCAGATTCTCAACACATACTTGAAAATTGTTAACATGTAGCTAATACATCCTCCATCGATCGAGAATCGCATAATCTATTTCTAAAATGGCCCATTAGGTTATCTCTCTGAACCCTAATTCGCGTTGTACTTTCCAAACTACATACAGACATATTGGCATCGCTTAAAAATGAGAGAGAGAGAGAGCACTTTTTTTCACAAAAGAGATCTAAACCCTAATTCTCTCTATTTCACTATTATACTAGAGTTCAAGAAGTAGATCTAAAGACTCTATCCTTGGAAATTGGTTATCAAGGTTGAAGTCACGGTGTTATCCTAGTGCTACAGTTGAGGAGTAAAGCATCAAGAGATTCTTGGAATCAGTTGGAGGTTCTGGTCAAACACAGGTGCTTCCACCATGAAGATTTCCATTTGGTTAAAGAGTTCAGATGTTCTACAATAGTAAAAGGTTTTACATGTAAGTTGTCTACAGGTCGTAAAATCTAGGAAAATGTTTTTCCTTTAATTATGAAACTTCTCTTATCATAATGGATTATCTTATTGAGGAAGGTTTCCCTTAAAGTGTTTTTTCCATTTTAGTGTTCTCCGTTGGTTTTCCACTTTGTCATCATATCACCACCTCATTGTGATTGCTTTCGCGCGATTAGTGACATCTACTTGATATGCCTCATATGCTTTAATTGTTTACCCATAATTGATAAATTGGCATAACCAAATTAACTGGAATAATTTGTTTCATTTACTATGTAATCAACAACCAAGGTCTAAATTACCCAACAAGATTCAATGCAAAAGAAAAATAATAATAATAAATAAATAAATAATAAAATTCAACCTTCTGCTTTCTTTATGTCCAAAATTTCAAGGTAACACTAAAAGCAACTAAAGACTATTAAAACTTTTTGGTCTTTCTCATTCCTCACATAACAAAGAAAAAATGTAAAACTTTACACTTCTTACAATAGATTAATATTGGATTAAATCCTTGCAAAATCTACAATTTGATTTTGTGAAGGGATCTTTGGGTTATATATTTCTTAGTATTGTGACCAAACTATTTTCTCACTATTCCATGATTCTTTTTGCTTTTGAAATTTTGCAATTCAGAATTATGTTGTCAAGAGTTTATAATTTATGGGAGAAAAATCTGCACTTTAAGTCCCTTCAGTCTGCCTTTATTTACTGTTGATTAATTCAAAATGCTATCAAATAAGGTACTTGTAATCTATTCTATATATACTATAAAATCAAACTTCTGACCAATATTTAAATTTTTTTTAAAGTTCCCACATTATTTTACAAATCAACATTATTAAAAAAAAAAAAAAAAAAAAAAAAAAAAAAAAAAACTATTTCTAACCCAAAAACAAAACCCAATTCTTCTTCTAAAAAAAAAGTAAAAACTAAACAAAACCCTATGCTTCCCCTCTCCTTTTAGATCCTCTCATGTGACCATCTCCTTCCCCCAAAATCAAAACCAAAAAACCCCCCAAAACTCAAATCCTCTCATAGCCACGGCCAATATCATTGAGGAAGCTAGAAGCAATCCAAAAATCCTAATGCAAACTCTAAAGCAAGGCCTCTTCAATCTCAATCCCATCCAAGCCTCTCTTCCCTGCGGTATCAATGTAAGGAAAATTTCAAAGTGAAAGTCGTGAATTGATTTGGTATTTGATGTTTACTATTAGTTAAAGCCATTTGTTGTTTGTTTATGAACTTCATGGTGTTGAACGGCAAGCCAAGTCCAAAGAAGAAGAAGAAATTGTCAATTCTTCCCCTTTATCGTGTCTCTTATTTGGTGTTTTTACTTTTCTATTGATTTCAATATATGTTTTATATTGATATATTAAGTTCTTTTTCTTTTTCCCCTTTTACTATGTATTGCCATCCTCAATTTTGTTACCGACAATAATTCCAATTTTTGTATCTTTATGTTTTCATATGTTTGACGAAATGCTGATGAGAAGGATTAAGAAGAAAAATGATGATGAACTGATAAAAATTACTATTAGGTTTTTTCTTTTGTTTTGAATTTAATTTTGTGGACTTTTATTTGGATTCATGTGTCTCCTCTTATAAACTTGATTTTTGGCTTATTGGGAATTTATTGATTCCAATTTTTATTGGGAATTTGGAATTTATAGGTTCTAATTTGATCCAAGACGGAATCATAGTGATCTTTGAGATTGTGTATTTGAAATTTTATGGGAAATTGAGCAATTAGTACAAAAGATCAGAACCACAAATGAAGCAAAAAATCTCAACCAAATGATATGAGATTTTCTGCCGTTTTATCAAATTAGAGACAATCACAATGATCTTTCAAAACATTACTATATCAGATCTCTATGTTGGTGTTTCAGCTCTGCATAAAGCTGCAAGCAAGTTCATTTTATAGGTATCATATCATATGCGAAGGCTTTGCATCTTCAAGGGATTTTTTTTCCTAGTTGGATCTAAATGCAAAAAAAAAAAGTATTCTTGCATAGTTATATTTCTTTTCCACTTACTATAGTGTGCATATATTGCACATTTTTATATGAAATTGTTACTGATTTCGAGGCAAAGATTTTTGTATGGCTTTGATTCAAGAAGTGGTACAAATTCAAAATATTGTTATCTTCATCTAGCAATTTGAGAGCCTCCTCAAGCACGTACAGTTATATTTTTACTTAACTAGTAAGTTGCCTGTACGATGCACGGATAATGTTTTATGTAAATTTGTTTTTGTAAAGTATTATACATATATTATAGCATATTTATTATAAAATTTTGTTAGTAATGAGTTCATCATAAAAAGTAACAATTATAAATTGCATACATATATCTATTATAAATATTTTGTTCAAGTAATGAGCAATAATTTAAACAACTTTGGAATAATATTGTATAATAAAAGTTGATAAAAGCTTATTAATTCATATTATATTATTGATTTTTATTATGTGATGTAATAAAAAGCTTCATTACAAAATCTTTTTTTTTTTTCTTGTTTCTTCAATACTTTGTTATTGCGGTATGGTGACCCTTGTTATCATCATCAGTTTCTTTGTCTTCAACGTTTGAAGTTTAGTCCTTCTATGTTTGTTCAAATTTTGAGCTTTCATCACTTTTTCCTTTTGTTGCATCATTTGTGTTTGATAAGGGGAATTTTTTGACAAAATAAAAGTTGTTGTTGATCTCCAAAGACCCGTCAGCTCTATTATGCATACTGACGACTTCACGCAAGATGAAGCCATCAGTCTCTAAGCTGAAGACTTCACGCAAGATGAAGCCGTCAGTCTCTAAGCTGAAGACTTCACAAAGGACTTCACCTGTCAGTCTCTAAGCTGAAGACTTCATGCAAGATGAAGCTGAAGATGAAGCCGTCAGTCTTTAAGCTGAAGACTTCACACAAGATGAAGCCGTTAGTCTCTAAGCTGAAGACTTCACACAAGTTGAAGCCATCAATCTCTGAGCTGCAAGATGAAGCCGTCAGTCTCTAAGTTGAAGACTTCATGCAAGTTGAAGCCATCAATCTCTAAGCTAACGACTTCACACAAGATGAAGCTGTCAGTCTCTAAACTGACGACTTCACACAAGATGAAGTCGTTAAGCTGACGACTTCATCTTCTGACCTGTTGGCATCTACGCCTAGACGGGGAGAAAGCTGAAGGCAGGAAAGGATCCCATGAGATATGTGTATTAATAAGTGATAAGGATAAATTTACAATATTAGAATCACCAATGAAAAGGGATGAAGCGAATATGGATAAAAATAATGTTTACTCATATAAGGCATAAGCTGACGGTTTTAGATAAAGCCATCAGGCATAAGCTGACGGTTACAGGTAAAACTGTCAGCTTCCATTAGTAGGTGTCAACAAACGAAGTGTAGGGAGTCCTCAAAACGCACTTGAAGGCAGACGCCAGTAAGGCTGAAGGATGTAGGGTAAGCTGACGACCTTGATACAAGTTTACTTGCTGCCCACGATTGCATATATAAGGAAATGTCTTGCTTTCCACGTTTGACGCTACTTAAAAGGATTCCTATAAGGAAAAGACTTCTAGTCCAAGGAAGAGAGGTCAACCCTTTACTTCTATAAAAGCCCCAATACCCTCACCAACCAAGGTACGCATAATTCACCCCAGCTCTGGTACTCTAGAGTTGTGAACAAGAGATTTCTCTAACTGGACCGTCGGAGGGTATTTGGCCGGTACCACACCGATACTCCTTTTAAGGTCTTCAGCTTTTGTGTTGTGCAAGTTTTTGTCAGGAGCACGTGAGGACCGTGTGGCTCACTGGTGATTTTTTCGGCATCATCAGTTGGCGCCGTCTGTGGAGACGAAGCGCACTTTAGCCTATCGCTTCCCGAACAAAGAGTTGCATGGTACTTACTCGCTCGATGGCAACTACCAACAACGTTCAGGGAGACGAGCCACGACCTACTGCCCTGGAGTGGCAGTTCCAAACCCTCATGGCAGTAATGGAACGTCTCACCAAACAGAATCAGGACCTTGAAGAACAGCTACGGCAAAAGAACGCTGCTATGGATACCCAAAAGGAAAATCAAGAAGGTACCAGTGCCGAGCGAAGAGACCAAGAGGGGCCAGAAGGTAGTAATGCCCCAAGCAGACCAGAGCGACAAGATATGAGCCGTCCATTCGTCACTGATATGGCTCCACCCCACATTGTCGCGGAGATGCAGGCGATGAAGGAACAGATGGATGTCATGATGAACGCCCTCAAAGGACGGGTGTTCAGCGACCTTGATGATCTGGTCCACCGAATCGACTCCCCGTTCATCGCGTCCGTCAACTCCTTCCCCTTTCCACCAAAGTTCCGTATGCCGTAGGTGGAAAACTATGACGGAAACAAAGACCCTCTAGATCATTTGGAGTCCTTCAAGACCCTGATGCACCTTCAGGGGGTACCCGACGAGATCATGGGCAGAGCTTTCCCCACCACCCTGAAGGGTCCCACAAGGATATGGTTTAGCAAGCTGACACCTAACTCCATCAGTACTTTGAAGGAGCTAAGCGCCCAGTTTTCTTCACACTTCATCGGGGGACATAGGTATAAGAAGTCTACAGCATGCTTGATAAGCATCAAGCACCGGGAAGATGAGATGCTAAGGTCTTACATAGCACGCTTTAACAAAGAGGCGCTTTCAATCGATGAAGCTGACAACAAAATACTTGTAGCCGCTTTCACAAATGGGCTGCGGAAGGGTAAGTTCCTATTTTCACTATACAAGAACGACCCGAAGACTATGTCGGACGTGCTTTACAGGGCAACCAAGTACATGAATGTTGAAGACGCGCTTCTGACTCGATAGAAGAGAGAAAGGCAGGAGGATATGCGACAGGACAAAGGGCAGAAGATGGCAAGAACTAGAGACGTTGGACGGACAATAGCTACACCACCCATGGAACACCAAGCACCTACGGAAGTACTACCAATAAAAAGGATGGCGTGAAGAGCAGCACCCCTTTATTTCTAGTTTACCTTAGTGAATTTTAGTTATACTCCTCAGTTTTTCTATTTACTTCAGTTTTTGCTACAATAACTCTTTTAAAGCCCAAAGGGCAGGTTTTCGTTTTCTTTTTAAGAACTACTTTTTCTATGAATGCATGGTTTATTATAATAAGAGGAGTTTATTCAGACATGGCCAAAGTCGCCTACGGGTGGATGGTCACTATGCTAAGTCACCTATGGGTAGACGCATGGCCAAAGTCGCCTACGGGTGAACGGTCACTATGCTAAGTCACCTACGAGTAGACGCATAGCCAAAGTCGCCTATGGGTGGACGGTCACTACGTTAAGTCACCTACGGGTAGACGTGTGACCGAAGTCGACTATGGATGGATGATCACCATACTAAGTCGCCTACAAGTAGACGACCAAAAAGGTGACGAGGCTCCAAAATTTAGTCACCTCAATTAGTCCATGACCCCAAGTGAACGACTCACAAGGTGACGAGGTACCAACACTTAGTCACCTCAACAAAGTGGACAAGTCTACTACTAAGTCCACAAAGTGGACGAGTCTACTATAAAGTCCACAAAGTGGACAAGTCTACTGCTAAGTCCACGAAGTGGACGAATTTATTACTAAATCCACAAAGTGAGCAACCTTATTACAAAGTCCACCAAGTGGACGGGTTTGTTAAGTCTACAAAGTGGACGGGTTCAATATAAAGTCCGACAAGTGGACGAGTTCATTACGAAACCCATAAAATGAATGAATTTATTACAAAATCTACAAAGTGGACGAATGTATGACTTGTTCCACAAGTGGATGAGTCCATCAAGTAAAAGCAAGCCAACGCCATTATCTACAAATGGACGGATTCATGAACAAATCCACCAGTCCACAAAAGGGACGCGTTCAAAGAAGAAGATGGTTTGAAACCGTTAAAGAAGACATGTCTAAAAGACACCTTAAGTGGATGGATTCTCCTTAAATTACCAAGTATGAACGTATCCTAACATACATACAAATGCCAAGGATAGACACACATGCCAAATAAAAAGTAACACATATATATTGAAAGTGACGGGCATAAAATACTACAAATAAAGTGATGTTCTTACAAGCACAAGCCCAAAAACAAGCAGGCATCAAACATTGTCTAAAATTAGCTTTACATTTACAATAAAGAAAGAAAAAAGCTTAAGTTCATGAAGCCAAGGGGTTTCGAGGCTTTTCATCACCCTTTGGAAGAAGGGCCTGGACGCCTGGAGCGGAAGGGTCTTCAGCATTAGGGTCTTCAGCATAAGGGTTGACCGACGGAGTCAAAGGGACGACGGGCTGATCCACAGCAGGCTAGGTAAGGACGATGCTATCATCTTTTAGGTCCGCCTCAGACTTGGTAAGATCGTCACCTTCCTCAAAAATAGTAGGGGGCAACAGATAAAGGCGGCTCGAGGCATCACACATGAATGACCTTTCTGACGATGTTAACTCCATAACCTGTCAGCTAAAGCTAACAAGGCTATGGAGTAGGGGGCAGTTGATAAGGGGAATTTTTTGACAAAATAAAAGTTGTTGTTGATCTCCAAAGACCTGTCAGTTCTATTATGCATACTGAAGACTTCACGCAAGATGAAGCCGTCAGTCTCTAAGCTGAAGACTTCACAAAAGACTTCACCTGTCAGTCTCTAAGCTGAAGACTTCACGCAAGATGAAGCTTTCAGTCTCTGAGCTAAAGACTTCACGCAAGATGAAGCCTTCAGTCTCTAAGCTGAAGACTTCACGCAAGTTTAAGCCATTAGTCTCTAAGCTGCAAGATGAAGCCGTCAGTCTCTAAGCTGAAGACTTCATAAAAGACTTCACCTGTCAGTCTCTAAGCTGAAGACTTCACGCAAGATGAAGCTGAAGATAAAGCTGTCAGTCTCTGACCTGAAGACTTCACGCAAGATGAAGCCTTCAGTCTCTAAGCTGAAGACTTCACGTAAGTTGAAGCCATCAGTCTCTAAGCTGCAAGCCGTCAGTCTCTAAGCTGAAGACTTCATGCAAGTTGAAGCCATCAGTCTCTAAGCTAACGACTTCACACAAGATGAAGCTGTCAATCTCTAAACTGACGACTTCACACAAGATGGAGCCGTTAAGCTGACTTCATCTTCTGACCTATTGGCATCTATGCCTAGACAGGGAGAAAGCTGAAGGCAAGAAAGGATCCCATGAGATATGTGTATTAATGAGTGATAAGGATAAATTTACAATATTAGAATCACCAATGAAAAGGGATGAAGCGAATATGGATAAAAATAATGCTTACTCATATAAGGCATAAGCTGACGGTTTTAGATAAAGCCATCAGGCATAAGCTGACGATTACATGTAAAACTGTTAGCTTCCATTAGTAGGTGTCAACAAACGAAGTGTAGGGAGTCCTCAAAACGCACCTGAAGGCAGATGCCAGTAAGGCTGAAGGATGTAGGGTAAGCTGACGACCCTGATACAAGTTTACTTGTTGCCCACGATTGCATATATAAGGAAATGTCTTGCTCTCCACGTTTGACGCTACTTAAAAGGATTCCTATAAGGAAAAGACTTCTAGTCCAAGGAAGAGAGGTCAACCCTTTACTTCTATAAAAGCTCCAATACCCTCACCAACCAAGGTACGCATAATTCACCTCAGCTCTAGTACTCTAGAGTTGTGAATAAGAGATTTCTCTAACTGGACCGTCGGAGGGTATTTGGCCAGTACCACACCGGTACTCCTCTTAAGGTCTTTAGCTTTTGTGTTGTGCAGGTTCTTGTCAGGAGCACGTGAGGACCGTATGGTTCGTTGGTGATTTTTTCGGCATCATCAGTGTTAATCACTAATCAATTGGCCAGATTGGATCTTACAAAGTTTGCACTTTGTTGCTATGATTTTTCATAGGTATTTGCATTTATATTAAATTTCAATGATGTGATAGTTTTTTGTAAATGTTTTTATTTTTTATTTTTGTTAATTTTGGAATAGTGCAGCAAAAATAATTAATATAGCATATTGGATTGTGTATATTTTTTCTTTCTTCCATACCTTTTTGTCATTTGAAGGTGCATCAAAAATCTTAGCAACTATATAATTTTCAAAACCATCCTTTATATTGAATTCATTCAAATGAAGCAGGAAAATCCTTTTTTTTTTTTTTTTTTTAATCACGTGGGATTCCTTTTCTAATATTAATAGTTTTACAATAATTTAAATAAGTTGTACACCTCATTTTATTTTTCAGCAAGATCTCTTGTAGATTTATTTAGGACTTTCTCGGTATCTCGATCAAATATCACAAAATTTGTTTTGTCAGTTGCATCAAAAACTTCAATTTGAATCCTGTATTTGAAGTAATTTGCAATTGTGTGTGTGTGTGTGTATAGTAGTTATAGTGAGATAAATATATTATAAATATTTGGAGAGTATGTAGTTAATGTGAATGCCTCTAACTTTGGGATAGAAAGATTTGTTTTTGTTTCACATTTTGCACACCAAAATGATTCTGCTCGTGGTTTGACATTCTTTTCACAAAGTACGCACAAAATGTAATACCAATTCATTGTTGTATCAACGTTACTTATTGTTGCAATACCCTAGCAGTTCACATCTTGCAATGAACTTTGAAATTAATTTGTATTATTTTCTTAACATAAATAATATGATGTATTATTATTTTTTTACGTAAATGATGAGTATAATTTGAAATGATTAACAAATTTGTTTTGTAGGATCTCACTCATTGCATTTTATCTTTACTATTGTCTTCATATTATTTAAAGATAAATCCTCCTATGAAAATTGTTTTGCATGTATTTTTGGTATTTCTTGTATAGGATCGTGTTTTTTACCATTCCTATCATTGAATTTTTTAAAAGAAAATATTAAGTTAATGGCATTTTGTGAGATAGTATAGTATATGCTATTTATTAGACTTTCTATTATTATAAATTTTAGAAATATGCACTTGTCAATTATTTCAACAACCTCAGGGGTCTCAAGATTTATATATATTTTTGTTGCACTGGACGATGACAGAGAAT
The DNA here is from genome assembly GCF_001633185.2 of Quercus lobata. Classification (NCBI taxonomy): domain Eukaryota; kingdom Viridiplantae; phylum Streptophyta; class Magnoliopsida; order Fagales; family Fagaceae; genus Quercus; species Quercus lobata. The sequence continues at coordinate 30,203,815 of NC_044904.1, forward strand.
TTGTTTGCATAAATTGCATAGAACATTATTAATAGACAAAAGCATATTGAATTGAAATTGGGGAAAAATGGAGACATGATTTCATGATAATGAGATTTTCTAGAAGTATCATCTATATGTGGGGGAAGAAGAAGAGAGTTTGTAGGAGAGTAAGAGTTTTTGCTTTGATTTACATGTGGGAAGGGTCAAACTTTGGTCATAATATGTAAGGTAATAACTGGACTTGAGTTTTTCATAAGGTTTGGTCTACATTTAAAAGGTAGTCCATTTTGTAGTGAATAACTTATGGCCAAATTGGTCTAATTGTCAAGAACAACTCATATTTGATATAATAGTAAAAAGAAGTTACTATGATCTATTGGGTAACAATAAAAAATACTTAATAAAAAGAGGTAAAAAATGATAAATTTATATAATAGTAAAAATAAGTTATTATGATCTATGTAAAAAAAAACTTAATGAAAAGAGGTAAAAAATGCTAAATGCAACATTAGAGTGCCATGTGACAAGACTTCATGCACCATCACAAGAGGTCTTTGCTTTTATATATATATATTGATTGATTAATTGATGATTTCATTCATTTTCAAATAAATATACCTTCAAATAAAATAAATATATTTAATTTTTATTAACTAATCTCGTGCATAATACAGGTTAGCGACTAGTGATCTTAATATACAAGAAGTTATTTGTAATTAATGGAGCCCAAGGGTTTAAAGTTTTCACGTTAACATTAGATTTCACATTATGGAAATCCTGCTTATGTTTTCACCTTAACCATTAATTTAATATAATAGACAATTACTTAATTATTCATTAATGGATGATGCCTTCTTAAAGGAGAGCAATCACAGGCTGTGGACTTTCAGTATTCTAAAATTTAAAGAGACGCCTAATCCGATTTCTGCAATACACTACATAAATATTGATCTATACAGCTTACAACAATAGAACTAATCTTATCGTAGTACTAAGTAGAGGATAACTAGACTAATAACTAACTGCAGTTTCTATATTAAGCAAAAGGGACTATATACAACATATGCTTCAAAAGTTTCTATTTTCACTTCTCTACAACCCCAAGCAATCAGTAAGTTTTCAATTTGCCACTGGTCGAATTGGTCCCAACTATCCCAAGCATTGATCCAAAATCTATTCTAAAAATTGCATGATACGCAACTAATTCAGCGACCGCATATGAGGATTGAATCAGTGCTAGAAAAGGAAGCAGCAGAACACTTGCCAGATGTTGACGGAATCGACAATAAGAAATCAAATGCTTCATTACCTTTAAATGTACCAAAACAACCACCTTCATTTGGTAATTCTGGCAGATTAGCATTGCCATCCAAAAACTGTGTCACTTGCCTCATACTAGGCCTAGCTGCTGGCATTGACTGTGAGCAAAGCAGGCCTAGTTTCAAAACCAACTTCATTTCCTCAACCACATAATTACCTTCCAATCGAGGATCACTTGCATCAAGGATAGATCCTTTTCTCCAGCACTCAAACACCCAGTCAACCAATATTACCTCTTCAGTAAGTCCTTGTTGCTCTACAGGCCTCCTTCCACAAGCCACCTCAAGCATGAAAGCCCCAAAAGCAAACACATCAGTGCAAGTTGTTGCCCTTCTTGTTCTAGTAAGCTCTGGAGCCAAATAACCTACAGTCCCAACCACATGGGTTGTTTGAGGATTGGTACCGTGGTCACATAATCTTGCAAGGCCAAAATCTCCTAGCCTTCCATTTAATTCAGCATCTAATAAAACATTGCTTGCTTTTACATCTCTGTGTAGAACAACCTGTTCCCACTCTTCATGGAGGTAGAGAAGGCCAGATGCTACTCCTTTGAGGATTCGAAATCGTTGAAGCCAATCAAGGTTTGATTTTTCATTTCCATATAAGAACTTGTCAAGGCTTCCGTTGGGCATATAATCATAGACCAAGAGGAGTTCACCCTTTCGCCGGCAGTATCCTAGGAGCTGCACCAAGTTCCTGTGCCTCAGCCTGCCCAAGCTAATGATTTCAGCCACAAATTCCTTCATCCCTTGTTTTGAATCATGGGAGACTTTCTTGACTGCAATTTGACTATTGGAAGAAGAAAGTGTTCCTTTATAAACCTTTCCAAAACCTCCTGCTCCAAGAAGCTCTTTGTCTGAGAAACCCTTGGTTGCTTTGAAGAGATTCTTGTAGATGAACCTGTGAGGACCATACTCGCTTTCCCAATCTTCACGTATTTCTTCATATTTCTTCCTCCTCCAAATAATAGTTGCTCCAGTGACCAATACCAGCACAACCACAACTGCTATGAGAGAAATTATGATCATTCTTACTGGATTCTCTTTACTTTTCCTCCGTCGGGGAGGTTGAGGAAGCTTCGAAATATCAAGGCTTTGTGCTTGTCCACTTTTATTAAAACTCCATCCAAGAATATAGTGGTCACTTGCAACTGCACCAGTGGCTGCAGAGAAACCAACATACATAGATTCCAAAAGATATTGGGACAGATCAATGTGCTTTGACAAGAGAGGCCGGTTTGGTTTTGGGATGCTGGTCGGGGCTAGTGTTACATTCAGTAACTTTTCTGTTTCGTTGTAGTCTATCCAAAGATGCATTGGGTTGCCACTCATCAGCTCCATGCTTCTGTTCTTGCCCTCTTGACCAGAAAAGTAGGTTGCAGGAGCTGATTCATTTGATACCAGACCATTCACATCAATTCCCACGTGGTTACCATCTATATCTTGTACATCAGGACTTTTAACAGTATCAAGCTCAATGGCTAATATGTTGTTTGTTGGACTGCCATTATTTGAGGTATTGAAGATTCCTAGATACTGGCTGGCTACACCATAGGTGAATTCCTGCGAGGGACTAATGACGAAGGCAAGGCCATGACCACCCAACATTGGCATTTGAGGGACTATTGCAAATACAAAGTTCGTGGAAAATGAAAGAGACCGAGGTAAAACAGAAGAAGAAGAAGAACTGTTGAATTCTAAAGGAAGTGGGTAGAAAGCATAACCAACTTGTTGGTTTGAAGTGTTGGTGAGTTGCAATAGACCATTGGAGTGGATTTTTGCAATTCCATCTAGACGCAGATTTGTTTGATTGAAGCCATTATAGATGAACTGGTCATTTTGAGCAGACATGAATCGAAGTTTAAAGATGAAGTAGAGCGTTACCAGAAAGGGAAGTGATATAACCACAGTCGCCATTAAGAAAAAGTGGGGAAAAGGTTCATCTCCGAGAATACAGAGCTTTTGCTTGTTTAAAATGTCATAAACTCCCAGAAAAATATGTAATTAACGAGAAAGCCGAGAGACTTCCCAGGAGTGGGCTTTTTTTCTTTTTTCGTTTTTTCATTCTTCGGCCCGATTTTTTTTTTTTTTTGTTCAAAATGTTTAGAATGGAGTGGGTCCACCCTAATGTGAGGGAGGGTGAGGCAGTCATAATAATCTTTCTCAGCCGCCAACTATATGACAAGGAAAATGATTTTGTAATTTTGCAATTTTGATGGCTCCGGAGTCATTCTCATCATTTAAGTACAAAAGAGGCATGAGTTTTTCCTTTTTTTTTTTTTTAAATATATTTTTCTGAATAACATTTCATTCAAAAACAAGATTACACACTGCTAGCAAGCTACAAAAACAGTTATAAGTTATTAACTGAATATCACAAGCTGCAAACCTCTTATATTAGACAAAACCAAAAATGTAGAAAGTACAATTTGTCATAAACAAAATGAACGAACATAAAAATAAAAATAAAAATAAAATACTAGAAGGAATATTCTAATTGAATCAGTAGCCTTTACTTTCTTCCATGAAGCCAAATTTTCTGTTACATCAGATAGGATGAGCTTGTGTATAGTTTCATTTACCCTGAATTTAGTCTTATGCTACCTACATTTCTCTTAATCCACACATGGTAAGTAAGAACACGAAAAATGGTTGTTTGAATCCCTTTTTGACTTCATAAACGCAAAGTATACTGACTCTATCTTTCCATAGCACACCAATTTAGAATATTGTATTCTAGGACCTTAGCATTGCTTGAAATGAACAAAAGAAAATTTCTAGCAATTAAAATTTTCAACGCAAAAGATACTTGTGTATACAGGATTTTGGGGAGGTGTATCTTGGGAAGGTTTCTTTTTCATGCTATAGGATCCTTAAACTATACTTGCAAAATAAAAATTATATATAATTATTTTAAAACTAAAATGTTTTGTCTACCTAAAAAAATATTGACCACTTTGACTTGAGAATCCCGAAAATAATCATAACCCCAAACATAATCCCTAATCCTTAATCCCTTGAACAAAAAAATTAAAAGCGTAACAATAAAAATTAGAGAAATTTTATCCACACAATAAAATTTCACAATATTTTCACAACACCCTTGTATTTAATTATGGTGGTCCCAGTCTAATATTTTATTAATTTTATTTTGACCTATAATGGGCTAACATCTCAGTTATTGTGAAAATATTGTGACAATTTGTTATGCTTCTCAATAGTGTTGGCAACTCTGTTCTCCTCAACACCTCGACTCACAGTCACTACAAGTATTATCTGTTGCTCTCTGCCTCTCTCTCTCTCTCTCCCTCCCCTCATTTTTCTCTTTTCTATCATTGTTTCAAACTCTCTCTCACTTTATTACTCTTACCTTAGAGTTTTAGTTCTCGCTTTATCTTTTATCAGCCCATTTTCTCTTTTTCATTTTGTTAGTAGAGGATTGTAAAACTTCATGTATTTGTCTCTGTGTGTATGTGTGTGTGTGTGTTAAAGTGATTTTCTCATATCTCAAATCGTCATAACATGTATACACTTATGCAATCTTGCAATGTTTTTCACACACAACACGCAGTATTCTTTGCTACTCTTGATACATGTGCAGGTACAATGTGATTTGGCCATCACAAAGTTTACATGAGTTAATGTATGCTCACTAAACTGTCTTGACTTGTTTTTGAAATATAAAATTGGTTAGACTTGTTTTGTGTGTGTGTGTGTTTTGGGATCCATGTGCTTAAAAATTGTTGTTGAAAGATGTTTTTGAGAGTTTAAAATGTTGATTGGATTATTGGTTGAGTTGCATGCTTGATTGCATTCATATCTATGTTTTTCCTTTCTTGAAAAATTGATTTTAAGCAACCTCGATACCTCCTCGACACCTCTCGACACCTGGCCTTTCTGTTGAGATCTTAAGTTGTTTCTTATCGCAATCTCGATAGTTGTCTTGACAGCTGGTGGATCAATTGAGAAAGTTCTTGGACCCTCAATAGCTTCTCGACAGCTGGTGGATCAATCGAGCTTCTTTGATCGTGTCTGATGAATTCTTCCTCGACACCTCTCAACAGCTGCATCTATCGACGTTCTATTTTCTCAACACTAGGCTCGATACCTCTCGACACCTCTATCTGTCGAGAATTACTAAGGATCTATATATAGGCTTCAGCGCGATCTGATCCTAATTTTCTCAATCTCTCTCAATCTATCCACGCCTATTCACCTCCCAAACACTTTCTTCTCTCTCAAAACCTTCAACCCACGTGATTTTCAGCCTTTCCTTGCTTCAAATCACTTGGTATGATCTCTTTTTCTCTCATTTTTTCATGCATTTCATGCATTTAGACCTAGGTTTTGGGGTTTTTCAAAATTGTTAAGTTTTTGTTGAAATTTTGGGATGAGTTTTTAATTAAATGAGTTTAAAACCTCATGCATTGCATCACACATGCATTATAACTATATTTTCATGCATTTAGATGTGTGTTATATATGTTAAACTGATTATGTACTGATAGGTTTGGATAGGACTGAGCCCATGATGCAATTTCTTTTGCATGTCACATGTTCATACATTCTCCATGCATACGTACTCCTTTTTCAATATACTTGCTATATTTGAACTGTTTGGAGCTTTTCTGAGTGTTTCTTTCTTCCCCCTCACTCTTTAGTTTACGTTAATGTGTCAATGGCACCAAAACATAAGTCTGCTCCATCCTAGAACCCTTTGCATTCTAGGGCATCCACTTCGTCTTCTGATCCTACCCCTTCTTCTATTCGATTCCGTGATGAGGTTGCCCGAAAGGACTTCTCAGAGAACTTTTCTCAATGAGGTGTTCATTCGAAACGCCGAGTCATTTTGGCAGACTTCGCCGACACTGACCTTCTCGATGTCATTCACAGTAGGGGTTGGGAGTCACTGTGTGACGTCCCAATCACATGTTCATTCGTGCTAATTCAGGAGTTTTACTTCAACATGCATAGACTCGATTCTTCAGTACCTCTCTTTTCTATTCGCATTCGAGGTACACGCATTGTTGTCACACCGCAGTTTGTTGCAGATGTGCTTCGTGTTTCAAGGGTAAGGCATCCTGACTACCCCGGATGTGAGTGTCTGAGGACTGTGTCCAAAGACGAGATGATCTCTGCTTTCTGTGAACGTCCTTCTGATTGGGGTGATTGTCAGTTTACACCATGTAAGGCATTTGCTAAAGGTCCTAGATTCATGAACATGGTGATGACTTTTGTTTTGCACCCACTTTCTCACTATAACTCTATCACAGAGCCTCGTGCTCGATTTTTGCTTTCCTTGTTAGAGCATCTTACTATTGATTTTCCTTCACATTTTATTCTTTCCATTATGGATATGTATAGGGATACAGCTACCCATGATAAGCTCATTTTTCCTTCGGCTATCACGCGAATTTTATGCCATTTTTCTGTTCCTTTTCCCTCATTTGACCACTTCCCCGTTATGTGTGTTACTAACTACGCTACTGTTAAATGGAGCGAGGCGCAGTTTCGATTGAGTCAGTCTAGTACTGCAGCTCCTCCCACTCCTTCTGCTCTATCCACATCCGCTCCCTCCTCTTCTATGAGCGGAGTGACTTTAGAGGACATTATGGCACAGCTTCAGCACATGGATGCTCACCTCGACACTCTCAATGATGAGTTGTGTTAGGTGAACACCCGTGTTGGATGCATTGCTCGACGTCAGGCTGAGATGGGTGGTTATACTATGCCTTCCACTCCTGTAGCCCCTGCGGATGAGAGTGATGCTGATGATGCTGATGATAATGATAATGTTAATTCTGATGATGAGGATGACGGCGATGCTAGCTCACCCAGCAATGACAAGATGTCTACTTGACACTCTTACCCTTTGTCACTCGTGACAAAAAGGGGGAGTAGTTTTGATTATGAGAGTAGTCATACTTAGGGGGAGGGTTAGCATAGGAGATTTTTGTTAGGGGGAGAGTGCGTTTTGAGGGATGTAGTGAGGATTACTTGTATCTTTTTCTTTTCTCTACTTTAGATACATTTATTCTTGTACCTTTGGTCTTGTGACCATTATTGACATACATTGTACTTATTTTCTTTATATGTTGATGTATATTTCTTTCACCTATCCTTGCATGTGTTGTTTCTTTTCTTTCTTTATACACACCTATCCTTGCATGTGTTGTTTCTTTTCTTTTTTTATACACATGGTTCTTATTACTTGTATGCAATCTATTATTTCTGTTTCACACAAAGATGCCTTGATGAGTTTTGTTTAAAGTGTTTCAGATATATAGGTTGTCAAAGTCTACTTGCCATAAACTCTCTTCTTGCAAAGTTTTTCAAGAGTTTATGTTAGGATAGATTTTATTGTATTCAACAAGTGAATATGAGTTTAGTGATTTATGATTTCTCTCATATGTTCATTTGTTTGTTATGGTTTTATCACGGATTGCCAAAGGGGGAGATTGTTAGGACATATGTGATTCACTTGTTAGGAACATATGTTACTATTTTATGTAATTGGCTAATTCTTTGACAAAACGTACTTTACTTATATTTGGGTAGATCTAGGATGTGTTTAATACTTCAAGAAACTTTGAAGCCATGCAAGTTTGTCCAAGATTCAAGCTGAAAAGTGCTTGTCATTAAAGCTCGACAGCTAGCCATCTATCGAGCTTAAAAGAGCTGTTCAGCCTCATGGCTTTACAGCAGCTTAACAGATAAGGTATCTGTCGAGGTTTATGAAAAATAGAATTCCATTCTGTTTTGACTCCAATCCGTGATTATATGTTTGGGTTTTCTTTTCTCACAACCCTAGACATATAAAAGGATTATTTTAAGGGCCGTCAAAGTGTACACAAATTGCACAAATGTTGAGCAAAGTTTGTTCAAGCAATTTGTGACTGGAGTACAGTTTTTCCCTAGTTCATCGTTCTTGTGAAGAAGTTGCTGTGTTTGTGCACCGTAGGGTTTTATGACAAAGCATCTTCTTGATCTTCATCATTGGGATAAACTGAAAAACTTTACAGCCAACAAACTTCTCTAGTTGGTGATTGAAGTTGCGTACTGGGATCTACGCAACTGGTTAGTCACATACTGAGAGCCATGCATCAAAAGGAGAAATTGTCACTACAAAACAAGTCCAATTGGGTATTGGGGTAAGGGTTCAACTGTAGGTTGGTATAAGGTACTGGGATTCCTTTACTTGTAACCATTTGTTGTGATAATAGTGGAATTTAGGGAGTGGTGACCTTAAAATCACCCGGTGGAGTTTTTGTCGTATTGGTTCTCCCCATTCGTAAACAAATCACTGTGTCAAATTTATTTTCGGCTGCATACTTAGTTTATTGGTGATTTATTTGTGCTACCACGCATTTGCATGTTAATTAACTTAATTAATTCACTTGGCTAAATTAATTGGTTAATTTATCACAAGGGGTATTTATAGTTTTGAAATAAATGTAAGATATTCATGTCTTAGAGTAAAGATAATGCTTACTCTCTATTCCCAAAGCACTTTGCAGAAAATATGATTATTGAGTATGACATAGCTCCAACCATTTGCCGTTGATTGGTTTCATGAGACTTTCGCCTTTTGCCATGGCTAGACAATAATAGTTGTTGTTATAGACTTCTTTTTCAAGACAAATGTCCCTGGATGTAGGGATGTTAGATTGATCAGGCACTTTAGATCATAAGCCCCCCAAGTGTGAGATAGTTGATACCCTTGATAATGCTTGAGATTCCAAGGGTTTCATTGATGTGAATATAATGATTCTAGCAACATGATGGAGTCACCATGGTCTTGAATATGTGTGGGGCTGCCATGGCTTCAATGGCAACAAAGCTTCTTTAAGGGATGACCGCCAATCTACTTGGTTCAATGGTTGGTACAAGAAGGATTTCCTTTAGCGATTAGGATAATATTGATGTTTTTAGTTGCAAGGAGTTATGATAAGGAGTTTCATGCCTACAAAATAGACAAATTCCAAAGTATAAGAAGCATAATGATGGTTGAAACAAACAATATGTTTCACATAATAATTTTCGATCAATGGTTGCGATAAAGTAATATATATTTAACGCGATAGTTTTAATTGAATGATGAATGTGATATAATATTAAAGTAATTTGTACTAAGTGATATGAGCATAGTAGAGTAACATATACTCAAAATAAATTTAAAGATAGCGACGTAATGACTTACCTTGAAAGTTCGTGGCTCCAGCCGTATGTTAGTGAACTTATGGCAGTCCAACAGCATGATGACGTGAGTATAGCGTTGGAGAGTCCATATGCCACGATAGGTTTCTCCATGGTTTGATATTGAGAGCATGTATCACCAAGTTACGATCTGGATTGAGCATCATGTCGACCCCTAAGCAAATATGTCAATGTACCTTTTATTAGACGGAGAAGGTACGTCAAGTATTGTTGGAGGTTCCTTGAATGGTTCAGCTATACCGCTGGACAAGAATTCTTCTTCCATTAGATGTGTTCTCTTCTAGATACAGCTGTAAGTTTTGTACTAGCTTCATTTGACCTAGTACCCTTCTATTTGAGGCAACTAAGCCTCATGCGTCATCATGAGTAACAATATATACTTCCATTTCATAGCCGAGTTTATTCACATTGTGGCTGTGATTTGCTGCTGGATGCTTCCTTGTGCTTTCCTTTCTTTGGGATAAAAAAAAAATGCTTTTAAACTTATTTTGGGATCATTCTCGATTGGCTCAAAACTACCGCTGCCTCATGCATCATTCATGATGATGAGATGAAGTTGGCTAAGCTTGGGGTAAAGAATGCAGATTTAGAGAAAGAAATTGCAGCAAAGTCAGCGAAACTATCCCTTTTGACAAGTCAAAAAAATTCCATCATGCTGTCCTTACCCACCAGCGATGGCTCCTCCTCTGCGGAAACCTTTGGTGGCTTATTGGATTAGGCTACTCATGCTTTAGTTCATTTTTCTAGTGGGCAACTCTGTTGGGATGTAATATGTATCTAATGTGTTACTACATGTTTTGAGACTCTCTAGTTATAAAGACTTCTCTTCTTCTTTTTTTGGTCCATGTAATAGGGGGGAAAAACTCTCCAATTGGTAGGCGATGTTACTATTCATGTATGCGAACTCAATCAGCTATAGAAAAACTCATTTAGTTGTGATTTGTTCAGTTATAAGTGTTGTTATTATTTGTGCAAAAGGTCATTCAATTGTAGGTACCAATATCACATGTGAAGGAAAGGCTAGTCAACCATGGACATTGTCTTGTAAAAGGTTCATGCTTAAAAGAAATTTTCTGCATAAAAGCTATAGAAAAACTTATGATTTGTTCAACTATAAGTGCTGTTATTACTTGTGCAAAAGATCATTCAATTGTAGGTACCAACATCTCATGTGAAAGAAGGATTAGTCAGCTATGGACATTGCCTTGTAAAAGGGTTCATGCCTAAAGAAATTTTCTGCATAAAAGGGATTTTTCTGCATAAAAGGGGCTGCCCATTGTTACTTTTTTATGCATGCAAAAGGTCATTCAATTGTAAGTACCAACATCTAATGTGAAAGAAGGACTAGTCAACTATGGACATTGCCTTGTAAAAGGGTTCATGCCTAAAGAAACTTTTTGCATAAAAGGGATTGCCCATTGCCACTTTTTCAAGTGTGCACATGTCTTTTCTCACTGTTCATGTGGGGATATTGCACAGTACATAGCAAAGGACACCTCCAACCGTAGCTATAGTGCCCCTTTTTTTTTTCTGCAAAAACCATTTTCGAGCCAAAGGTAAAGTAAGAAAGTTTTGTGATTTTGAAAGAAAACAAATAGTGCCCATTCTTCTATGCATGTATATAAACATACATATGTACATTGTTATCTTTTTCTTTTCTTTTTGACTAACCATGTGTAAATATTGTACTATTCACATTGAGGACACCTTTTTCTTTTAGGAAAAAAAAATTGTTTCTTTTTTGAAGGAAAGAAAATAGAGTGTTCACTTACATATACATACGTGTATATATGTGTGTGTGTGTGTGTGTATGTATACTTATATATACATAATGTTAGCTTTGTAGAGGTTGCAACAAGGCCGCAAGGCAGTAGAGGCAGCTCTTCCAAAATTTGGCATCAAGTGCAGCTGTAGAGTGCTAACTTTGTACCACTGGACTAATATCATGTTGACTTGCTTCTTGTTGGCTATAATGCAACCTCATGGGCACGATAAACTTTCACTATGGTTGGCTCCCCAGTGAAGTAGCCAGAATGTTGAGGGGAAAATTTTGATGTTCCCAAATAGAATATGGGGTAACCAAGCCAAAACTCGACGATAGACCCTTGAAATAAAGCTCAAAGGCTTTCGGTGTTGTGTAAGTCCACCCAAGTAAGAGATAGAGACTGCAACCTAACAAGAAGACAACAATAAAACACAATAAACATGTTACTGTTGTTAGTTTGTTATATTATTAGTCCTTTTACAGCATCATAGTCCAAATCAGTCTTCTAGCAGTACGGTATTATCTCCAGCGGTAGGATAATTTCAAGTTAATAAATGTGTTTACATGGTAAAAATCATATGTTTTCCTTATTATTATTAAGTCAACATAAGGGAAAACTTCCATAGTATCCAAAACATTATGGCCTTCATCATACTGATAAAAAATTAGTATCCAAAACATTACTATTGGTTTGTTAGTTTTAGTATATTAAAAAATTATTAATTATTTATATAATTTAAATAAATAATAATTAAATTATTTATGACTCACCGGTTCGACCATCAGTTGGACCCCAGTTCGACTAGAAAACCGATAATTAGCTCATTTTTCGATTCTTTCACCGTACTGGTTTTTAAAACCATGTGAGAGCCTCCTCAAGCACGAACAGTTATATTTTTACTTAATTTCATTCATTTTCAAATAAATGTACCTTCAAATAAAATAAATATATTTAATTTTTATTAACTAATCTTGTGCATAATACAGGTTAGCGACTAGTGATCTTAATATACAAGGACTTATTTGTAATTAATGGAGCCCAAGGGTTTAAAGTTTTCACGTTAATATTAGATTTCACATTATGGAAATCCTGCTTATGTTTTCACCTTAACCATTAATTTAACTAGTCGCTAACCCGTGCGATGCACGGGAAAGCTACCAATTTTTTCCAAATGATGTGACATTAGCTATTGGAATTCAGCATCGATTCTCTAGTAGCACATTCTTATTTTTCAATTTCATTTATTTGATGTCTTCCACTAAATATTTAATGCATTCATTATATTTAAAAAACGTTGAAGTTTAGATATTGTTTTTCAATTCCTCTTGATTTTAAAGACACAACTATTGAATCTCAACAACATACCAATGCAAATATTAATTACTTAAAATTCAAAATAAATTATTTAAACATGATAAGTGTGGGTTGTGGGGCCTAAAATTTGAAATCCCAGTCCACTTCTCATTAAGGGCCCAAAGCCCAAGCCGAGGAACCCTACTGCCGAGGACGATCTCACGCTCAACACCTCACAAAACGCCTGAAGAAAAGGACAAACCCAGTACCAGAGCAGTACAAACGAGAAAGCTGCCAACACCCTAATGTCGAGCCCAGCATCTGATAAGCCTATACTCCATACCATGCTATCCAGCTTTTCCCAACCACTCTGACGTATAGATTGATAGGACGAGTAAATACCCCAAACCAGGAAAAACCGACACGTAGATGAAGAACGGGGGGTAAATACTAGTATAAAAGGAAAAGAGAGCAAGGGAGAAAGGGACCCGGGGAAAAGCGGGAGGAAGAATGGTGAGAATGTAATGCTCCTCGGACGAATTCCGAGGAGCCAAACCTTTCGAACCACATCAATGTAAGGCTCAGCTATACAGTCCAAACCTACCTTTGTGTGAGTTCTCATGAAATCAGGATCAGACCCCTACCCAGCGCCCAAGGGTAGGCCTTTCCAAACCCACTCTCTACAAATCGTATTGTTTGGGCCCTTTACATACGAGCCCAATGTCATCCTTGGGCCGTTAAAAATCGTGTCCCTACAATTGGCGCCGTCTGTGGGAAGGCTTGCGCGTTGGCGCAAGTGGCGGTGGAGTCAAAGTCCCTATCAATTAGAGGTCCGCAAAGTTTCTTCCATTTCCAGCGACATGCAGTCGTTGCTCCGACATAAACTTCTGCTAGGGGCTACGTCTTGCGATGCTAATGGCACGGACAGCTCTAGGGGCTTCCAACCCTAAGTTAACTCTCCCCACCTTGGTCGAGGGGCTAACCTTTAAAAGAAAAACTACTTAAAAGAAAATATACAAGTTTTGGACAAAACCAAGGCCTTGCATGGTCCTCGAACTCAAGCCTATGGGGAAACCAAGTACACAAAAAAAACAAGAAATTTTGGACAGAACCAATGCCTTGCATGGTCCTCAGACTCAAGCCTATGGGGAAACCAACTACTTAAAAGAAAATATACAAGTTTTGGACAGAACCAAGGCCTTGCATGGTCCTCGAACTCAAGCCTATGGGGAAACCAAGTACACAGAAAAAACAAGAAGTTTTGGACAGAACCAAGGCCTTGCATGGTCCTCGGACTCAAGCCTATGGGGAAACCAAGTACACAGAAAAAACAAGAAGTTTTGGACAGAACCAAAGCCTTGCATGGTCCTCGGACTCAAGCCTATGGGGAAACCAACTACTTAAAAGAAAATATAGAAGTTTTGGACAAAACCAAGGCCTTGCATGGTCCTCGGACTCAAGCCTATGGGGAAACCAAGTACACAGAAAAAACAAGAAGTTTTGGACAGATCCAAGGCCTTGCATGGTCCTCGGACTCAAGCCTATGGGGAAACCAACTACTTAAAAGAAAATATACAAGTTTTGGACAGAACCAAGGCCTTGCATGGTCCTCGGACTCAAGCCTATGGGGAAACCAAGTACACAGAAAAAACAAGAAGTTTTGGACAGATCCAAGGCCTTGCATGGTCCTCGGACTCAAGCCTATGGGGAAACCAACTACTTAAAAGGAAAATATAGAAGTTTTGGACAGATCCAAGGCCTTGCATGATCCTCGGACTCAAGCCTATGGGGAAACCAAGTACACAGAAAAAACAAGAAGTTTTGGATAGATCCAAGGCCTTGCATGGTCCTCGAACTCAAGCCTATGGGGAAACCAACTACTTAAAAGAAAATATACAAGTTTTGGACAGAGCCAAGGCCTTGCATGGTCCTCGGACTTAAGCCTATGGGGAAACCAAGTACACAGAAAAAACAAGAAGTTTTGGACAGATCCAAGGCCTTGCATGGTCCACGGACTCAAGCCTATGGGGAAACCAACTACTTAAAAGAAAAATATAGAAGTTTTGGACAGATCCAAGGCCTTGCATGGTCCTCGGACTCAAGCCTATGAGGAAACCAAGTACACAGAAAAAACAAGAAGTTTTGGACAGATCCAAGGCCTTGCATGGTCCTCGGACTCAAGCCTATGGGGAAACCAACTACTTAAAAGAAAATATAGAAGTTTTGGACAGATCCAAGGCCTTGCATGGTCCTCGGACTTAAGCCTATGGGGAAACCAACTACTTAGAAGAGACAATACGGGGTTTGGACACAACCTGGACATTATATGGCCTTTAGAATCCACCCCGCTAAAGAGTTCCCCATTGATAAGTGGGCTAATCCCAAAGCTACATGAATTCCCCAGCCTACCCTTGGATTCTCGGTACTAGGGGAATTGGTGCAACTGCAATATAGTGCCATACGATATCTAAACGCAGTTAGAATCTCTCATTGCTCGGCTACCCCCTCGGATGAATCATTGAGAGTTTATCGTTCTCGGACAGTTTCTTCGCACGCATTACGGAGTATTCAGCTGTTATCTCGGTTAGTTTCATGAATTTAATTTACTGGGAATTATCATTATTATGCCTGGTAATGTCGGTAAATTAGAATTAGTCGGATTATGTTTCAAGGTTTCCTGCTCTAAGTATCATTAAATAAAAACACACATGGCGCACACCCATTCACAAAATAGTTGTTGCAGAAAGGAAAAATATTTAAAACAAGTAAATAAATTCATTTCTTATTAAGACAAAAGAACAGTACAGCATACAATGAAGGAGCTTAAATAAGCTCATACTAAAACTAACTACACAAGCGAAAAGTAAAGATACAAAGGAATGAAGGAAAAGCCGAAGAAGAGGTGCAGAGAAGAGCCGCGCTGCCGCTTCAAAATTTCGTCTAAGGAAGCCATTCCTCAATACTTTTACATGCCTATAGCTCAGGCAACCAAAGAACCCAACCTGGGGCCTGCACCGTTGAAGAAAAGGTGCAGAGAACCTGGCTTCGGGCTAGCGCAGCTAAAGAAAAGGTGCAGGGAACCCAACTTGAGGCCCGCACCGTTGAAGAAAAGGTGTCGGGAACCGGAAGTTGAGGAGCCTCCACAAAAATTTGCCTGCGACAAGGCAGACGGCGCTGATGGCGGAAAACCTTTCTTCTGACACACCAAAAATCTGGTATGACCAAAACCTGCTTCAGATTTTGACTGAAAGAGGTGGGGGTACCGTTCCCACCATATCCAAACGGGAGGATACCTTAAATCTGTGCCTCCCCTGCCCAGACCATATCACCTTAAGTCTTGGAAAGGTCCGGTGCCTCTGTGGCGGGTGAAATTCCTCCACCTCCACCCAAGCCTCAGACATGTTGCACTAAGGGAAGACGACACTGGAGGTAGGAACTGGTTATGGATAAAGGGTTATGATTTTGAAGAGAGTAGAAGGGTTTATATGCCAGGAGAATAACCACCTATCCTACTTATATAAAGGGTAAGGAGGTGTCATTTAATTTAATTTAAGCAGATTCCCAAGAAACGCTGCAGACAAGGCAGCTCTGGCACAATTTCCAGCACTATCCGCCACCACAAGATTTAAAGGTCCTCGTGAAGGCGCGTCTCGAGTACTGAAACATCAAAGGACACTGCGTGGGTGAAGAATGAAGTAACGCCTCTTAATTTGGCACAACTCCCATGCAAATGGAAGAACACAAACAACAATAAGGTACGGAACTTGAGCAAAGCCGCGAGGTGGGCCCAACATCACCAAAACCCTCCTCCCCAACTAAAAGTCGGGAAGCAGGATTTTGAGGGGCTATTGTGGATTGTGGGGCCTAAAATTTGAAATCCCAGCCCACTTCACATTCAGGGCCCAAAGCCCAAGCCGAGGAGCCCTACTGCCGAGGACGATCTCACGCTTAACACCTCACAAAACGCCTGAAGAAAAGGACAAACCCAGTACCAGAGCAGTACAAACGAGAAAGCTCCCAACACCCTAATGTCGAGCCCAGCGCCTGACAAGCCCATACTCCATACCATACTATTCAGCTTTTCCCAACCACTCTGACGTATGGATTGATAGGACGAGTAAATACCCCAAACCAGGAAAAATTGACACGTAGATGAAGAACGGGAGGTAAATACTAGTATAAAAGGAAAAGAGAGCGAGGGAGAAAGGGACCCGGGGAAAAGCGGGAGGAAGAATGGTGAGAATGTAATGCTCCTCGGACGAATTCCGAGGAGCCAAACCTTTTGAACCACATCAATGTAAGGCTCAGCTATACAGTCCAAACCTACCTTTGTGTGAGTTCTCATGAAATCAGGATCAGACCCCTGCCCAGCGCCCAAGGGCAGGCCTTTCCAAACCCACTCTCTACAAATCGTATTGTTTGGGCCCTTTACATACGAGCCCAATGTCATCCTTGGGCCGTTAAAAATTGTGTCCCTACAATAAATTACAATTCAAATTGAGTCTCATGAGTTTTTTAAATGTAAAGAGAATACTACAATATTTAGAAATTAAATGTATATAGACAAACAGTTAACGCTATACTAAAAGAAATCCTCAAATAACTAAATATAAGAGTTTAATTCCTCTATGTTTCAATTTGTGCATAGAAAATCTTAGAGATTGAAAGACAACTTTAAAGTGTTTTTTGTATCTTCTTCCTTTGTTGCTTTGTAATAGTCCCTGAATATGCCGTTTTGTTTTCCTTGAGTACAGATGTTGGTGTGAGTTGCACATTGGTTTGAACATCAAGTTTTTGAAATTTTGTACAATCACCATCTTCTTCAATTGATAAGTTGTTGCTACATTCATTTGAAGTATCACTGATGTAAACCTGGCAATAGAACAGGTTAAGGAATGTACTACAACATATACATCTTAATATCATATTTGTAATTTTGCTAAATTAAATAATACTTACTTCTGTATAATCACATATATTCAAATTGGTTAAAAATAGACAATAAAGAAACTTTGACTTGAGACTATTATAGATTTAAAAGTAAAATGAAAATAGAACATTGGATCATGAATGTTTGGTTCTTCTTCATCACAAACGCAAAAGGAAAAAAAAAAAAAAAAAACTCTCACCACACACATACACAAATTAATACAATAAGCAATATTCTACCACCCCATTACACTGTAGACATATATAGCAACTTCTTCATCACAAACGCAAAATGAAAAGAAGAAAAAATCCATTGCACCATGAATGTCTGGTTCTTCTTCATCACAAACACAATTTAAAAGTAATATGAAAATAGAGCATTGGATCATGGACACAATTTAGACCGCATATTTGAGCTGGATCAAAATTCTTGGATGCATGGAGGTTAGAGTAAGTATAATATTCAGAATAAAAACGTGTAAAAAAGTTTGCTGGGCACTGGTTTGACAAATTGAAAAAAAAAAAAAAAAATCAGCAAATATACTATGCTCAAGCTGAAACAAAAGTGCACAGGGAAACAATTTTTTTTGTTTATTGTTGATTCAGCAGATAACTTATTGAAACAATTTCCTCAATCACCCTCTTAATTGAAATATTGCATTAATGAATGCTAGAGATATATAAAATTTAGGAATTCTATCAAACTCTTGTGAGAAGCCAATAACAAAAACATATGTACAGCCAACATCATTATTATGTATACATATATACAGCCAAAAAAAAAAAAAAAACTCTTGACACACAATGATACTATTTGATTTTTTTTATTAAAAAAATAAGGATTGGTATTTAGTACTACTTGAGACTATTATAGATTCAAAAGTAAAATGAAAATAGAACATTGGATCATGAAAAGTTTCTCTTAAGGCAAGCTTAGAATAAAAATGTGTAAAAAAGGTTGTTGGGCATTGTTATTTTGTTAGTCAGGTGACCTTCCCTACCCCATCCCTAATAAAACTTCTCTTCTCTTGGGCATATGATCAGGTTATGAGCATATTTTTGGATTAAATAATATTTGGGATAAATTACAAATATTCACCAAAACTATCACCCAAGTTGCAATGTCCCCTTATATCTGAAACTGAGCAACCAATGCCCTACTATAGCTCAAAAATTCCAAAATGGCCCTCTACTGTTCCAGTTTCCCTCAAATTAACAGCAGATTATTCCACAAATGTGCCACCAAACCAAAGTTGACAACAACAACAAAAGATGCAACCAAAGCTCTCTTCAGGTTTTTCTCCTTCTCATGTCCATTGATTTGCTCTTAATTTGAGGGCAATTGGAACAGCAAGGGGGCTATTTGAAATTTTGAGTAACATTAAGAGTTTGCTTGCTTAGTAGATTCATCGCAACTTGTGTAACAGTCTAGGATAGGTACTTGCATATACCTAATATTAAATTCAAGTCTATTAAAGGTGAGATAATAGTGGATCTTTTCTTTATAAGTAAATATTAGACTTTATAAAGAGAAAGAGCAATTATGTAATCTGATCTTTTCTTCAATTTGGTGCCACCCCATCCAAAACCACCCCATTGACATCCCTAAAGCAGTAGAAAAGTCAAACAGATTGAAGCCATACTTTCTGCATATCTAATTATGTAACAGCACACACCTACTGTTTTGAATGTGGCACAAACATTATTGACGGGCAATTGCAAACATATATATCAGGAGACTTAATAATAGAGTCAGTTTGTAGTACATATGCCACACCACTGAAAGAAGAGATAAACATTGCAGAAAATATGGATGGGAATTAGAAGTATTTGTCCCAATTGAAAAAAAAAAAAAATGCAGCAGATATACTATGCTCAAGCTGAAACAAAAGTGCACAGGGAAATAATTTTTTTTGTTTATTGCTGATTCAGCAGATAACTTATTGAAACAATTTCCTCAATCACCCTCTTAATTGAAATATTGCATTAATGAATGCTAGAGATATATAAAATTTAGGAATTCTATCAAACTCTTGTGAGAAGCCAATAACAAAAACATATGTATAGCCAACAAACATCATTATTATGTACACATATATACAGCCAACCAAAAAAAAAAAAAAAAAAAACTCTTGACACACAATGATACTACTTGAGATGTACTACTTGAGACTATTATAGATTCAAAAGTAAAATGAAAATAGAACATTGGATCATGAATGTCTGGTCCTTCTTCATCACAAACATAAATTACTTACAAATAGAAAAAAAAAATCCAAATTTGTGAACAGAACACTACAATATACTATGATATTAAAACTCCACCTCGCTCAGTTTCCACTAAACAAATTCAAACCCGACAAAGTCTTAAGAGGTTAAAAATAGACAATAAAGAAACTTTGACTTGTGACTATTATAGATTTAAAAGTAATATGAAAATAGAACATTGGATCATGGACACAATTTAAACCGCATATTTGAGCTTGATCAAAATTCTTGGATACATGGAGGTTAGAGTAAGTATAATATTCAGAATAAAAACGTGTAAAAAAGGTTGCTAGGCACTGGTTTGACAAATTGAAAAAAAAAAGCAGCAGATATACTATGCTCAAGCTGAAACAAAAGTGCACAGGGAAATAATTTTTTTTGTTTATTGCTGATTCAGCAGATAAAATATTGAAACAATTTCCTCAATCACCCTCTTAATTGAAATATTGCATTAATGAATGCTAGAGATATATAAACATGTAAGTTTTGTGCATATTTCAATAAAGTTTCTCTCAAGGCAAGCTTATTTTCCTACAAGTTGGCCAACCCATGGTAGGTATCATGAATGAATAACTCCACACCAATTTCGCTAAGATTATCAAGAAGCAAGTTGATAACTCCACCTCGCTCAGTTTCCACTAAACAAAAATAAATCATAGCTCAGTTTCCACACAAAAACAATTCAAAATTGACCAATAGCTCAGTTTCCACACACACAAAAACATATAACTAAAATTCAAAAAACACAAAAACAATTCAAATTGACCAATAGCTCAGTTTCCACACAAAAACATATAATCGCATATACTCAAATTGATTATCTAAGTGTGTGCACAAAAACTACAATTCAATCAACTCTAGAATACAAAATAGGCTAGGGTAAAAAATAAATCATAGCTCAGTTTCCACACAAAAACAATTCAAAATTGACCAATAGCTCAGTTCCACACACAAAAACATATAACTAAAATTCAAAAAACACAAAAACAAATAGCTCAGTTTCCATACAAAAACATAAACATATAACTAAAATTCAAAAAAAAGTTAAGAAATCCACACTAAAATAGTAGCTCAGTTTCCACAAAAAACAAATAGCATACCTTTAATTCTAATTCGAATGGAGGAAAAGAATGAAGAGAAAGGCAATAGCAATAAACCTAGAAATTGAATGGCATGTGGGAGGAAGGTAATGGCAGTCGAGTAGTGTTTTATTTTTTTTGTTTTATTATTTTTTATTATTATTTTTTTTGTTTTATTTTTTTGTATTATTTTTTTTTTAATGTTGTGCTGACGTGGAAAAATGTGAAAGCTTCAAAAGCTTCGGTTTTATATATATATATATATATATATATATATAGATAATAGACAATTACTTAATTATCCATTTATGGATGATGCCTTCTTAAAGGAGAGCAATCACAGGCTGTGGACTTTCAGTATTCTAAAATTTAAAGAGACGCCTAATCCGATGTCTGCAAAGACTGCAATATACTGCATAAATATTGATCTATACAGCTTACAACAATAGACCTAATCTTATCGTGGTACAAAGTAGAGGATAAGTAGACTAAAAATTACCTGCAGTTTCTATATTAAGCAAACGAGACTATATACAACATATGCTTCAAAAGTTTCTATTTTCACTTCTACAACCCCAAGCAATCAGTAAGTTTTCAATTTGCCACTGGTTGAATTGGTCCCAACTATCCCAAGCATTGATCCAAAGTCTATTCTAAAAATTGCATGATACACAACTAATTCAGCGACCGCTTATGAGGATTGAATCAGTGCTAGACAAGGAAGCAGCAGAACCCTTGCCAGATGTTGACGGAATCGACAATAAGAAATCAAACGCT
This sequence comes from Quercus lobata, assembly GCF_001633185.2. Lineage (NCBI taxonomy): Eukaryota > Viridiplantae > Streptophyta > Magnoliopsida > Fagales > Fagaceae > Quercus > Quercus lobata. The sequence goes on from NC_044904.1 coordinate 30,225,445, forward strand.
TCATTACCTTTAAAGGTACCAAAACAACCACCTTCATTTGGTAATTCTGGCAGATTAGCATTGCCATCCAAAAACTGCGTCACTTGCCTCATACTAGGCCTAGCTGCTGGCATTGACTGTGAGCAAAGCAGGCCTAGTTTCAAAACCAACTTCATTTCCTCCACCACATAATTACCTTCCAATCGAGGATCACTTGCATCAAGGATTGATCCTTTTCTCCAGCACTCAAACACCCAGTCAACCAATATTACCTCTTCAGTAAGTCCTTGTTGCTCTACAGGCCTCCTTCCACAAGCCACCTCAAGCATGAAAGCCCCAAAAGCAAACACATCAGTGCAAGTGGTTGCCCTTCTTGTTCTAGTAAGCTCTGGAGCCAAATAACCCACAGTCCCAACCACATGGGTTGTTTGAGGATTGGTACCGTGGTCATATAATCTGGAAAGTCCAAAATCTCCTAGTCTTCCATTTAATTCAGCATCTAATAGAACATTACTTGCTTTTATATCCCTGTGTAGAACAACCTGTTCCCAATCTTCATGGAGGTAAAGCAGGCCAGATGCTACTCCTCTGAGGATTCGAAATCGTTGGAGCCAGTTAAGGTTTGGTTTTTCATTGCTATATAAGAACTTGTCAAGGCTTCCGTTTGGCATATAATCATAGACCAAAAGGAGTTCACCTTGTCGCCGGCAGTATCCTAGGAGCTGCACCAAGTTCCTGTGCCTCAGCCTGCCCAAGCTAATGATTTCAGCCACAAATTCCTTTATCCCTTGTTTTGAATCATGGGAGACTTTCTTGACTGCAATTTGTATATTGGAAGAAGGAAGAATTCCTCTATAAACCTTTCCAAAACCTCCTGCTCCAAGAAGCTCTTTGTCTAAGAAACCTTTGGTTGCTTTGTAGAGATTCTTATAGATGAACCTGTGAGGACCATACTCCCGTTCCCAATCTTCACGTATTTCTTCATACTTCTTCCTTCTTATAATGTAAGCAGCTCCAGTAATTGTTATTAGCACAAGTATTACTGCTATGACCAAAACCATGATCATTAGTACCGGTATCTCTTTTGTTTTCCGTTGTTGAGGAAGTGGAGGAAGCTTCGAAACATCAAGGCTTTGTGCTTGTCCACTTTTATTAAAGCTCCATCCAAGAACATAGTGGTCGCTTGTAACAAGTGTGCCAGTGGCTGAAGAGAAACCAACATACATAGATTCCAAGAGATACTGAGACAGATCAATAGGTTTTGACATCAGAGGCCGGTTTGGTTTTGGGATTCCTTTCGGGGCTAGTGTTACACTCAGTAACTTTTCTGCCTCATCATAGTCTATCCAAAGATGCATTGGATTCCCACTTGTGAGCCCCAAGCTTATATTCTTCCCTTCTTTATTGGAAAAATACATTGCAGAAGCTGAATCAGTTGAGTTCAGGCTATTCACATCAATTCCCACATGATTTTTATCAATATCTCCAAATTCTGGATTCAGAGCAGTGTCAAGCTCGATGGCCAAAATGTGGTTTGAAGTAAGGCCTTCATTTGAAGAATTGAACAGTCCTAGATACTGATTTCCTACAACGTTGGTAAAGTTACTTGACGGACTGATGGTGAAGGCCATGCCGTGACCTCCAACATTTGGTACTTGTGGAACAACGGCGAATACAAAGTTTGTAGAAAATGAGAGAGATGGACTTAAACCTGAGGAAGTTGTGTTGAATTTTAAAGGAAATTGGAAGAAAGCGTGACCAACTTGCGGGTATGAAATGTTTACGGTATTGGTTAGCTGCAGTAGGCCATTGCTGGTAATTTTAGCAGATCCATCAAGATGCAGCTTGGCTTGAAGGAAGCCATTGTAGATGAATTGGTTTTCATTTTGAGCAAAGGCCAGAGGAATATTGGAAACATAGAGAATTATCAGAAAGTGAAGTGATCTAAGGATTGTAGCCATTGGGAAAAGTTGGAAAAGGCTCATTTTTGTGAAGAGAAGGCTTTTGGTTATTTTAAAAGTCTCAGACTCAGAGAAATGAGTCTTTTTCTTTCCCCAAGTTAAACATCAGTATGTATGTTGCCATAGTCGTGGGCTAACCAAACAATTTAGTCAGAAAGTAGATAAGAGTGTCAAATTTTCTATTTCTTCTGCTAGCTTAAATTCTTTATATTCTGTCAATTGGTCAATGAGATGTAATCATGTTTGTAATGTTTGGTAGAACTCTTGTCTATCAATCAGCAACAAACTTTGACACCGCTGCTAGGAGCAGTCATGGTTGCTGTCTGAATTGACTCTAAGCAACGTCTAGGCTTCTAGATGCTTGGTTATTTACATGCTGTCTGAAAATGGCAGGACTTATTTATCTGTATTGTTGCCAATCTCAATAAAGAGAAGTATTTCTGAATTTTATCATAATTAGTTTTCTATTTTTCATCACAGTTTCGGTTGTCTGCACTACTGATTTCTGGTAGAAATTTTGGTATTGTAGCTCTTTTCTGCAAATTTCTCCTTTCTAATAGGTTTATCAGTTTGTGTTATGACTTATGAACTTAACACGGGTGCGTATGAAATGCACTTGTGAAGATACATACACACTCAGAGAGAGAGAGACCATTCTTTTAAGTCTCTTGGACTTGAATATGTTAAAGAGCAATGATCCTTCGAGGTGTGCCAGTGCCATTGCAAGTTTAGAGAATGGGTTCCTATTAAATGAAATTTTTTTCATTGGAGAAAAAAAAAAAAAAAAGACTTTTTAAAATACTACTTAATCAACCCCCTTTCTATGCCATGGTGACTTTCACAAAGTAATTGAGTTTGAAAAAAATGAATTTGAGGTGGTGAACTGAACAGTTTATATTATCTATATTTAATTTATTCAAATAAAAAATAGAGAGAAAATATAAAGGGAAAAAAAAAAAGTGTATGATATGTTGGATGAGATGGCACAATAGGAGGCCTGAAAAATTAATTGTAAAGCTTTCGTTATTAGATATATCATAGATATAATTTGCCCAAATTCATAAACTTAAACTTTTGGGTTGAATGGCATCCATATATGTTATATTAAGACCTCAAATAGAATCTCCTAAGGTATTATCTCTCAAACTTTTTTTTATGAATAACATTTCATTCAAAACTAGAAAGATAGAAAATGCTGTTTTTCATAAACAATGAACACAAACATAAAAAAGTAATAGAAGAAATATTCTTTTTTAAACAAAGTTTAACTACAAACTTGGATGTAACTAATGACTACAACTCGTACTAAAAAAATTAATATAATTACACATTTTGAAAATGCAACCGTTAGATTACATGTTCTTTATGTCCTTAACATGCATGTCAAATTTCGTATCTATCGAATATTATTTACTATTCGATTTATAAACTTATTTTGTATGAATAATTTTAATTATAAAAACTTGAAATTTAAACATTTGATTGATGACATATATAGTTATTGATCTTTGATTTTTTGGAAATTTTGCAAGCATAGAAAATATAAGAAGAAAATACAATCTAATGATGATTTTGTCAAAATTCACATCCAATGTTTTTGTCTGCAAAGTTTTTGTCTTATGCTACCAATATATATTTCTCTTAATCCACACATGGTCAGTATGAACAGCCGAGCAGGAAAAATGGTTGTTTTAATCCCTTCTTGAATTCATACACACAAAAGACGGAATGATATCTCTACTATTCCTTAGCACACCATTTTAGAAAAGTGTATAGGACCTTAGCATCGCTTGAAATGAACAAAAGAAAACTCTAGAAATTAAAATTTTCCATGTGAAAAATACTTGTGAGTACAAGATCTTGGGAAGGTTGCTTTTTCATGCTATAGGCACCTGTGAGCAACTATTTGTTACTTCAATGGTTCAGATCAAACCCTTATTTCAATTTGATCTATTAGAAGCAGTCAAAACATATACTTCACAAGAAATTTATTTGGATAGAGGCATTTGAAAATAGATTACATTGCTTTTAAAGTGAATCTTTTTTAGAAATAAGTCAATAACGTTTCAAGACTGGCAATTCAGTTGAAAATTTACAAGTCAGTTTAGATTTTACAGGCACTGGTCTTGTACTTCTACAGTTCTACTGAATGTTTCTCCATACGATGAGTAAAAGAAAATGAAGGTTTTGGATATTAAGGATTTGATGCTCCTTCAAAAAAAAAAAAAAATCAACCATTTGTGCCTTCATTGTGTTCAAAATCTCAAGGTAACACTGAAATAAGATATAGAAGACTACTAAAATTATACATACTATTCACGGACTTGTGCAATGCGCAGGAGAATGAAAATATTTTGTAATGGAGTATTTTATATGAATAAATAGGTTATCTGTAACAAATAATATGCAAGTTGAAAGTGTTTCTAGTTTGCATTATTTTTTAGTGTAATATAATGTATTTATAATTAATGGAATAAAAAGTTTAAATTTCATAATCATACTTTCAGCAACAAATTTACATTTTTGGGTAAGTTTTTTAGTTATTTTGTGAACATTTTATTTAATTTTAGAATAATTGGTTGATTAATTCAAACATTTTAGGTCAATAGAGAACACATTTATTCCTTTGTTTCATAAGAATAAAGGTATTATTCCATTCAGAACATTTATTCCTTTCAATTGCCAGCTCCCTTGGAATTAAATCTCGCTAATTTAATTCAACCATTCTCACGTAAACGTTTTGCACTTCCCCCATTTTCAACTTCCCAATTTAATTAATTCCGTTCCCCACTTTATTCTCTTCTTATCTCAATCTCAACAGTGCAGTGTGCAGCCGACCACTTTTCAGTTGGAGTTTTCACAGCTTTCAACCTTCAATTTTCAAGCTAAGCCTGAGAAGAAGAACTCATGAATGAAAATGATTGTGATTAGAAGCAGTGAGTTTTTATTGATTTCTTAATTTTAGTCACTGCATAGCTAATCAATTTTGTGGAGTAATTAGAAATAGTGGTTTTTTTCTTTCTTTTTTTGGCTAATTTAATTGTAGGAGCACTATGCTTTTTGTTGGTCTTCAATTCATAAACCTGAAGGTTCTTAATAATTCATGGAAAGGTTGATCCTTTATTATTATTTTTTAAGAACGTTTTTTAAAAATTCAAGGCCCATTAGTTATTTAGAAAAGAAGAAGGTTGGGCCAAGTTATGCTACGTTCACAATATTTTCACAATATTTTTATAACAAATCATAGGTGTTTAGTTGTTATTGGTTGAAATTTAAACCTAACATTAAGATTACTATTTTGCCCCAACAATAACAATAAGTAACAACCTACCACTTAGAATTTATTATAAAAATATTGTGAAAATGTTGTGAACATATCAAATTTTTTTTTTTTTTTAATGAAAATATCCGGCCCATTAATTATTTTTTATTTATGACCCCAAAGACCCTTTATTCTAAATTCAAAAAAGCCCAGCCTGACCTACACTTATTTAGTACCTGTATGGTAATGGTGTTATAGTAACCTTGTTGAAGTGTTTTTGGAAATAGAAAAAAATATTGTAGAAATTGTTTAAACTCACGTGCCCTTAAACACCCATATCCAGCCCAAAACAGCCAACGGCTCTTTTTCCCTTGCTGTTTCCTCTTTCCTCCGTCTTTGTCTCTCTACTTTTTGAATAACAAGAAAGAAGGGTATTTTTATACCTATGGCGACCATTACTGGGTGCAGGCTGTGGCTGTGGCCGTGGCCGTGGCGCCGAAGCACCCAAACCCTCCTGCTAAGACCGCTGGTACTCAGTCGGTTCTCAAAAGGTAGATTTGGGTTTTTCTTTTTCTTTTTTGTGACTTTAATTATATGGTGATGCTTATTGAATATATGTAGACAAGCTGTTTGTTGAAAGGCTTCTTAGAGGAGAAATGAGTTTTTTTTTTTGGGGTCTGGGTTTGTCTACCGTTATGGGTTATTGTGTTCTTGTATTGGGTTTTTGTTTCTGACTTTGTATGGATATTGGGTTCATGATCTGCACCTTCTGTTTGTAAAAGGGTTACTTAGAAAGCTAGATGGAGTTTTTTAGGGTATTGCCTTTTTTATTTATTTATGAATCTCTGAGAATAAAGATGTTGAAAACTTGAGAATGTTTGAATTGGCTTTTTATGTGGGGTTTGTAGGGTTTCTAATGCTGTTTCCTTTGTTATTGTTTTATGAAACAAGTTGCAATCTGAATTCATGGCCTTAATGGTAAGAACCTTAATAGTTCATGGAAATGTTGATCCTATTAATAATCTTTCTTTATAATGCACTATGAGGAGAGTGTTCAGATCATTATTGGTACATTTATTACTGTTCACTGTTTATTATCTTGAAGATTGCAAGTATTTGAATTTCAATTAACTTAGCTATCTTAGTGTATGAGGTTTGTTCTTGTTGAATTTTAAGGGGGGAGGAAAAAAAAAACCAAAAATTTTGATATCGAAATTGATGGTGAAGGTGATTAGATTGATAATTATGGTTTCAATTAAATTTCAGTATTCAGACTAGATTTAATTTTTTTTTCTTCGGATTCTTCTGAATGGTTGTTATTTGCAGACTAATGTACAAGTAGAGCCGATTGTTGACCAAATCGATATGCTTGATGGTTTCACAGGAAAACTCTGATTTGGATGCAACTAAGAGTTCAGTCAGGTATTGTTAGTCACTTGTTATCTTTCTTAGTGTTATTACATTCAAGACTATCATGAGATTCATTAAATTTTTAGTAGAGTGATGCTTGTATTGTTTGTTAAAAATGCTCTCAAGGGGATGAAAGCATGTTGCTGTGCCCAGCTGACATGAAATAAACGTTGCTCCTGCATTCGCATATCTACAAGTCTATATTAAGTTATATTACTTTCTTCTTGATATTTAGTAGGTCGATAATTGATGAAGGCCTGTACAGATATTTAAGATTACAAACATTGAAGGATGATCAATTGTATGCTTTATTCTTCCACCTTAAATTTTTAGTTTATTTTTTATTTATTTGGACTTGATATAAAATTTGACACAGTACCCTTTTGAGTTTACTAATTCTTAATTTAGTTTTCACACAAAAACAATTTCTAGACGTATTACTATAATCATGCTTACTTCTTTTTTATAGAGCTTGCCTGTAATTGTACATGGCTTTCTTATCTATTCAAGAAGCTTACAATTTGGGATTTGTTTTAGACAAGTAAAACTATGAAATTAATTTTCTTCCACTTTACATGCAGAACTTTCTGTTTGATTAAAATGTCATTTTTAAAAAATTTGTAACGTGTATGCATTAACATGTCATATTGAATATTTTCACTTTATTTTTGTTCAAGGAAAATCAACAAATCTGGAGGCTCTATGACGCATATTTCTCTCCTCCATTTCTAAATTTTGTGTCAAGTAATGTGGTGTTGCTTTGTATTGAGAAGGAAGATGGGAGCTTTTATCCTCTGACTTTTATTCCTGTCAAATCTCTCTCTCTCTCTTATTTTTTATTTATATTGTATTTTTCTCTTGATGATCAGGGTCTTCAACAAAAACTTGGCAAAATAAAAAAGCCAATTAGAAACATATCCAGAAGTTTGGAGACGGTAAGCAATATGTAAAAGGTTTTGGAGAACTAGAGAAGCTCTGCTACAAAGTAGTTTTATAGACAGTCCATGGCGGTGCTGGTAAGTGAATAAAAAAAGGTAAGAAGCAAAGGTAACCACTGAATTTTAAAGGTGGTTGGAGATGAGAACTTAAATGGAAGTGTTACCTAGATGGCATGGCTTAACAATTCCTATTTAGTAAACTGTTTGTAAATGTATGTAATCATGCTTTATTGCTATAACTATAATCAACTATGCAATGATCTAATGTTTTTGGTGTATGAGACAAGATATATATGATATATCAATGACATGTTCTCCATGACTATATTTTGGTTATTTATTCTTTTGCTTATGTTGGTGTTTAATTCTACTTTTGTTTTTTTGGTTTCTCTCATGCTTCTTTTATTTGAACATTGTTGTTTGGTTGCTTGGAAAAAGATCAAAAAATAAAATTCTTGTGTGTGTGGCTAACCATTACATGTGACAGGACATATTAAAGAGTCGAGTATTGCCCAAATTACAAGGAGTGGAGTATCATCCCTCATTCAAGGGAAAATGGCTATTTAGCCTTATTGTTTGAACTATGTAGCCAAATAGCCTCTTTTTCAAACTATGTAGCAAATTACCAATGTTTTAGAACTCGATATTGCTAATGTCGAGTTCTGCCTACTAATGTCGAGTTCTGCCTACTAATGTCGAGTTCTATGCATATTTTAAGTGGAACTCTACACAAAATTTCCAAAAAAATCTAAGTAACAAAATATGCATATAACTTGACATTGCTAATGTCCAGGCAAAACTCAACATCAACAATATTGAGTTCTAAAATAAGGGTATTTTGCTACAAAGTTTCAAAGGGTACTGTTTGGCTACATTCCAAAATTAAGGCTAAATAGCCATTTTTCCCCTCATTTCCCTACTTCCTATCAAATGTATGCTCATATATGGATTGAAGAATAATTTATTTGTGATGATGCAATACATTTTATAAATAAATGTTATTTAGGAATAATAAATTTCCCTTTCTTACCTTTTGATTCCCTGAGAGAGTGATTATTTTGACTTCGATAATTGTGAAATTGTTTCATCAAGTGTATATATATCATACATTCATGCAAAACTTTTCCGCACATTTGTGTAGGTTAGTGACTAGTTAATTTAAAAATAGATGATTTTTATATTCATGGATGATGCCTTCTTAAAGGATAGCAATCGCTGGCTATGGGCTTTTAGTAAGCTGAAATTTAATGAGAAACCTAATCTAGTTTCTCCAATTCCCTACTTAAATATTGATCTATAGAACTTGTTACATCAGAATCAATCTTATTTTTGTACTGGTTAGAGGATAAGTAGACTACTAACTAAAATTTACTCTTTTCTCCTCTCCACCCCCAAGCAATCAGTAGGCTTTCTATTTGCCACCAGTTGATTTGGTCCCAACCATTAATCCATGGTCTATATGACCCATAGCATGAAACAAACTTATTCAGTGAACATTTATGAGGATTGAATTAGTGCTAGACAAGGACGCAGCAGAACCCTTGCCAAATGATGAAGGAAGCGACAATAAGAAATCATGCTCTTCATTACCTTTAAATGTACCCAAAAAAGTACTTCCATCTGGTAATTCTGGTAGATTGGCATTGCCATCCAAAAACTGCATCACTTGCCTTATGCTAGGCCTTGTGTTGGCACTGTGTGTGAGCAAAGCAGGCCTAATTTCAAAACCAATTCCATTTCCTCCACCACATAATTACCCTCCAATCTAGGATCACTAGCATCAAGGATAGCTCCTCTTCTCCAACACTCAAACACCCAGTCATCCAAAATTATGTCTTCAGTCAGTCCTTGTAGTCCTACAGGCCACTTTCCACATGCCACCTCAAGCATGAAAGCCCCAAAAGAAAACACATCAGTGCAAGTGGTTGCCCTTCTTGTTCTAATAATCTCTGGAGCCAAATAACCTACAGTTCCAACCACATGGGTGGTTTGGGGATTCGTACTGTGGTCATATAATTTGGCAAGGCCAAAATCACCTAGCCTTCCATTCAATTCAGCATCTAATAGAACATTGCTTGCTTTTACATCTCTGTGTAGAACAACCTGTTCCCATTCTTCATGGAGGTAAAGAAGGCCAGATGCTACACCTTTGATGATTCGAAATCGTTGAAACTAGCTAAGGTTTGGTTTTTCATTGCTATATAAGAACTTGTCAAGGCTTCCATTGGCACATATAATCATAGACCAAGAGGAGCTCTCCTCTTCGCCAGCAATATCCCAGGAGCTGGACCAAGTTCCTGTGCCTCAGTCTTCCCATGCTAATAATCTCAGCTACAAATTCCTTCATCCCTTGTTTGGAATTATGGGAGACTCTCTTGACTGCAATTTGTACATTGGAAGAAGGAAGTATTCCTCTATAAACCTTTCCAAAACCTCCTTCTCCAAGAAGCTCTTTGTCTGAGAAACCCTTGGTTGCTTTGTAGAGATTCTTATAGATGAACCGGTGAGGACCATACTCCCTTTCCCAATCTTCACGTATTTCTTCATATTTCTTCCTTCTTATAATGTAAGCAACTCTAGTGATTGTTATCAGCACAAGCGTCACTGCTATGAGAAAAACCATGATCATTAGTCTGGGTATCTCTTTTGTTTTCCTTTGTCGAGGAAGTGAAGGAAGCTTCGAAACATCAAGGCTTTGTGCTTGTACACTTCTATTAAAGCTCCATCCAAGAATATAGTGGTCACTTGGAGCACGGGTACCAGTAGTTGCAGAGAAACCAACATACATAGATTCCAAGAGATATTGAGACAGATCAATAGGTTTTGACATGAGAGGCCAGTTTGGTTTTGGGATTCTGGTTGGGGCTTGTGTTACATTTAGTAACTTTTCTGCTTCATCGTAGTCTATCCAAAGATGCATTGGATTTCCACTTGTGAGCTCCAAGCTTTTATTCTTCCCTTCTTTGTTGGAAAAATACATTGCAGGAGCTAATTCAGTTGAGTTCAGACTATTCACATCTATTCCCACATGGTTGCTGTCAATATCTCCAAATTCTGGGTTCAGAATAGTATCAAGCTCAATGGCCAAAATGTGGTTCACAAGAAGGCCATCATTTGAAGAATTGAAGAGTCCTAGATACTGATTTCCTCCAGCTTGGATAAAGTTCCACGATGGACTGATGGTGAACGTCATGCCATGACCACCACCACTACTTGGCACTTGTGGAACAATGGCAAATACAAAGTTTGTAGAAAATGAAATAGATAGAGTTGAACATGAGGAAGTTGTGTTGAATTTTGAAGGAAATTGGTAGAAAACATGACCAACTTGGGGGGATGAAATGTTCTTGATATTCGTTAGCTGCAGCAGACCATTGCTAAGAAGTTGAGCAGAGCCATCAAGATGCAGCTTTGCTGGATGGAATCCATTGTAGATGAATTGGTTTTCATTTTGAGCAAAGGCCAGGGGAATATTGGAAACATAGAAAATTATCAGGAAATGAAGTGATACAAGGATTGTAGCCATTGGGAAAAGTTGAAAAAGACCCATTTTTCTGAAGAGAGGGGTTTTGGCTTGATTAAGAGTCACTTGACTCAGAGATGTATGTCTTCTTCTTTGCCCAAGTTTAACACCAGTATCTGTGTTATTATAGTTATGGGATAACAACAGTTAACTCACAAAGAAGATTGTGTGTCTAGTCAAGTAGGAACTGTGATTGGAAAAGAAGCTCTAGTGTAAACTTAAGAAAAATGCAATCTTGGTCATCCATGTTTTTTTAAGTATGATGAAAAAATGTTTCTTGTTGCGTACACAAGGGAATCTTGTTAGTCCGCCTCCTTCTCTATTTCTATCAGCTAGTATGAATTCTATATATTGCGTCAATTGGACAATTAATGTTTGGTAGAAATCTCATCTATCAATCAGCAACAAACTTTGACCCAGCAGCTAGGAGCACTCATGTTAGCTGCCACTATTGACTCTAAGCAACATCTAGCCTACCGTATACTACACACGAAACCTGTCTAATCCATTTAACCAAATGTCATTTTAATAATATACCCTTCAAAACCTTAGGCATATAAACTTATTTTTTTTCCTAGTTGCATTCTCCCACGTCCCATAGCTGCCTCTCACTCTCAAACCTCAATCTCACCTCACCTCCCTATTTGTTTGTTTTTTTATAGTCCGGATCAACTGGATTAATACAAAAAATTGTTTTTTTTTTTTTTCTCTTTCATAAAATTTGATAAATGATATAATACAATTGACCCCTTTAATAAACAGATCATTTTAAGGTTGAGGAATTGTAATCTATTTAGTAAACGTGTCATGTTCATCCTATATAATTGAATACTCATAAGTCGACATACCACAAACCCAACATGTGAACACGAATTGCCACCCCTACTATATACTTTGCTATTTACATGCTTTTTGAAAATGGCCAGACTTATTTATATCCTGTATTGCTGTCATTCTCAAAACAGTGAAGTATTTCTCATTTTTATCATAATCAGTGCTCTATTTTTCTTCTTAGTTGTTGTCGTCTACACTCCTGATTTCTTGTAGTAAAGTAGAAATTTTAGTACTGTGTCTGCAAATTTCTCATTTCCAATAGGTTTATCAATTTTGTTATGACTTATGAACTTAGCACATGCGTGCATATGCATTACACGTGTGAAAATAAACAAATACTCAGAGAGAGAGAGACCATTCTTCTAAGTCTCAAGGATGCTTGAATACCTAAGAGCAAATGATCCTTCAAGGTATGCCATTGTAATGAATACGTTCAGAGAATATGCAAGTTTAGAGGTTGGGTTCCTATTAAATAAAGCTTTTTTCTTATAAATAAATAATTAAATAAAAAGAAAGAAAAATTTTTAAGATACTAATCTTCAACTCCTTTCTATGCCCTTATTAGTGTATCACGCAAATCAAATTTAGTATCATGCAAATCACATTTATACTTTAGTATTTTCTCCAAAAAAAAAAACATTTAGACTTTAGTACATGTTAGTATCCTTTAATAACTTTATCTTATATATCTCCAAAAAAAAAAAAAAAATTGTCCTTTATTAACTAAAATTAAGAAACATCGTTTCTCAAAAAAAAAAAAATTAGGAAACATTAATTGTTGTTGATTTTAGTCCAATCAAAGAATTCTCTTAAGTATATTTTAGTTCCTATATATATATATCCCATTTATGGTCCACAATAAAATAAAATTAAGTAGAGAAAAAATGTAGTCACTACAGGCTTTCTATTGTAGATGTAAACCATTTGGCCATACCACGTAAAGGCTTGTTTTGCTCTCCTTCTAAATCTAAAATTTTTTATTATTTTTATTTTATTTTAACATGGTACCAAATTCACTTTTCTGTGTTCTTCACAAGATTTCAAGCATTTCACCGCCAACCATCACTCGATTTAGGTGTTAATCACATTTGATCATCATTGTCTAGACATTCTTTTTCTTAGAATAGAGAATTTTTCTACACTATTTTTTTCACATAAATTTCAATTTTGTGCTCTATTTTCCTACTTGAGGCTCCAAAGTCTCACAACTTGGCCCATTTGCACTCAAACTATGTGAAATTGGTCTACTCAATCACATGCTTTGTCACAATGTCATCTTCTGCCAATATTCCTTAAGCCACCAATGTAGTCATCCTCCGGCCATAGCAACCACTCTTTGGTCACTAGTGCAATCGTTCTTAGGCTCTTGCAGATCTCTTCTAGCATTCATCCATCGCCGTTTATTGCCATCGCCAACATTTTGCATAATTTATTATACATTGTGCCTGGCCCATTCTACATTCAATATGGTCAATCATGGTCATTTTTAGGGCATCTTCACAAGCTTACATTTCAAATTCAAGTCATCGTTATGCTTCTACCTTGAGTTTGAAGGGGATGCAATGTATCATGCATATCACATTTAGCACATGTTAATATCCTTGATTGACTAAAAATCAAGAAACATTAATTGTCCTTGATTTTAATCCAATCAAGAGATTCTCCCAAGGCCACTTTAGCTCCTATATATACCTTTCTTAGGGTTCACTGTAAAACACAATTTAGAATAGTAATAATAGCCACCAAGGATTTTTTAATGTGAACGTATGTCATCAAGCCAAATCACATAAACCCTTGCTTCCACTCTCTCCTTCTCTTTATAAAACATTTTTTTTCTTTTTATTTTAACAGCCCTTACATGACTGCAACTCATTATAACCATACAGACATTTTTTTGTGGAAGCAAATAATAATTTTCATCAAGGTAATCGATACCGTACTGGTGTTGACTGGTATGTACCATACTAGTACATATACCGGTATCGAAACGCCAACGTTTCATACCAGTTTAAATATCGGCTAGTAAAAAAGTTTTTTTTTTTTTTTTTTATTTTAGTTTTGTAATTTTTGAATTTTTGTAAGGGTAGAATGGTAACTTACTTGCATTAACTTATTAGTATTATTTATTTTCTTAACATGCAATGAATAATTAAGCTTTCTATTTTTTATATTGTGTGTGTGTGTGTGTGTGTTTTTTTTCTTTTGATTGATATTAAAGTCTAAAACCATGAATAATTTGTTCTAAATTGAGATAATATTTTATGATAAATTTTTATATTTATTATAATATATATTTATAAATATAAAAAATAATGGTAAACCCAAAACGGTACACCAGTATTGACTGGTACCAAAATATATCATTCCACTGATCAAACTGGTACAGCCTCCGGTACGAGATTGACTCCTTTGATTTTCATACATAGTGATTATTGGCTGTAGGTTGTCAGTATTTTAAAAGTTTTGGATGAGCCACCCAATTTAACAAAAAAAATAAATAAACGAAGAAGATTGAACTAGTTTCTGCAATTTGATGAGCCATCCAATCTAGTTTCTGCAATACACAACATAAATATTGATCTATAAACTATAAAGCTTGTAACAACGAAATTAATCTTATTGTTGTACTAAGCTTCAGTAGACTACTACCTACCTAATATCAATTTCAATATTAAGAGAAAGAAACAGTATAAATCATATTCTTCGCAAGTTCCTTCCCCCCCACCTCTTCTCTACACAACCCAAGCAGAAATCTCTAAGCTTTTTGTCTGTCACTGGTTAATTTGATCAATATGTGTAATGGCATAACAAATTTTACAATATTTTTCAAACGTGTTAAGATAATTGATTATGATTGATCTATAATAAAAGTGATGTCAACGGTGGTTCCAATGAAAGTGATATTGCACCAATCACAATCTACCTACTCAACAAATTGTGTAAAAAAAAAAAATGTGAAATTTGTTGTGTATATAGTATTGATGTAATTGTTGGGTGCACATGCACCATTAGACTTCTATTGCAAGGGGAAATAGGTGAAGTGGTCTACATGAATAAAACCTCTATTCCTAATGTAATTAGGAGAGTGGCAGGAGCTTTTATATAAAGCTTGGGACGTGTGTTTCACATATATATATATATATATATATATATAGACATAGTGAAAAGAAGAAAAGAAGTGTGCCGCATAGTGAAAAAAAAGGTGGGTGCCGCATGGTGAAAAAGAAAAGAAAAAAGATTGTCGCCTTTGAGAAAGATAACTTGTGTGTGTGAGAACAAAGAAAAATAAGAGATTTTTTTTTTCTTTAGCCGTGAGGCATACACAAGAATTATTGTAATTGATTTGATAATAGTGAAATTTTTCGGAGTTTGTCCCATGGTTTTTCCCTTCAAAGAGAAAGGGTTTTCCACGTAAATATTTTTGTGTGTGATTGCTATTTTGGATTGCTAATATTTGTGATAATATTATTTGGGACCCAACAAGTGGTATCAAAGCTAAGGTTAGAGTGGAAGCAATGGCCGGAGAAGAAGGCAAGGGTTCAGGAATTGAGAAATTTGATGGAACAGACTTTGCGTATTGGAGGATACAGATTGAAGATTATCTCTATGGGAAGAAATTGCATCTACCTCTTGTAGGGACAAAACCTAAAACTATGAAGGATGAAGACTGGAACCTTTTTGATATTCAGGTATTGGGAGTTATTTGATTAACTCTGTCAAAATCAATTGCGCACAATGTTGTGAAAGAAAACACCACAGTGGATTTGATGAAGGCTTTGTCTAGCATGTATGAAAAGCCGTCGGCTAACAACAAGGGGTATCTGATGAAGAAGTTATTTAATCTGAAGAAGGCAGAAAGCACTTCTGTAGCGCAACATTTGAATGAGTTCAGTACAATCACAAATCAATTATCCACGGTGGGAATTAAATTTGATGATGAGGTTTGTGCATTGATACTTTTGGCTTCTTTACCAAACAGTTGGGAAGTCATGAGAATGGCGGTGATTAATTATGCAGGGAAAAGCAAACTCAAATATGATGATATTCGAGATTTGATTTTAAGTGAAGAGGTTCGCAGGAGAGATGCAAATATAGACAATGCACAAGATCAAGCTTTTGTCACGGAGAACAAGAGTAGAGATAGAAGCAGAGGACCTAATGATCGGAAATTCAATGGTAGGTCACAATCAAGAGATAGATCTCAATTCAAGGAAACTAGAGAATGCTTCCATTGTGGGAAAAAGGGTCACTTAAGAAGAGATTGTTGGCATTGGAATAAGGAACAAAATAAAGGAAAATATGAAAAGAATGATAGTGAGAAAAATACTACAGCTGCTACGATTGATGAGGATGTTATGGTGCTCTCTATTGAAGAACAAAAGTGTGAGCATGTTGCTAATAATGATGTTGAGTGGGTTGTTGATTCTGCAGCCCCCCGCCATATTATCCCTACGAAGGGGTTGTTTACCACATACAAAGCAGGAGACTTTGGTACAGTGAAGATGGATAATTCTAGTTAATCAAAAATTGTGCGAATTGGTAATGTGTGCATTGAAACCAATGTTTGTAGCACTATGATGTTGAAGGATGTGCGACATGTTCTAGATTTAAGGATGAATGTGTTTTCTACATTGGCCATGGATCAAGCAGGTTATTGTAACTACCTTGGTAATGGAAGGTGGAAACTTACTAAGGGGCCATTGTTTGTTGCAAGAGGACATGCATGTTGCGGTTTGTACAAGACTCATGTGAAGACCTATAAGGAGAAGTTCAATGAGATTAAAAATTTTGAGAAAACTCCAAATATGGTGAAATTCTCATTGCCTAATAGTGCTTCAAAAGAGGAAGTGGTAGATGATGAAGAATATGAAGATGCTAAGGCTACATGGGATGACAATGAAGTGAAAGATCCTAGAGGGCTTGAGCAGGGAGAGCAATATCCTCCACTAGAGATTGCTGAACCTCATGAGAAGAGGACTACTGGAGAACATCAAACTGTTAGCTTTGAGAATAATTGGGCTTTTGATGAGGGGGAGCCAAGAGATTGGATTAAGGATATCCAAGATGAGATTAATTATTTGAGAATGAAAGGGATTGACATTGATGAAGTGTTCTCAATATTGCTGAAGATAATGAAGAAGATCAAGCCTTGTGTTGGCTTAACTAAAAATTGAATTGAAGAGATAGAATGAAGATCTCCTCCCATTGGTGGGTTGGAAGGGGAGATTGTTGGGTGCACATGCACCATAGTCCAGCCCACTTAGATTTCTATTGCAAGTGGTCTACATGAATAAAACTTCTATTCCTAATGTAATTCGGAGAGTGGCAGGCAGTGGCAGGAGCTTTTAAATAAAGCTTGGGACGTGTGTTTCACATATATATATAGAGATATAATGAAAAGAAGAAAAGAAGTGTGCCGCACAATGAAAAAAAGGGTGGGTGCCGCATAGTGAAAAAGAAAAGAAAAAGGACTGTTGCCTTTGAGAAAGATAATTTGTGTGTGTGAGAGTAAAGAAAAATAAGAGAGATTTTTTTCTTTAGCCGTGAGGCATACACAAGAATTATTGTAATTGATTTGATAATAGTGAAATTATTCGGAGTTTGTCCCGTGGTTTTTCCCTTCAAAGAGAAAGGGTTTTCCACGTAAATATTTGTGTTCTTGTGTGTGATTGCTATTTTGGATTGCTAATATTTGTGATAATATTATTTGGGACCTAACAGTAATTTGATCCCAAGCATTGATCCATGATCTAATCTACCCATAGTATGAAATGCTAGTAATTCAATTACCACTTTTGAGGATTGAATCAATGGTAGGAAGGAAGGCATAGAACCCTTGCCAAATGCTGAAAGAATTGGCAATAAGATCTTAGATGCTTGAACACTTGTAAAGTTACTAAAATAAGCATTGCCATTGTGGTAATTCCGGCATATCGGCATTGCTATCCATAAAATTGCATCGCTTGTCTCATGCTAGGCCTAGCTGCTGGCATTTTTCAAGTCCAATTCCCTTTCCTCCACCACATAGTTACCTTCCAATCTAGGATCACTAGCATCAGGTATAGCTCCTTTTCTGTGCACCTCTCTCCCATTCAATACATGCTTTATCAACAAATAAAGAAGTTAATTACTATTTTTCTTTTTTATGTTCTCCTTTCTTATGGTTTTTTTGTTTATTCTTTCTTATAGCTCTACTTTGGGTTGATTAGTTTTAATGTTTTTGATAGTTCTTCTTTAGGTTGATGCATTTTGCTGTTGTGTTTCTTAATTCCTCATCACAAATCCTCTCTCTCCCTCTTATAACTTTAGTTTGATTTTAGTTTGGGTTATATTTACTTATTTTGGATTTGGGGATTTGAGATCAAAATAATAAATTTAAAGCTTAGAAAATTCAGTTGTGCTGAAGAAAATCTAGGAAAACATAACCGAGTATGACTCAAGTTAGAAATATATGACATATGTAAGGAAAATATATATATATATATATATAAATATATTTATATATATAAACCAAAAAAAAAAAAACCCAAGAATATGCAAAGAAAGAGTGACTAAGATAAAAATAGTGGAATAAGAGATTTAAGGTTCAATCCCCCGCATATACTAAAAACTTATTGGTATCTTAGTCAGATGATAAAAGCACAATCAAGGGCGAACCCACGTTGGGGCTGGGGGGGGGGGGGGGGTTATGGCTTCCCCTAGCCTTTTGAATTCTCCATTAGAGCTAGTAAAAGAAAATTTATAAATTACTAAAATTACATGTAAATTTATTTACCGACCCCTCCAAATTTTAAAATTGGCTCTCAAAATTTAAAATTGGCATCTAAAATTTTTGAACTAGTCCAATAAATGTAAAATATTGTGAAAGTAATGTGAAAATATTATGGACATAACACTTTTCAAATTAAATTGGTAAAAAAAGAACCAAAGAAAAAAAAAAAGAATGAATCTGGTACAAAAAGCCTAACAAAAAAAAATATTCTCCATTGGCCCATTCCTCAACCCATAGCTTACCAAATATTAGCAAAACCCCAAATCTCCTTTTAACATATTCCAAATCCAAAAACAAAAAACAAAAAGCAAAACAAATCTATATCATACTGTTAGGTTCTAAAGACTTAGGATCTTATGTATTTAGAACTCTAATGTGTATTGTTGGCAAACCATGATCAAAACAAAATGTTTAGTCGTGTTTAGACTTGCTCAAAGTTGGTTCATTTATGTAAAGTTGGATTTAAGTTGATGCAGATTTATTATAGCATTTCGGCCTGGTTCGATCGATCGAAGCTTAGGCTCGATCAATCGAAATTCAAGCAGAATGCATTTTCTGCAGAATTCCAACTCAGCCCTAGTTTATTTAAAATGTTTAGGGTTTTGTATTTTTGCCCTATGTATATAAGGCAAACCCTAGCCACATTTTAATATTGCTCATATTGCTGCTTGTGTAAATCTCTTGTGAGATCTATGAGGAGCTTTCCTTTACACAAGCTTAGGTTTATCAAGAAGGAGATTCGTTCAAGAACTTGATGATCATTCAGTTGCTGCCATAAAAACTTAAAGAAACACAAGCAGGTGTGGTTGTACTTGCTGGAGAATCCAAGAATGAAGAAGTCTATGGTTTCGGAGCTTGCACGTGGTCGTATCAGTAAGTTTCTTCTGGTGGGTAGCAATAGGATGTTAGTGGTCTAAGTCCTGTTGAACAACTTCGATTCTTTCATAGTGGATTCAGGTTTACCTTAAGGATAGCTAGGTTAAATCCTCCCTAGGTTTTTACCGGTTTGGTTTCCTGGGTGATCATATCATTGTGTTATTTATATTTCCGCTGCTTTGCATGATATGATTGTTTGATTATGATAACCTAGATTTGGAATTTAGACTAAGTAACAACTTGGCTAATTACCTAGGTTAATCCAATTGTGTTTTTAAGGGGTCTAAAAACCATCACATACTGTGGGAAATGGAACAATCACCTCTCAGACAAACCAACCCAAGAAGTAATTAGGCCACAATAAGAATTGGGCCTGACATATGTTTTGAAAGGAAGGCTCAATGGGTAGTAAAACTTGAAAGGAGGAAAGCTAGGTCATCCTAAGTACCACAGAAAAAATGAGTCACACAAAAGATTAGTTCCCGTGGAGATGGTAAGGTGCCACCTTACCTGAGGTACAGTGCATGGGTGATCCACTCGTGATTTCCAGGATATTCCTAGAACCACGGGAAAGTTCTGAAACATGCAAGAAGGTTAAAGATCTTTACCTCTGCATTAATGATGGGGCTCTTACCTCACCTCTACTACATTAAATATAGGTGAGATAGCCTAAACAGTACCAACAACCCCCCAAAAGTTAGAGTTCCAAGATAAGGGAGGGGAGGAATCCAATAAAGTTGAAGAAAATATCCCTGAAGCTCTGGCAGGCAACAGGACAACTGTAGTGATAAGAACAAGGATTGAAGCTATAAAAGGAGGAGAGAAGTAAAAGAGGAAAGATCGGAAAAAAAATGGAGAAAGAAACAGAGATAAGAAAAATCTACCAGGGAGAGAGATAGAGAGTAAAGATAACACCACGGGAACGTGAAAGTTGTCTATTATAATAACTAACTTGAAGTTGTAATACATGAGTTTAGAGAGATCAATTGCTTGAGTTTCCCATTATGGAGTGTTTTTCCCTTTTTGTTTTCTTATATGTATGTTGTTTAAATAGTACAAGTGAGAATCTGTGCAAAACTCCTCGGGGAATATATTTTACATCCCCACACATACAATTATGTTGTGTGCATCCATGAATGTCGTTTCCTCGGCTCTAGGCTCCTGCTCCAATTAATTCCAAAGGCAACCATTAGTATCTCTCTCTGTTTTTGCTATTATGTACTGTCATTCTTTTTTATTGCAAGTTATGTGTGGGGGGAAGATATAGTAAAGCAACTAGCTTTTTTTTTTTTTTTTTTTGGGAAGAATACTAAGTATTTTTAACACACCCACGGTGAGAGAGGAGAAGGTTTTTTAAAGAATCTTACAGTGGAGGCATGAAAGTGCTAGAACATTGACTTGGTTCTAGTTGGCTGGGTGTGATAGTGGCTTCTTTACTGGCTCGCCCATTCCAAGCTAGGATTTGAGCAAAAGCTACTAGCTAAATGTGTGGTTAAAAAGAAAGTAACTTTTTATGTGCTGTACAACACTTAAAAAATGTGGCGAAAGGTGAATTGATGTTTGTGTATTTGTTTATAATATATTATTATGTTATATATAAAAATGGTATGGTTGAGTTTAAAACTTAAATTATATATATATATATATATATATATATATATAAAATAATATAGAGTTGTATATACTGAGTGATGTATTTATATTTTGTATTATTATCTTACTTCAAACTTTATTTGGTTGGTATTTCTTGATGTGTCCATTACATCTAGAGCTTGAATCTTTCTTTTCCCATTCTAACTATCAAAATTATCAACAACAACAACAACCAAAAAAAAAAAACTTGAATGGCTCCTTTATAATTTATAAATGATTTGTTTTTAATTTTTATGGCATAAATTACTTGTTTGGGGTTTTCCATTTAAATTAAAAATATATATATAAAAATAAACTTTAAGAATTTTGTTACATTTAGCTTGGCCCCCCTACAAAAAGTTTCTGGCATCACTACTAAACACAATCATCAAAAACGGACACCATACATTAAAACTTTATAAAAAAAAATGTTAAAGTAATTAATAGAAAGATCCAAAAAAAAAAAACATGTTGCATTTAGAGAGAGAAAGAGAGAGAATGATAAACAAGGGGAAATCATAAGAGAAAAATGTTGAGTGTTGTAACACCTCTTTGACTAAATGAGTTTACTTTTTCAAAATGGCAAATCTTAATATATTATGCTCTAAAAAATTTTCATAAAAAAAATTATATCTTATATCTCATTACCAAAAAAAAACAAACACATGTTCCCACGCAAGATGGGTCTATGACTAAATAATTTAAAAATAAACATTTGATTGATTTATGGATGATGCCTTCTTAAATACTGCATAAATATGGTTTTGTAAATATACACTACGTAAATATATATATATATATATATTTCATGGAGTAATTTTTTATTTAAAACCCAATCTTCTTACGTTTTTTAGATGTAAAATTAATATTTAACTCTTTTGTATTTAAATTTGCTAACATCTCATTTTCAATTAATAATATGACTAATTCACTTGATATTTTTGTGATAAATTTGATTTTACGTAGGATTTTAACAATTTTAATTTGTAAAATAATTTTCTAAAGAAATAATTATAACAAATATTTTCAATAAGTTCTATAACATGTATTTAGAATATAAATATACATAGTCCTTTCCAATCATCAATAATTATTATATTACATGTTTGACCATCAAAATCTCCTAGTTTTTTTTAGTGGACCTCCGTAGAAAAAGACCCAAATTGCAGGGGCAATAATTGGTTTCATTAGGTTGAATTGTAGGCTCTCAGTCCACACATTAGAAGGCCCAAAAAATTGTGTAACAAACTACCAATATAAACTCAAGTCAATTCCCTCTGTAATGTAACACTGTTCCCCCCCAAAAAAAAAAAAAAAAAAAAACAAACAAACAAACAGATTGCATGCTAACTCAACAAACTACCATAGTGTGGATTCCAATTATTTGAAAATTGGTAAAATTTCTTATAGTTGAATAAAAAATATGGGGTTTAATCTCTGCCTACAACAGAAACTGATTGATGTTTTAATCTGATAATAAAGAGTTATCATCAGGAGCGGACCTTATAAGTTAAAACTCTCTAAAAAAAAAAGCTAATATTAAAGTCGGTGAATTGTTTATTTTATAATTTTGGGGCCTTTATTTGATGAGGGCCCCTAGGCATGACCTAAGCCTAAGGTTGACCCTTGGTCTTTTATATGTATTTTTTTTTTTTTTTGGTCAATAAGGAAATAGCAATAAACTAGGCATTAACAAGTCTGTTACAACACAATCTAGCTTTATCATTAGCTAGAATTCTTTCCACCACAGGCGGTGGATGCAAAAATACAACAAAAGAAGTTACACTGCTTGCACCTAGTTTGGCCATTGCATCAGCACATTGATTGGCCTCCCTAAAGATGTGCTTTATCTGCATGTTGGGTATCTCCCGCACCAGGTTCCTGCAATCATTTAGTAATGGTTCCAAAATCAAGTTGATGGTATTATTGTTCAAGAGTAAAACAACACTTAAAGCATCCAACTCAATGATAAGGTTATTCAGCCCCATTTCCTTAGCTAATAAAAGACCATCCCTAGGAGCCCATAGTTCAGCCATACAATTGTTGGTGCTACCAAGTGGCCGAGCATAGCCTTTCAACCATTTCCCAGCATGGTCCCTGATCACACCGCCCCCACCTGCACGTCCAAGGTTGCCTAAAGCAGAACCATCTGAGTTGAGCTTCACCCAACCCAATGGAGGTTTCTCCCAACCCACTGCAACAACAGTTTTGGCTTTAGGCAGCTTAACATTCAACCCAATAGAGAAGAACTCAGCACCATCCTTAATACTCCTCCTGAAACATGACCGGTTCACTTTGCCAGTTTTGAAAATAAAGTTGTTTCTATGCAACCATAACTGCCACACTCCCATGGGAAACAAAATCTTCCAAGGAATGCCCATTCTATAGTATTTGATATCTGCCTTACAGCTGACTTCAAGCCATTTACCAACTGGTAAATTGAAAGTGTCCCTCATGCAAATCAGGAACTAAATTTGCTGCCAAAAGTCTCGAGCAAACCAACAGCCCCTTAAGAGATGATCAATTGTTTCCATGCTTTGATGACATAAGTTACATATGGGATCAAGACTTAAACCCCTTGAACCCAAAACTTCCCCGATGGGCACGCTATTGTGAAGACAAAGCCATAGAAAAAATTGAATCTTAGGATTAGTTTCAGCTTTCCACACCTAATCCACTGAAATAGTATCAAGGTTCAAAGGGTTTAAACCCCTTGCCAATAAGTAAGCAGATTTTAAAGAGAAAAAACCATTTTTGGAGTTTATATTGTGTTAGGATCGATTCAATGGAGTTTGATGCCAAAGGCGATAAATTAGGTGAGATCTTTTTTTATGTCTAAATTTTAATTAAATAATATTATTACCCTTTTATATCATTAATTAACTAGATGTAAAAAAAATTATTTTTCTTACTTCTTGAAATTAAAATTTAAGTTTTTTACATCTCTTTTTTAATTAGTAATATCTAGTCTTAATCTTTTGTAACATAATCAATCATAAATAAAATTTTAGCATTTCTAATTTTAAAATTCTCTTTACACATAAACAACGGTAACAATATTATTAATAAAATTTTGTAAATAATACATGCATTTGAATATATTTACATATTGAGAGAGAGAGAGAGAGAGAGAGAGAGAGAGAGAGAGAGAGAGAGAGAGAGAGAGAGAGAGAGAGTCTAGTGTGTAGTCATATAGTAGGAGATTAAGTGGCTAATGTTAACAATCTACCATGTGAGAGATTAGTTTACAAAAATTAAATTCTCAAGCTTTTAATGAAAATTAATAGTCAATGATGATAAGATCCACTAACAATTTTTTTTTTTTTTTTTAAAATTAGAGTTTCAATTGGGTTATACTTTTATGGCCCAATATTTTAGGGCCTTTCTTAGATGTGGAAGAAAGGGCATACAAACTATTTTATGTTCTTTTTTCTTCTAAAAAAAAACTATTTAAGTTTTTTAAAAATAAAATAAAACAATTAGTTATTTTATTAATATTGGGGCCTTTTTTTAATGGACTCATTGGGGGCCTTTAAGCCTAGGCTTTAAGCAGACCCTATTCTTACATTAAGTGGGTATTGTCTTTTTTTAATCTTTTGTCTGTGTCATTAGAAATAATTTATTTGAATTTTTTATTTTTTATTTTTTTTAGCAAAAACAATAGTAGACTTTATTTATGAACAATCATGTTGTACAATGAAGAAGAGAAAAGATGGGCATTCTTCTAACTAAACAATGGTCTCTTTTTCCTCCTTTACGACACTAGCCAAAGCTGAGATAGCACAATTACATTGTAAAGGTATACGGTGAAAAGAAATTAAAAAAAAAAAAAACAAAAACAAAACTATACCTAATGACAACTTGCAAAAACTAATACTTAGACAAAAAAGCAAAACCAATCTCCACTAAATGCCAAGTCATCTAGCCATAAACAATCATCCACAGCCTTTGTGAACTTAACAATTTGATTACAAGGTCGGGATCCATTACCCCAATACTCATCAGAATGCAAAATTTCATTAATCACCTAATAAAAGCAAAGGAAAAGAGATAGATGCATGGAGTTGACGCATAAATCCCAAGATTCTCCTCTTCTTGATGTTTCAGGATGTCCATAAAAAACAATAAAGCGTCAAACAACGCCCTCTTGATTTATTATAGCATCAATGTGATGTGAGGAAAAAATTAGGATATCCAAATCCACACTATCCGCCCAAAGGAGGGCCAACCTACCACTAGATCCAATTTTGGATATTGCAAAACCAACTATTAACTCCAATTTTTTCTTTAATCTGCAAAAAAAATCATCCATATCCAGACAAGTTTCAAACCAAAAAGAATTTTGGGACATTTTTCTCTCACCAAATAGTGGAGTTTTTCTATAGTTCTACTATGTACCTTTAGGATCCCAAGCCCTCGACAATTAAGGCTTAAAATCTTCATGTTAGAGAGGGGGTGGAAGATTACCCCCAACAAATGTTTGAGAAACATTCAAACTGTCTGAACAAATAGCATTTTTTTTTTTGGTGAATTGAAGAGTTCAAAGAAGACAAGGCTGATGAAGGTCGCTTACCCGCGTGTTGAGGCTTAGGCAAATTCTTGACAGAAGTTTGAAAATTGGAACTCTAAAGAATATGTTTCCATGATCTCAGTGCAGGTTCTTTTTGTTCGGCCCAGCCAATTCTCAGTATAATTGGACATACGATCCATCTCCATATCCATATTTGAATTATCCTCATTTGAATTGTTGTTATCCATATCTGTCAATGCTTTCCTTTGTGGCTGAGTCCGTCCTATTTGAAAAATCTGCAACTAGAATTAGATTATGCTTATCCACCAAAGGATCATTGGAAGAATCTATGTGGGGATGTTCTGGTGCTTTAGGAGTTAAATTTGGAGTGGGGATAGAGTTATCAGGTATTTTGAATTTTGACGGAAGGAGTATAGGTGTTTTGAATTTAGAAGGAACAGGAAGGGTTGCAGGCTCAATAGGAGAGCTTTCTTTTGATTTGTTGGATTTGGAATTATCTAGCTCAGTGGAATTTTAGGTGGGGCCATCTAGTTGCTGTAAACCCGCCAGCTCATCAATTTTTTCCAGCCACCATAGTGTTTGTCAATTAGCAGCAGGGTTGGGGGAAAATTGGTTCAAATTCGTCCTCTCTAGTGGCGATGAAATCATTAACATCATCATCTCTCAATCTAGATTGTTGAAAATCATTCTTCTTATGATTAATCTTTGGAGCTAAAGCACGAAGCCAGGGACCAGATTGAAATCCATCGTCATCTGGAGATAAACAACCTTTAGTAATTTTTTTACATTCATGATCCTGATGACCTAGTATACTACAGCGATAACAAAATATAAGTGTTAACGTGTATACTGTTGTAGGCTTTAAGCCCACCTAAATTATTTGTATAGAGCACATGCTTGTATTATACTCTTATTTGTACTGCACACATATGCCTCCTATATAAAAGCTCTCATGTACATTCTTTAACAATGAAATACAATACTATTGCATTCAATATTTCTAACATGGTATCAGAGCCACCTTCCTGTGGCCATGGTTTTCTGTCCTTACAATGTGTTTAAGAACAATCTTTGTCTTCCTCGGTGTTTCTTCGCTGCGTTTATCTTCTTTGACTTCCCACTGTTGATGTCAAAACTCTCCGATATAGTCATTCCATCGTTAGAAGTCACATCAACACTACAAGACCATTGTCTTCCTTAAACCACTATCACAAAGCCAAAATTCATTCAAGGGATTTTCTCACTCTTATCAAATCTCAAGATTTCATCAAACTTCCATCTTGAGTTTGAAAGGGGGTGTTAAAGATGTATTAGCCCATTAGCATAAACCCAAGTCTAATTCTACTTTGTGTGCAAGTCAAGTCTCCTACTTGTATTAGAAGTCTATTAGTTTAGGATTTAGTCTACTATATATACTCATGTTATGATTCATTATAATACAGGTTTTATATTACACTCTTTTATAATAAAGATGTAGTCTTTAAGGGGTTCCTCCGTGGATGTAGGCCGTAAGGCTGAACCACGGAAGCCTTATGTTCTTGTGTTCCTATTTTATGCTTCTTTCTTCCGCATATATTCAAGCATATTCAACATGGAATATATCATAGCTAATATTTGACATGGTATTAGAGCCACTACTCTAACCTTTTCTTTTGTCTTGCAGTCTTGTCTTTGTTGGTATTCTCCGCTGCCTCAACTTCTCCGGTCAGTAAACTTTCTACGTCTTCTCCCGACAACTCCACTGCCATCAGAGGTCCCCAAGGCTGAATCTTTACCGCCAGGAAGCACTCTCTCTGTTGCCAAAAGACCACTACCTTCTCGGGTCTGTCAATTGTGACCTTCGATTACGACACCAGAGATACCATTCTATAGATCCTAAATAGATCTACTCAACGCCACTGGAATCATCCCCATTTGATCGACCATGCGCCTCCACGCGCCGGTTAAAGTTTCAACGAAGACTATCCATGCGCCTCACGCGCCTTTAGTGTTACTCCAATATTGTCGCCGCCGCAACCATCCGAATCGTCCTCCTCCAATCTATCACATTGGCAAGGAATCAGCATTAACAAACACTCCACGCGCCTTCTCGCCCAACTTGAAGATCGGCGCGTCTAGCCCACACACCATTAGGAATCCTACAAACATCATCCGAGATGTCATCACTTGACACATCAGCCCTAGCAATTTGCTGATGTCATCCTACCTACGTGATCGTTGATTGCCACAATAGTTGACCATTGACTTTGACTTTGACCGTTGACTTTTTGCCATAGTTGACTTTTGCAGTTCAGGTGCTTCTTACCTAGTTTTTCCCGTAAAATTCATTTTTGCGGTCCATTTTTACATATTTTGCTTCTAAATGAAGAATAAGGACAGGTCTTCTTCTTGTTGCAATAATTGTCGCTGACAATCCAGCAAACGCTTTTGCAATTTTTGCAAATATTTTGGTCACAATATTAGGACTTACTATCATCACAACAAATCAATAGTTTTAATTTATGCTGCTATTGTTACTAACACAGAGCGTGTCCAACCAATCGCTCCCCTCTCTACACAGTTTAAGTCTTCAGGACGCACTTTCACCATGTCCACAAATGACCTTAAAAACATCATCGCTAATGTCATTTGTATGGTTGGTAATGCATCTTATTCCTCTTCTCTCTCAGTTTTATCTAGTATGTCTCCTTCCTCTTGGCTTATGGATTCTGCTTGTTGCAATCACACGACACCTCACTCGTTCTTATTTTTTGAACTTAAACCTGCACCACACCCTCTTAATATTTGCACAACAAATGGTTCCACAATGTCTGGTCATAATATAGATTCTGTTTTGACCTCCAACCTCTCGATTCTTGGGGTCTTTAATGTTCCTGACCTTTCTTACAATTTATTTTCTGTGGGACAATTAGTTGAGTTGGGTTATCGTATTATCTTTGACTATTCTAGGTTTATTGTGCAGGATCCAAGGACGGGACAGGACCTTGGGATCAATCCCAAAGTTGGGCATATGTTTCCCAAGGACAACCTTCGTCTTCCACTTGTTGCTCCTGTTTCTATTGCTGCAGCTACTGCAGTTTCTTCTATTCCTTCCTTTGCACTTTGGCATGCTCGACTTGGTCACACATCTTCCTCTCGGGTATAACAATTGGCTTCTAGAGGTTTGTTAGGTTCAGTGCCTACAGAAAATTTTGATTGTGTTTCATGTCAGTTAGGAAAACAACCAGCTTTGCCTTTCAATACTAGTGAATCAATATCTATTGATATCTTTGACCTTATTCATTTTGATGTTTAGGGTCCTTCCTTTGTCTCTAGTATTGGTGGATCTCGATATTTTGTTATCTTTGTTGATGATTACTCTCGCTATAGTTGGATTTTTCATATGAAATATCGTTCTGAATTATTACAAGTATATTCTAATTTTGCAAAAATGGTTGAAACTCAATTATCCAAACGTATCAAAAATTTTCGATTCGATAATGCTCTTGAGTACACTCAATATGCTTTCCAAGCTATTTTACATTCCTATGGCACTGTTCATTAACTAACTTGTCTAGGTACCTCTTAGTAAAATAGTAGAGCCAAATGAAAATTCTGTCATATTCTTGACACTGTTCATGCTCTTCCTCTCTCTGCCAAAATTCCTACTCCTTTTTGGGGTGATGCTACTCTTCATACTGTACATGCTATTAATCGCATTCCAAGTCCTGTTATCCAAAATCAAACTCCATATGAATGCCTTTTTGGGTCACCTCCTTCGGTTCTACTTGTTTCGTTCTTCTTCAGCCACATGAGCATAACAAACTTGAGTTTCGATCAAGACTTTGTTGTTTTCTTGGCTATGGCGAAACTCAAAAGGGGTATCGGTGTTATGATCCTATCTCTCATCGTCTTCGTATCTCCTACAATTTTTTCTTTTGGGAACATCGCTCATTTGTCGAGCTCTCTCACTCCCATGCCTCCCTATCTTCCTCTTCTGTCTTAAATCTTTTTCCAAATGAGACATATATTCCTATTGTAGCTACTCCTAATCTTCCTGTAGCTACTCCTAATTCTCCTGTAGACTTCTCTGTCCAATCATCAGATATCCTTAATCCCTTTCCTAGTTCACCTTTTAATGAACAGGTCGAAGATGAGCTACCCAACCCTGAGCTTAGGTCCCCTGCTCCTGCTCCACCTGAAGATCTTTCACAAGACATTCCAACCTGTCACTCAACTCGGATAAGATCCATTCCTGCACATTTACTTAACTATAATTGTTACACTGCCCTTGCAACACTGCATAGGCCTCACACCTATCGTGAGGCTTCCACTAACCCTTTATAGCAGATTGCAATGAAAAAAGAACTTGATACTTTATCTAAAACCCATACTTGGAATTTGGTGACTCTCCCCCTTGGGAAATTTGTGGTTGGTTGTAAGTGGATCTATAACATTAAGACTCGCTCTGATGGGTCCATTGAGCACTACAAAACTCGTCTTGTTGCAAAAGATTTTATACAGGAGTATGAGATTGATTATGAAGAGACATTTGCTCCAGTTGCTCGTATCTCATCTATTCGTGCCTTCTTAGCTATTGCTACTGCCAGTAAATGGGACCCTTTTCAAATGAATGTCAAAAATGCATTCCTTAATGGTGATTTAAGTGAAGAAGTTTATATGCAACCTTCTCCTGGTCTCTCTGTTGAATCAAACAAGGTTTGTCACCTTCGACGTGCAATTTATGGCCTTAAACAAGCTCCATGAGCTTGGTTTGCCAAATTCAGCTCTACCATCTCTCGCTTGGGTTACATGGCCAGTTATTATGATTCTGCCTTATTTCTTCGACGCACTGACAAAGGCACTATTTTACTTCTCTTGTATGTGAATGATATGATCATAATTAGTAATAACCTTAGTGGTATTCAAGAACTTAAGGATTTTCTTAGTTAGCAGTTTAAGATGAAAGATCTTAGACATCTTAGCTACTTCTTGTGTCTTGAAATCACTCATTCTACAGACAGACTTTATATTACTCAAGCCAAGTATGCCTCTGAACTCTTGTCTCAAGTTGAACTTACTGATAGCAAGACTGTTGACACTTCAGTTGAGTTTAATGCGCATCTAACTCCCTCAGGAGGGAAACCATTGTCTAATCCCTCTCTTTACAGATGCTTGGTTAGTAGCCTAGTTTATCTTACCGTCACTCGTCCAGACATTTCCTATGCCGTTCACCAGGTGAGCTAGTATTTGTCTGCTCCACGATCGACTCACTATGCTGTTATTCTGTGCATTCTTCGATACCTAAAAGGCACTCTCTTCCATGGTCTTTTCTACTCAGCTGAGTCTCTTCTTGTTCTCTGTGCATATTCTGATGCTGATTGGGTAGAAGATCCCACTGATCGCAGGTCCACCAGTGGTTATTGCTTTCTTCTTGGTTATTCTCTGATTTCTTGGCGAAGTAAGAAAGAAACTCATGTGGACCGCTCCAGTACTGAAGCAAAATATTGTGCCCTTACTGATACCAGATCTGAGCTCCTTTGGCTATGATAGCTTCTCAAAGACTTAGGTATATCCACATCCTTTGCTACTCCTCTTTATTGTGACAACCAGAGTGTCATTTATCTTGCTCACAGTGATGTCTTCCATGAACAGACTAAACACATCGAGATCGATTGTCATTTTATGCCATGGTGACTTTCATTGGAGAAAAAAAAATTTTAAATACTACTTAATCAACCCACTTTCTATGCCATAGTGACTTTCACAAAGTAATTGAGTTTGAAAAAAATGAATTTGAGGTGGTGAACTGAACAATTTATATTATCTATATTTAATTTATTCAAATAAAAAATAAAGAGAAAATATCAAGGAAAAAAAGAGTATATGATGTGGTGGATGAGATGGCAAAATAGGAGGCCTAAAAAATTAATTGTAAGGCTTTCGTTATTAGATATATCATAGATATAATTTGCCCAAACTCATAAACTTAAACTTTTGGGTTGAATGGTATCCATATATGTTATATAAAGACCTCAAATAGAATCTCCTAAGGTATTATCTCTCAAACTTTTTTTTATGAATAACATTTCATTCAAAACTAGAAAGATAGAAAGTGCAGTTTTTCATAAACAATGAACACAAACATAAAAAAGTAATAGAAGAAATAATTTTTTTTTTAACAAAGTTTAGCTACAAACTTGGTTGTAGCTAATGACTACAACTCGTACTAGAAAAATTAATATGATTACTGTGGGGGCCGGTCGGTCATTAAAGTTATTAAAGTCAAGTTAATTGGGCCTGTGGCCCATCCGAGGAGGCAAATCTGCCCGAGGAGGCCTATATCAGATTGAAGGGGTAACCAAACGAGGGGAAGAGTGAATATCACGAAAGGTGAGTTTAGTATTCGTCCGAGGACAAAACCCTTCTCGGCAATATGAGTCCGAGGACGATCAGGACGCCATCTTGTTACAAACATACCTCGGAGCTACGTCACCACTAAAGGTGGGATAAGGGGCCAAAGGTGAGAGAGAGAGAAGGCAAACAAATATCTATAGTAACAGCTGCCTTCGCATTAATTGTCTCTCAACCAACTCTCTGGCTGCATTAATGTGAAAGTGATGCCTAAACAGTGATGAAGCAGCCTTACAGCTGCTAGAAGGAGGTTCTAGAAGGTGTTAAATAGAACAGAAAGAGATCCCCTGAACCCAACCTACACGTGTGTGGTGAAGATGGAATAAAGAAGGCGGTATATAGCATGAAAGGAAAGCATGCAGAAGGGGGATCGAAACATAGAGAAAAATAAAGAGAAGACTCAGGAAGAAAACTTGAAAACAAAAGAACTGTATTTGTTTCAAAGAAAAACCGATTGTTATATCAGCTCTGATCTATCTATAAACGTGAGGTTGAATTTTTTTACTTTTACGGAGGTTAATCTAGTTCTTGAACACCCACGCTCTACAAATTTTATTGTTTGGGCCTTTTAACATACGAACCCAAGACTGGTTTGTGATCGTTACAAATTGAGTTCTTACAATTACATATTTTGAAAATGCAACTGTTAAATTGTATATTCTTTATGTCCTTAACATGCATGTCAAATTTCGTATCTATCGAATGTTATTTACTATTCGATTCATAAACTTATTTTGTATGCATAATTTTAGACTATAAAAACTTGAAATTTAAACATTTGATTGATGACATATATAGTTATTGATCTTTGATTTTTTGAAAATTTTACAAGCATAGAGAATATAAGAAGAAAATGCAATATAATGATGATTTTGTCAAAATTCAAAATCCAATGTTTTTGTCCGCAAAGTTTTTGTCTTATGCTACCTATATATATTTCTCTTAATCCACACATGGTCAGTATGAACAGCCGAGCAGGAAAAATGGTTGTTTTAATCCCTTCTTGAATTCATACACACAAAGGACGGAATGATATCTCTACTATTCCTTAGCACACCATTTTAGAAAAGTGTATAGGACCTTGGCATCGCTTGAAATGAACAAAAGAAAATTCTAGAAATTAAAATTTTCCATGTGAAAGATACTTGTCCGTACAAGATCTAGGGAAGGTTGCTTTTTCATGCTATAGGCACCTGTGAGCAACTATTTGTTACTTCAATGGTTCAGATCAAACTCTTATTTCAATTTGATCTATTAGAAGCAGTCAAAACATATACTTCACAAGAAATTTATTTGGACAGTGGCTTTTGAAAATAGATTACATTGCTTTTAAAGTGAATCTTTTTTAGAAATAAGTCAATAACGTTTCAAGACTGGCAATTCAGTTGAAAATTTACAGCTCAATTTAGTTTAGATTTTACAAGCAGTGGTCTTGTACTTCTGCAGTTCTACTGAATGTTTCTCCATACGATGAGTAAAAGAAAATGAAGGTTTTGGATATTAAGGATTTGATGCTCCAAAAAAAAAAAAAAAAAAAAAAAAACCAACCATTTGTGCCTTCATTGTGTTCAAAATCTCAAGGTAACACTAAAATAAGATATAGAAGACTACTAAAATTATACATACTATTCATGGACTTGTGCGATGTGCAGGAAAATGAAAATATTTTGTAAGAAATGAATAAATAGGTTATCTATAACAAATATGCAATTTGAAAGTGTTTCAAGTTTGCATTATTTTTAGTATAATATAATGTATTTATAATTAATGGAATAAAAAGTTTAAATTTCATAATCATACGATCAACAACAATATTATGGGAGGATGAGAAGTCGAGGACAGGAGTGAACAAGAAGAGATCAATGCCAGAATAACACACCTCGAAAAACACTATCAAAGAATCCTCAGGGCAAATACGATAACACTACCACAAGCCCAAGGAAACTAGAATGCTCGAGGACCCCAAGGATACTGACGCATCCTTCAAAGGACCGAAGTCCAATACTGAAAACCATCGAACACAAACCGAGGAAGAGAGGGAAAGTTGGTCTCAGACCAAGAAAGAGGAGAATACAAATAAAGTATCCATCACTTCCACATTCAATGCTCTGAACGCACTTAACTGGCAACATTAATGTGGAAATGACTTCTAAACAATGTCATCATAGCTCATGGCTCAATGTAGAAACCTTCTAGTAAGACCTTGATGGGACAAGTATCAAGGGAAATGAATCATAGCCCTCCAAATGGAAGGCCAAGATACAACGTGGGTGACTATATAAGCCAGAGAGGCCTCTGTGAAGAGGGGATGAAACATCTAAAGAAAGAGAAAAAGAAAGTAAGACCATTTTAATACAAGAACAAGTGTAAATCTGTACCTCGAATCAATCCCGAGGAACATAATTTAAGCAATCCGAGACTATTGTTAATCAATTTCTTTGTCTCATACTCATTCCTAGTACTTATTCTTTCATTTCAAGTTTAACTAATTTAAATAAGGGTAACAAAGGTTGATTGGCATTCCATCACTATAAATTAATTGTATGAAGTAAAAATTAGCCTGTCTTATTTTTGCCCGCCACAAATATTTACATTTTTGGGTACGTTTTTTAGTTATTTTTTGAAAATTTTATTTAATTTTATCATTGTTGGTTCATTAATTTGAACAATTTAGGTCAATAGAGAACACATTTATTCCTTTGTTTCATAAGGGTAAAGGTATTATTCCTTTCAGAACATTTATTCCTTTCAATTGCCAACTCCCTTGGAATTAAATCCCGCTAATTTAATTCAACCACTCTCACGTGAACGTTTAGCGCTTCCCCCATTTTCAACCTCCCAATTTAATTAATTCCTTTCCCCCTTTATTCTCTTCTTATCTCAACAGTGTAGTGTGCAACCGACCACTTTTCAATTAGAGTTTTCACAGCTTTCGACCTTCAATTTTCAAGTTAAGCCTTAGAAGAAGAACTCATGAATGAAAATGATCGTGATTAGAAGCTGTGAGTTTTTATTGATTTCTTAATTTTAGTCACTGCAGAGCTAATCAATTATGAGGAGTGATTAGAAATTGTGGTTTTTTTTTTTTTTCTTTTTTGGTTAATTTAATTGTGGGAGCACTATGCTTTTTTTTTGTTGGTCTTCAATTCATAAACTTGAAGGTTCTTAATAATTCATGGAAAGGTTGATCCTTTATTATTATTTTTTAAAAAGTTTTTTAAAAATCCAAGGCCCATTAGTTATTTAGAATGGAAGAAGGTTGGGTTGGGTTATGCTATCCGGCCCATTAGTTTTTTAATATATTTATAGGATTAGTTTATTATTTTTTTTTATGGAAATATCCGGCCCATTAATTATTTTTTTTATTTAGGACCCTTTCTTCTAAATTCGAAAAAGCCCAAAACAGCCTACGGCTCCTTTTCCCTTTCTTTTTCTTTTTCCTCTCTTCTCTGTCTATCTGCTTTTTGAGAAATAACAAGAAAGAACGGTCTTCTTATACCTATGGCGTCCATTACTGGGTACAATGATGTGGCTGTGGCTGTGGCCGTGGCGCTGAATCACCCAAACCCTCCTGCTAAGACCGTTGATACTTAGTCTGTTCTCAAAAGGTAGATTTGGGTTTGTCAAGAATTTGGGTTTTTCTTTATTTTTATTGTGACTTTAATTATATGCTTAGGATTATTGAATATATGTAGACAAGCTGTTTGTTGAAAGGTTTCTTAGAGGATAAATGGGTTGTTTTGAGGTGTGGGTTTGTCTATTTGTTATGGATTATTGAGTTCTTGTTTTGGGTATTTGTTTCTGACTTTGTATGGATATTGGGTTCATGATCTGCACCTTCTGTTTGTAAAAGGGTTACTTAGAAAGCTAGATGGGGTTTTTTTAGGGTATTGGCTTTTTGTTTTTTTTTTTGAATCTCTGAGAATATAAATCTTGAAAACTTGAGAACTTTTGAATTGGCTTTTTATGAGGGGTTTGTAGGATTTCTAATGCTGTTTCCTTTGTTATTGTCTTATGAAACAAGTTGCAATCTGAATTCATGGCCTTAATCATAAGAACCTTAATAGTTAATGGAAATGTTGATCCTATTAATAATCTTTCTTTAGAATGCACTATGAGGAGAGTGTTCAGATCATTATTGGTACATTTATTACTGTTCACTGTTTATTATCTTGAGATTGCAAGTATTTGAATTTCAATTAACTTAGCTATCTTAGTGTATAAGGTTTGTTCTTGTTGAATTTTAAGGGGGGAGGAAAAAACAAAAACCAAAAATTTTGAAATCAAAATTGACGGTGATTAGATTGATAATTATGGTTTAATTAAATTTCAGTATTCAGACTAGATTTGATTTCTTTTTTCTTCGGATTCTTTTGAATGGTTGTTATTTGCGGACTAATGTACAACTGTACAAGTAGAGCCGATTGTTGAGCAAATTGATATGCTTGATGGTTTCACAGGAAAACTTTGATTTGGATGCAACTAAGAGTTCCGTCAGGTATTGTTAGGTACTTGTTATCTTTCTTAGTGTTATGACATTCAAGACTATCATGAGATTCATTAAATTTTTAGTAGAGTGATGCTTGTATTGTGTGTTAAAAATGTTCTCAAGGGGATGAAAGCATGTTGTTCTGCCCAGCTGACATGAAATAAACGTTGCTCCTGCATTCACATATCTACAAGTCTATATTAAGTTATATTACTTTCTTCTTGATATTTAGTAGGTCGATAATTGATGAAGGCCTGTACAGATATTTAAGATTACAAACATTGAAGGACGATCAATTGTATGATTTATTCTTCCACCTTAAATTTTTAGTTTTTTATTTATTTATTTGGACTTGATATAAAATTTGACACAGTAACCTTTTTAGTTTACTAATTCTTAATTTAGTTTTCGCACAAAAACAATTTCAATATGTACTAGTATAATCATGCTTACTTCTTTTTCATAGAGCTTGCCTGTAATTGTACATGGCTTTCTTATCTATTCAAGAAGCTCACAATTTGGGATTTGTTTAGAAAAGTAAAACTATGAATATTAATTTGCTTCCAGTTTACATGCAGAACTTTCTGTTTTGATTAAAATGTCATTTTTAAAAAATTTGTAACGTGTATGCATTAACATGTCATATTGAATATTTTCACTTTATTTTTGTTCAAGGAAAATCAACAAATCTGGAGGCTCTATGATGCATATTTCTCTCCACCATTGCTAAATTTTGCGTGTCAAGTAATGTGGTGTTGTGTTGTATTGAGAAGGAAGATGGGAGCTTTTCTCCTCTCCAGTCAAATCTCTCTCTCTCTCTCTTTTATTTTTTGTTTATATTGTATTTTTCTCTTAATGATCAGGGTCTTCAACAAAAACTTGGCAAAAAAAAAAAAAAAAGCCAATTAGAAACATATCCAGAAGTTTGGAGATGGTAAGCAACATGTAAAAGGTTTTGGAGACCTAGAGAAGCTCTGCTACAAAGTAGTTTTATAGACACTCCATGGTGGTGCTGGTAAGTGAATAAAAAAGTTTAACATATGCCTACAAGAAAAATAAAATAAAATCCATGCAATTGTGTTGGGCAAGAAGCAAAGGTAACCACTGAATTTTAAAGGTGGTTGGAGATGAGAACTTAAATGGAAGTGTTACCTCGATGGCATGGCTTAACAATTCCCATTGAGTAAACTGTTTGTAAATGTATGTAGTCATGCTTTATTGTTATAACTATAGTCAACTATGCAATGGTCTAATGTTTTTGGTGTATGAGACAAGTTATATATGATATATCAATGACATGTTCTCCATGACTGTATTTTGGTTATTTATTCTTTTGCTTATGTTGGTGTTTAATTCTACTTTTGTTTTTTTGGTTTCTCTCATGCTTCTTTTATTTGATCATTGTTGTTTGGTTGCTTGGAAAAAGATCAAAAAATAAAATTCTTGTGTATGTGTGGCTAACCATTACATGTGACAAGACATATTAAAGAGTGGAGTATCATCCCTCATTCAGGGGAAAATGGCTATTTAGCCTTAATGTTTGAACTATGTAGCCAAATAGCCTCTTTTTCAAACTATGTAGCAAAATAACCCTGTTTTAGAACTCAATATTGCTAATGTTGAGTTCTGCCTAGAACTCGACTTTAGCAATGTCAAGTTCTATGCATATTTTAAGTGGAACTCTACACAAAATTTCAAAAAAAAAATCTAAGTGGCAAAATACGCATATAACTTGACATTGCTAATGTCCAGGCAAAACTTGACATCAGCAATATTGAACTCCAAAATAAGGGTATTTTGCTACAAAGTTTGAAAGGGTACTGTTTGGCTACATTCCAAAATTAAGGCTAAATAGCCATTTTTCCCCTCATTTCCCTACTTCCTATCAAATGTATGCTCATATATGGATTGGAGAATAATTATAGTGTATTTGTGATGATGCAATACATTTTATTAATAAATGTTATATAGGAATAGAAAATTTCCCTTTCTTACCTTTTGATTCCCTGAGAGAGTGATTATTTTGACTTCAACAATTGAGAAATTGTTTCATCAAGTGTATATGTATCATACATTCATGCAAAATATTTCTGCACATTTGTGTAGGTTAGTGACTAGCTAATTTAAAAATAGATGATTTTTATATTCATGGATGATGCCTTCTTAAAGGATAGCAATCACTGGCTATGGGCTTTTAGTAAGCTGAAATTTCTTTTTTTTTTTGATGGGATAGTAAGCTGAAATTTAATGAGACACATAATACAGTTTCTGCAATTCCCTACTTAAATATTGATCTATAGAACTTGTTACATCGGAATCTATCTTATTTTAGTACTGGTTAGAGGATAAGTAGACTACTAACTAAATGCAGTTTCTATATTAAGCCAAACAAATTGTACACGTCACATTCTTCAAAATTTACTCTTTTCTCTTCTCTCCACCCCCAAGCAATCAGTAGGCTTTCTATTTGCCACCAGTTGATTTGGTCCCAACCATTAATCCATGGTCTATATGACCCATAGCATGAAAAAAACTTATTCAGCAATTATTTATGTGGATTGAATCAATGGTAGACAAGGAAGCAGCAGAACCCTTGCCAGATGATGAAGGAAACAACAATAAGAAATCATGCTCTTCATTACCTTTAAATGTACCAAAAAAAGTACTTCCATCTGGTAATTCTGGTAGATTGGCATTGCCATCCAAAAACTGCATCACTTGCCTCATGCTAGGCCTAGTTGCTGGCACTGAGTGTGAGCAAAGCAGGCCTAATTTCAAAACCAATTCCATTTCCTCCCCCACATAATTACCTTCCAATCTAGGATCACTAGCATCAAGGATAGCTCCTCTTCTCCAGCACTCGAACACCCAGTCAACCAAAATTATGTCTTCGGTCAGTCCTTGTAGCCCTATAGGCCGCCTTCCACATGCCACCTCAAGCATGAAAGCCCCAAAAGAAAACACATCAGTGCAAGTGGTTGCCCTTCTTGTTCTAATAATCTCTGGAGCCAAATAACCTACAGTTCCAACCACATGGGTGGTTTGGGGATTTGTACCGTGGTCATATAATTTGGCAAGGCCAAAATCACCTAGCCTTCCATTCAATTCAGCATCTAATAGAACATTGCTTGCTTTTACATCCCTGTGTAGAACAACCTGTTCCCATTCTTCATGGAGGTAAAGAAGGCCAGATGCTACACCTGTGATGATTCGAAATCGTTGAAACCAGTTAAGGTTTGGTTTTTCATTGCTATATAAGAACTTGTCAAGGCTTCCGTTGGACATATAATCATAGACCAAGAGGAGTTCTCCTCTTCGCCGGCAATATCCCAGGAGCTGGACCAAGTTCCTGTGCCTCAGTCTTCCTATGCTAATAATCTCAGCTACAAATTCCTTCATCCCTTGTTTGGAATTATGGGAGACTCTCTTGACTGCAATTTGCACATTGGAAGAAGGAAGTATTCCCCTATAAACCTTTCCAAAACCTCCTGCTCCAAGAAGCTCGTTGTCTGAGAAACCCTTTGTTGCTTTGTAGAGATTCTTATATATGAATCGGTGAGGACCATACTCCCTTTCCCAATCTTCACGTATTTCTTCATATTTCTTCCTTCTTATAATGTAAGCAGCTCCAGTGATTGTTATCAGCACAAGCATCACTGCTATGAGAAAAACCATGATCATTAGTCTAGGTATCTCTTTTGCTCTCCTTTGTCGAGGAAATGAAGGAAGCTTCGAAACATCAAGGCTTTGTGCTTGTCCACTTTTATTAAAGCTCCATCCTAGAACGTAGTGGTTACTTGGAATAAGTGTACCAGTTGCTGCAGAGAAACCAACATGCATAGATTCCAAGAGATACTGAGACAGATCAATGGACTTTGACATGAGAGGCTGGTTTGGTTTTGGGATTCCATTCGGGGCTAGTGTTACATTCAGTAACTTTTCTGCCTCATCATAGTCTATCCAAAGATGCATTGGATTCCCACTTGTGAGCTCCAAGCTTATATTCTTCCCTTCATTATTGGAAAAATACATTGCAGAAGCTGAATCAGTTGAGTTCAGGCTATTTACATCGATTCCCACATGATTTTTATCAATATCTCCAAATTCTGGATTCAGAGTAGGGTCAAGCTCGATGGCCAAAATGTGGTTTGAAGCAAGGCCTTCATTTGAAGAATTGAAGAGTCCTAGATACTGATTTCCTACAGCGTTGGTGAAGTTACTTGATGGACTGATGGTGAAGGCCATGCCGTAACCTCCAACATTTGGCACTTGTGGAACAATGGCAAATACAAAGTTTGTAGAAAATGAGAGAGATGGACTTAAACCTGAGGAAGTTGTGTTGAATTTTAAAGGAAATTGGAAGAAAGCGTGACCAACTTGCGGGGATGAAATGTTTACGGTATTGGTTAGCAGCAGTAGGCCATTGCTGGTAATTTTAGCAGATCCATCAAGATGCAGCTTGGCTTGAAGGAAGCCATTGTAGATGAATTGGTTTTCATTTTGAGCAAAGACCAGGGGAATATTGGAAATATAGAAAATTATCAGGAAATGAAGTGATACAAGGATTGTAGCCATTGGGAAAAGTTGAAAAAGGCCCATTTTTCTGAAGAGAGGGGTTTTGGCTTGATTAAGAGTCACTTGACTCAGAGATATATGTCTTCTTCTTTGCCCAAGTTTAACAACAGTATCTGTGTTATTATAGTTATGGGATAACTGAACAATTGACTCACAGAGAAGATAGTGTGTCTAGTCAAGAAGGAACTGTGATTGGAAAAAATGCAATCCTGGTCATCCATGTTTTTTTCAAGTATGATTAAAAAATGTTTCTTGGTGCATAGACAAGGGAATCTTGTAAGTCCGCTTCCTTCTCTATTTCAATCAGCTAGTATTTCTATCAGCTAGTATGACTTCTATATATTGCGTCAATTGGACAATTAATGTTTGGTAGAAATCTCATCTATCAATCAACAACAAACTTTGACCCAGCAGCTAGGAGCAATCATGTTAGCTGCCACTATTGACTTTAAGCAACGAATAAGTCTAGTGTCACATATTGTAGCACAATAAATGCCACAACTTGCTCATATGGCGAGTTGTGATTGGTGGAGGAGTGTCCCCACATAGACTCACCATCACCTCTCCCTCATTGGTGAGTTGTGGAGGGCTATAAATCGAGTCGTAAAAACTTGGTTTTCATGGTCTGATCACGTCTGATGTGGCGTTTAGGCTCGATTTATAAGCCGGCCTTTTTTTTTTTTTTGACCGAAACAAGGTAGAATAGTATATTTAAATAAAACAAATACAAAAGGTGTATAAGGAAGGGTCTTGAGCCATGTAGGCCTACCCAATAGCCTGGGCACTAGGACAAGGACAGACTACCCACTGCCAAAAGCAAAAAAAAAAAAAAATGTATAAAATACAAAACAAAAGTTGGGTAGTCACAGAAAAATGTATAAAATACAACTAAAAGTTGAGTAGTCACAATCATTTCATAATTAATTTAATAATTATTTAAAATATAAATAAATATAATAAATTAGTAAAAATGGAAAAGTTAACTAAAATAGTTCAAATAAATATAGAAATTGAATTGGTTTAAGAAAACTTAAGAAAGGTTTAAAAAAAAAAAAGTGTGAAAAGTTGGAGTGACGGAAAAAACGAAGGAAACTTAGATGAAAGAAGATAAATATAGGAAGAAGACTAAAAGTAAAAATGGCTGACTTATTGTAGAGATTGTTTTAAAAGGTGTGGTGCAAAGTAAACTTTGGGAAATGGAAGCCTTGGGGAAATAAAAATAAAAATGGGTGAAGTTGATGTCTTGATGAGACCAGACGTGATGCTGAATGAAGGGAATAAAAAGAAAAAAAGTTTTAAATTTGTTTTGGGTTAGAAATTAAGATACTTTTACACAATATTTTTATAATATTTTTAAAATAAATTCTTATGTCGAATTAATATTTAAAATAACGTTAATTCTATAATAAATTCACCATAAATCTTAAGTTGAAAATGTTTATTTGCAAAATAAATTTCTATATTTATTTGAACTATTTTAGTTAAATTTCCAATTTTTACTAATTTATTATATTTATTTATATTTTAAATAATTATTAAATTAATTATGACATGATTATGACTACTTAACTTTTAGTTGTATTTTACACCTTTTTCTATGAATACCCAACTTTTGTTTTGTATTTTATACATTTTTTTTTTGCTTTTGGCAGTGGGTACCCTATCCTTGTACTTATACCCAGGCTATTGGGTAGGCCTACATGGCTTGAGATCATTCCTTACACCTTTTGTATTTGTTTTATTTAAATATACTATTCTACCTTGTTCCGATCAACAAAAAAAAAAAGATCCATTTATAAATCGAGTTTTAAAAACTCAATATTCAAGCGGTGTTAGTAATATATATAGTTTGAAAACAGTGTTTACTAATTATATTATTTGAAAAATAGTGTTAATTTCCAATTTTGGCCATATCTTACTCTCACGCACACTGGTTCTCTCTGGACTCTCCGTGTCTCTCTTCCTAGCCGTAACTCACAAACTCTTCTTCCCCCTCTCTCTCCCCTCTCTCTCGGCAAGGCAACTTCAAGTTTGTTCTCTCAACTCTTATCTTCCTCTTTA
The DNA here is from genome assembly GCF_001633185.2 of Quercus lobata. Lineage (NCBI taxonomy): Eukaryota > Viridiplantae > Streptophyta > Magnoliopsida > Fagales > Fagaceae > Quercus > Quercus lobata. Next base: position 30,268,681 of record NC_044904.1, read on the forward strand.
ACCTCTCTAATTCTCTCTTTCTACTAAATCTAAATTCAAAAGGGATGTGGGTTTTTCCAGTGGGTTTTATTTGATTTATTTGTGGGTTTGTTTGGGTTTAATTTGATTGTTTGTGGGTTTTGTTTGATTTGTTTGTGCATCTTGTTTCATGGTATTTTCAATGATATGTTTTGAGTTTGTTTTTATTTTCTATTTTTATTTTCATTTGTGGGTTTGTAATGCAAATTATGTGTTTAATGAAATGTTTCAATAAACTGTTTATGAGTTGTGAAGTAATAAGTGAGAGAATATTCATTTGAAACAATGATATTGTGATGATGGAAAGTGAGGACTACTGTCATAGTGAATGCTTATACATCCCATAAATTTTTTTCATTCCATTTGTTGCTTTAGCTTCAAAACTTGTATCATCACTTGTTAAATATTCCCTTTATAGCTATCGGTGCTTATTGCCAATTCTTTCGTACCTCATCAGTTTTATGTCTTCTTTTTCCATATACCACCAAATTATCATCATGTTACCAAGTTGCCTATGTTGCTAACTATGTACATTGTACCTGCCTGTCAAAGACTTGATCATTAGTAATGTTTCCCTTGTAGAACATGTTAGGTTCTAAAGTTTAGGATTTTATGTATTTAGAACTCTAATGTGTATTGTTGGCAAACCATGATCAAAACAATGTGTTTAGAAGTGTTTTAAGCTAACTCAAAGTTGTGTGTCAATGTAAAGTTGGAATCGAGTTAAAGCAGGAGGCATTGTGCCTTTCGGCCTAGCTCGATCGATCGAAGCTTAGGCTCGACCGATCGAAGCTCGGGCAGAATGCTTTTCTACAGATTCGTCCAACTCAGCCCTATTTGTTTTAAAACATTTTTAGGGTTTCTTATTTGTCCTAAGTATAAAAGGCAAACCCTAGCCACATTTTAGGGTTGCTCATATTTGCGGTTTGTGTAAATCTCTTGTGAGATCTAGAGAAACTTTCCTTTACACAAGCTTAGGGTTTTCAAGGAGAAGATTTATCTACACCTTGATGATCAATTCAGTTGCTGCCATTAAAGTTTAAAGAATACACAAGCGGGTGTGCTTGTAGCTGGTAGGAATTCAAGAAAGAAGGAGTCCGTTAATTTGGAGCTTGCACGTGGTCGTGTCAGTAAGTTCTACTGGTTGGTAGTAATAAGAAGTCGAGCGTAGGGGCTTGTAAGTCTTATTGTATGAATTTCGATTCTTTCAAGATAGTGGATTCAAGTTTACCTTGAGGATAGCTAGGTCAAATCCTCCCCAGGTTTTTACCGGTTTGGTTTCCTGGGTGATCATATCTTATGTTATTTATTTTCCGCTGTTTTGCATGATTTGATCTTTTATTTTGTATTAACCTAAACTTGTTTAATTGGACTAAGTAACAACTTAACTAATTATCTAGGTTTAATCAATTGTTTAAGAGGTCTAAAAACTGTCAAGTGGTATCAGAGCAGGTGGCTCTTTTGTTGTTGATCTTTTGATCACTGAGCTGATCCTTGACCCCTGTTGTCATGGAACATAGACACTCTCTAGTTATTCCTCCTCACTTTGATGGGAATAATTATACTTACTGGAAAGTAAGGATGAAAACTTTCCTGAAATCCATTGATGAGAGGGTGTGGAACTCCGTTGAATATGGATGGGAGAAGCCCACTACTCCTGTTAGTGAGTAGGAAACTTCTCAGAAAGAAGCAACTTCGTTTAATAGCAAGATTATGAATGCGATTTTTAACGCTGTTTTTATGGGGGAATTTAAGAGAAACTCGAATGTTGAGATTGCTCATACTGCTTGGAATATCCTCCAGACTGTGCATGAAGGCACAAAGGCTGTCAAAATAAACAAATTGCAGCAATTGACTTCTAGATTTGAAAGCATTAGGATGTTTGATGATGAATCTTTTGATGAATTCTATGCTAAACTGAATGATATTGTTAATTTTGCTTTTAACTTGGGTGAAATCTATGATCAACCTAAAATTGTTAGGAAGATTCTTAGATCTTTGACTGAAGACTTTAGACCCAAGGTGACTGCCATTACGAAAGCAAAGATGTGGACTCCATCCCTGTTGATGAGCTTGTAGGATCTCTTCAATCCTATGAGTTGGATCTACCCAAAACTACCAAATCCAAATCAATGGCTCTTAAGTCAGTTGATGATGTTGAAAGTGATGGATTTGATGATGAGCTCTCTGCTACAGAGATTGCCTATCTTGCTAAGAACTTTAGAAACTTTCTCAGGAATAGCAATAGAAAGGTAAGAGGCACAAACATTGCTGAACCTAGAAATTTTAGGAAGCATGATCCCACTAAGGTTAATAACAATGATAAACCTAGAGAAAGAGTAGGTCAATCTTCCAATAATTTCTTGGGCTCTCAGTGTTTTAGATGTCAAGGGTATGGACACATGAAATCTGAATGTCCAACCTATTTGAAGTATAAGGGTAAGGCTATAACTGTCACCCTTAATGATGGTGAAGTTTCTAATTATGAGTCTGATTGTGATGAGGATGGAAACTTCATTGCTTTCACTGCTACTGCTATAGTTGATGAGAGCATATCTGTTGAAGAGAACCCTTCTGATGGGAAACTCTCTGAAGATGCAGATCTTCAAGAGGCCTATAACAAACTTTGCAAAGTTGCTACAAAGGATGCTATGAATGTTGAACTTGGCCTGAATAAAATTGAATCTCTTGAGCTTGAAAAGAAAAATTTGTTTGTTAAATTGTTTGATGCTAATGATCTTTTGAACAATGTGAAAACTGAAAACATACTTTTGCTTGATAAAGTTAAATCTTTGGAACTTGATTTATCTGTTACTAGATCTGCTAATTCTAAACTTGATCAAATGCTGAGTGTTCAAAAGTCGTCTTCTGACAAAACTGGTTTAGGTTATGTTGATAGCATCTATGTGTCCGCTCCCCATTTCACTAAGTTTGTTCCTTCATCTTCTTTTTTTGAACCTTCAGTGAGTGAGATAGTGAGTGAAACTGTCAAACCCTCTGTAAGTGAGGTTGCTAAACTCTTAGAAGGTTCATCATCTAGGAAGATTAGGGTTGATCTGAAAGAATCTAAGCCTAAGAAGCCTACCCTATCTAAGGACAAGACACATGATAAACCTGCATGGGTTTGTCACTTTTGTGGAAAGACTGGACACATCCATCCAATTGCTACAAGCTGCAAGCTGCTAAGAGAGCAAACAAACCAAAAGTACCAATGCCTCAAGCACTTGATCCTATGGTACTTATTGGTGATTTGGTAAAGGCTTTAAACCTTTATTCCAATCCTGGAGTTGGTAATTATTCTCAAGTGAATAAGAACTCCAATGCTCGTGGTGCAACTAAAAGGTTTTGGATGCAAAAGACTCGATCTAACTGAGTCTTTTTGACATAGTGTTTGTGCTTCATTGCTCTACCCTTTGTGACCATTGTTCTTTGGTTTTTTTTTTTTTTGTTTCTAGAATTTCCATAGCATAACATTCATGCATTTCATTCTAGGTGTTTTTTTTATTTTTATTAAAATTAAAAAAAAAAAAAGGAAGAAAAAGGAAGCACATTTTGTTTTGCACTATTCTTCTTAGTTTTTGAGAACAAGGTTGGTCAATTTATTTTCACATAACATGTCTTTTATACCTTGTTTAGCTTTGATGAGCTTATTTATTGCACTTTACTAGTTGAAAATTTGTAATGCATGTTGTGTGGGAAAGATGTGTATGGTTTTTTATTACTATGTCTTAATCTTGAAGTCACATGTTTTTAATTGTTGGACTTGAACTTTTAGAGAAAGACATAAATAACCATCTCACCACTGTTCACTAGCCAATCATGAACACCTTAGTGCATATCATAAGATTTTGTACTCGAGAAAGTGTAGCACATGCACAAAAAGAATATAAGGTGAAGCCTCGGTTAAATTGCTTAATTCTTAAAATCTAATTGGTGTGTACTATTAGGCTTGATGCCAAACTCACATAACTTAAAATTGGAATGTATATTATGAGACATAAATACAATAAACTTACATGATTGCAAGCTTATGATCTAAGAGATGTGGGAGTTATATGATGTAACTCTTTAGGTGATAGTCTCTTTTAAATTCTTTGTGATGAATTTTGTAGACTTTGTGATTGATTGCTATTCACATATCACCTCACATGTATCTCAAGTCTTTGCTAGTCGCACACACTACACAAGTTACTCTTTGTTAAACATTGTACATGTTATTGTGTGTGTTTATGGTCTGACCAACCAAGTTATTGCAATTACTTTGAATTATGTGCAAACTAAATTCGTTGCTTGAAAATTTGTGGAGAATATAAGAAATTTTGTTTTTGGGAATTTTGGGCTTAAAATTCTTGATTGGAAAATCATATCATCTCATACTCATGCATTTTTGTTCTTAAATTTCAATGCTTTGAGTTAAGTCATCTTGTTTTTCAAAAATTGTGTTTTTCCTTAAAAATATGGTGAGCCTCTGCCTGATTCGATCGGTCCATTCTGTTTTTCGACCGATCGAAATTTTTAAAATTTTTAAAATTTGAGAGAGGGAGTCTCTGTCTGTTTCGACCGGTCGAGGCTGATTTTCGACCGATCAAAACTCGTGAATCAGGTTTTTAAAAAAAGCAGAATTAGACTTTTTCAAAGGCACTTTTCAAATAGTTCTTTGCTTTTCTCTCTCTCTGCGTTGGCTCTAGGCTCCACCATCCATTTTTTTGTCATTTTCCTTCAAGATTTTTGCAAGGTTTTTGTCCTTAGAAGCCAGTAAGTCCCTTTTGCCCTTCTTTTTCAAGTTTATTTATTGATTTCATGCATTTTTCATGCATTATCATGGGTATTTTCGGCACTTTCAAACATATTGGGGTTTTTGATGATTCGAACCTATTCTTGTGTAATTGATCAATGGGTTTTTGTGCTATGATGTTATAATGATGTTCCCTATAGTTTAATTTGATCAATTTTGTGGTTTTTGGAAAATTGAAAATTCTAGGGTTTGAATTTGATCCGAATTGGGGATTTTGTCAAATTGGCTTAAATTGACAAAATTGGCTTATCTAATTGATGTATTTGATCATTATTTTTGTTATTATATCCTGTGTAATGATCAATTCGTCAATATTTTTCAAATTAATCAAGTGATTTTTCAAATTTTTGGGTTTTTGTGTTAAAAACCTTAATGATCAAGCCAATTTTGTAATTTGAACCTTTTGGACTTAATTCACTGCATTAGAACATGCATCATGACATTTAAACTTGTTCATGCATCATATAGATTTTTATTCTATATTCTGTTTTTGTGCTAACTTGCAGTCTGCCATTGGTTTTGGTTTTGTGTTTTTTTTTTTTTGTTCTTTCGCTCTGTGTTTTGATCCTTATCTTAGCACCATGCCTAGGAAAACTAGAGCCCATAGGACCACATCCACTTCCACTTCCTCTGAGTCTCCCACTAGAGTTGAGTTGTTTAAGAATGATAAGTGTAGAGAAGCCTATGACACTTTGAACTATAAGCGTAAAATCTGGTCTGAGCGAGCTGTTGTGTTAGATGCACTTGATCCGGCCATTAGGGCCAATTTTGAGTCTAGAGGTTGGTTGCCTCTCGTAGAAATAGATCATCCACCCCCGACCGCCCTGATTAGAGAGTTCTACTCGAACCTTTCTTGCCACATCTATGATTCCAACACCCTAGTTAGGAGTTGGATACGAGGTGTAGAGTTCACTATTACCCCTGGCTAGGCTCTCCGGTTGTTCGGGATGCTGACTATCCCTATGATGAGTCACCCTCATTAGACGTTGTCATGTCTTACATCACTGGGTCATCTATCCAGTGGGGTTCTGATCCTCGGATCACGTCCGCTGAGCTTACCGAGACGGCCTATCTCTTCTTTAGGATTGCGTGTCATTCCTTGTGGCCTATCTCTCACTTCCACACCATCCCTTTAGAGCGATGTGTGTTTTTGTACGCTTTACTTCTGGAGCGTCTATCAGTTTTCCTCACTTGTTCCTTCGTTCTTTGAACGAGGTTTATAGGAGTTCTGCCGTAGGGCATGCACTGATTCATCCTATTTTCATTCATAGGATTTTGCTCTACTTAGGTCTAGATGGTTTTTCGTCTGGTGAGCCTGTTCATGTGATTGCTCCCATAGGTGCCACCTTTCTTCGTCAGAGGGCTGCTCAGTTGAGAGTTGCTCCTTCTGTCCTAGAGGTGCGTCATCTAGTGGTGTTCCCCCTCCTCCTTCTACAGCTGCTCTGAGACTTTAGGTGCTGCTACTGATGCTGATGCTGATGTTCCTCCACCGACTGCTTCGGATGATTCAGACATTCGTCGCACGTTGGATCATGTCTTGACCGTTTCAGGCGGCTCAAGGACAGATTTTGGTGGACGTACTTGATGAGATCCGTGCCTTGCGTGCGGAGTTGGCGCAGTTTAGACCACCTCCCTTTTGATGATGGATATCTTCTTTGCCCTTTGGCATTCCGTCACAAAAAGGGGGAGTACTTTGTAGGGTTTTTGTTTTCAGGGGGAGTTTATTTGTTTTTTGGTTGGAGCTTGTGGAGTTTTAGATTGTATCTAGGTGCTTCACTGTGTACTTAACATTTTTAGCTCTTACCTTGTTTTTGATGGGATATTCATGTTAGGGGGAGTTTTATGTTTTGTTGGTACTTTATTTGTTTCTTGTTTCAAACTGCTTATTGATTTATATTTATGAGTTATTCATTGATATATGTCTTTATTTGTGTGTTGTTTGAAATCAAGAAGTTATTTTGTTTACTTGTATTATTTCCACACATGCGGTTATGCATTTTGTTTAGTGTTTCAGGAAATATACAAGTTGATTCAATTGAGCTGCTATCTACTTTTGCAACTGATGGATAGTAGTTAGGATTGAATTTGGTTTATGAGCATTATTTTGTAAAAGGCTTTTCATTTTGTAAACTTTGAGCTTCTAAGTTGTGTTTTGTCACGGATTGCCAAAGGGGAAGTTTGTTAGGTTCTAAAGTTTAGGATTTTATGTATTTAGAACTCTAATGTGTATTGTTGGCAAACCATGATCAAAACAATGTGTTTAGAAGTGTTTTAAGCTAGCTCAAAGTTGTGTGTCAATGTAAAGTTGGAATCGAGTTAAAGCAGGAGACATTGTGCCTTTCGGCCTGGCTCGATCGATCAAAGCTTAGGCTCGACCGATCGAAGCTCGGACAGAATGCTTTTCTGCAGATTCGTCCAACTCAGTCCTATTTGTTTTAAAACGTTTTTAGGGTTTCTTATTTGTCCTAATTATAAAAGGCAAACCCTAACCACGTTTTAGGGTTGCTCATATTTGCGGTTTGTGTAAATCTCTTGTGAGATCTAGAAGAGCTTTCCTTTACACAAGCTTAGGGTTTTCAAGGAGAAGATTTATCTACACCTTGATGATCAATTCAATTGCTGCCATTAAAGCTTAAAGAATACACAAGCGGGTGTGCTTGTAGCTGGTGGGAATCCAAGAAAGAAGGAGTCCGTGGATTCGGAGCTTACACGTGGTCGTGTCAGTAAGTTCTACTAGTTGGTAGCAATAAGAAGTCGAGCGTGGGGGCTTGTAAGTCTTATTGTATGAACTTCGATTCTTCAAGATAGTGGATTCAAGTTTACCTTGAGGATAGTTAGGTCAAATCCTCCCCAGGTTTTTACCGGTTTGGTTTCCTGGGTTATCATATCTTGTGTTATTTATTTTCCGCTGCTTTGCATGATTTGATCTTTTATTTTGTGTTAACCTAGACTTGTTTAATTGGACTAAGTAACAACTTGGCTAATTACCTAGGTTTAGTCAATTGTTTAAGGGGTCTAAAAACTGTCAGAACACATTTTTTCCTTCATGCATGTACCACTTTGACTCCTGTGGAGCCACAATATCCACAAGATTACTAAGCATAATATATATTCAGAGTAGAAACTTGAACCTGGTCTTAAATATTGAGACTAATCAGATTTGACTTGGCTGGCCAAAAGTCCAGTCTTGATCTCAATTGCTCTCTTTCAAATTTGATTTTCCTAAATAGGCTTATGGTATCGGTCAACATCGAATTCCTTTTCTAAGCTGCCTTCTGGGTTAGGAACATAATTTTGCTACCTTCTCATTTTATGCTGGTAATTAGAATTCAAAGGTAACCTTAAATATAAAGGTTGCACATGCACAATCTACTTGAAAGTATAAAATCTCTTTGAACCTTTGGAACAGAATTTTGCTATCTTCTCATTTGAGTTTTTTGTACTCGTTAAAATCTTTTAAAAAATGCATTTCTAATAGTTCAAGAATGAGCTGGGTCTAATTTATTTAATAGCTTTGAGGTGTATTTCTTTTGTCTGTTTTGGTCATATTGATTGATGGTAATAGATTAAAGATAAAAGATTAATAGATTAATAGATTAAAGATTAATTTATTTAATAGCTTTGAGGTGTATTTCTTTTGTCTGTTTTGGTCATATTGATGGGGTTACCAGCCAACTTGTGTGTGTGACCAATGAACTCTAGCTAAAATCACACTTCCTTGTTATAGTCTTGTGGTGGAGTAGTGGATGATAGAGATGGATTATAAGAGTTCCATTTAGAGCAGAAAAGGTAATTAAAGAAGTTGATGAGGCTGAGTGCAGCTAACAACCAATAAAAAAGATCAAGCCTATCCTTGTTGAAGTCATTTTCACTAAGCCATCCACCACTTGAAGAACTTGAGGTAATTTTGTTCACTAGGGAAACAAGGAGTGAGCTTAAATAGAAGTGGGAATGTGGAGGTTCCCCCAACATTTGTGCTTTAAAGTCCACCCCTTGTCATCTTTCAATGAGTCTTCCCTATACAATCAAGGTGGGGCTTATTGTGAAATGAATGAACAAGAGCCAGAGACTGTTAGACTACAAGGTAATAATGATGGTTCTTCCCCTTCTAATTCCAAATTTCCAATGCTGGGAATTCTGTGCATGAGAGATGCTTTCCCTTCTTGATGGTTGATGGGGAAAACTCGTGGAAAAATTATGCTTTGAAACTCAACAAAGGCAATCACAACCAGTAAGTTAAAAAAAAAAAAAAAAAAAGCACGTAGAGTTTGTTAAGTTGTTCTAATTATCTGGATTGGGAAGAAACTTTGAAGGGCGGGAAAAGGTACGTAGTTGAATTGTTAAGAGGTAAGAGGTTTGAAAATGCCTCTGGTACAATGGACTTACATTGTGTAAGAACTAGCTGACTGAAGATTTATGTATATTAAGACTTAGAAGCTGCACATTTAAGAATAAAATAATGGGTTTGTGTTTTATCAGTGTAATGGGGAAAGGTGGAAGCTATTAATATTTTGCTCAAATTATCGGGTTATGGTCTCAATGTTCTGTATGTTTTCCATTTTGTGATAAATTTCCCTTCTGTGCATGCAATTGGTACTATCATATTGTAGTTCATTTATTAATTCCTTCTTACATCTTTCCCTTCCATACTTTATTTTCTATTCTTCAATAATCTTTGGAACCCTAGAGAAGCATTGGTTGTGTATGTGTGAGATAAAATAATTTACTTATCAGATTATACATTACTTGTAGATTTCAAAATTCATATTTGATACACCATCCGTGCATGAACAAAATGTAAGTACTTTTTCTTCTGACATTTGGTAATAAACTCATTATCCAATTGTGTCCTTGTGGACAATTATTTCTTCCATCACTACTAATGACAATATTGGAATACATTTACCCGGATCAAGAGCAATGTACTTACGTACCTAGTCATTTTGTTCAGAGTCAACAAGGAAGAAATATACAGTGATTTATTCCAACTTTCAAGAAAGTAAAATGACAAGTAGCCACTTGATATTGACTTTGTTTGTCCTAATAATCTTTGAAAGTAAATTTGTAGCAGCTACGAAAATATTAAATATAGCAGAATTTCGGAGTTCAAGGAACAAGATTCCAGAAAAAACGAGGGTGTTCCCATCCTTTACTTTGCTGCCCAAGCTGACCAAGCTGTCACTGGGCTGCTTACCTTTAGTTGTGTTAATTATTTATTATTCATATTTGTAGTTGCAATTGCATTGATTTGTTTGGTGTGATTTCATGGATTTTCTTTGATAGCCTTTTTTTTTAGTTATAGATTCTTATTGTTTGTATTTTGAAAAATGAATAGAGACAAAAATGACCAATGATAGAAGAGATACATCCATTCAACGAAAACGTAAAAGAGAGGAGACTGAAGTATATGAGGAAGAGGCAATGAGATTTTTGCCTTTGCTAGTGGAGTTTTTTTGTTATGCTTGTTGGAATATGCTCGCGTAGGAAGTACTTTGTGAGAGAACCATTAAGAAGTGAAATTGAAGAATAATTTTTTAGTTTGAAATTTTGAATTTTATGAAAAAAATCCATCATTTGGGTTTTTTCTCTAGTTGATATAAAAATTTTAGTTGTCAATAATTGGCAAAATATTTTTTTAGTTGTTTTTGACTAAAGATATTTAGTTATTATCTTGTCAATTGGATTATTAATATTACCTCATGAATTTATTAAAAATGTTACTAAAATTAAAATGTAGAAGGATTTAGAAAAATAATAATTAAAAAATATATTTTATTGTTAAATCCAAATCCAAATTTAGATATCCAAACAATGGAATTTGAAATGATGAATTTCAAATCCTTCTTTGTTTAAAAAGACCCAAACAAGGAATTTTAAAATCAAAGGATTTCAAATCAAGTCATTTTAAATCAATGGATTTCAAATCTAAATCCAAATCCAAATGTAACCATCCAAACACAACCGTCGTAAAGTAGAAATTTTAGTACTGTATCTGCAAATTTCTCATTTCCAATAGGTTTATCAGTTTTGTTATGACTTATAAACTTAGCACATGCGCTTACATGTGTGAAAATAAACACAAACTCATAGAGAGAGACAGGGAGACCATTCTTCTAAGTCTCAAGGATGCTTGAATACCTAAGAGCAATGATCCTTCAAGGTGTGCCATTGTATTGAATACGTTCAGAGAATATGCAAGTTTCGAGGTTGGGTTCCTATTAAATAAAGCTTTTTTCTTACAAATAAATAAATAAAAAGAAAGAAAAATTTTTAAGATACTATTCATCAACTCCTTTCTATGCCCTTATTAGTGTATCACGCAAATCAAATTTAGTATCATGCAAATCACATTTAGACTTTAGTATCTTCTCCAAAAAAAAAAAAAAAAACATTTAGACTTTAGTACATGTTAGTATACTTTATTGACTTTATCTTTTATATCTCAAAATAAAATATATCCTTTATTAACTAAAATTAAGAAACATTGTTTCTCCAAAAAAAAAAAAAATTTAAGAAACATTAATTCTTGTTGATTTTAGTCCAATTAAAGAATTCTCTTAAGTATATTTTAGTTCTTATTTATATCCCATTTATGGTCCATGATAAAATAAAATTATGTAGAGAAAAAATGTAGTCACTACAGGCTTTCTATTACGGATGTAAGCCATTTGGCCATACCACGTAAAAGCATGTTTTGCTCTCCTTCTAAATCTAAAACTTTTTATTATTTTTATTTTATTTTAACATGGTACCAAATTCACTTTTTTGTGTTCTTCACTAGATTTCAAGCATTTCACTGCCAACCATCACTCGATTTAGGTGTTAACCACATTTGATCATCATTGTCTAGACATTCTTTTTCTCATAATAGAGAATTTTTCTACACTATTTTTTTCACATAAATTTCAATTTTGTGCTTTATTTTCCTACTTGAGGCTCCAAAGTCTCACAACTTGGCCCATCACTCATTCTTTTTGCACTCAAACTATGTGAAATTGGTCAACTCAATCACATGCTTTGTCACAATGTCATCTTCTGCCAATATTCCTTAAGCCACCAATGTAGTCATCCTCCGACCATAGCAACCACTCTTTGCTCACTAGTGCAATCGTTCTTAGGCTCTTGCAGATCTCTTCTAGCATTCATCCATCGTCGTTTATTGCCATCGTCAACATTTTGCATAATTTATTATACATTGTGCCTGGCCCATTCTACATTCAATATGGTCAATCATGGTCATTTTTAGGGCATCTTCACAAGCTTACATTTCAAACTCAAGTCATCTTCTACCTTGAGTTTGAAGGGGATGCAGTGTATCATGCATATCACATTTAGCATATGTTAATATCCTTGATTGACTAAAAATCAAGAAACGTTAATTGTCCTTGATTTTAATCCAATCAAGAGATTCTCCCAAGGCCACTTTAGCTCCTATATATACCTTTCTTAGGGTTCACTGTAAAACACAATTTAGAATAGCAATAATAGCCACCAAGGATTTTTTAATGTGAACGTATGTCATCAAGCCAAATCACATAAACCCTTGCTTCCACTCTCTCCTTCTCTCTATAAAACTTTTTTTTTTCTTTTTATTTTAACCGCCCTTACATGACTGCAACTCATTATAACCATAAAGACATTTTTTGTGGAAGCAAATAATAATTTTGATCATGGTAGTCGATACCGTACCAATATCGGCCGGTATGTACCGTACCAGTACGTATACTAGTATCGAAACGCCAATGTTTCGTACCGGTTTAAATACCGGCCGGTAAAAAAGTTTTTTTATTTTTTTATTTTAGTTTTGTAATTTTTGAATTTTTGTAAGGGTAGTATGGTAACATACTTGTACTAACTTATTAGTATTATTTATTTTCTTAGCATGCAATGAATAATTAAGCTTTCTATTTTTTATATTGTGTTTTTTTTTTTTTCCTTTTAATTGATGTTAAAGTCTAAAACCATGAATAATTTGTTCTGAATTGAGATAATATTTTATGATAAATTTTTATATTTATTATAATATACATTTATAAATATAAAAAATAATGGTAAACCTGAAACGGTACACTAATATTGACTAGTACCAAAATATATCGTTCCACTGGTCAAACTGGTACAGCCTCTGATACAAGATTGACTCTCTTAATTTTCATACATAGTGATTATTGGCTGTAGGTTGTCAGTATTCTAAAAATTTTGGATGGGCCACCCAATTTAACAAAAAATAAATAAATAAATAAACGAAGAAGATTGAACTAGTTTCTGCAATTTGATGAGCCATCCAATCTAGTTTCTGCAATACACAACATAAATATTGATCTATAAACTATAAAGCTTGTAACAACGAAATTAATCTTATTGTTGTACTAAGCTTCAATAGACTACTACCTACCTAATATCAATTTCAATACTAAGATAAAGAAATAGTATAAATCATATTCTTCGCAAGTGCCTCTCTTTTTTTTCTTTTTTCTTTTTTCTTTTTTTTTTCTCCCTCTTCTCTACACAACCCAAGCAGCAATCTCTAAGCTTTTTGTCTGTCACTGGTTAATTTGATCAATACGTGTAATGACACAACAAATTTTACAATATTTTTCACACGTGTTAAGATAATTGATTATGATTGATCAATAATAAAAGTGATGTCAATGGTGGATCCAATGAAAGTGATATTGCACCAATCACAATCTACCTACTCAACAAATTGTAAAAAAAAAATGTGAAATTTGTTGTGTATGTAGTATTGATGTAATTGTTGGGTGCACATGCACCATAGTCCAGCCCACTTAGACTTTTATTGCAAGTGGAAATAGGTGAAGTGGTCCAAATGAATAAAACTTCTATTCCTAATGTAATTAGGAGAGTGGCAAGCAGTGGCATGAGCTTATATATAAAGCTTGGGACGTGTGTTTCACATAAAGAGGTGTGCCACACAATGAAAAAAATGGTGGGTGCCGCATAGTGAAAAAGAAAAGAAAAATGATTCTCACCTTTGAGAAAGATAATTTGTGTGTTTGAGAGCAAAGAAAAATAAGAGAGATTTTTTTTTTCTTTAGCCGTGAGGCATACACAAGAATTATTGTAATTGATTTGATAATAGTGAAATTATTCGAAGTTTGTCCCGTAGTTTTTCCCTTCAAAGAAAAAGGGTTTTCCACGTAAATATTTGTGTTCTTGTGTGTGATTGCTATTTTGGATTGCTAATATTTGTGATAATATTATTCAGGACCCAACAAGTGGTATCAGAGCTATGGTTAGAGTGGAAGCAATGGCTGGAGAAGAAGGCAAGGGTTCAAGAATTAAGAAATTTGATGGAACAGACTTTGCATATTGGAGGATGCAGATTGAAGATTATTTCTATGGGAAGAAATTTCATCTGCTTCTTTTGGGGACGAAACCTAAAACTATGAAGGATGAAGACTGGAACCTTTTTGTTAGACAGGTATTGGGAGTTATTCAATTATCTCTGTCAAGATCAATTGTGCACAATGTTGTGAAAGAAAAGACAACAGTGGATTTGATGAAGGCTTTGTCTAGCATGTATGAAAAGTCGTCGGCTAATAACAAGGTGTATCTGATGAAGAAGTTATTTAATCTGAAGAAGGCAGAAAGCACTCCTGTAGTGCAAAATACAATCACAAATCAATTATCCACGGTGGGAATTGAATTTGATGATGAGGTTCATGCATTGATACTTTTGGCTTTTTTACCAAACAATTGAGAAGCCATGAGAATGGTGGTGAGTAATTATGTAGGGAAAAGCAAACTCAAATATGATGATATTCGAAATTTGATTTTAAGTGAAGAGGTTCGCAAGAGAGATGCAAATATAGACAATGCACAAGATCAAGCTTTTGTCACAGAGAACAAGAGTAGAGGTAGAAGCAGAGGACCTAAGGATCGAAAATTCAATGGTAGGTCACAATCAAGAGATAGATCTTAGTTCAAGGAAACTAGAGAATGCTTCCATTGTGGGAAAAATGGTCACTTAAGAAGAGATTGTTGGCATTGGAATAAGGAACAAAATAAAGGAAAATATGAAAAGAATGATAGTGAGAAAAATACTACAGCTTCTGTGATTGATGAGGATGTTATGGTGCTTGCTATTGAAGAGCAAAAGTGTGAGCATGTTACTAATAATGATGTTGAATGGGTTGTTGATTCTACAGCCGCCCACCATATAATCCCTACGAAAGGGTTGTTTACCACATACAAAGCAGGAGACTTTGGTATAGTGAAGATGGGTAATTCTAGTTACTCAAAAATTGTGGGAATTGGTGATGTGTGCATTGAAACCAATGTCAGTAGCACTATGATGTTGAAGGATGTGCAACATGTTCCAGATTTAAGGATGAATGTGTTTTCTACATTGGCCATGGATCGAGCGGGTTATTGTAACTACCTTGGTAATGGAAGATGGAAACCTACTAAAGGGCCATTGGTTGTTGCAAGAGGACATGCATGTTGCGGTTTGTACAGGACTCATGTGAAGACCTGTAAGAAGAAGTTCAATGAGATTAAAAATTTTGAGAAAACTCCAAAGATAAATGTTGGGATTAATGGTGTTGAAACTAAGAGGGTGAAATTCTCATTGCCTAATAGTGCTTCAGAAGAGGAAGTGGTAAGTGATGAAAAATATGAAGATGCTAAGGCTACATGGGATGACGATGAAGTGAAAGATCCTACAGGGCTTGAGTAGGGGGAGCAATATCCTCCACTAGAAATTGTTGAACCTCATGAGAAGAGGACTACTGGAGAACATCAAACTGTTAGCTTCCAGAATAATTGGGCTTCTAACGAGGGGGAGCCAAGAGATTGGATTAAGGATATCCAATACGAGATTAATTATTTGAGAATGAAAGGGATTGACGTTGATGAGGTGTTCTCAGTATTGGTGAAGATAATGAAGAAGATCAAGTCTTGTGTTGGCTTGACTAAAAATTGAATTGAAGAGATAGAATGAAGATCTCCTCCCATTGGTGGGCTGGAGGGGGAGATTGTTAGGTGCACATGCACCATAGTCCAGCCCACTTAGACATCTATTGCAAGTGGAAATAGGTGAAGTGGTCTACATGAATAAAACTTCTATTCCTAATGTAATTAGGAGAATGGCAGGCAGTGGCAGGAGCTTTTATATAAAGCTTGGGATGTGTGTTTCACATATATATAGAGATAAGTGAAAAGAAGAAAAGAAGTGTGCTGCACAGTGAAAAAAAAGGTGGGTGCCGCAAAGTGAAAAAGAAAAGAAAAAGGATTGTCGCCTTTGAGAAAGATAATTTGTGTGTGTGAGAGCAAAGAAAAATAAGAGAGATTTTTTTTCTTTAGCTGTGAGGCATACACAAGAATTATTGTAATTGATTTGATAATAGTGAAATTATTCGAAGTTTGTCCCGTGGTTTTTCCCTTCAAAGGGAAAGGGTTTTCCACATAAATATTTGTGTTCTTGTGTGTGATTTCTATTTTGAATTGCTAATATTTGTGATAATATTATTTGGGACCCAACAGTAATTTGATCCCAAGCATTGATCCATGATCTAATCTACCCATAGTATGAAATGCTAGTAATTCAATTACCACTTTTGAGGATTGAATCAATGGTAGGAAGGAAGGCGTAGAACCCTTGCCAAATGCTGAAAGAATTGGCAATAAGATCTCAGATGCTTGAACACTTGTAAAGTTACCAAAATAAGCATGCCATTGTGGTAATTCCGGCATATCAACATTGCTATCCATAAAATTGCATCGCTTGTCTCATGCTAGGCCTAGCTACTGGCATTTTTCAAGTCCAATTCCCTTTCCTCCACCACATAGTTGCCTTCCAATCTAGGATCACTAGCATCAGGTATAGCTCCTTTTCTGTGCACCTCTCTCCCATTCAATACATGCTTTATCAACAAAAAAAGAAGTTAATTACTATTTTTCTTTTTTATGTTCTCATTTCTTATGGTTTTTTTTGTTTATTCTTTCTTACAACTCTACTTTGGGTTGATTAGTTTTAATGTTTTTGATAGTTCTTCTTTAGGTTGATGCATGTTGCTGTTGTGTTTCTTAATTCCTCATCACAAATCCTCTCTCTCCCTCTTATAACTGTAGTTTGATTTTAGTTTGGGTTATATTTACTTATTTTGGATTTGGGGATTTGAAATCAAAATAATAAATTTGAAGCTTAGAAAAAATTCAGTTGTGTGGAAGAAAATCTAGGAAAACATAACCAAGTATGACTCAAGTTAGAAATATATGACATATGTAAAAAAAAAAAAAAATATATATATATATATATATATATATAAACCAAAAAAAAAAAAAAAAACCCAAAAGAAAGAGTGACTAAGATAAAAAATAGTTGAATAAGAGATCTAGGGTTCAATCCCCGCATATACTAAAAATTTATCGGTATCTTAGTCAGATGATAAAAGCACAATCAAGGGCGGAGCCACATTGGGGCTAGGGGGGGGGGGGTCATGGCTCCCCCTAGCCTTTTGAATTATCCATTAGAGCTAGTAAAAGAAAATTTATAAATTACTAAAATTACATGTAAATTTATTCACCGGTCCCTCCAAATTTTAAAATTGACTCTCAAAATTTAAAATTGGCATCTAAAATTTTTGAACTAGTCCAATAAATGTAAAATATTGTGAAAGTAATGTGAAAATATTGTGTACATAACACTTTTCAAATTAAATTGGTAAAAAAAGAACCAAAGAAAAAAAACATGAATCTGGTACAAAAAGCCTAACAAAAAAAAAATTCACCATTGGCCCATTCCTCAACCTATAGCTCTCCAAATATTAGCAAAGCCCCAAATCTCCTTTTAACATATTCCAAATCCAAAAACAAAAAACAAAAACAAAAAAAAATCTATATCATACTGTAGGGAGTGGAACAGTCACCTCTCGAACAAACCAACCCAAGAAGCAATTGGGGCACGAGAAAGAATTGGGCCTAACATATGTTTTGAAAGGAAGGCTCAATGGGTAATAAACCCTGAAAGGAGGAAAGCTAGGTCATCCTAAGTACCATGGAAAAAATGAGTCACACAAAAGATTAGTTCCCGCGGAGATGGTAAGGTGCCACCTTACCTGAGGTACGGTGCACAAGTGATCCACGCGTGATTTCCAGGATATTCCTAGAACCACGAGAAATTTCTAAAACATGCAAGAAGGTTAAAGATCTTTACCTCTGCATTAATGATGGGGCTCTTACCTCACCTCTGCTGCATTAAAATACAAGTGAGACAACTTGAACAATACCAACAACCCCCAAAAGTCAGAGTTCTAGGGTAAGGGAGGGGAGGAATCCGATAAAGTTGAAGAAAATATCCCTAAGGCTCTGGCAGGCAACAAGACAGCTGTAGTGATAAGAACAAGGATTGAAGCTATAAAAGGAGGAGAGTGGTAAAAGAGGAAAGATCGGAAAAAAAGTGGAGAAAGAAACAGAGATAAGAAAAATCTACCAGGGAGAGAGATAGAGAGTAAAGATAACACCATAGGAACGTGAGAGTTATCTATTATAATACCTAACTTGAAGTTGTAATACATGAGTTTAGAGAGATCAATTGCTTGAGTTTCCCATTATGGAGTGTTTTTCCCTTTTTGTTTTCTTATATGTATGTTGTTTAAATAGTACGAGTGAGAATCTGTGCAAACTCCTCGGGGAATAGATTTTACATCCCCACACATACAATTATGTTGTGTGCATCCACGAATGTCATTTCCTCGGCTCCACGCTCCTGCTCCAATTAATTCCAAAGGCAACCATTAGTATCTCGCTCTGTTTTTGCTATTATGTACTGTCATTCTTTTTTATTGTGAGTTATGTTTGGGGGGAAGATAACTAAGCTACTAGCTTCTTTTTTTTTTTTTTGGGAAGAATACTAAGTATTTTTAACACACACATAGTAAGAGAGGAGAAGGTTTTTTAAAGAATCTTACAGTGGAGGCATGAAAGTGCTAGAACATTGACTTGGTTCTAGTTGGCTAGGTGTGATAGTGGCTTCTTTACTGGCTCGCCCATTCCAAGCCAGGATTTGAGCTCTGAGACTTGAGCGAAAGCTACTAGCTGAATGTGTGGTTAAAAAGAAAGTAACTTTTTATGTGCTGTACAACACTTAAAAAATGTGGCGGAAGGTGAATTGATGTTTGTGTATTTGTTTATAATATATTATTATGTTATATATAGAAATGGTATGGTTGAGTTTATAACTTAAATTATATATATATATATATATATATATAATATAGAGTTGTATATACTGAGTGATGTATTTATATTTTTTATTATTATCTTATTTCAAACTTTATTTGGTTTTATTTTGTTGGTATTTCTTGATGTGTCCATTACATCTAGAGCTTGAATCTTTCTTTTCCCATTCTAACTATCAAAATTATCAAGCAAAAAAAAAAAAAAAAAACTTGAATGGCTCCTTTATAATTTATAAATGATTCGTTTTTAATTTTTATGGCATAAATTACTTGTTTGGATCTTCCATTTAAATTAAAAATAAATAAATAAATAAATAAACTTTAAGAATTTTGTTACATTTAGCTTGGCCCCCCTACAAAAAGTTCCTGGCATCGCTACTAAACACAAACATCAGAAGTGGACACCGTACGTTAAAACTCTATAAAAAAAATGTTAAAGTAATTAATAGAAAGATCCAAAGACAAAAAAAAATATACCTAAAGAACATGTTGCATTTGGAGCGAGAAAGAGAGAGTATGATAAACAGGGGTAACTCATAAGAGAAAAATGTTGAGTGCTGTAACACCTCTTTGACTAAATGAGTTTACTTTTTCAAAATGGCAAATCTTAATATATTATGCTCTAAAAAATTTTCATAAAAAAATTTATATCTTATATCTCATTACCAAAAAAAAAAAAAAAAAAAAACACATGTTCCCACGCAAGATGGGTCTGTGACTAAATAATTTAAAAATAAACATTTGATTGATTTATGGATGATGCCTTCTTAAATACGGCATAAATATGGTTCTGTAAATATATATATAAATATATATATATATTTCATGGAGTAATTTTTTATTTAAAACCCAATCTTCTTACTTTTTTAGATGTAAAATTAATATTTAACTCTTTTGTATTTAAAATTTGCTAACATCTCATTTTCAATTAATAATATGACTAATTCACTTGATATTTCTGTGATAAATTTGATTTTATGAAGGATTTTAACAATTTTAATTTGTAAAATAATTTTCTAAAGAAATAATTATAACAAATATTTTCAATAAGTTCTATAACATGTATTTGGAATATAAATATACATAGTCCTTTCCAATCATCAATAATTATTATATTACATGTTTGACCATCAAAATCTCCTAGTTTTTTTTAGTGGACCTCCGTAGAAAAAGACCCAAATTGCAGGGGCAATAATAGGTTTCATTAGGTTGAATTGTAGGCTCTCAGTCCACACATTAGAAGGCCCAAAAAATTGTGTACCAAACTACCAATATAAACTCAAGTCAATTCCCCCTGTAATGTAACACTGTTCCACCCAAAAAAAAAAAAAAAAAACAAAAAACAAAAAAACAGATTGCATGCTAACTCAACAAACTACCATAGTGTGGATTCCAATTATTTGACAATTGGTAAAATTTCTTATAGTTGAATAGAAGAGATGGGGTTTAATCTCTGCCTACAATAAAAACCGATTGGTATTTTGATCTGATGATAAAGAATTATCATCAGAAGCAACACTATAGGTTAAAACTCTCTAAAAAAAATAATAAAAAACTAATATTAAAGTTGGTGAATTGTTTATTTTATAATTTTGGGGCCTTTATTTGATGAGGGCCCCTAGGCAAGACCTAAGCCTAAGGTTGACCCTTGGTCTTTTATATGTAATTCTCCTATTAACATCATAGACCTAACAGATCTCAAATGATAAACAAATACACAAATAGTTATAAACAAAGACATAAAATAAGAGACTTTATATTGTGTTAGGATCCATTCAATGGAGTTTGATGCCAAAGGCGATAAATTAAGTGAGATCCTTTTTTATGTCTAAATTTTAATTAAATAATATTATTAAACTTTTATATCATTAGTTAACTAGATGTAAAAAAAAATATTTTTCTTACTTCTTGAAATTAAAATTTAAGTTTTGTATTAAGGTTTTTTATACATCTCTTTTTAATTAGTAATATCTAGTCTTAATCTTTTTGTAACATAATCAATCTTAAATAAAATTTTGTCATTTCTAATTTTAAAATTCTCTTTACACATAAACAACGGTAACAGCATTATTAATAAAATTTTGTAAATAATACATGCATTTGAATATATTTACATATATTGAGAGAGAGAGAGAGAGAGAGAGAGAGAGAGAGTCTAGTGTGTAGTCATATAGTAGGAGATTAAGTGACTAATGTTAACAATCTACCATGTGAGAGATTAGTTTACAAAAATTAAATTCTCGAGCTTTTAATGAAAATTAATAGTCAATGATGATTAGATCCACTTACATATATTTTTTTTTTTTAAATTAGAGTTTCAATTGGGTTATACTTTTATGGCCCAATATTTTAGGGCCTTTCTTAGATGTGGAAGAAAGGGCATACAAACTATTTAAGTTTAAAAAAAAAAAAAAAAAAAAAAAAAAAAAAAAAAAAAAACTACTTAAGTTTTAAAAAAATAAAGGAAAACAATTAGTTATTATATTAATATTGGGGCCTTTAAGCCTAGGCTTTAAGCAAACCCTATTCTTACATTAAGTGGGTATTGTCTTTTTTAATCTTTTGTCTGTGTCATTAGAAATAATTTATTTGAATTTTTTATTTTTTATTTTTTTAGCAAAAACAATAGTAGACTTTATTTATGAAAAATCTGTTATACAATGAAGAAGAGAAAAGATGGGCATTCTTCTAACCAAACAATGGTCTCTTCTTCCTCCTTTACGGCACTAGCCAAAGCTGAGACAGCATGATTACATTGTAAAGGTATACGGTGAAAAGAAATTTAAAAAAAAAAAAAAAAACATAAACATAAACAAAACTACACGTAATGACACCTTGCAAAAACTAATACTTAGACAAAAAAGCAAAGCCAATCTCCACTAACTGCCAAGTCATCTAGCCATAAACAATCATCCACAGCCTTTGTGAACTTAGCAATTTGATTACAAGGCCGGGATCCATTACTTCAATACTCATCAGAATGCAAAATTTCATTAATCACCTAATAAAAGCCAAGGAAAAGAGATAGATGCATGGAGTTGACTCATAAATCCCAAGATTCTCCTCTTCTTGATGTTTTAGGATGTCCATAAAAACCAGTAAAGCATCAAACAATGCCCTCTTGATTTATTATAGCATCAATGTGATGTGAGGAAAAAATTAGGATATCCAAATCCACACTATCCGCCCAAAGGAGGGCCAAGCCACCACTAGATCCAATTTTGGATATTGCAAAACCAGCTATTAATTCCAATTTTTTCTTTAATCTACGAACAAATCATCCATATCCAAACGAGTTTCAGACAAAAAAAGAATTTTGGGACATTTTTCTCTTGCCAAATAGTGGAGTTTTTCTACAATTCTACTACGTACCTTTGGGATCCCAAGCCCTCAACAGTTAAGACTTAAAATCTTCATGTTGGAGAGGGGGTGGAAGATTACCCCCAACAAATGTTTGAGAAACATTCAAACTATCTGAACAAATAGCTTTTTTTTTTTTTTGGGCTGAATTGAAGAGTTCAAAGAAGACAAGGCTGATGAAGGTCGCTTACCCACGTGTTAAAGCTTAGGCAAATTCTTGATAGAAGTTTGAAAATTGGAACTCTAAAGAATACGTTTCCATGATCTCAGTGCAAGTTCTTTTTGGCCGGCGCAGCCAATCCTCAGTATAATTGGACATACGATCCATCTCCATATCCATATTTGAATTATCCTCTTTTGAATTGTTGTTATCCATATCTGTCAACGCTTTCCTTTGTGGCTGGGTCTGTCCTATTTGAAAATTTTGCAACTGGAATTAGATTATGCTTATTCGCCAAAGGGTCATTGGGAGAATCTATGTGGATGTTCTGGTGCTTTAGGAGTTAAATTTGGAGTGGGGATAGAGTTATCAGGTATTTTGAATTTTGACGGAGGGGATACAGGTGTTTTGAATTTAGCAGGAACAGGAAGGGTTAAAGGCTCAATAGTAGAGCTTTCTTTTTATTTGTTGGATTTGGAATTTTCTTGCTTAGTGGAATTTTAGGTGGGGCCATCTTGTTACTGTAAACCTGTCAACTCATCAATTTTTTCTAGCCATCAAAGTGATTGTCAATTGGCAGCACAGTGGGGGAAAAATTGGTTCAAATTTGTCCTCTCTAGTGGTGATGAAATCATCAACATCATCATCTCTCAATCTAGATTGTTGAAAACCATTCTTCTTTTGATTAATATTTGGAGCCAAAGCACGAAGCCAGGGACCAAATTGAAATCCATCGTCATCTGGAGATAAACAACCTTTAGTAATTTCTTTTATATTCATGATCCTGATGACCTAGTATACCACAACGATAACACAATATAAGTGTTAACGTGTATAGTGTTGTAAGCATTAGGCCCACTTAAATTATTTGTATAACACACATGCTTGTACTACACTCTTGTACTGCACATATATGCCTCCTATATAAAGGCTCTCATGTACATTCTTTAACAATGAAATACAATACTATTGCATTCAATATTTCTAACACGGTATCAGAGCCACCTTCCTATGGCCATGGTTTTCTGTCCTTATAGTGTGTTTAAGAACAATCTCTGTCTTCCTCGGTGTTTCTTCGCTACATTCATCTTCTTTGGCTTTCCACTACTGTCGTCAAAACTCTCCGATATAGTCATGCCACCATTAGAAGTCACATCAACACTACAAGACCATTGTCTTCCTCAAACCACTATCACAAAGCCAAAATTCATTCAAGGGATTTTCTCACTCTTATCAAATCTCAAGATTTCATGAAGCTTCCATCTTGAGTTTGAGAGGGAGTGTTAAAGATATATTAGCCCATTAGTGTAGGCCCAAGCCTAATTCTACTTTGTGTGTAAGTCAGGTCTCCTACTTGTATTACAAGTCTATTAGTTTAAGGTTTAGTCTACTATATATACTCATGTTATGGTTCATTATAATACAGGTTTTGTATTATACTCTTATATAATAAAGATGTAGTCCTTAAGGGATTCCTCCGTGGACGTAGGCCGTAAGGCTGAACCACGGAAGCCTTGTGTTCTTATGTTCCTATTTTATACTTCTTTCTTCCGCATATATTCAAGCATATTCAATATGAAATATATCATAGCTAATATTTGACATGGTATCAGAGCCAATGCTCTAACCTTTTCTTGTATCTTGCAGTCTTGTCTTTGTTGGTATTCTTCGTTGCCTCAACTTCTCCGGTCAGTAAGCTTTCTACGTCCTCTCCCGACTGCTCCACCGCCGTCAGAGGTCCCCAAGGCTGAAACTTTACCACCAAAAGCACTCTCTCTGCTGCTAAAAGACCACTGCCTTCTCGGGTCTGTCAATTGTGACCTCTGATTATGACACCAGAGATACCATTATGTAGATCCTAAATCAATCTACTCAACGTCGCTGAAATCATTCCCATCTGACCAACCATGCGCCTCCATGCGCCGGTCAAAGTTTCAGTGAAGACTATCCATGCGCCTTCAATGTTGCTCCAATATTAACGCCGCTACAACCATCCAAATCGTCCTCCTCTGATCTACCGCGTCGGTAAGGAATCGGCATCAACGGACGCTTCACGTGCCCTCACGCCCCACTTGAAGATCAGTGTGTCCAGCCCACGTGCCACTAGGAATCTTGCAAACGTCATCCGAGATGTCATCACTTGACACGTCAACCCTAGAAATTTGATGAGGTCATCCTGCCTACATGATCGTTAACTGCCGCAGTAGTTGACCGTTGACTTTGTGCCATAGTTGACTTTTTGCTGTCTAGGTGCTCCTTATCCAGTTTTTCACGTAGATTTCATTTTTGCGGTCCATTTTTACATATTTTGCCTCTAAATGAAGAATAATGACAGGTCTTCTTCTTGTTGCAATAATTGTCGCTGACAATCCAACAAACGCTTTTGCAATTTTTGCAAATATTTTGGCTACAATATTAGGACTTGTTATCATTGTAACAAATTAGCTGTTTTAATTTCTGCTGCTACTGTTACTAACACAGAGAGTGTCCAACTAATGGCTTCCGTCTCTACACAGTCTAAGTCTTTAGGACGCATTTTCACCATGTCCACAAATGACCTTAAAAACATTATCGCTAACGTCATTCGTATGGTTGGTAATGCATCTTATTCCTCTTCTCTCTCAGCTTTATCTAGTATGTCTCCTTCCTCTTGGCTTATGGATTCTGCTTGTTGTAATCATATGACACCTCAGTCATCCTTATTTTTTGAACTTAAACCTGCACTACACCCTCTTAATATTCGCATAGCAAATGGTTCTACAATGTCTGGTCATAATATAGGTTCCGTTTCGACCTCCAACCTCTTGGTTCTTGGGGTCTTCAATGCTCCTAACCTTTCATACAATTTATTTTCTGTGGGCCAATTAGCTGAGTTGAGTTATCGTATTATCTTTGACTATTCTAGGTGTATTGTGCAAGATCCGAGGACGGGACAGGAGCTTGGGATCAATCCTAGAGTAGGGCGTATGTTTCTCATTGACAACCTTCGTCTTCCACTTGTTTCTCCTGTTTCTGTTGCTGCAGCTGCTGCAATTTCTTCTATTCCTTCCCTTGTACTTTGGCATGCTCGACTTGGTCATGCATCTTCCTTTCGGGTACAACAATTAGCTTCTAGAGGTTTGTTAGGTTTAGTGTCTACAGAAAATTTTGATTATGTTTCATGTCAGTTAGGAAAACAACCAGTTTTTCCTTTCAATACTAGTGAATCAATATCCACTGATATCTTTGACCTTATTCATTCTGATGTTTGGGGGCATTCCTTTGTCTCTAATATTGGTGGATCTTGATATTTTGTTGTCTTTGTTGATGATTACTCTCACTATAGTTGGATTTTTCATATGAAATATTGTTCTGAATTATTGCAAGTATATTCTAATTTTGCAAAAATTGTTGAAACTTAATTTTCCAAACATATCAAAAATGTTCGATCTGATAAAGCCCTTGAGTATACTCAATATGCTTTCCAAGCTGTTTTGCATTCCTATGGCATTATTCATTAACTAACTTGTCAAGGTACCTCTCAGCAAAATAGTAGAGCCGAATGAAAACTTCGTCATATTCTTGACACTGTTCATGCTCTCATTCTCTCTGCCAAAGTTCCTACTACTTTTTGGGACGAAGCTGCTCTTCATGCTATACATTCTATTAATCGCATTCCAAGTCCTGTTATCCAAAATTAAACTTCATATGAACGTCTTTTTGGGTCACCTCCAAATTATCACCTCCTTCGGCTCTACTTGTTTCGTTCTTCTTCAGCCACATAAGTATAACAAACTCGAGCCTCAGTCAAGGCTTTGTTGATTTCTTGGCTATGGTGAAACTCAAAAGGGGTATCGGTGTTATGATCCTATCTATCATCGTCTTCGTATCTCTCGCAATGTTTTCTTTTGGGAACATCGCTCCTTTGTCGAGCTCTCTCACTTCCATGCCTCCCTATCTTCCTTTTTTTTCTTAGATCTTTTTCCAAATGAGGCACATATTCTTTCTGTAGCTACTCCTGATCTTCCTAAGGCTATTCCTGATTCTCCTATAGACTTCTCTATCCAACCACCAGATATCTTTGATCCCTTTCCTAGTTCACCCTTTAATGAACAAGTCGAAGATGAACAGGTCGAAGATGAGCTACCCAACCTTAAGCTTGGGTCCCCTGCTCCTGCTCCACCTAAAGATCTTTCACAAGACATTCCACCTCGTCACTCAACACGGGTAAAATCCATTCCTGCACATTTACTTGACTATCATTGTTACATTGCCCTTGTTACACTGCACGAGCCTCACACCTATCGTGAGGCTTCCACTGACCATTTATGGTAGATTGTAATGAAAGAGGAACTTGATGCATTATCTAAAAATCATACTTGGGATTTGGTGACTCTCCCCCTTGGGAAATCTGTGGTTGGTTGTATGTGAATCTACAAGATTAAGACTTGCTTTGATGGGTCCATTGAGCGCTACAAAGCTCGTCTTATTGCAAAATATTTTACACAGGAGTATGAGATTGATTGTGAAGAAACATTTACTCCAGTTGCTCATATCTCATCTATTTGTGCCCTCTTAGCTATTGCTATTTCCAGTAAATGAGACTTTTTCAGATGGATGTCAAAAATGTATTCCTTAATGGTGATTTAAGTGAAGAAGTTTATATGTAATCTCCTCCTGGTCTTTCTGTTGAATCAAACAAGGTTTGTCACCTTCAACGTGCAATTTATGGCCTTAAACAAGCTCCACAAGCTTGGTTTGCCAAATTCAGCTCTACCATCTCTCGCTTGGGTTACATGGCCAGTCATTATGATTTTGCCTTATTTCTTTAACGCACTAACAAAGACACCATTTTACTTCTCTTGTATGTGGATGATATGATCATAATTAGTGATGGTCTTAGTAGCATTCAAGAACTCAAGAATTTTCTTAGTCAGCAGTTTGAAATGAAAGATCTTGGACATCTCAGGTACTTCTTGTGTCTTGAAATCACTCATTCTATAGACGGACTTTATATTACTCAAGCCAAGTATGCCTTTGAACTCTTGTCTCGAGTTGGACTTACTGATAGCAAGACTGTTGAAACTTCAATTAAGCTTAATGTGCATCTAACTCCCTTAGGAGGGAAACCATTGTCTAATCCATCTCTTTAAAGACGCTTGGTTAGCAGCCTAGTTTATCTCACTGTCACTCATCTAGACATTTCCTATGTTGTTCACCAGGTGAGCCAGTATTTGTCTGCTCTAAGATCGACTCACTATACTACTGTTCTGCGCATTCTTCGATACCTAAATGGCCCTCTCTTCCATGGTCTTTTCTACTTTGCTGAATCTCCTCTTGTTCTCCATGCATATTCTGATGCTGATTTGGTAGGAGATCCCACTGATCGTAGGTCCACCAGTGGTTACTGCTTTCTTCTTGGTTCTTCTTTGATTTCTTGGCAAAGCAAGAAACAAACTCATGTGACCCGCTCCAGTACAGAAGCAGAATATCGTGCCCTTACTGGTACCACATCTGAGCTCCTTTGGCTACGATGGCTTCTCAAAGACTTAGGTGTATCCACATCCTCTACTACTCCTCTTTATTATGACAACCAGAGTGTCATTTATATTGCTCACAATAATATCTTTCATGAACAGACTAAACACATTGAGATCGATTGTCATTTTATGCCATGGAGACTTTCATTGGAGAAAAAAAAAAAAAAAATTAATACTACTTAATCAACCCCCTTTCTATGCCATCGTGACTTTCACAAAGTAATTGAGTTTGAAAAAAATGAATTTGAGGTGGTGAACTGAACAATTTATATTATCTATATTTAATTTATTCAAATAAAAAAATAGAGAGAAAATATAAAGGAAAAAAAAAGTGTATGATGTGGTGGATGAGATAGCAAAATAGGAGGCCTAAAAAATTAATTATAAGGCTTTTGTTATTAGATATATCATAGATATAATTTGCCCAAACTCATAAACTTAAACTTTTTGGTTGAATGGCATCCATATATGTTATATTAAGACCTCAAATAGAATCTCCTAAGATATTATCTCTCAAACTTTTTTTTATGAATAACATTTCATTCAAAACTAGAACGATAGAAAGTGCAGTTTTTCATAAACAATGAACACAAACATAAATAAGTAATAGAAGAAATATTCTTTTTTGAACAAAGTTTAGCTACAAACTTGGTTGTAGCTAATGACTATAACTTGTATTAAAAAAATTAATATGATTACATATTTTGAAAATGCAACCGTTAGATTACATATTCTTTATGTTCTTAACATGCATGTCAAATTTCGTATCTATCGAATATTATTTACTATTCGATTCATAAACTTATTTTCTATGCATAATTTTAAACTATAAAAATTTGAAATTTAAACATTTGATTGATGTCATATATAGTTATTGATATTTGATTTTTTGGAAATTTTGCAAGCATGAAGAATATAAGAAAAAAAATATAATCTAATGATGATTTTGTCAAAATTCACATCCAATGTTTTTGTCTGCAAAGTTTTTGTCTTATGCTACCTATATATATTTCTCTTAATCCAGACATGGTCAGTATGAGCAGTCGAGCAGGAAAAATGGTTGTTTAAATCCCTTCTTGAATTCATACACACAAAGGACGGAATGATATCTCTACTATTCCTTAGCACACCATTTTAGAAAAGTGTATAGGACCTTGGCATCGCTTGAAATGAACAAAAGAAAATTCTAGAAATTAAAATTTTCCATGTGAAAGATACTTGTGCGTACAAGATCTTGGGAAGGTTGCTTTTTCTTGCTATAGGCACCTGTGAGCAACTATTTGTTACTTCAATGGTTCAGATCAAACTCTTATTTCAATTTGATCTATTAGAAGCAGTCAAAACATATACTTCACAAGAAATTTATTTGGACAGTGGCATTTGGATATTAAGGATTTGATGCTCCTTCAAAAAAAAAAAAAACCAGCCAGTTGTGCCTTCATTGTGTTCAAAATCTCAAGGTAACACTGAAATAAGATATAGAAGACTACTAAAATTATACATACTATTCACGGACTTGTGTGAAGTGGGGTTTGTAGGATTTCTAATGCTGTTTCCTTTGTTATTGTCTTATGAAACAAGTTGCAATCTGAATTCATGGCCTTAATCGTAAGAACCTTAATAGTTCATGGAAATGTTGATCCTATTAATAATCTTTCTTTAGAATGCACTATGAGGAGAGTGTTCAGATCATTATCGGTACATTTATTACTGTTCACTGTTTATTATCTTGAAGATTGCAAGTATTTGAATTTCAATTAACTTAGCTATCTTAGTGTATAAGGTTTATTCTTGTTGAATTTTAAGGGGGGAGGAAAAAAAAAAAACCAAAAATTTTGAAATCAAAATTGACGGTGATTAGATTGATAATTATGGTTTAATTAAATTTCAGTATTCAGACTAGATTTGATTTTTTTTTTTTTTTTTTTTTCCTTCGGATTCTTTTGAATGGTTGTTATTTGTGGATTAATGTACAACTGTACAAGTAGAGCCGATTGTTGAGCAAATTGATATGCTTGATGGTATCACTGGAAAACTTTGATTTGGATGCAACTAAGAGTTCTGTCAGGTATTGTTAGGTACTTGTTATCTTTCTTAGTGTTATGACATTCAAGACTATCATGAGATTCATTAAATTTTTATTAGAGTGATGCTTGTATTGTTTGTTAAAAATGTTCTCAAGGGGATGAAAGCATGTTGCTCTGCCCAGCTGACATGAAATAAACGTTGCTTCTGCATTCACATATCTACAATTCTATATTAAGTTGTATTACTTTCTTCTTGATATTTAGTAGGTCAATAATTGATGAAGGCCTGTAGAGATATTTAAGATTACAAACATTGAAGGATGATCAATTGTATGATTTATTATTCCACCTTAAATTTTTAGTTTATTTTTTATTTATTTGGACTTGATATAAAATTTGACACAGTACCCTTTTTAGTTTACTAATTCTTAATTTAGTTTTCACACAAAAACAATTTCTATATGTATTAGTATAATCATGCTTACTTCTTTTTTATAGAGCTTGCCTGCAATTGTACATGGCTTTCTTATATATTCAAGAAGCTCACAATTTGGGATTTGTTTTAGACAAGTAAAACTATGAATATTAATTTGCTTCCACTTTACATGCAGAACTTTCTGTTTTGATTAAAATGTCATTTTTTTAAAATTTGTAATCTGTATGCATTAACATGTCGTATTGAATATTTTCACTTTATTGTTGTTCAAGGAAAATCAACAAATCTGGAGGCTCTATGATGCATATTTCTCTCCACCATTGCTAAATTTTGTGTGTCAAGTAATGTGGTGTTGCTTTGTATTGAGAAGGAAGATGGGAGCTTTTCTCCTCTGACTTTTATTCCAGTCAAATCTCTCTCTCTCTCTCTCTCTCTCTCTTTTATTTTTTGGTTATATTGTATTTTTATCTTGATGATCAGGGTCTTCAACAAAAACTTGGCCAAAAAAAAAAGCCAATTAGAAATATATCCAGAAGTTTGGAGATGGTAAGCAACATGTAAAAGGTTTTGGAGAACTAGAGAAGCTCTGCTACAAAGTAGTTTTATAGACACTCCATAGTGGTGCTGGTAAGTGAATAAAAAAATTTAACATATGCCTACAAGAAAAATAAAATAAAATCCATGCTATTGTGTTGGGCAGGAAGCAAAGGTAACCACTGAATTTTAAAGGTGGTTGGAGATGAGAAGTTAAATGGAAATGTTACCTAGACGGCATGGCTTAACAATTCCTATTGAGTAAACTGTTTGTAAATGTATGTAATCATGCTTTATTGTTATAACTATAATCAACTATGCAATGGTCTAATGTTTTTGGTGTATGAGACAAGTTTTATATGATATATCAATGACATGTTCTCCATGACTATATTTTGGTTATTTATTCTTTTGCTTATGTTGGTGCTTAATTCTACTTTTGTTTATTTGGTTTCTCTCATGCTTCTTTTATTTGATCATTGTTGTTTGGTTGCTTGGAAAAAGATCAAAAAATAAAATTCTTGTGTGTGTGGCTAACCATTACATGTGACAGGACATATTAAAGAGTGGAGTATCATCCCTCATTCAGGGGAAAATGGCTATTTACCTTTAATGTTTGAACTATGTAGCCAAATAGCCTCTTTTTCAAACTATGTAGCAAAATAACCATGTTTTAGAACTCAAGATTGCTAATGTCGAGTTTTGCCTAGAACTCGACGTTATCAATGTCGAGTTCTATGCATATTTTATGTGGAACTCTACACAAATTTCAAAAAAATCTAAGTGGCAAAATACGCATATAACTTGACATTGCTAATGTCCAGGCAAAACTCG
This sequence comes from Quercus lobata, assembly GCF_001633185.2. NCBI lineage: Eukaryota > Viridiplantae > Streptophyta > Magnoliopsida > Fagales > Fagaceae > Quercus > Quercus lobata. The sequence continues at coordinate 30,300,568 of NC_044904.1, forward strand.
ACATCAACAATATTTAGTTCCAAAATAAGGGTATTTTACTACAAAGTTTGAAAGGGTACTGTTTGGCTACATTCCAAAATTAAGGCTAAATAGCCATTTTTCCCCTCATTTCCCTAATTCCTATAAAATGTATGCTCATATATGGATTGGAGAATAATTACTAGTAGTGTATTTGGGATGATGCAATACATTTTATTAATAAATGTTATTTAGGAATAGAAAATTTCCCTTTCTTACCTTTTGATTCCCTGAGAGAGTGATTATTTTGACTTCGACAATTGAGAAATTGTTTCATCAAGTGTATATATATCATACATTCATGCAAAACTGTTCCGCACATTTTTGTAGGTTAGTGACTAGTTAATTTAAAAATAGATGATTTTTATATTCATGGATGATGCCTTCTTAAAGGATAGCAATCGCTGGCTATGGGCTTTTAGTAAGCTGAAATTTAATGAGACACCTAATCTAGTTTCTGCAATTCCCTACGTAAATATTGATCTATAGAACTTGTTACATCGGAATCAATCTTATTTTAGTACCGGTTAGAGGATAAGTAGACTACTAACTAAATGAAGTTTCTATATTAAGCCAAACAAACTGTATACATCATATTCTTCAAAATTTACACTTTTCTCTTCTCTCCACCCCCAAGCAATCAGTTGGCTTTCTATTTGCCACCAGTTGATTTGGTCCCAACCTTAATCCACGGTCTATATGACCCATAGCATGAAACAAACTTATTCAGCGACCATTTATGAGGATTGAATCAGTGCTAGACAAGGAAGAAGCAGAACCCTTGCCAGATGATGAAGGAAGAGGCAATAAGAAATCATGCTCTTCATTACCGTTAAGTGTACCAAAACAAGTACTTCCATCTGGTAATTCTGGTAGATTGGCATTGCCATCCAAAAATTGCATCACTTGCCTCATGTTAGGCCTAGCTGTTGGCACTGAGTGTGAGCAAAGCAGGCCTAATTTCAAAACCAATTCCATTTCCTCCCCCACATAATTACCTTCCAATCTAGGATCACTAGCATCAAGGATAGCTCCTCTTCTCCAGCACTCAAACACCCAATCAACCAAAATTATGTCTTCGGTTAGTCCTTGTTGCCCTACAGGCCGCCTTCCACATGCCACCTCAAGCATGAAAGCCCCAAAAGAAAACACATCAGTGCAAGTGGTTGCCCTTCTTGTTCTAATAATCTCTGGAGCCAAATAACCTACAGTTCCAACCACATGGGTGGTTTGGGGATTCGTACCATGGTCATATAATCTGGCAAGGCCAAAATCACCTAGCCTTCCATTCAATTCAGCATCTAATAGAACATTACTCGCTTTTACATCTCTGTGTAGAACAACCTGTTCCCATTCTTCATGGAGGTAAAGAAGGCCAGATGCTACACCTTTGATGATTCGAAATCGTTGAAACCAGCTAAGGTTTGGTTTTTCATTGCTATATAAGAACTTGTCAAGGCTTCCGTTGGACATATAATCATAGACCAAGAGGAGTTCTCCTCTTCGCCGGCAATATCCCAGGAGCTGGACCAAGTTCCTGTGCCTCAGTCTTCCCATGCTAATAATCTCAGCTACAAATTCCTTCATCCCTTGTTTCGAATTATGGGAGACTCTCTTAACTGCAATTTGTACATTGGAAGAAGGAAGTATTCCTCTATAAACCTTTCCAAAACCTCCTGCTCCAAGAAGCTCGTTGTCTGAGAAACCCTTGGTTGCTTTGTAGAGATTCTTATAGATGAACCGGTGAGGACCATACTCCCTTTCCCAATCTTCACGTGTTTCTTCATATTTCCTCCTTCTTATAATGTAAGCAGCTCCAGTGATTGTTATCAGCAAAAGCATCACTGCTATGAGAAAAACCATGATCATTAGTCTGGGTATCTCTTTTGCTTTCCTTTGTCGAGGAAGTGAAGGAAGCTTCGAAACATCAAGGCTTTGTGCTTGTCCACTTTTATTAAAGCTCCATCCTAGAACGTAGTGGTTACTTGGAATAAGTGTACCAGTTGCTGCAGAGAAACCAACATACATAGATTCCAAGAGATATTGAGACAGATCAATGGACTTTGACATGAGAGGCTGGTTTGGTTTTGGGATTCCGTTCGGGGCTAGTGTTACACTCAGTAACTTTTCTGCCTCATCATAGTCTATCCAAAGTTGCGTTGGATTCCCACTTGTGAGCTCCAAGCTTATATTTTTCCCTTCTTTATTGGAAAAATACATTGCAGAAGCTGAATCAGTTGAGTTCAGGCTATTCACATCGATTCCCACATGATTTCTATCAATATCTCCAAATTCTGGATTCAGAGCAGTGTCAAGCTCGATGGCCAAAATGTGGTTTGAAGTAAGGCCTTCATTTGAAGAATTGAAGAGTCCTAGATACTGATTTCCTGCAACGTTGGTGAAGTTACTTGATGGACTGATGGTGAAGGCCATGCCGTGACCTCCAACATTTGGCACTTGTGGAACAATGGCGAATACAAAGTTTGTAGAAAATGAGAGAGATGGACTTAAACCTGAGGAAGTTGTGTTGAATTTTAAAGGAAATTGGAAGAAAGCGTGACCAACTTGCGGGTATGAATTGTTTACGGTATTGGTTAGCAGCAGTAGGCCATTGCTGGTAATTTTAGCAGATCCATCAAGATGCAGCTTGGCTTGAAGGAAGCCATTGTAGATGAATTGGTTTTCATTTTGAGCAAAGGCCAGGGGAATATTGGAAACATAGAAAATTATCTGGAAATGAAGTGATACAAGGATTGTAGCCATTGGGAAAAGTTGAAAAACGCCCATTTTTCTGAAGAGAGGGGTTTTGGCTTGATTAAGAGTCACTTGACTCAGAGATATATGTCTTCTTCTTTGTCCAAGTTTAACAACAATATCTGTGTTATTATAGTTATGGGATAACAGAATAATTGACTCACAAAGAAAATGGTGTGTCTAGTCAAGTAGGAACTGTGATTGGAAAAGAAGCTCTAGTGTGAACTTAAGAAAAATGCAATCCTGGTCATCCATGTTTTTTTTAAAGTATGATGAAAAAATGTTTCTTGGTGCGTACACAAGGGAATCTTGTTAGTCCGCCTCCTTCTCTATTTCTATCAGCTAGTATGAATTCTATGTATTGCGTCAATTGGACAATTAATGTTAGGTAGAAATCTCATCTATCAATCAGCAACAAACTTTGACCCAGCAGCTAGGAGTAATCATGTTAGCTGCCACTATTGACTCTAAGCAATGAATAAGTCTAGTGCCACACATTGTGGTACAACAATTGTCACAACTCACCCATGTGACGAGTTATGGTTGGTGGAGAGTTACCATCACCTTTCCACTAATCACAACTCGTCACATGGGTGAGTTGTGGTATTTGTTATGCCACAATGTGTGGCACTAGACTTATTCCTAAGCAACATCTAACATTCCGTATACTACACACGAAATCTGTCTAATTCATTTAACCAAATGTCATTTTAGTAATATACCCTTCAAAACCCTAGGCGTATAAACTTATTTTCTTTCCTAGTTGCATTCTCCCACGTCCCATTGCTGCCTCACACTCTCAAACCTCAATCTCACCTCACCTCCCTATTTGTTTGTTTTTTTTTTTTTTTTTATAGCCCAGATCAACTGGATTAATACAAAAAATTGTATTTTTTTTTTCTCTTTCATAAAATTTGATAAATGAGTTGATACAACTAACCCCTTTAATAAACGGATCGTTTTATGGTGGAGGAATTGTAATTTATTTAGTAAACGTGTCATGTTCGTCCCTTATAATTGAATACTCATAAGTCGACATACCACAAACCCAACATGCAGGGACAGACACAAGATTTCAAGCTAGGGAGGGGCAGAGATAAGTGGAAAAAAAAAAATCAAAAATCAAAAAAATTCAAATACACAAAAATCATTGTTTCTTAATATATTAAGATGCAATTATCTACCAACAAAAACAAAAGACACAAAACAATATTATTTTTTAATATACAAAATACTATTGTTTTTTTACATTTTTTTTTTTTTAATTTACATGGGTTACGTTGATGATTCATGATTTTGGAGGGAGCCTAAGCTACAAAGTAAGGGGGGCTCAATTATAATTTTATTTTTAATTCTTTTACTGAAAATTAAACTATTAAAAAAAAACTTTCGAGTCCAGGAGGGACCCGAGTCCCCACTTGGATCCGATCCTGTCAACATGTGGACATGAATGGCCACCTTTACTAAGTTACTATATACTTTGCTATTTACATGCTTTTTGAAAATGGCCGGACCTATTTATATCCTGTATTGCTGTCATTCTCAAAACAGTGAAGTATTTCTCATTTTTATCATAATCATTGCTCTATTTTACATCTTAGTTGTTGTTGTCTGCACTCCCGATTTCTTGCAGTAAAGTAGAAATTTTAGTACTGTATTTGGATTTGGATGACATGAATTTGGATTTGGATTTGAGCGGGTCCAAATCTAAATCCTTTGTTTAGATAACTTAAAAGAATTAGATTTGGATTTGGCCCAAATACATCTTGGATTTCAGGGTCCAAATCCATGGATTTGAAATACCCTCAAAAACCCAGGAATTTAGAAATCTCTCACTCTCACGCACACTGTTTCTCTCTGGGCTCTCCGTGTCTCTCTTCCTAGCCGTAACTCACAAACTCTTCTTCCCCCTCTCTCTCGGCAAGGCAACTATAGGTTTGTTCTCTCAACTCTTATCTTCCTCTTTAACCTCTCTAATTCTCTCTTTCTACTAAATCTAAATTCAAAAGGGATGTGGGTTTTTCCGGTGGGTTTTATTTGATTTATTTGTGGGTTTGTTTGGGTTTAATTTGATTGTTTGTGGGTTTTGTTTGATTTGTTTGTGCATCTTGTTTCATGGTATTTTCAATGATATGTTTTGGGTTTGTTTTTATTTTCTATTTTTATTTTCATTTGTGGGTTTGTAATGCAAATTATGTGTTTGATGAAATGCTTCAATATGAGTTGTGAAGTAATAAGTGAGAGAATATTCATTTGAACCAATGATATTGTGATGATGGAAAGTGAGGACTACTGTCATAGTGAATGCTTATACATCCCATAAATTTTTTTCATTCCATTTGTTGCTTTAGCTTCAAAACTTGTATCATCATTTGTCCATCACTTGTTAAATATTCCCTTTATAGCTATCGGTGCTTATTTCCAATTCTTTCGTACCTCATCAGTTTTATGTCTTCTTTCTCTATATACCACCAGATTATCATCATGTTACCAAGTTGCCTATGTTGCTGACTGTGTACATTGTACCTGCCTGTCAAAGACTTGATCATTAGTAATGTTTCCCTTGTAGAACACATTTTTTCCTTCATGCATGTACCACTTTGACTCCTGTGTAACCACAATATCCACAAGATTACTCAGCATAATATATATTCAGAGTAGAAACTTGAGCCTGGTCTTAAATATTGAGATTAATCAGATTTGACTTGGCTTGCCAAAAGTCCAGTCTTGATCTCAATTGCTCTCTTTCAAATTTGATTTTCCTAAATAGGCTTATGGTATCGGTCAACATTGAATTCCTTTTCTAAGCTGCCTTCTGGGTTAGGAACATAATTTTGCTACCTTCTCATTTTATGCTGGTAATTAGAATTCAAAGGTAACCTTAAATATGAAGGTTGCACATGTACAATCTACTTGAAAGTATAAAATCTCTTTGAACCTTTGGAACAGAATTTTGCTACTTTCTCATTTGAGTTTTTGTACTTGTTAAAATCTTTTCACAAATGCATTTCTAATGGTTCAAGAATGAGCTGGGTCTAATTTATTTAATAGCTTTGAGGTGTATTTCTTTTGTCTGTTTTAGACATATTGATTGATGGTAATAGATTAAAGATTAATACTGACAATTGTAATTGGGGTTACCAGCCAACTTGTCTGTGTGACCAATGAATTCTAGCTAAAATCACACTTCCTTGTTATAGTCTTGTGGTGGAGTAGTGGATGATAGAGATGGATTATAAGATTACCATTTAGAGCAGAAAAGGTAATTAAAGAAGTTGATGAGGCTGAGTGCAGCTAACAACCAATAAAAAAGATCAAGCCTATCCTTGTTGAAGTCATTTTCACTAAGCCATCCACCACTTGAAGAACTTGAGGTAATTTTGTTCACTAGGGAAACAAGGAGTGAGCTTAAATGGAAGTGGGAATGTGGAGGTTCCCCCAACATTTGTGCTTTAAAGTCCACCCCTTGTCATCTTTCAAACAAGGTGGGGCTTATTGTGAAATGAATGAACAAGAGCCAGAGACTGTGAGACTACAAGGTAATAATGATGGTTCTTCCCCTTCTAATTCCAATGCTGGGAATTCTGTGCATGAGAGTTGCTTTCCCTTCTCGATGGCTGATGGGGAAAACTTGTGGGAAAATTATGCTTTGAAACTCAACAAAGGCAATCACAACCAGTAAGTAAAAAAAAAAAAAAAGCACGTAGAGTTTGTTAAGTTGTTCTAATTATCTGGATTGGGAAGAAACTTTGAAGGGCGGGAAAAGGTACGTAGTTGAATTGTTAAGAGGTAAGAGGTTTGAAAATGCCTCTGGTACAATGGACTTACATTGTGTAAGAGCTAGCTGACTGAAGATTTATGTATATTAGGACTTAGAAGCTGCACTTTTAAGAATAAAATAATGGGTTTGTGTTTTATCCTAGAAAGCATGGACGCAGTTGCCCGTGCGTCGTTGTCGCGTCTGAGTTTTTTTTTTTTTTTTCTTCGGATTCATCGCTAAACTGGCCTGATTCTGCCAGAATCGGGTCATATCGGCCATATCGGGTCGTATCAACCGGTGACCGAAACAGGCCGAAATCGGTCTTCAGAAGAAGCGAAATCAATTGCAGGTGGAGAAGGAAGTGATCGCCGGTACAACCAAGCCATAGCCATTTTTTTTGTTTATTTATTTATTTTTTTTTTGTTTTTGTTTTCTTATTGCGTAAAGTAACGGTACAAAAGCTCCAACGTGAAAAAGGTAGAGGGGTATCAAATTGTAAATTTTTTTTTTTTTTGGGAGAAAATATAAGTTTCTAAGTGATTTTTAATAAAAACAAATTATTAAATAATTAGAGATATCGTATTTAAATTCCCACCTCAGAGGCATAGTAATGTGTTTCTTGCCTTCTTCTTTCTTTGTTTTGTGAATCAAGGCATAGTAATGTGTTTTTTAAGAATATTTTAATAGTAAAAATATATAAAAAAAATATAAATATAAATATTTTTAATAATTTTTTAATCGTCGAGTCCCGCCGCACCCGCGTCCTACTTTTTCAAAAATTGTCGAGTCCCGCACCCGCCCCCGCACTTGAGTCCTGAAACGCACCCGTGTTTCATAGGTTTTATTAGTGTAATGGGGAAAGGAGGAAGCAATTAATATTTTGCTCAAATTATCGGGTTATGGTCTCATGTTCTATAAGTTTTCCATTTTGTGATAAATTTCCCTTCTGTGCATGCAATTGGTACTATCATATTGTAGTTCATTTATTAATTCCTTCTTACATTTTTCCCTTCCATACTTTATTTTCTATTCTTCAATAATCTTTGGACCCCTAGAGAAGCATTGGGTGTGTATGTGTGAGAGGGAATAATTTACTTATCAGATTATACATTACTTGTAGATTTCAAAATTCATATTTGATGCACCATCCGTGCATGAACAAAATGTAAGTACTTTTTCTTCTGATATTTGGTAATAAACTCATTGTCCAATTGTGTCCTTGTGGACAATTATTTCTTCCATCACTACTAATGACAATATTGGAATACATTTACCCGGATCAAGAGCAATGTACTTATGTACCTAGTCATTTTGTTCAGAGTCAACTAGGAAGAAATATGCAGTGATTTATTCCAACTTTCAAGAAAGTAAAATGACAAGTAGCCACTTGATATTGACTTTGTTTGTCCTAATAATCTTTGAAAGTAAATTTGTAGCAGCTACGAAAATATTAAATATAGCAGAATTTCGGAGTTCAAGGAACAAGATTCCCCAAAAATCGAGGGTGTTCCCTTCTTTTACTTTGCATGGATTGAAGCTGACGAAGCTGTCACTGGGCTGCTTACCTTTAGTTGTGTTAATTATTTATTATTCATATTTGTAGTTGCAATTGCATTGATTTGTTTGGTGTGATTTCATGGCTTTTCTTTGATAACCCTTTTTTAAGTTATAGATTCTTATTGTTTGTATTTTGAAAAATGAACAAAGACAAAAATGACCAATGATGGAAGAGATATATCCATTCAACGAAAACGTAAAAGAGAGGAGATTGAAGTATATGAGGAGGGGTGATGAGATTTTTGCCTTTGCTAGTGGAGTTTTTTGTTATGCTTGTTGGAATATGTTCGCGTAGGAAGTACTTTGTGAGAGAACCATTAAGAAGTGAAATTGAAGAGTAATTTTTTAGTTTGAGATTTTGAATTTTATTAAAAAAACTGTCATTTGGGTTTTTTCTCTAGTTGATATAAAAATTTTAGTTGTCAATAATTGGCAAAATATTTTTTTAGTTGTTTATGACTAAAGATATTTAGTTATTATCTTGTCGATTGAATTATTAATATTACCTCATGTATTTATTAAAAATATTACTAAAATTAAAATGTAGAAGGATTAAGAAAAATAATAATTAAAAATATATATTTTATTGATCTTAAATCCAAATCCAAATCCAAATTTAGATATCCAAACAATGGAATTTCAAATTCTTCTTTGTTTAAAAAGACCCAAACAAGGAATTTTAAAATCAAAATATTTCAAATCAAGGCATTTTAAATCAATGAATTTCAAATCTAAATCCAAATGTTGTCATCCAAACACAACCACAGTAAAGTAGAAATTTGAGTACTATATTTGCAAATTTCTCATTTCCAATAGGTTTATTAGTTTTGTTATGACTTATGAACTTAGCACAAGTACCCACCGCACACCCTTGGTGTGGTGATCACTCTATAAGTATAAATGTTTATGGGGTGTGAGGGGCAAGAGCTGGGGTTCAAGTCTCCAGGAGGGAGTTTTACACACATATACACTTAGATTAGGTTAGAGTAGAAATTCTATCTTAAAAATAAAAAATAAAAAAATAAAAAGAACTTAGCACATGCGTGCATATGCATTCAATAAACACAAACTCAGAGAGAGAGAGAGGGAGACCATTCTTCTAAGTCTCAAGGATGCTTAAATACCTAAGAGCAATGATCCTTCAAGGTGTGCCATTGTAATGAATACGTTCAGAGAATATGCAAGTTTAGAGGTTGGGTTCCTATTAAATAAAGCTTTTTTCTTAAAAATAAATAAATAAAAAGAAAGAAAATTTTTTCAAGATACTATTCATCAACTCCTTTCTATGCCCTTATTAGTGTATCACGCAAATCAAATTTAGTATCATGCAAATCACATTTAGACTTTAGTATCTTCTCCAAAATAAAATAAAATAAAAAACATTTAGACTTTAGTACATGTTAGTATCCTTTATTGACTCCATCTCCATCTTTTATATCTCAAAAAAAAAAAAAAAATCCTTTATTAACTAAAATTAAGAAACATTGTTTCTCAAAAAAAAAAAAAATTAAGAAACATTAATTGTTGTTGATTTTAGTCCAATTAAAGAATTCTCCTAAGCATATTTTAGTTCCTATTTATATCCTATTTATGGTCCACAATAAAATAAAATTAAGTAGAGAAAAAATGTAGTCACTACAAGCTTTCTATTGCGGATGTAAGCCATTTGGCAATACCACGTAAAGGTATGTTTTGCTCTCCTTCTAAATCTATAACTTTTTATTATTTTTGTTTTATTTTAACATGGTACCAAATTCACTTTTTTGTGTTCTTCACTAGATTTCAAGCATTTCACCGCCAACCATCACTCGATTTAGGTGTTAACCACATTTGATCATCATTGTCAAGACATTCTTTTTCTTAGAATAGAGAATTTTTCTACACTGTTTTTTTTCACATAAATTTCAATTTTGTCCTCTATTTTCCTACTTGAGGCTCCAAAGTCTCACAACTTGGCCCATCACTCATTCTTTTTGCACTCAAACTATGTGAAATTCTTCAACTCAGCCACAAGCTTTGTCACAATGTCATCTTCTGCCAATATTCCTTAAGCCACCAATGTAGTCATCCTCCGGCCATAGCAACCACTCTTTGGTCACTAGTGCAGTCGTTCTTAGGTTCTTGCAGTTCTCTTCTAGCATTCATCCATCGTCGTTTATTTGTTGCCATCGCCAACATTTTGCATAATTTATTCTACATTGTGCTTGTCCCATTCTACATTCAATATGGTCAATTGTGGTCATTTTTAGGGCATCTTCACAAGCTTGCATTTCAAACTCAAGTCATCATTATGCTTCTACCTTGAGTTTGAGGGGGATGTAGTGTATCATGCATATCACATTTAGCACATGTTAATATCCTTGATTGACTAAAATCAAGAAAGATTAATTATCCTTGATTTTAATCCAATCAAGAGATTCTCCCAAGGACACTTTAGCTCCTATATATACCTTTCTTAGGGTTCACTGTAAAACACAATTTAGAATAGTAATAATAGCCATCAAGGAATTTTAATGTGAACGTATGTCATCAAGCCAAATCACATAAACCCTTGCTACCACTCTCTCCTTCTCTCTATAAATTTTTTTTTTCTTTTTATTTTAACGGCCCTTACATGACTGCAACTCATTATAACCATACAAACATTTTTTTGTGGAAAAATAATAATTTTCATCAAAGTGGTAGATACTGTACCGATACCGGCCAGTTTGTACTAAACTGGTACATATACCGGTATCAAAACGCCAACATTTCGTATCAGTTTAAATACCAACTATACCGGCTGATTTCGAGCATTACTGATCAGTACAAGAAAAAAAAAGTTTTTTTTTTTTTTATAAGTTTGGTAATTTTTGAATTTTTGTAAGGGCAGAATGGTAACTTACTTGCATTAACTTATTAGTATTATTTATTTTCTTAGCATGCAATGAATAATTAAGCTTTCTATTTTTTATATTGTGTTTTTTTTTTTTTAATTGATGTTAAAGTCTAAAACAATGAATAATTTTTATGAATTGAGATAATATTTTATGATAAATTTTTATATTTATTATAATATATATATATATATATATATATATAAATAAAAAATAATGGTAAACCCGAAACAGTACACCGTTATTGACTAGTACCAAAATATATCATTCCATTGGTCAAATTAGTACAGCCTTCGGTACAAGATTGACTCCCTTGATTTTCATACATAGTGATTATTGGCTATAGGTTGTCAGTATTCTAAAAGTTTTGGATGAGCCACCCAATTTAACAAAAAATAAAAAATAAAATAAACGAAGAAGATTGAATTAGTTTATGCAATTTGATGAGCCATCCAATCTAGTTTCTGCAATATACAACATAAATATTGATCTATAAACTATAAAGCTTGTAACAACGAAATTAATCTTATTGTTATACTAAGCTTCAATAGACTACTACCTACCTAATATCAGTTTCAATATTAAGAGAAAGAAACAGTATAAATCATATTCCTCGCAAGTTCCTTTTTTTTTTTTTTTTTTTTTTTTTCCCTCTTCTCTACACAACCCAAGCAGCAATCTCTAAGCTTTTTGTCTGTCACTGGTTAATTTGATCATTTAGTGTAATGGCACAACAAATTTTACAATATTTTTCACACATATTAAGATGACTGATAATGATTGATCTATAATAAAAGTGATGTCAACGGTGATTCCAATGAAAGTGATGTTGCACCAATCACAATTTACATACTCAACAAGTTGTTTAAAAAAAAAAAAAAAAAATTGTGAAATTTGTTGTGTGTATAGTATTGATGTAATTTGAGCCCAAGCATTGATCCATGATCTAATCTACCCATAGTATGAAATGCAAGTAATTCAACTACCACTTTTGAGGATTAAATCAATGGTAGGAAGGAAGGCGTAGAACCCTTGCCAAATGCTGAAAGAATTGGCAATAAGATCTCAGATGCTTCAACACTTGTAAAGTTACAAAAACAAGGATTGCCATTGTGGTAATTCCGGCATATCAGCATTGCTATCCATAAAACTGCATCGCTTGCCTCATGCTAGGCCTAGTTGCTGGCATTTTTCTAGTCCAATTCCCTTTCCTCCACCACATAGTTGCCTTCCAATCTAGGATCACTAGCATCAAGTATAGCTCCTTTTCTGTGTACCTCTCTCTCCCATTTAATACATGTTTTATCAACCCAAAAAAAAAAATTCGTTTCTCAAAAAAAAAAAAAAGTTAATTACTATTTTTCTTTTTTATGTTCTCCTTTCTTATGGTTTTTTTGTTTATTTTTTCTTACAACTCTACTTTGGGTTGATTAGTTTTAATGTTTTTGATAGTTCTTCTTTAGGTTGATGCATTTTGCTGTTATGTTTCTTAATTCCTCATCACAAATCCTCTCTCTCTCCCTCTTATAACTTTAGTTTGATTTTAGTTTGGGTTAATATTTACTTATTTTGAATTTGGGGATTTGAGATTGAAATAATAAATTTGAAGCTTAGAAAATTCAGTTGCGTGGAAGAAAATCAAGGAAAACATAACTGAGTATGATTCAAGTTAGAAATATATGACATATGTAAAATATATATGTGTGTGTGTGTATGAATGTATGTATAAAAAAACCAAAAACACCCAAAATATGCAAATAAAGAGTAACTAAGATAAAAATAGTTTTCTCATCAAAAAGAAGATAAAAATAATTGAATAAGAGATTTGGGGTTCAATCCCCATCTATACTAAAAACCAATTGGTATCTTAATCTAATGATAGAAAATACAATCATCATAAACAGAAACCATAGATTAAAACTCTATTTAAAAAATTAAAAATTTTAAGATTTAAAAAAAATTAAAAAGATAAAAGTAGTTAATAGAAAGAAACATTTATAAAGGAATACCTAAAGAACATGTTGCATTTGGAGAGAGAGAGAGAGAATGATAAACAGGGGGAACTCATAAGAGAAAAATATTAGGTGCTATAATACCTCTTTGACTAAATGAGTTTACTTTTTCAAAATGGCAAATCTTAATATACAAATTATATCAAAAAAAAAAAAAAAAAGCACATATTCCCACGCAAGATGGGTATGTGACTACATAATTTAAAACTAAACATTTGATTGATTTATGGATGATGCCTTCTTAAATACTAAATAAATATGGTTCTGTAAATATTGATCTATAAAGCTTGCAACAACTAAATTGATCTTATTGTGGCACTACTTAGAGCTTAAGTTAGACTACTAAAATTTATCAAAAAAAAAAAAAATAAAGAAAGAAGACTGCCATAACAGTTTCTACACTAGAGAAAGCAACTATATACATCACATTCTTCAAAAGTTTCTATTTTCTATTCCCACCACACCAAGCAATCGGTGTTTTGTATTTGCCACTTGCTGATTTGGTCCCAAGCATTGATCCATGATCTATTCAACCCATAGCACAATATACTACTAATTCAACGACCACTTCTGAGGATTGAATCAATGCTAGAACAGGAAGGGGCAGAAGCTATGCTAAAAGATGAGGGAAATGACAACAAGAAATCAGACGCTTCATTACTTGTAGATGTACCAAAACAAGCTTTGTCATTTGGTAGTTCTGGCAGCTTAGCATTGCCATCCAAAAACTGCACCACTTGCCTCATGCTAGGCCTAGCTTCTGGCACTAAGTGTGAGCAAAACAGGCCTAGTTTCAAAACCAATTCCATTTCCTCCACCACATAATTACCTTCCAATCTAGGATCACTAGCATCAAGGATGGCTCCTTTTCCCCAGCACAGAAAGACGTAATCAACCAAAACAACCTCTTCAGGCAGTCCTTGTAGCTCTATAGGCCTCCTTCCACAAGCCACCTCAAGCATGAAAGCCCCAAAAGAAAACACATCAGTGCAAGTGGTTGCCCTTCCTGTTCTAGTAAGCTCTGGAGCCAAATAACCCACTGTCCCAACCACATGGGTGGTTTGAGGATTGGTACCGTGGTCGTATAATCTGGCAAGGCCAAAATCTCCTAGCCTTCCATTTAATTCAGCATCTAATAGAACATTACTTGCTTTTACATCTCTGTGTAGAACAATCTGTTCCCACTCTTCATGGAGGTAGAGAAGGCCAGAAGCTACTCCTTTCAGGATCCGAAACCGTTGAATCCAGTTAAGGTTTGGCTTTTCATTGCTATATAAGAACTTGTCAAGGCTTCCGTTGGGCATATAATCATAGACCAAGAGGAGTTCTCCTCTTCGCCGGCAATATCCCAGGAGCTGGACCAAGTTTCTGTGCCTCAGCCTTCCCATGCTAATAATCTCAGCCACAAATTCTTTCATCCCTTGTTTGGAATCATGGGAGACTTTCTTGACTGCGATTTGTGTATTGGAAGAAGGAAGTATTCCTCTATAAACCTTTCCAAAACCTCCTGCTCCAAGAAGCTCTTTGTCTGAGAAACCTTTGGTTGCCTTGTAGAGATTCTTATAGGTGAATCTGTGAGGACCATACTCCTTTTCCCAGTCTTCACGTATTTCTTCAAATTTCTTCCTCCTTGAATTGTAAGCAGTTCCAGTGATTGTTATCAGTACAAGTGCTACTGCTATGAGCAAAACCATGATCATTAGTCCTGATATCTCTTTTGCTTTCCTTTGTCGAGGAAGTGAAGGAAGCTTGGAAACATCAAGGCTTTGTGCTTGTCCACTTTTATTAAAGCTCCATCCTAGAACGTAGTGGTTACTTGGAACAAGTATACCAGTTGCTGCTGAGAAACCGACATACATAGATTCCAAGAGATACTGAGACAGATCAATGGACTTTGACATGAGAGGCTGGTTTGGTTTTGGGATTCCATTCGGGGCTAGTGTTACACAAAGTAACTTTTCTGCCTCATCATAGTCTATCCAAAGATGCATTGGATTCCCACTCTTGAGCTCCAGGCTTATATTTTTCCCTTCTTTATTGGAAAAATACATTGCAGAAGCTGAATCAGTTGAGTTCAGGCTATTTACATCGATTCCCACATGATTTTGATCAATATCTCCAAATTCTGGATTCAGAGTAGGGTCAAGCTCGATGGCCAAAATGTGGTTTGAAGTAAGGCCTTCATTTGAAGAATTGAAGAGTCCTAGATACTGATTTCCTTCAGCGTTGGTGAAGTTACTGGATGGACTGATGGTGAAGGCCATGCCGGAACCTCCAACATTTGGCACTTGTGGAACAATGGCAAATACAAAGTTTGTAGAAAATGAGAGAGATGGACTTAAACCTGAGGAAGTTGTGTTGAATTTGAAAGGAAATTGGAAGAAAGCGTGACCAACTTGCGGGTGTGAAATGTTTACGGTATTGGTTAGCAGCAGTAGGCCATTGCTGGTAATTTTAGCAGATCCATCAAGATGCAGCCTGGCTTGAAGGAAGCCATTGTAGATGAATTGGTTTTCATTTTGAGCAAAGGCCATGTGAATATTGGAAACACACAGAATTACAAGAATTGTACCCATTGGTAAAAGTGGGAAAAGCCTCATTTTTGTGTAGAGAGTGCTTTTTGCTTGTTTGAGACTCTAGGATTTTTATAGAAATGAGCCTTCTGCTTTGCCCAGGTTTAACAATTGACTCACAAAGAAAATAAGAGTGTCACAAAATGCAATCCTGATAGTCAATATCGTTTGTAAAGCAAGTTGAAAAAATGACTTTGCCCCATATATCAGGGAACCTTGTACTCCACTCCCCTCTTTACTTCAATCTACTTGTTTAAAGTGATCTATTTATTGTGACAGTGAGATTTGATAATATAATGTTTGGTAGAACTCTCATTTTATCTACAACAAACTCGGACCCAGCTGCTAGGCCTTGGAGCATTAATGGTTAGCTGCTACAAAAGCTATTTGCAGTCACTCCCTCTTACACATGGCCGGCTCAATTTGCAATAAGCCATTAATTTTAAGTAAGGTTTCTTTATTATTTAAACTAGTCACAAACTCACGCAATATGTGAGAATATGTATTTTGTAATATGATACAATTCATAATTTATTCTCTAAAATTTATTGAAGATAGTTTTCTCCTAAAAAATTGAACTATTTCTAAAATTATTTTCCAACTCTCTATCTCTACAAATATATCATTATATTATTTTGGGCTTTATTTATTTTTATTTTTTATAGATATGATATTTGTAACCCAATAATGGAGGGACATGCCAACACAACATTAGATTTCTATTTTTCTTCCCATGATGAGATTGTATCATATTTTAATTCTTCTAAATTTTGAGGTGCAACCTTCGTACCAGTTGCTAAATCCTTAATTCCTAAAAGTGATGTCTAGTTAGTTGCCAACAAAAAAGAATAAGACTACCCAAAAAACAAAAAAAAAGTAGAGCGAAGTTTTATAGGTTAGAATCATAACGTACATAAACTTATTTACAATAAGGTAAATAAATAAAATACATATTAAACAAACCTTACTTCAGCAAAATGATCAAATTTAATAGACCCTCACTTATATCAATTTCCATCAAAGACCAAATTCTCAAATAGTAATGTGCCATTGATTCCACCCTTGTCTACTACAGACATTTATCAATGTGTCCATATACAAATCACTCAATTGTCATTGTTTTGAATTTCCACAGAAAATCAAAATAGAGCGTATACAAATTGTAAGTAAGTGAGTCACTTGTATTGCCATAACATGGTCAAAGTTGGTGGCAAACTTGCTAACTCGGCCAATTGTTCTTACCTCAGAGAAGATATCTATTAACATTCCAGGTTATGAATTTCAAATGGTTACAGGAAGTTATCAGATTGTATCAATTGCTATGCCCAAAAATAGCAATTGCTTTTGCCTTCATTGGAACATATCAACTATATCATGTTGTGTTTAATAAGGAAAGAAATAGTAAAATCCAAAAGAAATAGTTTTGTTAAGATTTGTCTAAAACTCATGTACATAGTATTCTAGATATTCAAGAAGAGAAAATTCTAAAAAGAAAATCAAGTTGTTGAAAAAATAGCATAATTCAAAATCTAAAACTAAAAACCCAATTAATGTTCATGTACACTTATAGATAGGTATCGAAAAATCAAGAACCAATTAATTTTTCTATCCACACAACAGTTAGCATAAAGCTAGATACTAGTGGAATTTAAAAATAACTCAATTCTTTGAATTTCCTCACTCCTAAAATACCAAAAAATTTCTCATAAGCTAAATAATCCCCAAAGTTGTTCGTCAACCAAACAGGCCAACTAAGGTCCCAAACACAAAAATTCTAGCCACAACACAACAATCTACTTAAACTGATGTACATTGAAGAATTAGAGTTTCCTTTAAAAGATTAAGATTTAAAAAAAAATAAATAAACTATTACATCCCAAGTTCCATACACAAAAAAAAAAAAAAAAAAAAAAAAAAAAAAAAAAAGATTCAAACTCTACTCTCTTTTCTCTTCCATTTTCCCACAATTTCTGGGACACCAAATAGTCAAATTAAACAATAAACAACAAATTATTAGTATAAGGAAATGAAAATCTAATATAGCTGATGTGTATTGAACCATAAAAAGAAAATTATCAAGCACCACCCAAGAAAAGCAACAAATTTATTCCTCTTTCCTTCAAAATGTTCTAAGAAAAGAATGGTTACCAATTGATTAGTATGACCTTCAATAGATTAAAAAACCTCCAATGATTGCGAGTCTTGATCATACAATCTCTTTGATGAAAATGAATAACACTCTTACTATAAAACAAAGACCAAAATAAAAACATCACATTGAAGTTAATTATCATACATTGTAGCAAACATATTGAGAGTAACATTCCTATTGTTAAGAGAAGGGCAACCATAAAATAATTTATAACAAACTTGATCAAATGCCCAACTCAAATAAATTTTAAAACAAGAAAAAATATATTTTTTAATAGTTTTAAGACCATGAAAACTCAGCCTTCCTAATAATGAGATGGGAATTAAAAAAAATAAAAATAAAAAGAATAATACAAATAACAGAACTTATTTTCAGTTTATACCCTTTGGACCTAGGCTACCAATGTTCACCTCTCATATGCTTCAGTTTTGTTTGCAAGCTCTAGAGTCATTATCTGTCTCTTGCACTCATTTGATTGGGTTTTGGAAGACTAACTTGAGCCATGACCAAAAGAACGGAAAAAACACTCAAGAAACTATCGCATTGAAGGCCATACCGATCAATTTGTAACTAGAGAACAATTGAAAATTTATTAGGAAAAAAAAAAATTTTGAGAGGTGAGGAGATTGCAATCTATCGGTGACTATAAAAATTCCATATAATAGCGGCATCTCAAGAGTTTGGGTTAATGGAGAAACACACGATAGATTTGGAGATAAAGTATCGGTGACTATAAGAATTCCATATAATAGTGGCATCTCAAGAGTCTGACTTAATGGAGAGACGCACGATGGATATGGAGATAAAGTAACACCTAAATTTAAAAAGAGACTCAATAAATGGCAATCGGTAAAACAAAAAATAAAAAAGAAAGAAAGAAAATAAATGATGATATGATGCTGATGTGGCTTAACTGGAGCATAGTAACAATAAATACTATGCTTCAGCTTTTAGGTATATATATATATATATATATATATATAGACTAGTATGTAACTCATGTTTACGCATGGAAATGATAAATTAAAGTAGTGCTATTGATGTTAGCTTTAGAGGTACTAAAATGAGTGTCTAGTCAATTTGATGCCACAAAATGCAATTCTGATAGTCAATATCGTTTGTAAAACAAGTTGAAAAAATTACTTGCCCCATACATCAGGGAACCTTGTACTCCACTCCCCTCTTTACTTCAATCTACTTGTTTAAAGTGATCTATTTATTGTGACAGTGAGATTTGATAATATAACGTTTGGTAGAACTCTCATTTTATCTACAACAAACTCGGACCCAGCTGCTAGGCCTTGGAGCATTAATGGTTAACTGCTACAAAAGCTATTTGCAGTCAATCCCTCTTACACATGGCCGGCTCAATTTGCAATAAGCCATTAATTTTAAGTAAGGTTTCTTTATTATTTAAACTAGTCGCTAACCCGTGCGATGCATGAGATAATTAAACAAAATTTATAGACATTCACTTTTATTGGTACAATCATTTGAAAATAATTCTAACTAATACCCAAATGTAAGAGACACATTGACTTACTATTTAAAGTAGCTTTCTGAAGAATTTACACATATTGTGCAACTGAGCCTTAATTTCTCATCAACTATAAAAACATGGAAAGAAAATAAAAATTACAACAATTAATTCCATTATCTTTCATGCTATATTTTGTTATTGTATGGAATTAAGTCAACTCAATTTAAGTAGTTGTAATAAAATTGGCTTCTACTATTCTCTATTCTATAGAGATATGAACATATTGGATTTTTCAAACAATTACCGGTATTGTAATAAAATGATTTATTATTGAAAATAAGAAACAAAGAAAGTCTGTCTATAGCTTAAGAAACACAATATACTAAAATTAAAGAGATAAAATTTTCAGAGGACAAAATATTATAGATAATTTTAGAAACAGATTATACACTTAAAAGGGTTAGTAATTTATAACACTTACCCCCCACTATACAGACACCAAGTGCGGTCATCGTAACCCTTTGAAAGAACCTTCCCCAATTGGACCCTATAAAAAAAAAAAACACCCAATTAACAAAATTGATCCAAAAAGGTCTAAAAAGCACACAAAATCAATTCAAAAAACAAAAATATGAGACAAAGTAATTACTTTCCGCTGCCAATGAAATCGTCTTTTGTATTGATGTTCCAAACTGCAACACTTATCTCTCTAAGGCCTTCAATTAACGAAAACACAAACTTCTCTTGGAATACCGGAGTATTATGACCATCTATACACACACACACAAAAAACAAAATCAGCATAACTCACTATAACTCTATAGAAGCCTCAAAAATATAAAGAGAAATTAAAGGGGTTGAATTTGATATTTACGTTTGGAGAGAGAGAGTTTGCAGAAACTGTGACTTTATATTTCTTAACTTGAGAGAGGGGTAAGGTTACTAGGGTTTTAAGGTGTTATAATGTTTTTATTTTTATTTTTTATTTTTTAAATATTGTGCTGACGTGAAAAATTGTGGTACCAGCAGAGGTTTCGGTTTTATATATATATATATATATATATATATATATATATAGACTAGTATGTAACCGTGTGGAATGGTTAATTGTAGTTATAATGTTGGTCAATTTTTTTTGTTTTTTTGGGTTTATCACATGGAGGATAGAATTAGATAAAACAATTGAAAAAAAATATATTGGATTTTATTATTTAAGTATGCAATTGGTCTTCTTCTTTTTTTTTTCTTTTTTTCTTTTTTGGTTTATCATACGGAGGATAGCATTAGATAAAATAGTGAATAAAAAAAAAGCGAATATTGCATTTTATTATTTAAGTGATGCTACAATGAAAAAAAGAAGAAGAGAATATTGCATTTTATTATTAAAAATATATAAAGGGACATTAATATATATATATATATATATATATATATATTGTCAAACTTAAATAAACCTATTCACCAACTTAAACATTTCAAGGTCGATCAAGCATCTCTTGCACGGAACCACAAATTCTTCATAACCATAAGGATACGGCTCATCACGGTTCCAATGTTCCATTTTAGATTTTTGGCAAGCTTGAAAGTTTGGACTTTGATACATGGCGGTTCTTGCAACAAGTAGTCGAAGTATTCTTTGGCATTTTAGAAGCCTATGATTTCCATGTTCATCATTCAAAACTTTCAAAAGGTTACTTATGCCTTTAGGATTCGATTCACAAAGCAGCATGACTCCATGAATATATGTTTCAATAAAATCACCACATGCAACAGCTTCTTCAATCAATATTTTTCCTTCAACGACTTCTTCATTCAGGAAGTATTTTTTTGTACCCATTATGAGTAGTGCATGGGGATTCTTTGCTTCATAACATGAAAAATATCAATTTTTTTGCTTTGTTATCTAGTAGGGTTGGGTGACTGAAATATGGAGTGAGTCCAATTCTTTGGAGTACTAATCTGTTTTTTGTTAATTTGTTGAAGCTTTTGCATCTGATTAAGAAAAAGGAAAGAATTGAATTAATAGATTTCATAACTTATATATAGGGAAATAATTAGTATATATACACTGAAAAATTTGTTTTGTTATACCTTAACTTGATATTTCCCAATTATAGTGTTGCTGAATCATTTCCCACCTCTGAAAATATTTCCACTAACATGTCATTTGGAAGATTTTGTAAAGTATTCATATTTTTCTTTTTGGTTTGAAATAGTGTTCTAATATTTCATTCCCTATTTATAATAAAATGATTTTTAAAGATTCATAGGATCATATTAAATTACAATAAATGATAATAATGTGTTTTTAGACTTTTTAATTGAATATACATGAATTTTGATAGGCAAATGGATAATTATATTTTATAATAAAATATGAGAATGTACTTAAGAAGATTAAAAAATATTTTCACATTACATATGTACACAACGAAAGTAATTTCATTATCTTGTTTCTTTGATAATTCTTCTCAATCCTTCAAAAGATTAAATCTGTACATGAAATTTAATTATTATTATTTTACCTTTTTTTAGCTACTAATCGGTTGACATCCTAAACATTCTCTAAAATTTCATAATCCATTGACTAAGACCATTTTCATCCAATAATATGTAGACAACTAAATTACGTAAATGTTGAAGGGATAGGGTAAAAAAAAATACCTCTTAAAAAAATAAGTGGTTATTAGTTGGTTCAACTAATTGAGATCCAACTGAATTTCAATCATTTTTTGTATGCAATGAAAAATATTTTGAACACATGTCATGCAATTTAAGCAAGTAAAAAAATATACAAAAGGTTAGGAAAATGAAATTATCAAAATTAGTTGACTATATCTAAGCCCTCTGGTGAGCAAAATTAAGCTTTAATAATCACCCATAAAAAAAAATCAATAATCATCAATTTTTTTCAAGCATATAATAATGAACCTTTGTTGTGCTGCATAACCTAAGTCTTTTTGTTTCAGCCAAAGTTTAGTATACCAAAACCAGTAATAAAGGATGCACACGCTATCAAATATTACACAAGCTATCAAATTTGTTTTGTTATACCTTAACTTGATATTTCCCAATTATAGTGTTGCTGAATCATTTCCCACCTCTGAAAATATTTCCACCAACATGTCATTTGGAAGATTTTGTAAAGTATTCATATTTTTCTTTTTGGTTTGAAATAGTGTTCTAATATTTCATTCCCTATTTATAATAAAATGATTTTTAAAGATTCATAGGATCATATTAAATTACAATAAATGATAATAATGTGTTTTTAGACTTTTTAATTGAATATACATGAATTTTGATAGGCAAATGGATAATTATATTTTATAATAAAATATGAGAATGTACTTAAGAAGATTAAAAAATATTTTCACATTACATATGTACACAACGAAAGTAATTTCATTATCTTGTTTCTTTGATAATTCTTCTCAATCCTTCAAAAGATTAAATCCGTACATGAAATTTAATTATTATTATTTTACCTTTTTTTAGCTATTAATCGGTTGACATCCTAAACATTCTCTAAAATTTCATAATCCATTGACTAAGACCATTTTCATCCAATAATATGTAGACAACTAAATTACGTAAATGTTGAAGGGATAGGGTAAAAAAAAAATACCTCTTAAAAAAATAAGTGGTTATTAGTTGGTTCAACTAATTGAGATCCAACTGAATTTCAATCATTTTTTGTATGCAATGAAAAATATTTTGAACACATGTCATGCAATTTAAGCAAGTAAAAAAATATACAAAAGGTTAGGAAAATGAAATTATCAAAATTAGTTGACTATATCTAAGCCCTCTGGTGAGCAAAATTAAGCTTTAATAATCACCCATAAAAAAAAAAAATCAATAATCATCAATTTTTTTCAAGCATATAATAGTGAACCTTTGTTGTGCTGCGTAACCTAAGTCTTTTTGTTTCAGCCAAAGTTTAGTATACCAAAACCAGTAATAAAGGATGCACACGCTATCAAATATTACACAAGCTTGTTAGTGAACTTACTAAAACCTTGCTCATAGGTCATGTGATCCATTAAACTAATATGAATATATTGATTTTTTAGATTACCATTTCAATATTCAGAAATCATAAAATAGTTCTTGACAATGTAATAAACCACATAAAATAGTTATAGACAATGTCATAAACCAAATAATTTAAACTAAAAATTTCCAATAATGTTTTCTTTTTTCCTGGATGCCATGAGCTTTCTCTTTATCCCATCCTTAGCGACTTTTAGGCATTTGGGATACCTTCTGGATCTACAATGCGCTAATTCATGTTAAATTATATTACTGATGAAAAATTGGCTATCCAAATTGCAATTATCAATACAATAATGGAAGGTTAAATTGTCAAAACTAAGGTGGAGTACAATTGAAAATTTTATTACTGGCCTCCTTCTAGTGCAATTAGACCTTCCTAGTGTGCTACCTAAACAGTCCATTGTGAATTTTTTTTTAACTTATTTTCATAATTTAATTTCCTAGGCTTATCATCAGAATTTTTATTCTTAAGTTGATAGTTAAAGAACATAAAGATGTTTTATGGTCAGTGTTATCTGGTTTGTTAGTTTTGTGACTCTAGATGGTATTTGGGTTGTTCGTTAGTTTTCATAACAAAAAACTCAAGCCTTTCAATTGCCTTTTTGACAATATCTAAATCACCCAAGCTCCACAATCGAGCTAAGAATTTTCTATCTCATACATGGTTCATGTAATAGTTATTGAAATTTAGATAAAAAAGGAAGAATGTGTAAATGAAGTCTTGACATACCAAATTGGCAGATCTGTGTAGAAATTTAGACCAAAAAGAGTTCTAGGAGCACCTAGATTAGAGGGAAAAAAAAAGGAGCAATAATTAATTCATTGCAAGGACATTGAAGAAAATGAGAAATAAGTATAACATCCAAACTGGGGTGAATAGTGCTTAATAGAAAGCTAAATTTGAAAGTGTAGATTTAATATTCTAATAAATGCAAAATCATTATCTTTTGCCAATTGAGAAGATGAGGGAACCAAGGAAGACAAAGGCAAACTCATGTAATTTTTCAATTCACTATAATAGAGGAAATGGCAAATGATGAAAATGATAATATTAGATATTACACGGCCTAAGGCATTACCTGGTGGCCATGTTGTCAAATTGTGCCTAGGTTGTTTCACACTTTAGTGCAACAGCAACAACCTATTAAGGATTATTCAAAAAAAAATCAGGAATTAAATGCTCAAACAACAAAAATTAGACAATGGAATGAGAGGAAATTGTGATTTTCATAACTATTCTATCTAATTAGTTAATTAAGTGGATGCAAAGCGAAAATGATTGTACCCAAGATCCAAGTTGTTTTCATGCTTATGTGCAAATCACACTGTCATCCAACACCTGAAGTGATTGACCATGAGTTTAGTTATTCACATTATTTTTATTTAAGATTAGGCACTTAACGGAGCTATTTGTAAGAAAAAAAAAAGTACATACATACATACATACATATACATATACATATATACATATATACATATATATACAATACATACATACATACATACATATATATATATATATATAATATCATGCCGAAGTAGATTCAAGTATGTGGCTTTTAAATGCATGAAAAAACAAAAGGACAAACATTTAATTTTATTATCTAGATAACATAAAAGAAAGAGTAAGACTGAATCATACCTTTATCACTTTCGACTATGAACACCACTGTTGCAGATAATGTTTTATGTAGGTATCCTCTTATTATATCTACAGTTACCAGATACTATCAAAAGTGTTGTTAATCATCCACTGTCACTTAAATGTATAAGAAAAACAATGCCTAAATAAGGGAGAAAAAAGAGAGAAACACAAAGGTGAACCTACAGAGATTCTATTAAGACAAAAACACTCACCTGAGCACTGATATTGGCTCCATGGAAGGTCTTGTTGAGGGCCATTTGTGGATGCCCAGGCAGACAGAAAAGCCCAATAATGAGGGCTGCAAAGAATTGACAAAGATAAATAGCAAAAAACCCATTAGGCCCAAGCGGCAGGAATAATGGATCACAGGCCCAACAAATAAATAAATGGGTCTTGAAGAGGCAAGCGGGCTCAAAGAAGCCAGGAAAGAAAGAAATAGTATCCCATGGGCAATGTATGAGGTAAAAAAGAGAGAAAGGGCCGCCGCAGGCCCAAGGCAATGCAAACTAAGAGAGTAAAGGGTTTATGGCAGGCCCATGAACCCCAAAGATAATAATAAGGTTATTGGGCCGGGGAAGCCCAATGAAGTTAGTAAAAAGCCCTTGGGAGTGTGGAATTAGCAAACGGGCCAAGGAAGCCCAAAGAAAGCAATCGGGCCATGGATGCCCAAAGGGACATAGGAGCCTATGAGTAAAAGGAAAACAGTGCCCATAACAGGCCACTGAGAAAAGGGATGAACGGCTAGCCCAAAAAGAAGTCCAGCAAGATTAAATTATTACAGCAGGAATAATAGTTCAACGTAGTAGGCGATAAAGAAAATCAAAAGTAGGCCAAAGAAATGTAAGGCCCATCATCATACGAAGCCTAGCTCCTGAATGGAGCGGGAAACCAAAGAAAAGCCCACATGAAGGGTCAATAAACGCAGACGAAGAGTCTCCAGATCACGGCAGACGCATGAGCAGCAGGCAGACTCTTGAACATATCTGAAAGGGAAGCACGCGCAAGACCCAGGCACCACCAACCTGTACCCAGCCAATATAGGACATGGTGGGGCCATGGGCCAGAGGTAAGAGGTAAAGGGGGTATGGTTTGGTGGTGGGGAGAGGGGAAAAGGTCTATTTACAGCTCCTGCCCAAAGCCCTTTTGGGAGGGACGTCCTGCTGGGATGACAGACCACCCAAAAGAGGCAAGTTTGAGGGAGAACCGTTAGGTACATGCCTTGAGAGTGGAGAGAGAGAGAGCATTTATACCATGGCAGGAAAGAAGTGCTGCGATAGAGGGAGAAATGAAACCTTCTTCTATCTAGCAAGAGTGAGTGGCACACACCTCTGGTGGTCGGCAAGTACGTCCAGACCAGACAGAGGCGGTTAAGGGGCAAAATGGTAAAACCTTGGTCATGGTAGGCACTATAAAAAGGCTCTTGCCATGCCCTGTAAAATCGATCGAAAAACAGAGTATTTTACAGAGTGAAAAGAAAAACAGAGCAAGAAGAAAAGAAAAAAGATAAGAAAGAAAACAGAGAAGAAAAGAAAGGAAACTAAGGAAAAAGGAGAGTTAGTTCAATGGGCATGCACCAATAGATCGGTTTCCCTCTCTCCCCTTCAAATCTTACTTTCTTCCAAAACGTAAACAAGGACTCCTCCTTTTTGGGCAATAACCATTCAGGTCTGACTCCCTCAAAGCCATTAATCCCCCACGGAAGGATCTTTTTCCTAGGGGATTATTTGCATTGAGAAGAGGCGTTCTCTCCTCTTTGGCTTTACTGCGGCAGACTAAGTTTAAAACTTACTTTATGCCCATTTGATTAGTTAGTATTATTTTCTTCATTTTTCTCTGTGATTGATATCATTATGACTGTAATCATGCTTTATGAGTAGGGAATACATAGCCATTTATTTAAATAGTCAGAATACTCTGTTTTGGTTATTATTATATCTGTCTGCCGTAACTCGTCTGCAGCAGTTCTGCTTGCCGTAAGTTTACTCCTAGCAAACAAGGCATAAGTTTGTGCACAAACCGACCCAAGTTGAGTTACAATTAGACCGGCCCCAACTCCCTTACTTAGAAATATTCGGGCCCATCACCGCAGGAGGCAGCCCAGCCCATTACCGCAGGAGGCAGCCCAATACACCATACACAAAAAAGGCCCCTACAGGTCTCATAAAATCTTTCTAGGTTTTCTTTTCCTGGCTGTCTCAAAAACATGGAAAATGGTATCTGCCACAATACATGAACAATTATAAATTACAGAGGATACAAGAGGAATTTGCATTTCACAAATTTGTAACAAATAACAAACTAAACCAAAGATCAAAACCAAAATGCATTTAGCATGACTTTGAAAGAGAGTGGAAAAGATAAGGATACTAAAGACGTAAACCAGATAGGGGAAGAAAAGTAACTCAACCCTTTAATTATTATTTTTTTTATGAGAGGCTAACAGAACATTTAAGCTAGAAAATATGTTACCTAAGTAAATTTTAGAATTATACAGAAGCATTCAAAATTCATGATGGGAGTAAAAAGGGAAGTTCGCATCACACATGAGGAGAGAACTTCCATAGCAGAACCTAGGAGACTTATAACTAATACTTGAGTCCCAATACCCAAGGATACAACATTGCACATTTCTAGAGATAAACTATAGAAAAGGCCAATTAAAGAAGACCTTAAAGTTAAACTGTTTCATCAGTAGTGCTGCTCCTGCACCATTTTTGAAATCATAATATTGTGTCTGGTAGAATATTAATCAGACAACTAAATTCACAATGTCCTAATAACTTAAGTTTTTGGGATAATCAATAATTCATCATGGTCTTAAGTTCGAACCCTGTCTCCACTCTACTACTCATTTAAAAATTGTAAAAAATCTCATGTTGGACCCCAATTATCAAGAGAGAATATGGTTCATATGTAAGAGAGAGTGTGAAAATAATGGTCAAGTAATTAAATTTTCCATTTCCTAACCGTTTAAACTTTTGTGACAATTGGTAATTTATCAATTTCAAAGTAAAGAATTGTAAAAAAAAAAAAAAGAATAGTTCTCTGGAGATGTAGTACCTCTGTTGTACCTGAACCAATCTTCCCGGAAGGTCTAACCTCTGTACTCTTGTTTCTGTTTCGAAGTAAGAGAAAACAAATTATCTGTACAAATCTCCATATGAGGCAAACATAAAAGTTAACTATCATGAAAGAAACAATCAACTAAGTAGCTCAATGGAATAGCTATTAATATTAATAGTTTATTACATCACAAACACAATTAACTTAGACCAAGAACAAACATAGAAACTGCAATTACACATTATATAAGAACCAGAAGTCACATAAACTGAAAGGTATAATTGAGTTATGCTTTCAAAATATGAACTTTGCAAAATTAGGGCTTCTCAAAGATTGAACTTACAAAATGGAGATAGGCTTGACAACACCATATAAGGACTCAATAATTCCAGCCGATCCTCCACGAATCTTTAAACAAACAAAAGCATTCCAGTTGAGATTTTACTATGATAGAGAAACGAAAAGAGAAATAGCTCTGTTTGGTTGCGGAGAAATAAGGAAAAAAAATACGAATCTCGTTTAAAAACAATATTTTTCATCATTTTTTCTAGGAAACCAAACGGAGGACTGATTCAAACGCACTGCAAATTGACGGATCCATTGACAATGAGACGAACACCATAGTGAGAAATGGAAGAAGAAGATTTCACTATGATTTTTCCCTCCAGAGGTTCCTGAAATTCCAATACTCATCTTTTTAGAGAGAGAGAGAGAGAGAGAGAGAGAGAGAGAGAGAGAGAGAAATAGTAGGTATCCATGTATATGGAGAATGAGAGAGAGAGATGAGTTACCGAAGGGTGATAGATACGACTTGCACGGGAAAGTTTGAGCTCTATTGACATTCAAATACCTAAATTAATAAAAATCAAGCCAAAATAACAAAACCTAAATCATATTTGATACCAATTTTTATTGTTTAAAGATACCTGTATCAGTAGTGGTTTAGGCAATATATATCGGTGGCAAGAGGCTAGGTTGAAGGTGGGAGATGGTCTGACCTGGTGGTGGTCCTCAATCTCTCCTTCATAGTGTCTTATGACTCTCTCCCTCCCCGTCTCTTGTGAAATAAGTGATTTCATCGGGTATAAAAATAGGCTCTTTGGTTTTCACGTTTGACAGCAAAATCAATAAAAAAAAAAGCTTGACCCGATACATAGAAGTGATTTTAATGAGAATGACCCACATACATTTAGCCAAATGAAACAAAATTAAACTTCAATTTCAGATTTTAATTGAACAATTAGAAAGATAATTATGATGACATAATTTGTAGACACATGGCACAAAATTAGAGTTTTAATTTGGAATTGCAATTTGAGTTTCTCTCTGCTTCACTTATTATTTTATATATAGACTAGTATCTAACTCATGTTTACGCAAGGAAATGATAAATTAAAGTAGTGCTATTGATGTTAGCTTTAAAGGTACTAAAATGGTTTTTCCTTGCAATTTTTATAATATTAGTTACGTCAAGTTTCTTATTACATTACTATTATGTATATAATTTTGAAAATCATTATTAATACTACGTATACAATACCAGTTCACAATTATTGTACTTGAAATTCTTATCAATACAACACAAAATATTAAGAATAGATTGCTCTAATAGTATCTCCTAGATTGAATGAGAATGGGTGCATGGTATCATTCATCTTAATATAATTTTTTAGGTTCAAGATCTTTGGATTCAAAATATCTGGAAAAAAACAATATAAAAAATATGCTAATTAGTTTAAAGAAAAAATAACACTAAAAATCTAAATAATTTAATTTCTATAAAAAGCTAACAAAAGAAAATTTCAATTTTGATTCTAATTGAATTTTCTCTAATTAGTAATAGACCGTACATAGTCATGATTTATTACATAAACAACTTATAAAATTGAATCTTTTTTGTTACACAAAAAAAAAAAAGTGGCTCAGAAATATAAAAACATTCAAACTCTCTTTTCTTCTAATTTTGTATATAGGGTTAGATACATAATTTTGTTTTTTTTTTTTCATGATTTATTTATGTTGGGCTCCTCATTTTCTACACTAAATTAACTCACTTGGCATAAAAACTAAAAATTTTAGATTAAATGAGACATGTGGTGCAAAATTAAACTCTAATTGAAATCTAATTTTTACATTGAATTAACTCACTTGACACAAAAAATTAAAAGCTTAAATTAGATGGGACATGTGGCACAAAATTAGACTCTAATTGAATTCTAATTTGAAATCTAATTAGATTTTCTCTCAGTTTTACCTATTAATATATACTAGTGTGTAATCTAATGCATATGCACAGATATATTTAAAAACAATCACAATTATCTATATATATATATATATATATAAAACCGAAGCCTCTGCTGGCACCACAATTTTCCACGTCAGCACAATATTTAAAAAATAAAAATAAAAACATTATAACACCTCAAAACCCTAGCAACCTTACCCTCAAAACCCTAGCAACCTTACCCCTCTCTCAAGTTAAGAAATATAAAGCCACAGTTTCTGCAAACTCTCTCTCTCCAAACGTAAATATCAAATTCAACCCCTTTAATTTCTCTTTATATTTTTGAGGCTTCTATAGAGTTATAGTGAGTTATGCTGATTTTGTTTTTTTTGTGTGTGTGTATAGATGGTCATAATACTCCGGTATTCCAAGAAAAGTTTGTGTTTTCGTTAATTAAAGGCCTTAGAGAGATAAGTGTTGCAGTTTGGAACAGCAATACAAAAGACGATTTCATTAGCAGTGGAAAGTAATTACTTTGTCTCATATTTTTGTTTTTTGAATTGATTTTGTGTGCTTTTTAGACCCTTTTGGATCAATTTTGTTAATTGGGTGTTTTTTTTTTTTGATAGGGTCCAATTGGGGAAGGTTCTTTCAAAGGGTTACGACAATCGCACTTGGTATCTGTATACTAATAGTGGGGGGTAAGTGCTATAAATTACTAACCCTTTTAAGTGTATAACCTGTTTCTAAAATTATCTATAATATTTTGTCCTCCGAAAATTTTGTCTTTTTAATTTTATTATATTGTGTTTCTTAAGCTATAGACAGATTTTCTTTTTTTTCTTATTTTCAATAATAAATTATTTTATTGCAATACCGGTAATTGTTTGAGAAATCCAATATGTTCATATCTTTATAGAATAGAGAATAGTAGAAGCCAATTTTATTACAACTACTTAAATTGAGTTGACTTAATTCCGTACAATTACAAAGTATAGCATGAAAGATAATGGAATTAATTGTTGTAATTTTTATTTTCTTTCCATGTTTTGAATTTCCATGTTTTTATTGTTGATGAGAAATTAAGGCTCAGTTGCACAATATGTGTAAATTCTTCAGAAGACTACTTTAAATAGTAAGTCAATGTGTCCCTTACATTTGGGTATTAGTTAGAATTATTTTCAAATGATTGTACCAATAAAAGTGAATGTGTATAAATTTTGTTTAATTATCCCGTGCATCGCACGGGTTAGCAACTAGTATATATATATATATATACGTGTATATATATATATATATATATATATTATATAATTTAAAATCCAATTAGATCTAGACTCTTCTGATTTTGCATTCAATAATTTACTTGAGACAAAAATTAAAAAATTAGATGGAACACATGCACAAAATTGAACTCCAATTAAAATTCAATTTAGAATTTAATTGAATTTAGACTCTTTAATTTTTACACCTAATAATTCACTTGAAACACAAATTTAAAAATTAGATGAGACACATGGCGCAAAATTAGACTCCAATTTAGAATTTAATTAGATTTTCTCTTAATTTTGGCAATTAATATATACTAGTATTATGCCCGTGCGATGCACGGTTTAATAAAAAAAATCACATGTGAATTAAATGTCTTAGATAAAAAATCATAAATAAATTAAAATATATATTTTGATGTTAAATATAGATTATAAAAAATGAAAACTTATTTTAATTAGAATTGAATGTAAAAAAATGGGGTTTATTTATGAAATACTCTACTAATTAAGTAGTGAGAAACTTGAAACTCTAAATTAATTATCCTAATACATAATAAATATAGTGTGTTTGAATAAATTATATTGTACATCATTAGGTAACCACCACAACATGTGTGTATTTCTCTCTCTCTCTCTCTCTCTCTCTCTCTCTCTCTCTATATATATATATATATATATATATGAGAATTATTTATCAAAAGAGAATAACTCATGATTTAGAAAGTAAGCCAACATATGAATCTACATTTCTTAAAAGAGTTTAAAAATTTGTCCTTCCAAATTCATAAAATGCAAATTCTAGGTTTCTAGCTCATAATAAGAGTAAGACAACACAAAGTATAGAAAACAAAAGGTCCTATAAACAATATAAGACGCAATATATATGTATACACGTACCAAAGACATACACCCATAGAAAATAACATTTATAGATTTACCAAATGCTCTATTTATTATTATCATTGAATTTATTGCTCCTTACTCATGAATTAGAATGCAGCTTTGTGAAAAAAAAAATGGAAAAGAAAAGAAAAGAAATACATACTTTTGTAGCTAGAGGAAGAGGCGTTTCCTTGGGGATTTGGGGATTCACAATTTGGCATGATTTTTATTTCACAAAGAAGAAGATATATTACAAAAGGAGAAGATAAGAATAAAGAAAAACCTAAAAAATTTCATGTCTACAATTAAGCTTTTGTATTTATCTAAAAAATTAATAAAACAATAGAGAAAAAGTTGATAAGAATAACTATATAATTTTTTTTGAGAAAGTTGATAAAAATAATTAGGTTGTGTTGTTTCTATCTAAAAAAATATATTTTTTGATAATATAATCAAATCCAATAAAAAAATAGTAAAAATATTTTAAAAAATTAAGTTGCATGGAAAATGTATATTATGTAACTTTTTTTTTTTTTTTTTGCAAAAAAGATATTATAAAATATTTTTAAAAATTATGATAAGTTTTAAATTTCTAAAAGCTCTTAGGTAGTAAAATTGTAATTATATATATATATATATAGCACTTGAAAATATTTCCATTATACTTGCTAACATGTATGCATAGTAGCAGAAGTGCTAATCATATATAAATTTCTTGTATAAATGACCAAAAACAAA
The DNA here is from genome assembly GCF_001633185.2 of Quercus lobata. Classification (NCBI taxonomy): domain Eukaryota; kingdom Viridiplantae; phylum Streptophyta; class Magnoliopsida; order Fagales; family Fagaceae; genus Quercus; species Quercus lobata. Next base: position 30,333,635 of record NC_044904.1, read on the forward strand.
TTATATAAATTACAAAAATGTAAGTATTTAGATTGCAATGTAAACGTTTACCTATAAATTACCAGTTATAGCCATTTTAATGTGGCCATAAGTGAGGAAATAATCTGCTTAGTCAATTAAGAACACCAAATCAAAAAATTATATCAATAATCAAGTTGAATTGCATTATCTAAAATTTTTTAAAAAAAAATCATATAATTTAAGAAATTATTAAATAGATACTCAAAAAAAAAATTGAAGATATATCTTCTCACATAAATCTCCTAATTTCATATGGTAGATGAGTTCCATCCCAAATAGATTCAATGAAAAAATTTTGACCAAAATAAAAATTCCATAAATTAAAAGATATTCATCATTATTGATGCCAAGAGATAGCATACTGGATGCTGCTTTCTGTGGAAGTACTACAAATCTAAAAGAATCTAATATACATTACCATGAGACGATGACATACTCTCTAATGACAGCTAAAAATCAAGCTTCAAATCATTTACAAAAACACCTCCAATACTATAGATGCGTGTGACTAAAGATTCCAAAAGTAAATACATCATCCACTGAGGCTTCCGTTTAACAAATACAAATAATACTAATAATTAATTCTTAAATAGTAGAGTAGAGTAGACTTAGTAGAGTTTTAGTTTAACTCAATTTCTCTTGGATTCAAACTTAATTTGTGGAGGTATAAAAATAATCATGTTAACTCAATTAAATATCACGTTGCTGTTTTAGTTATTTATTTATATATACGTGTAGCAATAGATGTAGTAATTTAAAAGAAAAAAAAGGATTAGATGAAGATGAAGATTTTGGATTGTAATCAAATTAAAAGAAATAGAGATAAAGAAAAGAATTTGGATTGTAGTTAAATTAAGATTTTTATCAACTTAGAAATAATAGGAGAAAAAGATAAGGAAAAAAATTATATCCATTTAGTAGACTTAGAGTTTTAGCTTATCTCAATTTCTCTTGGATTCAACTTTTCAATATCACGTTTTTGTTTTTGTTTTTTTTTTTTTTTTTTTTTTTTTTTTTTTTTTTTTTTTTACGTGTAGCAAATAGGTGTATTAATTTAAATGAAAAAAAAAAAAAAAGGATTAGATGAAGATAAAGATTTTGGATTGTAATCAAATTAAGAAGCTTTTCAATATCACGTTTTTTTTTTTTTTTTTTTTTTTTACGTGTAGCAATAGGTGTAGTAATTAAAAATAAAAAAAAAAATGATTAGATGAAGATGAAGATTTTGGATTGTAATCAAATTAAGAAGAAATAGATGAAGAAAAGAATTTGGTTTGTAATTAAATTAAGATTTTTATCAACTTAGAAATTTTAGAATAAGAAGATAAGAAAAAAAAATTATATCCATTTTTTCTTTTTAAAATCTAAAAATCCAACAAAATTTCTTCAGTTTGGTGCTGCCACTTGGCGCAACCACGGCGTCTAAGCCCAACTTTTATTATATATAATATGATATGATATACACTCATATATGACTTATAAACTTTAATTGTTTTTAGTTATACAAAAAAAAAAAAAAAAAAAAAAAAAAAAAACTCATAAATATAAAATCATTCAAAAATTATATTTTTTATGGTTTACTTATATTGGACTCCTCGTTTTTTACAATAAACTAACCCATTTGACACAAAAATTAAAAAACTTAGATTAGATGGGACACATGGCACAAAATTAAATTCTAATTGAAATCCAATTTTTACATTGAATTAACTCACTTGGCACAAAAATTTAAAAATTTAGATTAGATGGGACACATGGCTTAAAATTAGACTCTAATTTAATTCCACTTTAAAATCTAATTAGATTTTCTCTTAACTATACCTATTATTATATATATATATATATATATATATATATATATATATATATATATAATTTAGAATCTTAGTGGATCTAAACTCTTCAGTCTTTTCACCCAATAATTCATTTGTCACAAAAATTAAATAGGACATATAACGCAAAATTTGACTCCAATTAAAATTCAATTTAGAATATAATTGAATTTAGACTCTTTGATTTTTGCACCTAATAATTCACTTGACATACAAACACATGACGCAAAATTAAACTCTAATTTAGAATTTATTTGAATTTTCTCTCAACTTTAGCTATTAATATATATAAATATATATATATATATATATATATTTCATGGAGTAATTTTTTATTTAAAACCCAATCTTCTTACTTTTTTTAGATGTAAAATTAATATTTAACTCTTTTGTATTTAAATTTGCTAACATCTCATTTTCAATTAATAATATGACTAATTCACTTGATATTTTTTGATAAATTTGATTTTAGGTAGGATTTTAACAATTTTAATTTGTAAAATAATTTTCTGAAGAAATAATTATAAAAAATATTTTCAATAAATTCTATAACATGTATTCGGAATATAAATATACATAGTCCTTTCCAAACATCAATAATTATTATATTACATGTTTGACCATCAAAATCTCCTAGTTTTTTTTAGTGGACCTCCGTAGAAAAAGACCCAAATTGCAGGGGCAATAATTGGTTTCATTAGGTTGAATTGTAGGCTCTCAGTCCACACATTAGAAGGCCCAAAAAATTGTGTACCAAACTACCAATAAAAACTCAAGTCAATTCCCTCTGTAATGTAACACTGTTCCACCCCAAAAAAAAAAACAAACAAACAGATTGCATGCTTACTCAACAAACTACCATAGTGTGAATTCCAATTATTTGAAGTGGTATTTCTGATGGTTGAATAAAAGATATAGGGTTTAATCTCTACCTACAATAAAAACAGATTGGTATTTTGATCTGATAATAAAGAGATATTATCATGAGCAAACACTATAAGTTAAAACTCTCTAAAAATAAAAAATAAAAAACTAATATTAAAGTCGGTGAATTGTTTATATTATAATTTTGGGGCCTTTATTTGATGAGGGCCCCTAGGCCATGACCTAAGCCTAAGGTTGACCCTTGATCTTTTATATGTAATTCTCCTATTAACACCATAGACCCAACAAATCTCAAATGATAAACAAATACATAAATAGTTATAAACAAAGACATAAAATAAGAGACTTTATATTGTGTTAGGACCGATTCAATGGAGTTTGATCTCAAAGGCGATAAATTAAGTGAGATCTTTTTTTATGTCTAAATTTTAATTAAATAATATTATTTAACTATATCATTAGTTAACTAGATGTAAAAAAATTATTTTTCTTACTTCTTGAAATTAAAATTTTAAGTTTTGTATTAAGGTTTTTTTTACATCTCTTTTTTTATTAGTAATATCTAGTCTTAATCTTTTTGTTACATAATCAATCTTAAATAAAATTTTATCATTTCTAATTTTAAAAATTCTCTTTGCACAGAAACAACGGTAACATTATTATTAATAAAATTTTGTAAATAAAACATGCATTTGAATATATTTACATATATTGTCTAGTGAGTAGTCATATAGTAGGAGATTAAGTGGCTAATGTTAACAATCTACCATGTGAGAGATTAGTTTATAAAAATTATATTTTTTCGAGCTTTTAATGAAAATTAATAGTCAATGATGATTAGATCCACTTACAATTTTTTTTTTTTTTTTAAATTAGAGTTTCAATTGGGTTATACTTTTATGGCCCAATATTTTAGGGCCTTTCTTAGATGTGGATGAAAGGGCATACAAACTATTTAAGTTCTTTTTTCTTCTCAAAAAAAAACTATTTAAGTTTTTAAAAAATAAAATAAAACAATTAGTTATTATATTAATATTGGGGCCTTTTTTTAATGGACTCGTTGGGGGCCTTAAGCCTAGGCTTAAAGCAGACCCTATTCTTATATCAAGTGGGCATTGTCTTTTTTTAATCTTTTGTCTGTGTCATTAGAAATAATTTATTTGAATTTTTTATTTTTTATTTTTTTTAGCAAAAACAATAATAGACTTTATTTATGAAAAATCATGTTGTATAATGAAGAAGAGAAAAGATGGGCATTCTTCTAACCAAACAATGGCCTCTTCTTCCTCCTTTACAGCACTAGCCAAAACTATGACAACATGATTACATCGTAAAGGTATACGGTGAAAAGAAATTAAAAACAAAAAAACAAAAACAACTAATGACACCTTGCAAAAACTAATACTTAGGCAAAAAAGCAAAGCCAATCTCCACTATATCCCAAGTCATCTAGCCATAAACAATCATCCACAACCTTTGTGAGCTTAGCAATTTGATTACAAGGCCGAGATCCATTATCCCAATACTCATCAGGATGCAAAATTTTGTTGAAATCACCTAATAAAAGCTAAGGAAAAGAGATAGATGCATGGAGTTGATGCATAAATACCAAGATTCTCCTCTGCTTGACGTTTCAGGTGTTAGGAGTTCTTAATGGGGATTGATGGGAATTGTAGGAGAACGGATGGGGATTGTAGGGAAATTGACTTAATTCGAGGTAGTCACCCTCCATAGAGAGAGAGAGAGAGAGAGATGCACTAATGCACTAACAAATTGGTTTATTCTTCATTGATCCAATGTTGAATTACAATCATGTATTTATATGAGATTAGCTCTAATCTCATTGGCCCACATGGCCTTATCCTATTGATTCTATTATTCCTCATGGGCATTAATAATTCCAACATGTGCTAAATGTGATTAACATGCTTGGAATTGTAACTAACTAACTAAATCTCAATACAACAATTATTATCCATATGCTTATAGCATTCCTAACATTTCCCTCCCCTTGAAAACACCTTGCCCACAAGGTGTTGTTGTAATCTTCATGAGGGGTGATCGGCCACTACACCAAAAACTCAAGGCATCTTAACCACTGAACACGCCAACAACTCCAAAGCAATTAATCATAGCCCAAAATTTGAGTAAACAGGTTTGATTTCGAATTAGACCAGCAAATGAACACTCCCAACAGAGCCTTGACCTTTGATTTGTTGGATGATTGAAGCCATGCACAACAATCCCAACAAGAAAATTTACTAGTACACCATCACATACGAGAGTGTATCCCTCTGGACCAATAAGACCGAATTCTATCATTCTTTGTTGTCCGTAGTATACATCATCTTCCTTTTTTGCGTAGACCATAGCCAAAGCACCAAGGAACTTGAAACATTTTATACCTTTCCACGTAGCCAATATTCCACACCCACACATCATTCTCAATGCCAAGGGGTGTTCAAATGAATGGTTGGTGAATGGGAAGTACATATCAATCCAAAACATTTCCATAGTACCAACTATATCACAAGGTTCAGAATTTCTCACCTTTGGACAAATCTCCTTCACATGTAATGGACCACAAGCACCCGGTGTGATTTCGATCTCTAAGTGATCCGCATTGACAAAGAATGTTGGAGTTATACCAAAATGACAACCCACGAAGGAACTATTATTCAATTTTCTTTGTTCACTAAACACAGTCGGTTTACTATTCTCAAGAACCACTGTTTGTTCTTTGAGCTTCTTAGGACTTTTGCTTAATGAACAACAAAGATTATCACATGAATCTTCAAAAACATGGGCAAGTTCAGCCACATCTTCACTGTCATTTGCATCTTCACTGTTAAGAACCTGAAACTTTTCACTTGTTCCTTCAAGAAGCTGTAACTCTTCTTCGGACATATTCTCAAGATCCTCCTGCACTCTTGAAAGTTCTTCCTTCATGGCCATGTTAGATTCAGCCAAGGCCTTCATCTTCTTTGAAATATCCTTGACTTCTTCTAAGGCTTTGTTCAACATTTGTTGTATTTCTTTCAAATGTTTTCTTTGATCACAATTGCTCGTCTCCAAATCAACGGCTATGATACCACTTGTTAGGAACCCGGTGGTTCCTAATGGGGATTGATGGGAATTGTAGGAGAATGGATGGGGATTGTAGGGAAATTGACTTAATTCGAAGTAGTCACCCTCCATAGAGAAATAGAGAGATTAAAAGAGAGAGAGACAGAGAGAGAGAGAGAGAGATGCACTAATGCACTAACAAATTGGTTTATTCTTCATTGATCCAATGTTGAATTACAATCATGTATTTATAAGAGACTAGCTCTAATCTCATTGGCCTACATGGCCTTATCCTATTGGTTCTATTATTCCCCATGTGCATTAATAATTCCAACATGTGCTAAATGTGATTAACATGCTTGGAATTGTAACTAACTAACTAACTAACTAACTACATCTCAATACAACAATTATTATCCATATGCTTATAACATTCCTAACATCGGGATGTCCATAAAAACCAGAAAAGCATCAAACAACGCCCTCTTGATTTATTATAGCATCAATGTGATGTGAGGAAAAAATTAGGATATCTAAATCCACACTATCCGCCCAAAGGAGGGCCAAGCCACCACTAGATCCAATTCTGGATACCGTAAAATCAGCTGTCAATTCCAATTTTTTCATTAATCTGCGAAAAAACCATCCATATCCAAACAAGTTTTATATAATAAAAAAAAAAAAAAAAATTGGGACATTTTTCTCTCACCAAACAGTGGAGTTCTTCTACAATTCTACTACGTACCTCTAGGATCCCAAGCCCTCGACAGTTAAGGCTTAAAATCTTCATGTTGGAGAGGGGGTGGAAGATTACCCCCAACAAATGTTTATGAAACATTCAAACTATCTAAACAGATAGCTTTTTTTTTTTTTTTTTTTTTTTGTGAATTGAAGAGTTCAAAGAAGACGAGGTTGATGAAGGTTGCTTACCCGCGTGTAGAAGGTTAGGCAAATTCTCGACAGAAGTTTGAAAATTGGAACTTTGAAGAATATGTTTCCATGATCTCAGTGCATGTTCTTTTTGGCCTAGCCAATCCCCAATATAATTGGACATACTATCCATCTCCATATCCATATTTGAATTATCCTCATTTGAATTGTTGTTATCCATATCTGTCAACGCTTTCCCCTTACTACACTTAGAGCTATCTAGCTTTGTTGTGGCTGAGTCCGTCCTATTTGAAAAATCTATAGGTGGAATCAGATTATGCTTATCCGAAATAACAACCAAAGGATCATTGGGAGAATCTGGGATATCTATGAGGGGATATTCTGGTGTTTTAGGAGTTAAATTTGGAGTGGGGATAGAGTTATCAGGTATTTTGAATTTCGACAGAAGGGATACAGGTGTTTTGAATTTAGCAGGAAAGGTTGCAGGCTCAATAGTAGGGCTTTCTTTTGATTTGTTGGATTTGGAATTATCTCGCTCAGTGGAATTTTGGGTGGGGCCATCCAGTTGCTGTATACCTGCCAACTCATCAATTTTTTTTAGCTCATCAATTTTTCCAGCCACCAAATCAATTGGCAGCTGGGTGAGGAAAAAATCAATTCAGATTCATTCTCTCTAGTGGTAGTGAAATCAACAACATCATCATCTCTCAATCTGGATTGTTGAAAATCATTCTTCTTATGATTAATCTTTGGAGCTTAAGCACGAAGCTAGGGACCAAATTGAAATCCATCGTCATCCGGAGACAGACAACCTTTAATAATTTATTTACATTCACAATCCTAATGACCTAGTATACCACAGCGGTAACAAAATATAGGTAACCTTTTGTATTTGAAAAAGACCCAACCTTCTCCCACATCTTTAATATCCACCCTTATACGAAGGAAAGGACCCTAAGCTAATCCACTCTTAGGAGCATCAATTAATAGAGGACTACCAATCTCTTTAGCTATATGAGTGCCAACATTACTATTCATACTTTTAATAGTGTACGTTTTTAGATCCCTTAACCAAAAGTTGTTTAACCTAATATTAAGCCAAGTTAATTAACAAGTTCATTAATAAGATCTAGGTTAAACACATTCAAATTATATCATGTAAATAGTGCGGAAATATAAATAACACACGATATGATAACCTAGGAAAACCAAACCGGTAAAAAACCTGGAAATGATTTAACCTAGCTATCCTCAAGGTAAAACAGATCCACTATGAAAGAATTGAAGTTTGTACAATAAGATTTAGACCACTAACATCCTATTGCTACCTCGAGTAAAAAACTTACTACCACAACCACGTGACAGCTCCGAGTCCACGGACTACTTCTTTCTTTGATCCATAGCAACCACAAGTTCTCCTACTTGTGTTTTTCTTTAAGCTCTTGAACTGAAGAGATCACCAAGTTCTTGACATCAATCTTGATCTTGATAACCCTAAGTGTATATGAATGTAAACTAGATCTCACAGAAGATTCACACACATAGCATATCAACAACCTCTAAAACGTGGTTAGGGTTTTTCCTTTTATACTTAAAGCAAAACATAAAATCCTACACGTCATATGGGCTTAGGCCGAGTTGGAAATTCTATAGAAAAAACAATATGCACGAGGTTCGATCGATCGAGTCTAATTTTTGATCAATCGAGCCTTACAGATTTAGTCCAGTAAATTCTGCAATCACTCAATTCCAACTTTACACATAAACACACTTTAAGCAGCCTAAATCTAGACTTTAAGTTTTGATCACAGTTTGCCAACACAATACACATTGAAGTTCTAATACATTTAGTTCCTAAAGTCTTAGAACCTAACAAACTCCCCCTTTGGCAATCCATGACAATACATATAACAAAACTGAAAAGTTACAAACAGCCCATTTAAAAATTAACATGCCTAAAAACAATTCAACCTAACTACTATTTATCAGTTGCCAGTGCAGACAACAGCACGAATGAATAAACTTGTATATTCATGAAACACTCAACAAACACTTAAACGCGTGTGTGAAAAATACAAGTAAAACAAAATAAAATTCTTGATTTCACAAAGCAAAAAATAAAAGACGTATACCATGAATAACCTCGTAATATAAATCAATAATCAATGTAGCACGTGTGAAACAAGAAACAATAAAAGAAATATAAAACAAAGTGTCTCCCCCTAACATATACAACCCATAAAAATAAATACATCAAGACCAAAAAAAATACATCATGAGCCAAAAAAAAATATACACCATAAAACTCCTAGATACAATCTAACAAAACTCCCCCTATCTCCATCAATATGTACTCCCCCTTTTTGTGACAAATTTCCAAAGGACAATTAAGGCTCATCATCAAAAGAAGGTGGTGGACAAGACCGCCGAGCACTTGCCAAATCTGTACGCAAGACTTGAAGCTCCATGAGCACATCCACCAAAAGCTGTCCATGTGCCACCTGAACGGTCATGACAGTATCCAACATACTCCGAATGAATGAATCACTCGAAGAAGAAGGTGGAGGATCAACAACGGAAGTCGACAAACTCCTCAGTTATAGAAGGAGGCTCAGATGTTGCACTTGAGGAAGACTCTACTCTAGGGCGTTTAGAGCTACGGATGGCAACGGGTCGGGTTCGGGCCGAGTTTTTACATACCCGGACCCGACCCGCGGATTAGGATCCGCGGCTCGGACCCAACCCGTTTATTAAATGGATTTTTTTCTCGGGGCCCAAACCCGCCCCGTCGGGCCCCGCGGGCTCCACAGGCCCCGCCCAGCCAGGGCCCTGAAAACAGTGGCTCAATAAAAAAAAAAAAAAAAAATTATTGTTTTCTGAGAAAAAAGAATCACAGCAACACAAACAACAAATCCAAGTAAATCTCAAATCAAATCCACCAAACCCATTCAAATTTCCTATTCACAAACCAAATACATTTGAAATCAAACTATTTTTTTTGGGTTAAAAACGACAATATCATTAAACTAAACAACTACATCCAAATCAGTACAAAGTCCGTTGAAATAAACTCCATTACAATCATCCTCTAAGGTCTTAAGCAAGTCCACAGGTGGACTGGAAAACAAAAGGAAACCTGCCTCTTGATCAGCACCTATTCTGGCTAAAATCAAACTATTCACAGAAACCAAATACATTTGAAATCAAAATCTAAAACAGGCACATGCAAGGAACATCAAATCTTAACAACCAAATCTAAATCTATCATCCAAGAATCAAAATCAAAATTTCAAGATGACGAATGAGCATCACCACCACCGTGACGAAGCCGAAGCCGAAGCCGACAAGGCCCAAACCCTAGCCTCCTCACTGTCTAAGCTCTCCGCCTCCTCTCACGGCGTACCCTCCGGCAAAGACTTTCACTTCTTCAACAACTTCGACGACTTCAAGAACCCCATCCGTGAAATCTCCAACAAATCATCGTCGATGCTCCACACTATAAACGATAATGCTCAGGTTTGGAGACAACAAGAAGGACCGCCCAAAGCTGCTACTGCTTTCCCTGAAGTAGGCATGGCCGACGACTACGATTGGGAGAGGAGAGGAGAGGAGAGTGAGTGAGAGTGGGAGGGGCGGCTAGGGTAGTTGGCTGAGTGAAATGAGAGAATAATTTAGGGTTTATAAGTTTATATATATACTAGGGTTTTTTTTTTGGTAATTTCAGTTTTAAGCGGGTCGGGTCGGGTTTTTGTAAAAACTCGGACCCGCTTCGGGTTTTTTTTAAAAAACCCAAACCCGACCATATTTTTAATCGGACCGGGCCGGGTATCCACGGGTCGGGCAAAAATTGCCATCCCTATTTAGAGCTAACTTTCATCTGAGCTGCTCTTTGCCTAAAAAAGGTGGCACCTATGGGAACGATGATATGGACAAGTTCAGATGCAGGAAAATCCTCTAATCCTAAATGTAACAAAATCCTTTGGATAAAAGCAAGGAAGAAAAGACCATGTGACTTAGAACTACTCCTATGAATCTCAACTAAAGAACGAATGAAAAGAGACGGAAAACACATAGGAGCATTAGTCACAAGGGCATACAAAAATCCACATCTCTCAATAGGAATGGTGTGCAAGTGAGAGATGGGCCAAATCGAATAACAAGAAATCCGAAAAAACAAGTAATTGAGCTCAATAAGCTCATGATACGAGGAGCAGTAACCCAACTAATGGAAATACCGATGAGATAAGACATAATGTCATTGAGAAAAGGGGTCTCAAAATAAGGGTACACAGGCTGTCGTACCAAAGGTATACCAAGAGTAGAGGCCACTACTGAAGGAGTAATGACATACTCTTCACCCCTTATCCAACTCATCACATAGTGAGTGTCGAAATCATCAGAGTGGACAGAGAGGTTTGAATAGAACTCTCTTTTCAAGGCAACCAGAGGAGGGTACTCAATGTCCATAAGAGGTAACCAACCCCTACGCTCAAAGTTCCTCCAAATCTCCCCATCAAGCTCATCTAGAATCACCTTATGCTCAGCCCAAACAGACCTAAATATGTTAAGCTTCTCATAGGTCTCTTGGTTTTTCTCAAACCTAAACCTATCACTCTTAAAGGCCGAGGTAGAGGGTGTGGAGGTTTTCTTGTTGGCTCTAGTCTTCCTAACCATGATGCTAAGGGTTGGAAAGGAAAGACAAAAACAGAAACCAAAGAAAGAAAACAAAGAAAACCAAGGGCAAAGTGCATTAGAAAGGGTTAGAGCACAAAAATCTCAATAAATAACAATCTATATGATGCATGTAATGAATTCACATATGATGCATGCTCTAATGCATTAAAATTTGTTCAATTATACTTTATAAACCAACAATTGACTTGAACATAGAGTTTTAGAACAAAAACCCCAAATTTTGAAAAACCCAATTTCAAAAATCCCAACAATTTGATTAATTTATCATTACACTAGTTAGATAACATCATATAATGACATAATCAATCAATAACACAAGTCAATTTCATCAATTTTAGCCCAATTGAACAAAATCCTCAACTTCTTAAACTTTCAAGCCCTAGAATTTCAAATTTTTCCCAAATCACAAAATTAATCAAATTAATGCATGGGAATCATGTTAATAACATCTAGAGACAAAAACCCAATGATCAAATGTGAAAGAAAACAACTCAAAATTCAAAAACCCCAAAAATTATGAGTTCGAAAATTTCAACTAAAATGCATGAAAAATGTAAATAAAATGAAAAAAAAAAAAAGGTAAAAGAGACTTACAAGCAAAAGAAGACAAAAACCCTTGAGAAATTTTAGGAAGAAAACAACAAATTTGGCTTAGATTGGATCGGTCAAAGAGGAACAGTCAAAGAGCTTTTGAAAAGATTTGAAAAGTGTGAAGAACAAGTGAGAGAAAAACCTTCTTAAAAACTCATAGTATGAGTTTCGATCAATCGAAAATCAATTTCAATCAATCCAGCATCAATCGAACTAGGTAGATTCAAACCTAAATTTTAATCGCATTTTCAATCGGTCAAGCAACAAGTTCGATCAATCGAAAATCTAGAAAACTCATATTTTTGAAAAACAAAGCATTTTAATGCAAAAACTCTTCAAAGCACATTATTTTATGAATGAAATGCATGAGTATGAGATGAAAAGTTTTTCAAAAACACTTGAATTCAACCCAAATCTCCCAAAAACAAGTTTTTCAACCAATTTATCCTCAACAACTCAAACATTTAACACATTTTGCATTAAAATCAAGGAATTTTTAATCTTGGATGGCCACAACAAGATCACACACAATATCATGTACTAAGTTTAGCAATGAATAACTTGTGGTGTGTGCAACTAGCAATAACATGAGGTACATGTGAGTTGATAAGTAAATAGTGATCAATCACAATTTTTACAAAATCCATCACATAAATTTGAAAGTGACTATCACCTAAAGAGTTACATCATATAGCTCTCACATCTCCTAGAAAACAAGCTTGCAATCATGTAAGTTTCTTGTTTTTGCCTCATAATGTACACACCAATTTTATTTAATTTGGAGATTATTATAATAGCCAAGATGATGTACACATCAATTTTAGCATTAATCCGAGGCTACACCTTATGTTTTTTTTGTGTATGTGTTACACTTTCTTGAGCACAAAATCTTATGATATGCATTAAGTTGTTCATAATTGGCTAGTAAATAGTGGTGAGATGGTTATTTATGCCTTTCTCCTAGGATTTTTTAGTCCTTACAATCAAAAGCATGTGACTTCAAAATAAAAATCATGTGATTAAAAACTATAAACACTCCCACACAACATGCACTACAAAGTAAAAACTAGTAAAGTGCAGTAAAATAAGCTCATCCAAACTAAACAAGTTACATAAATATGTTATGTAAAGATAATATGACCAACCTTGATTATAAGTCCAAGAAAAAAAATGCAAAACACATTTTTCCTTCCTTTCCCTCCATTTTTTTATTATTATTTTGAAAAGAATAACAAAAACAACCTATCATAAAATGCATGAATATTATGCAATGCAAATCCTAAAAAAAACAACAAAAAAGAATGGTCACAAAGAGTAAAGAGAAGAAGCACAAGAACCATGTCAGAAAGACTCAATTAGATTGAGTCTTTTGCATTCAAAACCTTTTAGATGCAACTCTAACATTGGAGTTATTGTTCATATTAGAATGATGAGCAACTTCAGGATTGGAATAAAGGTTTAATGTTTTTACCAACTCACCAATAAGTACCATAGGATCTTATGCTTGAGGCACAGGTACTTTTGGCTTATTTGCTCGCTTTGCAGCTTGCAACTTGAAACAGTTTGGACAAATATGTCCAGTTTTTCCACGAAATTGACAAACTCATAAAGGTCTATCATGCAACTTATCCTTAGGGAGAGTAGGATTCTAAGGCTTAGACTCTTTAAGATCAACCCTAATCCTCCTAGGAGGTGGAATAACTTCTATTGGTTTGACAATCTCACTCTTGGGGGGCCCAGAAGAAGAAACAAAGTTAGTAAAATGAGTTTCAAACACAGAGACGCTATCAGCAAAACCTAGACCAGTTTTGTCTAAGGGAGACTTCTGAATACTCAACATGTGTTTAAGTTTATAACTAGCAGTCCTATTTGTTTGTTCTCTAATAACAGATAATTCAAGTTCCAAATTCTTAACTTTATCAAGTAACAACATGTTTTCAGTCTTCACCTTATCAATCAATTCATTAGCATTAAACAACTTCAACAACAAATTTTTCTTATAAAGTTCAAGAGAAGCAATTTTCTTTAAACCTAAGTCAATATTCATAGCATCTTTTGTAGCAAGCTTACAAAGTTTATTATAAGTTTCTTGCAAATCAGCACATTCAGAGAGTTCCCCATCAGAAGGGTTCTCTTCAGCATCAACACTTTCATCAACTACAGCAGTAGCTGGGAAGGCAATGAAGTTTCCATCTTCATCACTACCAGACTCGTGATCAGAAACTTCATCATCACTAAGGGTTACAGCCATAGTTTTACCCTTTAATCTCAAGAATGTAGGACATTCTGATTTCACATGATCATACCCTTGACAACCAAAACATTATTGTCCCAAAGAATTATTAGAGGTTTGACCTACTTTCTCTTTAGATTTATTAGTATAGTTCACTTTAGTGGGTTCATTCCTCTTAAAATTTCTAGGTTCAGCATTGTTTTTACCTCTTTCCCTTCTGTTATTGTTCCTAAGAAAGTTTCTAAAGTTCTTGGCAAGATATGCAATCTCTGTAGAAAAGAGTTCATCATCAAATCCATTCCCATCAACATCATCAACTGACTTAAGAGACATTAATTGGATTTGTTTGTCTTGGGTAGGTCTAGCTCATAGGACTAGAGAGATCCTACAAGCTCATTAACAGGGATAGAATCCACATCCTTGCTTTCAGTGATGGCAGTCACTTTGGGTCTAAAATCCTCAGTCAAGGATCTAAGAATCTTCCTAACAATCTTAGGTTGATCATAAATTTCACCTAAATTATAAGCAGAACTAACAATATCATTAAGCTTAGCATAGAATTCATCAAAACTTTCATCATCAGACATCCTAATGCTTTCAAATCTAGTTGTTAACTGCTACAACTTATTAATCTTAACTGTCTTTGTGCCTTCATGCACAGTTTAGAAAATATTCCATGCAGTATGAGCAACTCTAACATTAGAGATTCTCTTGAATTCCTCCATAAAAACAGTATTAAAAATAGCATTCATGACTTTGCTATTAAAAGCGACTGCTTCTTTTGAGAAGTTTGTCACTCGCTTACAGGAGTAGTCGGTTTCTTCCATCCGTATTCAACGAAATTCCAAACTCTCTCATCAATAGATTTCAGGAATGCTTTCATCCTTACTTTCTAGTAAGCATAATTGTTCCCATCAAAGTGAGGTGGGATCACAAACGAGTGACCGTGTTCCATGACAACAGGGGTTATGGATCAACTCTTAGATCAAAGGATCTAAATACTAGAGCTAACCCGCTCTGATACCACTTGTACATTTTTAGACCCCTTAAATACAAGTTGTTTAACCTAATATTAAGCCAAGTTAATTAACAAGTTCATTAATAAGATCTAGGTTAAACACATTCAAATCATATCATGTAAATAATATGGAAATATAAAGAACACACGATATAATAATCCAGGAAAACCAAACCAGTAAAAAACTTGGGGAGGATTTAACCTAACTATTCTCAAGATAAAACAGATCCACTATGAAAGAATTGAAATTTGTACAATAAGACTTAGACCACTAACATCCTATAGCTACCTCGAGTAGAAAACTTATTACCACGACCATGTGATAACTCCGAGTCCACAGACTACTTCTTTCTTTGATCCACAACAACCACAAGTTCTCCTACTTATGTTTTTCTTTAAGCTCTTGAAACAGCAACTAAAGAGATCACCAAGTTCTTGACATCAATCTTGATCTTGATAACCCTAAGTGTGTATGAAGGTAAACACTTCTAAATCTCACAGAAGATTTACACACACAACATATCAACAACTTCTAAAATGTGGCTAGGGTTTTTCCTTTTATACTTGAAGCAAAACATAAACCCTACACGTCTTATGGGCTTAGACTGAGTTGAAAATTCTGCAGAAAAAACAATCTACACGAGGTTCGATCGATCGAGTCTAATTTTCGATCGATCAAGAAATGCAAATTTAGTCTAGTAAATTATGCAATCACTCGATTCCAACTTTACACATAAACACACTTTGAGCAGCCTAAATCTAGACTCTAAGTTTTGATCATGGTTTGCCAACACAATACACATTGAAATTCTAATATATTTAGTTCCTAAAGTCTTAGAATCTAACAAATAGTAATGTTAAAAACCCAAATCTAAAAAAGAGAGTGTTGAAAAGAAACATTACTAGGACTAAGATCATCATTGAAGCTTTAGTAAAATAAGGCTTTTATCAAAAGACCAAGAGCTTCTGTCTAACACTTCAATCATGTTCTCTTCTTTAATGGTTACGCCATGTGAACAATGCCAAAGCTGTTGAAGGGTGGATTTAAAAGCCTCCTTGTTGAACACTTTGTTTGTTTGTTTGTAGCTTGAAAAGAGGATTGAATTAAGCTTGTTGTTTAGAAAAAGCCACTTCTTGAGCATTAATAGCCAAAACCCCCTTTTCTTCCTCAGATAGATGAAATTTTTTCCAAAATTCCTCCATTGAAGTATCCATGATTGAAAAGAATGAGATTGGATGAAAGAACGAAGATAGAGGTGGTAGTATAGATATGAAAGAAAAGAAAAAACTATGCCAAGAGGTTATGGGAAAGAAAATGCAGAAGGAAATCCTCTACAACAATCTGAAAAACAGATTTGAGAGGTTTGAATCTTACATGACAAAGACACGAGTTGGGTCCTTTTACTTTCAAAGACTACAAAGGGTCAGGGAGAGAAAATTTTGTTAAAAACTGATTTCTACAACTTTCCTTTTCTTGTTAAAAATATCTTTAGACCCTGTCAATACCCCAATTTTGTTGTCAATCCCTCTTGCATTCAGTCCGTATCTTTTAATTTAAATTTTTCTGCCAATCACTCTTGCATTCAGTTAGTATTTAAAAAAAAAAAAAAAAAAAATCATATATTCATCATGAGACAATATTTATTTGAAATTTAAATTTTGCTTTTTTTATAAGAAAATTTAAATTTTGTTGCCAATCCTCTTGCGTTAAGTCAGTGTATTTTTTATAAAAAAAAAAAAATATTGTTAGTAGTATATGTCCATCCAGAGAAAGTGAAAATTAGTTATTGGTTCATAAAGTACACAAATTGCAGTATTTCTTTTGTGTGTATCCGATATCATTGTATTTTTAAAAGTAGACGTATGAGAGTTCGTAAGCACCCTTGAAAAGGGTGAAATTTGTCAACCTATTTGGGATGAGGGAAATGGATGGAAGGAAGTGGAATGAAAAACTTTCTTAAGAACATACATTTCATTCACTTGTTTGAGAGTCTAGATAGGAGGAAATAAAAAGGTCATTTACTTATCTTGAAGTTTAAATTAGAAGGAAATAAAATGAGAAAAAAAATGATTAAAACATATTACTTTCATTCCCTTATTTGGGAGCCTAATATAAGAGGGAAAGTAATGAAACTCTTATTCTATTTCCTTTCCCCTTATAAACCCATTTTTTAATCGCTACAAAATTAGGAGGAATCAAACTACATAAAATGTGTTTTACTGAATTCTCCATATACACTCCTCTTTTTTTTTCTTTTTTTTTTTTTGGTTAAATGCCTATACCCCTATTTTTATTTAAGAAAATGCATTGTACATTTTTAGACCCCTTAAAACACAACCAGATAAACCTAGTTACTTAGCCAAGTGATTACTTAGTCAAATTATCAGATCTAGGTTAACACAAATATATCATATCATTGTAAAGTGTGGAAAATAAAGAACACAACGATATGATAACCCAGGAAAACTAAACTGGTAAAAAATCTGGGGAAGATTTAAAGTAACTATCCTCAGGGTAAAACAAATCCACTATGAAAAAATTGAAGTTTACACAATAGGGACTTAGACCACTAACATCCTATTGCTATCTCGAGTAGGAAATTTACTACCACGACCATGTGACAGCTCCGAGTCCACGGACTACTTCTTTATTGGATTTCCAGCAATTACAAGCACTCTCACTTGTATATCTTTAAACTCTTGAAACAGCAACTGAATTGATCATCAAGTTCTTGACATAATCTTGATTCTTGATAACTCTAAGTGTATGTGAAGGCAACCACCTTTAGATCTCACAAAAGATTCACACACAGATCACAAAGAGCAACTCTAAAACGTGGCTAGGGTTTTCCCTTTTATACTTAAGGCAAAACATAAAACCTTACACGTCAAACGGGCTTGGATTGAGTTGGAAAATTCTGCAGAAAAACGATCTACACGAGATTCAATCGATCAAGTCTAATTCTCAATCAACCGAGGTAGGTAGATTTACACAATAAATCCTACAGTCACTCGATTCCAACTTTACATAAAAACATATACTTTGAGCAAGTCTAAACAAGACTAAAACGTTTTAATCATGGTTTGCCAACATTACAAAATGAAGTTCTAATACATTAGTTCCTAATTCCTTAGAACCTAACATGCATAATAGTAATATTGTTACAAGAGGATTATTTTTCATTCAACTATCAAATAAGATTACATTTCATTCCATTATTTTCCTTTCAAACATCCAAATAAGAGAGATAAATAGTTAATTCCTATCTATTCCTTTATATTATTTTTTATTTTATACATTCCATTCTATTCATTTTCTTTATAAACTCCCAAATATAGTAGAATGGCTAGGTTGGAACACTCATTCTTCCCTCCCTTAAAAACTTAATTTTTCATTCCCAAAATTGGAAGGAATTAAAGGAAAATGGGATGGAGTTTGATGAAATTTTGACCAAAATATTTACAATACCCATTTATATTTTCCAATTTTCTGTACTGCCCCTCTTATTAGTTTCCTCACTTTATTTAAAGATATCTCATTATTTTTTCATCTCCTTAAATTGTGTAACTCAATATCGTTATGTTACAATAAATGAGTTATACATTTAACCCATCATAATCAGTTTGTTTTTAAGTACTTTTACTTTTTTTTATAATAATAACAATAATTTCATTCTCGTGGAATTTCCAAACAAGGTTATTTTAAGTTCCATTCATTCATTTCTTTTTCTTTTTCTTTTTCTTTTTAACTTCTAATAAGATAGTTTAGTTTCACTCCACTTCAATTCATTCTATTTCATTTCATTTCTTGCTATTACTTATACTTATTCCATTCCTTTATAATTTATTCATTTCATCCCATTCCTTTATAAACTCCCAAACCAAGAGTCAAGGACTAGTGCTAAATGGTAGCTTTGATCAATTGCCGTTTTTGTTTTCTAAATTCGTTCAGCCTTTAAGCCATTTCTGTCTATTCTATTTTGATTAACACAGTCATTCGGATTTCTGGTTTACTGAATTATATACTGTCTACATAATCACATATTGTAGTTTAATTTCATTAACAGAGTCTATTCCATCAACTTCTTTCTATGCCTTTACGCTACGCTGCTGCCATTCATTATAAACCATACAAGCAGGTACTTTGTGGAGGCAAATAATAACTTTCAAACAGAGTAATTACTGTCTGTAGGTTTTCAGTATTCTAAAATTTGATTTGCCACCCAATCAAGTTTTTGCAATACTCTGCATAAATATTGATTTACAAAATTCGCAACAACGCAAATAATCTTATTTTTGTGTTACTTAAAGCATCAGTAGACTACTACCAAATAATAGTTTCGATATTATGTGAAAGAACTGTATATAAATCATGTTCTTTGAAATTTCTTTGTATATAAATCATCTCCATTCCCCAAACAATCTCTAAGCTTTTTGTTTGCCACAGTTTAATTTGGTGCCAAGCATTGATCCATGATCTAGTCTACCCCATAGCATGATATGCAGCTAATTCAACGACCACTTTTGAGGATTGAATCAGTGGTAGAGGAGGAAGGTGCAGAACCATTGCCATATGATGAAGGAATTGACAATAAGATCTCAGATGTTTCAGTACTTGTAAAGTTACTAAAACAAGCATTGTCGTAAGGTAATTCTGGCAGATCAGCATTACCATCCAAAAACTGCATCACTTGCCTCATGCTAGGCCTAGCTGCGGGCATTGAGTGTGAGCAAAGTAGGCCTAGTTTCAAAACCAATTCCATTTCCTCCATCACATAGTTACCTTCCAATCTAGGATCACTAGCATCAAGGATAGCTCCTTTTTTCCAGCACCCAAAAACCCAATCAACCAAAATTACCTCTTCAGGCAGTCGTCGATCTATAGGCCTCCTTCCACAAGCCACCTCAAGCATGAAAGCCCCAAAAGCAAACACATCAGTGCAAGTGGTTGCCCTTCCTGTTCTAGTGAGCTCTGGAGCCAAATAACCCACTGTCCCAACTACATGGGTGGTTTGAGGATTGGTACCGTGGTCGTATAATCTGGCAAGGCCAAAATCTCCAAGCCTTCCATTTAATTCAGCATCTAATAGAACATTGCTTGCTTTTACATCTCTGTGTAGAACAACCTGTTCCCACTCTTCATGGAGATAAAGAAGCCCAGAAGCTACTCCTCTAAGGATTCGAAATCGTTGAATCCAGTTAAGGTTTGGTTTTTCATTGTCATATAAGAACTTGTCAAGACTTCCATTGGGCATATAATCATAGACCAAGAGGAGTTCTCCCCTTCGCCTGCAATATCCCAGGAGTTGCACCAAGTTCCTGTGCCTTAATCTTCCCATGCTAATGATCTCAGCCACAAATTCCTTCAACCCTTGTTTGGAATCATGGGAGACTCTCTTGACTGCAATTTGTACATTAGAAGAAGGAAGTATTCCTCTATAAACTTTTCCAAAACCTCCAGATCCAAGAAGCCCTTTGTCTGAGAAACCTTTTGTTGCTTTGTAGAGATTCTTATAGATAAACCTGTGAGGACCATACTCCCTTTCCCATTCTTCACGTAGTTCTTCATATTTCTTCCTCCTTGAAATGTAAGCAGCTCCAATAATCATTATTAGCACAATCACTAGCAGTACTGCTACTAACAAAATCATGATCACTTGTCCTACTTTCACTTTTCTTTTCCTCAATCGGGGAAGTGAAGGAAGCTTGGAAACATCAAGGCTTTGTGCTTGTCCACTTTTATTAAAGCTCCATCCAAGAATATAGTGGTCACTTGTAGCTCCTCCGGTGGCTGCAGTGAAACCAATATACATAGAGTCCAAGAGAACTCTAGACAGATCAATTGGTCTTGACAGGAGAGGTTGGTCTGGTCTTGAGCTACTGGTTGGAGCTAGTGTTACATTCAGTAACTTTTCTGCCTCATCATAGTCTATCCAAAGGTGCATTGGGTTGCCACTCAAGAGGTCCAAGCTTATATTCTTCCCTTCTTTATTAGGAATGTATGATGCAGGAGCTGATTCAACTGATATCACGCCATTCACGTCAATTCCCACATGGTTTTTATTTATATCTAGTAACTCAGGATTCAGAAGAGTATCAAGCTCTATGGCTAATATGTGGTTTGCTGGAAGGCCATCATCTTTGGAATTGAAGAGTCCCAGAAACTGACTTGTTACAGCATGGGTGAAGTCCCAAGAGGGAGAGATGGTGAAGGTAAGGCCATGACCCCCCAAATTTGGTATTTGAGGAACTATTGCAAATACAAAGTTTGTGGAAAATGAAAGAGATGGGGTTAAACTGGAAGTAGAAGTTGTGTTAAATTTTAAAGGGAGTGGGTGGAAAGCATAACCAACTTGTTGGTTTGAAGTGTTGGTTAGTTGCAATAGACCATTGGGGTGGATTTTTGCAATTCCGTCTAGATGTAGATTGGCTTGATGGAAGCCATTATAGATGAAGTTCACATCTTGAGCAAATTTCAGTGGAATACTAAGTAAGTAGAGAATTATCAGAAAAGAAGGTGATGTAAGAACTGTAGCCATTTAAGAAAAGTGGGAAAAGGTGCTGGTTTTGTGGAAAAAGGTAGATTTTTAGAGGTAATTTTGAAGGATTTCAAAAAGTTTAGGTGCTGGTTTTATATAATACAGTGGGTTGTATAATATTATATTTGACTCACTGTATTTCTTATGCAAAACTCTTTGATGGGGAACGCATAATTGTATTGAACTGAATAAGAAAGAAGTAGTCATCTGGGCTTTAAACTAGACTGCTATGACCGAGCAAATTTCAATGATTTTTTTTTTCTTTGGATTCAAAAGTATAAGCCAAAATGTCAGCATCTTAGTTCCCGTAGCCATAGGGAACTAATCAATTACCCCCACAATGGGTGTAGAAAATCAACAGCAAAATATGATTCATTTTTTCTTTTTCTTTTTTACTTTCCAATTTTTTTTTTCTTTAAATGTTTCAGATCAACTTCTTATACCAATTTGATCTGTTACAAGCATTCAAAAGAATCAAAACTTAATACTTGTCAAAAAGGAATTTATTTTGACAGTGGCACTTGATAATAGATTAAATGCTTTTGAAGTGAATTCTTTTTGTGGAAATAACTTGTATAGACTGGCAACACGTTAGAGCATCCACATTGGTGGTGCTAAATAGCTATTGTATGTTTTTAGACCCCTTAAAACTCAAGTTGTTTAACCTAGTAATTTAACCAAGTGATTACTTAGATAAATTATTCAGATCTAGGTTAACACAAGTAAATCATATCATGTAAATAATGCAGAAATATAAAGAACACAACCATATAATAACCCAGGAAAACCAAACTGGTAAAAAACTTGTGAAGGATTTAACCTAACTATCCTCAAGGTAAAACAGATTCACTATGAAAGAATTAAAGTTTGTACAATAGAACTTAGACCACTAACATCCTATTGTTACCTCATGTAGAAAACTTACAACCACGACCACGTGACAATTCCGAGTCCACGAACTACTTCTTTCTTTGATCCATAGCAACCACAAGTTCTCCCACTTGTGTTTTCTTTAAGCTCTTGAAACAACAACTAAAGAGATCACCAAGTTGTCAACATCAATCTTGATCTTGATAACCCTAAGTGTGTATAAAGATAAACACCTCTAAATCTCACAAGAGATTCACACACACAGCATATCAACAACCTCTAAAACGTGACTAGGGTTTTTCCTTTTATACTTAAAGCAAAACATAAAACCCTACATGTCATATGGGCTTGAGCTGAGTTGGAAATTCTGCAAAAAAAAACAATATGCACGAGATTCGATTGATCGAGTCTAATTTTCGATCGATCAAGCCTTGCAGAAATTGAATAGTAATTTCCTGCAATTACTCAATTCCAACTTTACACGTAAACACACTTTGAGCAGTCTAAATCTAGACTCTAAGTTTTGATCATGGTTTGCCAACACATTACACATTGAAGTTCTAATACATTAAGTTCCTAAAGTCTTAGAACCTAACAGCTATATTGCTATTTTTAGTACCACCAAATACCAAAATGTGCCCTACAATGGTGGAGTCAAAGCTATATTTCTTGGTTCCACAGCTACCGTGCATGGCTACTTTAGCTGTGCATTTGTAGCTAAAAGGTTAAAAAAAAATTATTTGTACGTTCACACTGCTTTTGATTATTTTACTCATTTTTATTCTTTCTTTTATTGTTATTTTTCTTCTACATTCACACGGCTATTGTTTGTGCGTTCACACTTCTTTTACTCATTTTTTTTATATAGCGTTCACACGGCTATATATTGTTTGTGCGTTCACAATGCTACTATAATGTTTATTTTATTGTGATGTTTATATTATTTTATTGTGTTGAAAGCTAAAATAGATCCACTAATGCTAGATGTATTGTAAAGTGAGTAGGTAAAATAGATAAAATAACTTTTTGTAATGTCAAATAACTAAAAAAATAGCTCCATCAATGTGAATGATCGAAGATGCGGTCATCTTTAATTTGGATTTTTCAGGCAGTGGCCTTGTCCTTTTACTTAAGATTCCTTCATATGACAAGTAAAAGAAAGTGAAGCCACATCTTCTTTAATTTGGATTTTTCAGGCAGTGGCCTTGTCCTTTTACTTAATTTTCCTTCATATGACAAGTAAAAGAAAGTGAAGGTTTTGGATATTATGGATTTGATGCAAAAAAACTCAACCACGTGCCTTCATTTTGTCCAAAATTTCAAAGTGACACAGAAATAAGCTCTAGAAGACTATTACAACTCTCTCTCTCTTTCTCATGTAAATGAGAGCCACTATTTCAGCCTTTAATTATTTGACGGGTGTAGGTGTGGCTGGCCCACAAGTGAATTTTCCTGTCCTCAAGCTCCCATCAGCTCAAAGCATTGATCAAACTGCTGGAAGCAATGATGAAAATTCTAGAATTGACCCCAAGCTTACTCTAGCCTTTTAGGCATTAGGCCATGTCAGGTTGAAGATGCTTCTTGATCTGGAGGAAGTAGTAATATTGCCACTTTGTTTTCACAGGCTAATATCCTGTAACGCTGGTTGTAAAGGAAACTTAGCCTAATCTTAATGTAATTTCTTATTATAAACATTACTTAGCAAGTGTGTTGCCTTATTATTATTTTGCCTAGAAGAAGGTTCTCTTCAGCATTGGTAAGTAATGTAAGATGTACATTAATGCTATCCTGCGTATGCTTTAATAGACCGTAAACTCATATTAATTATAGAAGCTATTAACAAGCAGCAGAACCTGTAGTACATCATAATCTTTAGGATTCCTCCTGACACTCCTGAAACTGCCAACAAAACTGTCCCAAGTATCAAACTATCATCTAGAACCATGAAGTGTTGCTGTTTCCAAAACACTCCCTAAGATTTCAATACGTATTAGGTAATCAGAAGCAACCTTCTCATACGCTGAAAGCAAACATAGCAAACTCTGCAGAAGGATCATGGCACCATTAGTATTATTCCCAGAAAGATAGCTTTGAGGTCCAAATAATGCATTACTGGCTTCATGCTAAGCTAGCTATTGGCAGTGTTATATGTACAAAGCAGGCCTATCTCCAAGAACAGCTCTTTTTCTTCCACTGCATGATTACATTCAAATCTAGGAATTCTTGTTTCATATACCTGCCAGACTAATACAACTATCATCCTCTCACCACTCTGAGGCAAGCATTCCATCACTAGAATTTCAAGCTAAAGCAACCTAGCTCGACTATATATTGATAACATTAGCACTCACACAATATTGTAACAGATCCACTATTGCAGCTAAGTGAGCTAACTGATTTAGTATTGTCAATACATTAAATCATGTTCATGACTCATATTTGACTATGTAAAATTTTACTAGCATTAAAAATTCATAGACACTGAGAGTTTCACATTTTTTGCATTAATTTGTACATTTTTTAACTTACAGAGCTGCAAAAAAAAATTTATTGGTAACCATATAAAGCTTGTTCAAACAAAGGAAATTATCTCTGCGAACTACTTATTGATACATAAAGCTTGTACGTGGTTCAGAAATTTGTTTCCTTTTCAAAAGTTGGGTTCCTCATATTTAATTGGCTTGGAGTATTCTTCCATGATTTTCTTCCTCGCCAACTGCAATAGAGAAAGACACATGAGGATGAAATATTATACCATAAATAAAAACCATAGTAGTTGGTATCTGTAGCAGGGTCAGGACCCTGTTCTAATAACTAATCAGAGATATACATTTGACAAAGTCATTTCTTGCCATATATCAAATGCATCCCATGGTTAGCACAGAGTCCACAAAGAAACTTCAATGATTAGGGAAATTAGTAAAATTATTTAACCAGTGTTATCAATCATGGCAAACATGATTACTATTTCCTAGTCTGGTTATTGATAATTTTGTAACATTGGTACTCACCCATGATAAGGCCAAAAGGAGATGGTCTTAACAAACCCATCAGCTTTATTTCATGGTCATTAGGAGGCGACGACAGTGTGAAGTCCACAGCTCCACCTCGAAGCTGACAGCGACATCTTGGACGACTAAATGGAAAGCTGACGGAAAGGAGTTGACAGACATGTAGGAGCCTTTGACGACTCTGACATGGCCTTGCTTGGTCTCCACGCATGTGTGTATAAGGAAATATTTTGTGTCCCACGTTCAATGCTAATCAAGAGGACTCCTACAAGGAAAGGATTCCGCAAAATACGTTCATAGGGACTCCTACAAGGAAAAGATTTCTAAACCAAGGAATAGATGTCAATCCTCTACTACTATAAAAACCCCCAAAATCCTCACAAATCAAGGTACGCATAATTTACCCCAGTTTTGGCACTCTAGAGTTTGGGAAGAGTTCTCTAACTTAACCTTCGGAGGGTATTTGGCCGGTACCATACCGATACTCTCTGTAAGGTCTTCTTCTTTTCTGTGTTGTGCAAGTCTGGTATCAAGTACGTGAGGACCGTGCGACTAACTGACGATTTTTTGGCATCATCAGTTATGTCTTTAAGTTGTATTAGCTTGATGTATTTTTTGTCTATATGGTTTAAAAAATGCCTAGTTGATTAAATGTTTCTTAAACAAGACTGCTAATTTCGATCTTCTTCTTCTTTTTTTCTTTTTTTTTTAATTTTCTTTAAAACAGATCTTCAATGGTGTATTTTTGAAAGTGAACAAGGCTACAGTGACACAGACAGAGGAGAATGAGTTTTGAGAATAGACAAACGTTTTGACTCAATTATGACATGTAAAAAGTGATTGCTAACCATTAGAGGTGAAAATAGCCAAATACCACGTTTTGGCAAAATTTGTGGTAAACTAGCACAGTTTCGAAAATATTTAGCAATCTACCACTTTTTTAATACTCGAGTTCTACAAAATCGAGTTCTAAATAGTACTCAAGTTCAGTGAACTCGAGTTCCTAGTGGGTCGCCAGCGTGGCACTGCTGACCTAGAATTTGTATAATTAAAAAAATAATGTGGTACTCAATATTATTGAAATCGAGTATCTCTTTATAGTATTCGAGCTTAGTGCAGTCGAGTACCTTGTTTTTTTTCTTCTTCTTTTTTTGTCTTTTTTTTTTTTTCCTTTTTCTACTTTTTGTTTATGATGGAATGGCTTGAATAGTCAAACTTAGTGGCTTGACATTAACCAAAAAACCATTAAATGGCTTGCATGTCCATGTCAGGATGATGCATGATATTCAAGAAGTTTCATGCGTGAAGAAATGCAAGAACTTGCATTAAATGTTCTTCATGAATTGTCAAAGAAGATGGCTAGGAACAACACCTGACATGCAAACCAAATGCATGCTTCTTTTCTTTGGCCATGAATGCTTGCCATTTTCTTTGACTTGACAAGTTTCTTTGACTTGCAAGAATGAGTTCCTACGAGAGAGAGAGAGAGAGAGAGAGAGAGAGAGAGAAAAGTACTCGACTGTATGAAGCTCAAGTACTATAAAGAAGTAATATCAAGTATCACATTATTTTTTTAATTACACACATTCCAGGTCAGCAGTGCCACGCTGGCAACTCACTTGGAACTCAAGTACTATTTAGAACTCGATTTTGTAGAACTCGAGTACTAAAAAAGTGGTAGATTGCTAAATATTTCCGAAACAGTGCTAGTTTGCCACAAATTTTGCCAAAACGTGGTATTTGGCTACTTTCGCCGGAATGGACGATAGAAAAAAAGGTCAACTCTGATTAAGTTACATCAAGTATAACTTGAACACATCTATATATATATATATATATATATCATTTATTTTACTTGAAGATATAATCAATCTCATGCAATTCATTTAAAAATAATGACGTTAAAAAAATGAGTAACTATCCTAAAATGCATTCGTATATTCATAGTCTTCATGTTTCGAAAGACTTTCACTTAAATTTAGTCAAACTGAAGTGGACCGAAGTGCTACGTTAATGTGGCTCATCAAGAGTGTAGCAACACTAATGTTATACTTAAAATTTTAGATATTATGAGTTTGAGATCCATATAATTTTTTAATAGATTTACTGATTTAGAATAGGTTATCTCAATCAAAACCTATCATTTCACATTATGTAAATACACAAAAATAGACCGAAATAGACTAAAATGGACCGAAGAAGTTGAATGGACTGAAGTGGACACAAATGGGCTGAATTGGACCAAATGGACTGAGTTGAACTGAATGGACCGTAGTGCACCAAATAGGACCTAATAGGACCAAAGTAGATCAAATAAGACTAAATGGACCAAATAGGACCAAAGTGGATAAAATGGACCTATTAGGACCAAAGTAGACCAAACTTGATAGAATGGGTCGAATAGGACAAATATGAACCGGATAGGAACAAAGTTGATAGAATGGACCAAATAGAACTGAAGTCGACCAAACAGGACCAAAGTGGACAAAATGAATTGAATAAAACCAACATGGACCGAATAGGATGAAAATGAACTAAAAAAGACCAAATATAACCAAATTGGACCGGATAGGACTGAAATGGTCAAAATGGACAAATTTGGCCCAAATAAGACAAATTTGGACCAAATAGAACCAATTTGGACTGAATAGGACCAAAGTGGACTGAAGTAGACCAAAGTTCGTAGAATGGACCGAATAGAACCAAAGTGGACTGAAAATGACCCAATAGGACCAAATAGGACCAAAGTAGACATAATGGACCAAATTGGACTAAATAAGACCAATGTAGACTAAATGGACCTAAGAAGACCAACTTGGACCGAATAGAACCAAAGTGAACAGAATTGTTCGAATTTGACCAAATAAGACAAATGTGGACTGAATAGGACCGGATGGACCGAATATGACCAATGTGGTTTGAATAGGAGCAAAATGAACTGAATAGAGCGAATGGGACCAATTGGAAAATTTATTCTACTACTAAAATTTAGAATCAATAATCATTCAAAAATACCTAGAATTAAAAAATATATTATTCAAGTTAAAAGAAAGTTTATTTCAAATTTTCAATCCTTTTGTGATGGTAGGAGTCTAATGACACCAATGGTGCCATTGAAGAGCCACTTGAGCGGTGCTATCAAGGGCAAGTTCAAAACTAAAAGGTTTATGGACATTGTGCAACCTTTGCTTTTTTTTTTTTTACATAATCTCCTCTATGTACTCACTAGCATTAATTCAAAATGTTGGTCAATTGTAAGAAATATAATTATGAGCTCTTAGTTGGCCTCCATAGACTAAATCATAGGGTTAGGTGATGGAGCAAAATTAATGAAGAGCATGTATGAGAAGAAAGAAAGTGAATGGTTGGCCATAAGGGGCATTTTTTATGTGTGTTATATCTAATCATTTTTGTTGTAACCTATCTCTATATCTCCTATAAAATAATATGTATTTATAATATGGTTCTAGGAAACCCTATAGTTAGGACGAAGGATTTGTCAAGCTGGGCTACCCTTATAACCCCCAAAAAACATCTCCACCGTTGGATCACCCCAAGTCAAAGCGCATTTAAACCCTACAAAACCCTAAATTTTTATTTCTTAGTCCCTCTCTTACCGCAAACATCAGAAGATCTCAGCTTCGGGGAGTTCTCAGTTCCCTTTCAGATCTTAGGTTTTAGCCCAAAACCTAATTTTAATCCCTTCATTTCTACCTCAATCTAATTAGGGTTTCATTTTGTTCTCGATCTGTGAATTTTAGCTTGTGGGTTCTGTGAATCCAGGGTTTGTGAATGTTTAAAGCTTTGTGGGTGTTCACATTTTGTTGTATGCTTATTAGGTTTAGATTTTGTTTTCCTGATTAGGTGCTAGAAAAATTGTGGAATAACTTTGAAAGTTAAGATTTTGTGGAAGTAGTTTAAAAGGACACATGTCACCATTTAAAGTAATTGGAAGTGGTTTGGAGAAAATCTTTTTCCTATATCATTTTGCAAAAGGATTTAGTTAAGTATTTAAGAGACCAAAAGCCATGTAACAATTTCCCACGTGAAGTGGATCTTGGACACTAACCTGATTGCTATGGACAAAAAAAAAAAAGACCAAAGCCCACTTATCAATTTCCCCCACAAGCAAAACGGGTCAATTGGGCAATGAGCTGCCCAAGCCCATAACCCAAACAAAACATCCACAGTTGCATCAACCCTACTACAAACCCTAGCTTCCCTCTTCTTCTTCTCTTTTTCACGGCCGAGAGAACCCAAAATTCTCAGTCCCTCTCTCTACGCACACATCAGAAGACCGGTGAGTTCCCTCTCAGATCTTCGATTTCAGCTCAAACCCTAATCTTTATCCTTTCTTTTATTTCTCAATCTAAGTAAGGTTTCATTTTGTTCTCGATCTGTTAAATTAGCATGTGGTTTCTTTGAATCTAGGGTTTGTGAATGTTTTAAGCTTTGTGATTGTGTTTTCTGTTTGGGTGCTGGGAAATTTGTGGAATAGCGTGGAAAGTTAAGATTGTGTGGAGTTTGTAGCTGTATTAAGCTTTCTGGGCGTTCATTTTTGTTGTATGCTTATTGGTTATTGAATCTTTTTTTGTTTTGTTTTATGTTTGGGAGGTGGGAAAATAATGGTAAAGCATGGAAATTGAAATTTTTGTTTAGTTTGTTGAAATATCACATTGAATAAACTATAGTCCTGTACTTGTTTGTTTTCTTTATATTATTTGGCCTTTTTATTTTTCATGTTGGGAATAATAGATTCCTATTATAGAGTTGATGTTTTGAATAACCGTCTTTTATAAGCATTATATTTGGGGGGTTTTATATAATAGACAACAGAATCAATATTTGATTAAGATAATTAAATGTGGTAGGATTATACCCAAACCTAGCAAATTTATAATTTGAACCTTGTTTGGTTGCTGGTAAGATTCAGAAAATTCTGAATTGATAGTATTATTTCTTTCCAGATATTTATTTGTTCAAGGCAAATTATTAGTATGAAGCTAATCCCTAGTGGCGAAGCTGATTTCTGGTGGTGGTTTAAATAAGTTCATTTTTTGGTCTATCATTTATCTGTGAATGCTTATCATAGTTTGTATTGGGTTCGATTTGGTTGTTTAATTTGCGTTTATTCATATATGCTGTCATTTCTCTATTGAAAATTATAATAAGGCTATTCAATAATCTTTTTTCTTGTCATTTCTTGCCCGTGGTGAATGAAGAATGAGTCTTATTGTTGTTTATTCTATTTACCATTTAATTTTTGATTATTCAAAGGAGATAATGATAGAACTTCACATAATTATTGTGTTTTGTGGTATCAAAAACCGGAAATAATTATCAGTTCGACTGTGTCAATTATCTCTATGATGTACAGTTCCCAAATAAACCATCAATCAAATAGGATCCTCTAATTCCTATTAAACCTATTACTATAGTACCAATTGAGAAGAATAGCGCTAAGTGTAGTGAAAGGATTTATGGTTTGAAATTTTAATTGTCTGAAGTAGTGGTTGTTTTTGCAGTCTAATTTCGGAAGCAATGACACAGGATATCTTATTAAATATATGCTTGGAAGTGATAATGATCATTTATTATGTAGTAGGCTTCTGGTTGATGCTCAAAATATAATGTGCTGAAATAATCTTTGATATTTTCTTAGAACTTGTATAGTTTATTTCTTGATTAATCTTTGTTTCTGCAGAGATGGGTGAAGAGGCAGTCAAGACGGTGATTCCAGAGTCAGTGTTGAAGAAGAGGAAGAGGGAAGAAGAATGGGCATTGGCAAAGAAGCAAGATCTTGAGGCTACAAAAAAGAAAAATGCAGAAAACCGAAAGTTGATTTTCAATAGGGCCAAGCTGTACTCAAAGGAGTATGAAGAGCAGGTATGTATTAGTCCTCTGTACTAATTGTTAGTGCATACTGGAGTATTATGCTTTGATGATTCCTTAATTATTGATTATCTATTTGGGCTATTCAGGAGAAGGAGCTGATTAGGTTGAAGCGTGAGGCAAAGTTGAAAGGTGGGTTTTATGTTGACCCGGAGGCGAAGCTCCTGTTTATCATTCGCATTCGTGGGTAAGTTTTCCTGTTTGATTTTTCCGTTAATGAATCTTTATGGTAGATCACCAGGTTCTTATATTTTGGAATTTGGAACTTACAGTATCAATGCCATGCACCCAAAGACAAGAAAGATATTGCAGCTCTTGCGTTTGAGACAGGTATTACATGAGACTCACCCCTTATGGTATTATAAAATGGTATCTGGTTATTGTAGTTTTTATTTATGTCTTTGTCTTGGTCATGAGGGTAAATATATCCTTGTGAAGGCTAACTCAGGTTCAGATTATATGCTTATTGTTCTGGGTATTTTTAGTAAATGTACTCTTGTTTTTTAAGCTTTTTAAGTTTAAGCTCCTTGAGTCATAGCCTAGAAATCTTTGAGGCATAGCTCAAACATGTAGTGTCAAGGTGTTTAGGTGTAAGCACTTTTTTATTTTGACCTTTTAGATCTTTATATATGCATTAAGTAGACACTATTTCTAGTGGGGTTACTGTTGGTATTAGTGATAACACATCTTCAGTATACAGTGATTGGCCCAACAATCTAATCTAGGATCAGAAGTCTATGATGATCTTTCACTATTTTAATATGTTTGACTGAAATGATGGCGAACATGATCTAACCCGTGTTATCAATCATGGCAAACATGATTACTATTTCCTAGTCTGGTTGACTGCTGATTTAATTGTGATGGTTACGTCTTTAAGTTGTATTAGCTTGATGTATTTTTGTCTATATGGTTTAACAAAATGCCTGGTTGATTAAACATTTCTTAAACAAGACTGCTAATTTTGTTCTTCTTTTTTTTAATTTTCTTTAAAACAGATCTTCAATGGTGTATTTTTGAAAGTGAACAAGGCTACAGTGAATATGCTCCAGAGGGTTGAGCCTTATGTGACTTATGGGTGTGTATTTTTCTCTCTCCCTCTCTTCATTTGTCTTGCATAAACATCTGTAGTTCAAAATTCACATCATCTCTCATTAACTGGATGTTCATGTTTATAGATATCCCAACTTGAAGAGTGTGAGGGAACTGATCTATAAGAGAGGATATGGAAAGTTGAACCAGCAGAGAACTGCTTTGACCGATAACGCTATCGTTGAACAGGTTTGTAATTCCAAGCTACTGTTGTTTTGTAAAGGACTAAAGGGAAGTGTTTGCTTTAACTTGTTGCTTATACGCTATGATGTTGTCACAGGCTCTGGGTAAGTATGGCATTATCTGCACGGAAGATCTCATCCATGAGATATTGACAGTTGGACCTCACTTCAAGCAGGCAAACAACTTCCTGTGGCCATTTAAGCTGAAGGCACCCTTGGGTGGTCTAAAGAAGAAGAGGAACCACTATGTTGAGGGAGGTGATGCCGGAAATCGTGAGAATTTCATCAATGAGCTAATTAGGAGAATGAATTAGACTACTGCACTATTTTGTTAGTTGGAAGAGTGAGGTTTTTTTTTTTTTTTTTTGTATCTCAGGAAGTAATCTGAACACCAATTTTCCTCTCTGAACTACAATTTCATATATTACTTTTTGGTTGAGTTATGGCATTCAAATGCTCTGTAGTCTGTCCGATTGCCCAATTAAACTTATTAACAATGTCCAAACCGTTCTCTGAAAGATACGACCAAATATAACGTCTACTAATTTCTTGGAATAAAAGTGTTAGTTTTCCATCCTTAGTGATAATTCGAGAGTGTTAGCTTGATCTGGTTGAATGTGTGACCACTTCCGGTAATTTTATATGATTTTTGGTAACTTTTTCTAAATTTCAAAATGGGCTCCCCTTAACTCCTAGGGTTAGGGGTGTCCACGGGTCGGCCTGGGTCGAGTTTGTGCCCAACCCGAACTCGACCCAACAGGCTCGAGTGGGAGAAATCAGAACCCGCCACTGACCCATGTGGAGCTTCGGATTGGCCGGATCAAGTCTTGTCAATTTCGGGTGCATATCGGGCGGTTTTGGGTTCGCTATAGGGGGTCTAAATCTGGTCAGATTTTGGCCGGATCTCAATAGATTTGGCCAATATTCCTCCATATCCTGCGAGTTTGTGCCCAAATCTCGTTATATTTGTCGAGATCTAGCCGAGATCTCATTATATCGGTGAAGTTTTGAGTTTAGACTTACCGGTTTTTCGTCGGAACATGAGACTTGAACCGAGATCTCATTATATTTGTCGATGAATGTTCACATCAGGCAGGTTGAGATCTCATTATATTTGTTGATGAAGTTCACATCGGGCGAGTCGGGTTCTTCGGTTTCTCAGGCAGTCAAACCGAGACTCGAACTGATCATGTCGGGTCTTCACACCGACGACCCGTAGCCGACCAAACCACCGCTCAGATCGAGCGGTTATCGGGTCGAAGATCGTCGAGCCAGTCAAATTCGCAAGGCCAGGCAGGTGCTGGACAGCCCTACCTAGAGTAGGGTGGCCCAAGCTAGATGTCTAAAGGGTGCCATATGCGCTTGTGGCACCAGGCCCTCTTATAATAATTTTTGACGTTGGCCTGATAATTAATTAAAATTTTCTACTTATTATTAGGGGTGTCCAACCAGACCCGGTACACGACCCACCCGGCCGATCCGACCCGATAACCGGCCGACCCGACGTCGGTGACAGTCGGCGGCAGATCCCAAAATCCGAGTCCGGCGGGTCAGTTGACGGGTTAAAGCATGGAAAACCAATTTCAATCGACCCGACCGAAAAACACACCGAAAAAGCTTTCTCCGTCGATTGAGGTAGTTCGCTGGTATGATTTTGTCCGATCTGTCAAGATCCGGCTTGATCTCTTCGAGATCTGCCAAGATCTCTTCAAGTTCGGCCTAAGTTCGTTGAGATCAGCCAAGCTCTCTTCAAAATCCGATCAGATCCAGCAAAAATAAGCAGATTTTGGCAAAAATTCGGGGCGATTCTCACAATCCGAGCCCGACCGGAAACCAACCGGAAAATTTTGACGTCCGACCACCAAAACCGTTGTCGTCGGCGGATCGGCGGCGGGTCCATGTTTAGGAGACCCGAAGTTATCAGGTCGGTTCCGAGTTGGGCACAAACCCGACCCGGACCGACCCGTGGACAGCCCTACTTATTATATGTAACCCAATGGTGCACCAAACTGATTTAGTTCCCCCACGCAGCACCAATTAGGGTTGGAAAGGGAAGGACAGAAGATTATGAAGAGGGAAGAAATTTATGAAATTTTTTTGCGGTGGGTGTGCTTTACTGAGGTTGGAGTGATGGTTTGATATAAAAAATAAATAAATAAAAGGAGGTTGGAGTGATGGAGTGAAGTCTGTCTAATGAGAAAGAATAAAGAGAACAAGGGGCTGTTTGGTTTTTAAAAAACCATCACTCATCATTCTTCACTCAATTTTTATCACTCATTACTTATTATTTAAAATACCTCAACTTCCTAAACCCTGCACGCTTGGCACACTGTTTTCAACTTCTCATCACTCAAATATTTGTACTTTTTGTGAGACCCATACCTAAGCACCATGTCAGTGAGTATAGTTAGCCTACCCGCCTCACCCTCATTCCCCACCATTTTCCTCACTACTCATTTCCCCCTTCACCCCTTCAACCCTGTTACTCTCCCAAAACACAAACCCAAACCTAGCTAAAATCCAAACAGCTCGGACACCGATCTCCACCGTCACCTGGGCCACCTAATCTCCTTCAACGTGTAGCGGCGACATGACCTAGCAACGCCAACGAATGGATCTGATTTATGTTTTCGGCATTTAGGTTTTGAGGTCCGGTGATACTATGATGCTCGTGGTGGCAGTGAGTTATGGGTCTGTGGAGGTGGCGTGACCCAGCCCTGTGAATGGATCTGATTTATGTTTTTGGCATTTGGGTTTTAAGGTCTGGTGATGCCGTGATGCTCGCGGTGGCGATGAGTTACGGGTCTGTGGAGGTGGCATGTGATGCTCATGTGGCACTGAGTTATGGGTTTGTGGAGGTCTAGTGAAGAGAGGAGATGAGAGCTGTGTGTTTGAAGAGGGAAAAAAAAGATGAGAGAGAGAGAGGGGGAGAGCACATGCTCATGAAGTCAACTTGATGAGACAAGGCATAAGTAGGTCCCATCCGGTTGAGTAAATTGACAAAAATGCCACATAACTCAGTTTTTCATAACTTGAAAACATCTAAAATGTGTTTTCAATTTCCATAACTCATCACTCAAAAATCAAAGAATTAAGTGATGGAAACAAAAACTGAAAACAAATCCAAACAAACGTTCAACTATGGGACCCACCAGTTTTGAGTTATGAGTGATGAAAACAAAGTAATGGGTGATGGAAAACAACAAATCTAAACAACCCCTAAGTAATGTTCATAGATAAAGTTGGAGACAACTTGTTGACACGGTCTCCACACGGATGCATTTATTTACAATACTACCACAAAAACTCAAAACTTGAAATCGTTCAAAAAAATTTTCCATATTCAGTGACTCAAACTCAAAATTTTGAATTTTGAGTTATAAATACTCAACTCAAAAACTGAACCAAAAACATTGAGTTTGGGTGATGGAAACTGAGTTTTAAGTTACAGAACTTGGAGCTTATTTGGTTTGCCTTGTTTTCATCACTCATTTTCCATCACCCATTACTCACTTTTGGTGGGTCTCACGCAAGAGAAATCTGTTTAGAGCATCCACAGCAGTGGAGGCAAATTTTTAGCATTTTAGCACCATAAAAAGTCACTTTATCTATTTTATCTTCTCACATTACAAAACATCCAACATCAGTGGTTTTATTTTAGTTTTTAACACAATAAAATAACATAAACACTACAATAAAATAATATTTCATTCAAGCACCAAAACACAACCACAACCACCATCAAAGCTATAGAAATCACTGCACAGCCACAACCTCACCATTGTAACCAATCCCCATCAAAAACCAGTGAAGAAGAACAAAAAAAGAAAGTAGAAAAACTAGAAAAAAATAAGCAGATCGACAACAATCCAAATCAAAAACACAAACCGAGAGGCTGAAAATCCATGCCCAAAACACAAGAGACAAGCCGAAACTCATGCCCAAAACACAAACCCAAACCAAAATTCATGCCCGAAACAAAAACCCAGCTCGAAACACAAACACAGCCCGAAATCCATGCGGAAACACAAGCACAAATGCCGAGAATAGAGAAGACAAACCGAGATGGGTCAGCATGGGTCGACGACGATGGGCCTGTGGTGGCTGGGATCATGCAAATCGGCGTGGAGGAAGAAAGAAGCAGATGGAGAGGTAGTGAGGAGAGAGACATGGAGAATAAATGCACGGAGGAAAATGAAACACAGAAGAAAGAAAGAAAATAAGAAAAGTAATGTGAAAGCAAAATAAATATATATAAATATATATATATATATTTATATTTTTTTTTAACTTTTCAGCTACAGTGCATAGCAGTGCACAACCAAAAGTAGCTGTGCACTGTAATTGTAGAGCCAAAAAATATAGCTTTGGCTCCACTATTGCAGGGCACATTTTGGTATTTAATGGTGCTAAAAATAGTAATATAGCTATTTAGCACCACTGCCATGTATGCTCTTAACCAAGTTTTCAATCCCATTTCTCATCACCCATAACTCAACAAAAATGAGTGATGAATTGTTGAAAATGAAAATAGATTTTGGGTGTTTTCGAGTTATGGAAAATGAGTTACGATGACACTATTGTAATTTCACTCATCTTATGGGACTCACTGCTCAGTCTTGTCTAATCATACCAACCCATAATTATTTCACTCCAATGGCTCTATCCCTCTCTCCATACCATACTCTTTTTCCTTTCTTTTTAGTTTTGTTTCTTTCTTTTTTCTTTCCAAATAGCACTCATCTCTTCTAAGAGCTGAAGAATGCCCTTCTTGGTGGTCATGATCTAAAAACATAACCTGAATCTCCTCATCTTTCTCATACCAACTATCTTTCTTCTTTTCTTTCCTTCTTCTTTACTTCACGCTTGCTTCTCTCTTTCTTTCTCTCTTAACTTCCTTTAAACCGTTCCCTCTCCTCTTTTTCTCATCTGCAACTACAACCTAAAGTTCCTTCTAGGTTCTCTCCTCTTCTTCTCATCTTCAGCCCAAAGGTCCCAAACACCGACCAAACCTCCATGGCTAGATTTGTCACAACCACCATCAGAGGTGGTTTAATCCCTCCATTTGCTGCTCTAACTCTTCTTCTCTATCTCGCTGCTCAACTTCAAAACCCATGGCCGAAGCTTGAGAGCTCCAACCTCTTATCCTTTCTAGATCAATACCTTTAGGTTGAAACCCTTAAGTTCCTCTCTCCTCTCCCCTTTATCTCTATTTTTTTTTTCTTGTTTTTCTTTACCTATGGTAGAAAATCCCTCTACATATTGTGGTTGTTTGTGGGTTTGGGGATTTGGTTGATTTAGGTTTAAGGATTTGGAAAATGGAATTTTGATTTGGGTATCTGTGGGTTTGTGTTTGTATGTTTATAAGTTTTGTATTTGTGGGTTTTGATTTAGGTTTATGTTTTGTATCTTTCATTTGTGTTTAAGGTAGGATTGTTTTTGTTGATATGTGTGTACATGAGGTATCTTTGTGTTTATGAGCTAGGATTGGGTTAGGTTCTTTATTTTGATGTGTGGGGAAGAGCGAAATGAAAGAGGAAGATGACAGTTTTAGAGAGAAAAATGAAAGAGAAGTGGGGGTAGGGGAGGGGGGGGAGAAAATAACATTGGTTGTGGTGGGAGAAGGACTGTTATCGTTCTGGGGAAAAAAAAATATGTGGGCTCTACATCTTATGAGTTAAAGTTGAGTTTTTAAATTGGAAAATAAACTCAATATTCTCGCCAAACACATTGTTGAGTGAGTTAAGAAAAAAAAAATAGAGAATAGGATATGAGACATGCGTTAGAAGTTTGAGTTATGAGAATTGAGTTTTGAGTGAAATGCACAAACCAAACATGCCCTTAGTAAACCAAACACCCTCTTATTTTGCCACTAAAACTTAGAATCAAGAATCATTCTAAAATATTGATAATTAAAAAATCTATAATATTTAAGTTAAAAGAAAGTCTATTTCAATCCTTGTTTGTGATGATAGGAATCTAATGACATCAATGGCAATATGTGTACTTCCAATTTGACCAAATTAAACTCCACTCCACTTATGGTTAAGTTGGGTTAGTTAATTTTTATTTAAAAATAATAAAAAATTTCAAACTGTAGGTGGTGTTGGGTTTAGTTGGGTCAAGTTGAATGGACACGTTTGTCTTTTATCTCAAAAAAAAAAAAAAAAAAAATCATGCTTTTGCTCAATTATTCTCCTTTTATTAATAAAAATTTTACTACTCAAGAAAATTAATTTAATCTAATAATGCATATATAAACATAACACGAATACATATGGAACCTTTGTTGTAGGAGAGAATACAAAATTTGATAATTCTTAAATAATAAATAGTGTGGGGCCTGATATCTGAGGTCCCGGCTCACTTTATATTCAGGGCCCAAAGCCCAGGCCGAGGAGCCCTACTACCGAGGACGATCTCACGCTCAACACCTCACAAAACGCCTGAAGAAAAGGACAAACTCAGTACAGGAGCAGGACAAGGGAGAAAGCTGCCACCCCCGCAATGTGGAGCCCTGCGTCTAACAAGCTCATACTCCAGACCATGCTATTCAACTTTTCCCAACCACTCTGACGTATGGATTAATAGGACGAGTCAGTACCCCAACAAGGCAAAACTGACATGTAAACAAAAACGAAAAGGATACACTGGTATAAAAGGGGGAGAGGACCAGGGGAAAAGGGGAGGAAAAAAGGATCCTACAAAAAAGAAGAATGGAGAAAAGGTGATGCTCCTCGGACTAAATTCGAGGACTCAAACCCTCCGAGCTACACCGATGTAAAGCCTAGCTATTCTAGTCAAACCTACCTTCGTATGAGCTTCCATGAAAATCATGACTAAACTGTCGTCCAACGACCAAGGTCCAACCTTTCTAGCCCACTCTCTATGAATTATATTGTTCGGGCCTTTTACATACGAGCCCAATGTCATTCTTGGGTCGTTGAATAATTGTGTCCCTACAAATAGATTAAGCGTAAATATTTATAGAGGTTTATATAATAGATTTCATGGATTTAAAATTACATTTATGACTCATAAGCAAAACCTTAAAAAAAAAAAAAAAAAAAAAAAAAAAAACACACACACACACACACACACACAAAAACAAAGAAGAGAAATACATACATGTAATAGTTTGGATGGTAGGTTTGATAAAGACTTCTACTATGGATTTCACAAACATCAAATTGCCTCCGTAATAAGGAAAAACAAAAACAAAAAACAAAACAAAACAAAACAAAGGAGAGTTAGATTTCTAAACAACATAGGAAGGACTCGTAAGAGAATGAAAATTATTGATAATGGGGGAGAGAAAAGAAGAAGAAGAAGAAGAAGTTATCCAAAAAATATGTCATATAAATTGAATGAAAAAAAAAATGTTGACATAAAAAAAAAAAAGTAAGTAAATGTGAATGATGGCAATAAGGAAATAGGATAGATTTAAAATAAATAAAAAAATAAAAAAAATAAAAATTTATAATCAGCTTAGAAATTAAAGTTGTAGTTGCACGATTTTCCTGGCCCAAATTCTATTGATCAGGCCTTGGCCCAAAGCGCAACCCACAATAAATATTTGTAGAGGATGGGTCAAAGAACTTAGCCTCAGTGAGCCTATTCGGTCGGATACATGGACAGTATTGTTGCAGAAAATAAAAATACAAGAATGGATCTCTCACGTATGATTCTATTTCTTCAGTTCCTAATACAGTTTTTCCGTCCCCTTCTTTGAGGGACTCCACTACATTATATAGTTCTCCTCCTCTCATCTCAACCTTACACTTGTTGATCATCTAAGCATCTACTTGAGCACCTGTCCCATCAGACGCCCTCATCACTCCCTTTGTGAGTTGCAGAGGCCAAGGTGGTACTGTTCAGGGATCTTTTCCTCATTAATGCGGCCAAGAGGGTGGTTGGGGCGCAATTAATGTGGTGGTGGCAGTTTTCCATGAGATATTTTGGATTTTATTCATTTTATATGTTGGGAGGATGAACTGAAATGGCTGGGGAGAGTTCCTCGTCTAGGCTTCGTGATGTCCGAGGAGGAGTTACTCCTTGGACAGGTTTCCTTGGCGTTATTAGGATTGAGTAATGCTTCATATGTGGTTTCTCTTCGGACAGGACGCTCCTCGGGCGGGCCTAAATTCGGGATAGCCCATTATTTTTGGGCCGGGCCCCACAATAGCCCCTCAAAACTCCGATTTTTATCTCCTTCCGAGGAGAAAAGCGGGGTTTTGATGTTAGTGAGAGGATGGAAATAAGGAGAGCTTGGGGCGCGCGTGCAGACCGTTACTTTTGACGCGCTACAATTTACGAGGCGCGGCCATTAACTTCTGGAGGCGTTATGTTCCCTTCATCCAACGGTGTGGCGTGGATCGAACGGCCATCGTTTTTTCTCGTATTTTTAGGCAGGAGTGATCTTTTCTCTCTCCTCCCAGCTATATAAGACGTTAGAGGGGTTCAGTTTCTTCTTTTTATCTGCATTTCATAAACCTCAAAGGACTCCAGAGAACTCCATCAAATCCCAGAGATATACGAACACTTGCGTCCGTTACGCCACCGTAGCCGTTTTTTGTGAAGCGTTTCGTCCAAGAGAGATTTCCAGGCATTCCATTGAGCGTTTTGTGAAGGTACCAGTACATTTCGTTCATCTCGCCGTTTCAATTCCTTCCTCGGACT
Organism: Quercus lobata; assembly: GCF_001633185.2. Classification (NCBI taxonomy): domain Eukaryota; kingdom Viridiplantae; phylum Streptophyta; class Magnoliopsida; order Fagales; family Fagaceae; genus Quercus; species Quercus lobata. The sequence goes on from NC_044904.1 coordinate 30,375,132, forward strand.
CTACTTTTCTTCTCAGTCTTGACTTTCGTTTCCCCAGTTCAGTTCAGATGGGTAGATTTGAGAAATTAGTAAAAACTCCAGCCGCTATGGAGGCCTTTAGGGCTAAATACCACATTCCCCCGGGGTTGGGCTGCAGTACTGTCCTCTTGAAGGAGTATTGACAGATAGAGGTGAGGGAGAAGTCGTTATCCCCATGATTGCTTTCATAGAGGGAGGGATGACACTTCCCATGCGTAGGATTACAAGGGAATACCTGTTCAACCATAGGTTGACGCCGTATCAGTGTGCCCCGAATATGTTCAAGATACTAGGCTGTGTAGATGTCTTAGACGAGCGGATGAATCTAGGCCTTACTTGGCACGATGTGGCTTATCTGTACGAATGTCACCGCCTCGGGGATGATGGGTATTATCTTAAATCCCGGAACGAGGACGTTAGGTTGATCTCTTGTCTCCCAATATCCAATAAGACCGTGAAGAATGACTTCCTTATTGCTTCTGGGGAGTGGTTCGACGGTATTCATTGTCCAACTCGGGCAGGAAACCCAGGTGCGGCGTTTTTAGGATCGGTCCTTTTTGGGAAAGGATTTAGTATTGAGGGGTTATTTTTCTTGCTTTCTTTGTAATTGGAAAATTTCATGAACTAACCCCACTTTTCTTGGTTGTTTGCAGATAAAGTTCACGTCGCTCCTCGGCTAAACTTTGTGAACGTGCCAGCGTTGAACTACCTTCTTAGGTCGAGATTTACGTTTCCGAGGACGGACAGTTGCGTGCGGCCCATCTGGTTCTGGGCTATCAACCTCTGAGCAGCTCTTTCCAGGCTATCGGTCACGCTATAAGGGCTGGCAGTCCGAGGTTGGCTAGGATTGACGTGTCCAAGGACGGGTTCCTAGCTGAACACGATCTGCCACCAGTTGTGTTGCCCGGTGTTAGAAATCCCTACTTAGCAGAGCAGCTACCTCCGCCAAACGAGCCTGGTGTTGCCGTTCAGGTTGAAGAGGAAGCTGAATCATCTCGTCTTTCCCTTGAGGAAGAGATAGACGAGTTTTATTTTGAGGAGGAAGTTCAGCAAACCCCCTTGGTGGAACTTTCCGATCCTGAAGGAGAGCGGGACCGACATTCTGCAGTTGGCGTTCCTTCCATCGTTATCTGCTCGGACGATACTTCGGACGAAGAGACAGAGCCCATGGCAGGAAAGGGAAAATCTCTAAAGGAGCTGATGGCCTCCCGAGGAAAGGGAAAGGTCAGTCATCGAAGGGACCACCTCCATCACAAGTCAAAACCCTTCCTCCTGTGGTCCCTCAGGGCATTTCGGAACCTGGCCTTAAGGTTAATCCGGACCTGAAGAAGAAGAGGCCGGTTGACACCCCTGAGGAGGGTGAGGTGGTTGCTCAGCCGACCAAGCAGCAAAAGACTGCTCGGGCACCAAGGAGCAGAAGGGGCAACTCCTCGGAGAGTCGGGACGAGGAGAGCCTTGCGGAGGTACGTGCTACCCCGCGTGTATGGAGCCCCAAGTTGGAGCTGGATGGGGTTGCCATCCCCTACAATGCTTCGGTCCGAGAGTACAACCGAGGCCGGGCAGGGTACGTGGCCGAGGCCTTAGAGCAACCCCTACTCCTTCCTCGGGACATGGAGGCTTATAGGCGATTCTCTCAGCCCGAGATCTTCCTATCCCTTAAAAGGGATCTCGCGATGGTAAGTAATCCTTCTACTGTTTCATTAATTTATTTGACCTTGTTAGATTTTTTTTTAAAGCACTCTTGTTTCGCCCGTAGATTACTCAGCAGGTATTCGTGGCTGAGGAATTCTGCCGAGGTAACCGTAATCGGGCTGAGGCCGAGACCCAGGCTCGGACGGAGATGGAGAAAACCTTGGGGTCCCTCAAGCACGATCACCTTAAACTTACGGACGAGTTCAAGGAGTCGGAGAACCGGCGCAAAAGTGCAGAGGCTGGTTTGAAGAGTGCCGAGACCCAGGCGGAGGACCAGCGCAAAGAGCTGTACTCGACACAGATTAACCTCGCCACCGAGAGGCAGGCAGTGCAGGATCTCAAGACTGCTCTGCAAAAAGTCGAGGATGAGCTGCGGCTGGTCAAAGAGGAGGCCCAGCTGATCCGAGAGGCTACAGAGGCTGAGAAGAATGCTGCTCGCCAGCTCGGGGCCGAAGAGACGGAGGCCAGGCTATCCGAGGAGATCCCCGAGGTGTGCAGGGATTACTGCAGTATTTCATGGGCTCATGCTCTCGATGCTGCAGGAGTTCCTGCGGATTCGGCACTAAGACTGCCCGAGAACATCTTCTATCCTCAGGAGATCCGAGAGAAGCCTGATGACGCCCAAGTGGCTTTAGAGCAGGACCTGGCGGTGCCTGATGCCGTCCTTGTGCCTGATATGGCGAAGGATCCCGCCGCAGACTCTACCATCGAGGTTCCTCCTCCTCAGCCCGAGCAGAAAGAAGATCCTCCTGCTAAGGCTTAGCCTTTTAGGCTTTTGATCTTTGTACTCTTTCCCTTTTTTTTTTTTGAATGAGAGTCGTCCTATTTTTCCATTCTTTTGTAAGGACCTCTCTTTCTAATGTACTCGGAATATTAATATAAAATGTTCGTTTTGCTTACTATGGATGTATGTCAGTAGCGCTCTTCTTTAAACATTTGCAACGATGTAGATACAGGTAAACGGTCAAAATAAAATGGGTTTTTGGGCTGCGCATTTGAGGGTTGCGATGGTGCCAGACTGCGCGCACGCATTAAAATGATTTCCTTTAAGTAATAATCTCCCAATCTATCATAAGTAATAATTTCCCCTAAGTCTGTGGTCCGAGGAAGCCATGCAGGACTTAGGTTCTGTTTAAAACTATGAATAGTTGCCTTAAGTAATAATTTCCCCTAAGTCTGTGGTCCGAGGAGCCATGCAGGACTTAGGTTCTGTTTAAAACTTATAAAAATTGTCATGAGTATTAATTTCCCCTAAGTCTGTGGTCCGAAGAGCCATGCAGGACTTAGGTTCTGTTTAAAACTATGAATAGTTGCCTTAAGTGATAATTTCCCCTAAGTCTGTGGTCCGAGGAGCCATGCAGGACTTAGGTTCTGTTTAAAACTTATAAAAATTGTCATGAGTAATAATTTCCCCTAAGTCTGTGGTCCGAGGAGCCATGCAGGACTTAGGTTCTGTTTAAAACTTATGAAAATTGTCATGAGTATTAATTTCCCCTAAGTCTGTGGTCCGAGGAGCCATGCAGGACTTAGGTTCTGTTTAAAACTATGAATAGTTGCCTTAAGTAATTAATTTCCCCTAAGTCTGTGGTCCGAGGAGCCATGCAGGACTTAGGTTCTGTTTAAAACTTATAAATAGTTGTCTTAAGTAATAATTTCCCCTAAGTCTGTGGTCCGAGGAGCCATGCAGGACTTAGGTTCTGTTTAAAACTTATAAAAATTGTCATGAGTATTAATTTCCCCTAAGTCTGTGGTCCGAGGAGCCATGCAGGACTTAGGTTCTGTTTAAAACTATGAATAGTTGCCTTAAGTAATAATTTCCCCTAAGTCTGTGGTCCGAGGAGCCATGCAGGACTTAGGTTCTGTTTAAAACTTATAAAAATTGTCATGTAGACCAGCAAGCAGTGGATAGTCACGAAACAAAATGTGGGCGAAGCCATTTTCATTAATAACAATATCTTCTGAGGTTATTTACATTCCATGGTCGAGGTACAGTTTTTTCATCCAAGTCTTCTAGGTAGTAGGCGCCTATTCCGGCCACGGATGTGACACGGTATGGTCCCTCCCAATTGGGCCCCAACTTGCCCCAAGAGGGGTTTTTTGCGCTGCCAAGAATCTTCCTCATCACGAGATCACCTGGACCCAGAGGCCGCAGTTTGACGTTAGCATCATACCCTTGTCTCAGCTTCTGGTGATAATAGGCCATATGAATCATCGCTTTTTCCCTTTTTTCTTCGGCTAGGTCCAGACTCCGCTCCAATAGCTCGTCGTTATCGTTTGGGGTAAACGATCTAGACCTTAGTGTGGGAAAGTTGTTCTCGATTGGGAGCACGGCCTCAGCCCCATAAGTCATCGAGAAGGGGGTCTCACCGGTCGATCGTCGCGGCGTCGTCCGATAAGTCCATAAGACGTGGGGGAGTTCTTCTACCCATCTCCCCTTTGCCTCGTCCAGTCTCTTCTTCAGTCCGTTCACTATGACCTTGTTCACGGGTTCGACCTGCCCATTTCCTTGAGGGTAGGCGGGGGTGGAGTATCGGTTAATGATTCCAAACTCACGGCAATACTCCCTAAAGTTCTTACTGTCGAACTGCAGACCATTGTCGGAAATGAGTGTACGCGGAGTCCCGAAGCGGGTGATGATGTTCTTCCAGATGAATTTTTGGGCGTCCACGTCCCTAATGTTGGCCAAGGGTTCGGCTTCCACCCATTTAGTGAAGTAATTAGTTCCGACTATTATGTATCGCTTGTTCCCCGCAGCTTTGGGGAAGGGTCCAACTACATCAAGGCCCCATTGTGCGAACGGCCATGGGCTAGAGAGGGGGTTGAGAACCCCTCCGGGTTGGTGGATATTCGGGGCGAATCTTTGGCACTGGTCGCATTTCTTAGCTTATTCTTGGGCCTCTCTTTGCATGTTCGGCCACCAATACCCTTGGGTAAGTGCCCTGTGTGCTAGCGACCTTCCTCCGGTATGACTTCCACAAATCCCCTCGTGTAACTCCTCAAGTAGAGATTCGGATTCTTCTGGATGTACGCAGAGTAGGTACGGTCCAGAGTAAGAGCGTCGATATAGTTTGTGGTCCTCCGATAGCCAGAACCAAGGAGCATTCCTTCGTATTTTCTCGGCTTCCAATTTTTCCTCCGGCAAGACGTCGTTTTGAAGGAAGTTCGTTATGGGGTCCATCCAGCTGTGACTCTTTCTGATCTGATGGACTCTGGCCGGGCTTCTGCTGATGGGACTTGCCTGGGCTAGATCTTCAACCAGGATCATCCGCGGCAGATTATGTGCCGAGGACGTGGTGAGAGTGGCCAGCGAATCTACATGGGTGTTTACACTCCTGGAAATGTGCGTCAGACTGAAGGATTCAAAATTCGTCTGCAGCCGCTTGACTTGTCCCAGATACTCTTGCATCCTAGTATCTCGAGCTTCCAGCTCACCCATCACTTGTCCGACTACCAGTCTGGAGTCCGAGAATGCTTCTATTATTCTTCCGCCCAATCTTTGAACCATCGTCATCCCTTGGAGTACGGCTTCGTATTCGGCTTCATTGTTTGTAGCCGAGAATCCGAGCCTTAGTGATTTTTCAATGGCAGCACCGTCCGGTGTTATTAAAACTATCCCAACTCCTGACCCTCTCTGGTTAGCTGCGCCATCCACGTAGACCTTCCATTGCATGGTCCCAACTGTTGAAATCGCATCAACCGATTTTCCATCCATGTCTTTCTTCTCGGTTATTGTTTCTATAGAGGGCTCAGCAAACTCCGCTACCAAGTCTGCGAGGACCTGTCCTTTGATGGAGGATCTGGGCATATATTTAATATCAAAGGCTCCCAAGAGCGCACTCCACATGGCGATCCTTCCTGTATAGTCAGCGCTTCGAAGCACTGCTCGAAGGGGAAGCTGAGTTAGAACGATGACCGTATGCCCTGAAAGTAATGAGGAAGCTTCCGGGTTGCATGCACTATCGCCAGAATTGCCTTTTCTAAAGGAAGGTACCGTACCTCGGCCTCATGTAATGATTTGCTCACATAGTAAACTGGTCGCTGCACCCAATTATCATCCCGTATTAGTACCAAGCTTACAGCATAGGGAGCTACAGCGACATATGCAAACAGCACCTCATCTGCCTTAGGGCTGGACATGATGGGTGGTCGAGACAGGTAGTCCTTAAGCTGCTGGAAAGCCTGAGCGCAATCCTCCGACCATTCGAACCCTTTCCATTTGTTTATCAGGAGGTAAAAAGGCCGACATCGATCCGCCGATCGCGATATGAACCGGTTTAATGCCGCAATCATGCCAGTGAGCTTCTGCACTTCCTTCGGATTTCGAGGAACCTGTAGGCTGTTAATGGTTTTGATTTGGTCGGGACTTACTTCTATTCCCCTGTGGGTGACCATGTACCCTAGGAATTTCCCAGACCCGACCCCAAATGAATATTTGGAAGCATTCAGCCTCAACCGGTGCTCTCTTAAGATAGCGAAGATTACTCCGAGGTCATTCACGTGCTCGGAAACCCTTTTGCTCTTCACAACCATATCGTCTATATAAACCTCAATGATCTTGCCTAGCTGTGGCTCGAACATCCGAGTCATCATCCTTTGGTAAGTTGAGCCTGCGTTCTTCAGCCCAAACGGCATCACCTTATAATGATAGTTTCCGATGGGCGTCATGAAAGCCGTTTTCTCTTGGTCATCCAGCGCAAGGGGTATCTGATGATAGCCCTGGAAGGCGTCCAGGAAGCTCATTCGAGGGTGGCCCACGGTTGCATCCACCAATCGGTCGATTCGGGGTAGGGGGAATGGGTCCTTCGGGCACACCTTGTTCAGGTCCGTGAAGTCCACGCAGACCCTCCACTTCCCTGTCTTCTTTCTTACCACCACCGTGTTCGCCAACCATTCGGGATAAAAGACCTCTTTGATAGCCCCTGCCCTTTTCAATTTCGCCACTTCGTCTCTTACGGCACTAGCGTGTTCCTTCGAAGGACGTCGGGGTGGCTGTTTCTTCGGAGCTGAAGAGGTGTTGACGTTCAAGTGGTGACAAATGAGGCTAGGATCAACTCCCGGGGCGTCGTAGGCGTCCCATGCGAACACGTCGACATTTTCTCTGAGAAATCTGACCAGCTCCTCTTTTTCCTGAGAAGGTAATTCAGAGCCAACCTGAAAGAACTTCTCTAGGTCGTCGTTGACAGCGATCCTATCTAAACTTTCACACCTTATCTCCTCGACCAGCCCATCGCCTTGCCTTGCCGAGGGGGTTGGTTGCTATAAGCTCTCTGGGGCCAAGGACTCGATTGGGGGCCTATGTAAAATGGCGGCCACCATACACTTCCTGGCCACGGCCTGATCTCCTCGGAGCTTTTCTACTTGTCCTTTGGATGGGTATTTCACTTTTTGATGAAGTGTGGAGGTCACGACCTCTAGGGCGTGGATCCATGGCCTTGCAACTATCGCGGTGTAGGGTGAATAAGCGTCGACCACGATAAAATTCACCTCCACCACTTCCGCCCCAGTCTGTACGGGTAGTCGGATTTGCCCCTTTGGCGTAACAATCCTTCCCTCGAAGCTGAGAAGGGGGGAGTCATAAGCTGCCAAATCTTCTGGCTTCAGGTTCAGCCCCTTGTATAGATCAGGGTACATTATCTCTACTGCACTTCCCGAATCCACCAACACCCTTTTCACGTCGAAGCCCCCAATCCTCAGCGTGACCACCAAGGCATCATCGTGAGGTTGAATAGTTCCTCTCTTATCCTCATCCGAGAATCCCAGTATCAAAGAGCTTCCCTTTTTTGACCTTTTGGGTTCCCTTTGCCTGCCCTCAGAGGGGAGCCGATCAATAGCTAACACCCTGGGGATGGGTGGCCCCGTTCTTCCTGGTGCAGCGAGGATGACATGTATCGTCCCGGTGGGGGGTCTTAAGGACACGTCCTTTCGAGGCTCTTGTGTTGCTTGGCCGGGATGGCCACTCGATGGGTGCAGCAGGTGACGTAACTTTCCTTCTCGGACCAACTGATCTAGGTGATTCCATAGATTCCTGCAGTCCTCAGTAGTATGCCCATGGTCCTGATGATAGTGGCAGTACAGGTTCTGGTTACGTTTGGAAGGGTCTCCAGCCATCTTTCCCGGCTACCTAAAATAGGGCTCATCCCTTACTTTCTCCAGTACCTGTTGTACTGGCTCTCTGAATACGGCATTCACTGTTTGCGGGTTGCTCTGCCCAGCCTGTCGTGAAAAATCTCTCCTCGGCTGACCAGGGTTGTGCCGTTCCGACCTGAAATCATTTGCTTTGGGGGGGATAACCTTCTCCTTTCCCCTCCCTTGCAGCTAATCTTCCTCCACTCTTTTGTACTTGTCGATCCTATCCCTCAACTGATCAACGTTGGCAACCGGTTTACCAGTGAGGGATTTCCTTAAGCCATGGTCGGTGGGGAGCCCGCTTTTGAATGTGCTGATAGCGACAGCATCATGGTTGTCATCCAGGTCGTTATACACTTCCCAGTATCTATCCGAGTATGCTTTCAGAGTCTCTCCCTTGTGCATGGATAAGGACAATAGCGAACCGAGGGGCCTGGGGACTCTGGTGTTGGTGATAAAGCGAGAGCAGAAATCCCGAGTGAGCTGCTTGTATGAGCTTACGGAATTTGTTTTCAGGCCGTTGAACCACCTCATCGCCATTGATCCCAAGCTGGACGGGAAGATTTTACACATAAGGGCTTCATTTTGCAAGTAGATCGTCATCTTTTGGTTAAATTGACTCACATGCTCTACCGGGTCTGCTCGACCGTTATAGATGGCGAATGCCGGTTGGTTGAACCGTCGAGGCAGCTTAGCCCCTTCAATTCTATACGTGAAGGGGGACCTTGAAACCTGGTCCAACGCCTTCTTCATGGCATCGTTTCCCGAACCCTTGCTGGATGTGCTCTCATATTTCCGCACAGGGCGTGGTTCCTTTTCGTAGGAAAAGGTTTCACTTGGGGGGGTCATTGACCTCCGTCGGTAACTCGCATCCTCCGCATTAGAGGACTCGTCTGAGTCTGAAGGAGATTGTTTTCGCTGTACCCGTCGTAGCTTCCTCTTCAGATCATCTATCTCTCGCTGCATGGCCTGGTGACTATTTCGCCTCTGGGACACGTGACTACCTATCTGAGTGTGACTCTGGCTTGTCCGGATAGTATGCACACTTCCCTCACGATTTCCCCTGTGGCCTAGGTTGACGGGGTTATTTTGCCTCTGGGACTCGGCGAGTTATGTCTGTTGGGAGTTAGCCTGGTGAGGATTCTCCTAGTGCGGACCTAGTTCTGCCATGCTTGACCGTTGTGCTAGCTGATGCCTAGTTCTTCCCACAGACGGCGCCAATTGTAGTTGCACGATTTTCCTGGCCCAAATTCTATTGATCAGGCCTTGGCCCAAAGCGCAACCCACAATAAATATTTGTAGAGGATGGGTCAAAGAACTTAGCCTCAGTGAGCCTATTCGGTCTGATACATGGACAGTATTGTTGCAGAAAATAAAAACACAAGAATGGATCTCTCACGTATGATTCTATTTCTTCAGTTCCTAATACAGTTTTTCCGTCCCCTTCTTTGAGGGACTCTACTACATTATATAGTTCTCCTCCTCTCATCTCAACCTTACACTTGTTGATCATCTAAGCATCTACTTGAGCACCTGTCCCATCAGACACCCTCATCACTCCCTTTGTGAGTTGCAGAGGCCAAGGTGGTACTGTTCAGGGGTCTTTTCCTCATTAATGCGGCCAAGAGGGTGGTTGGGGCACAATTAATGTGGTGGTGGCAGCTTTCCATGAGATATTTTGGATTTTATTCATTTTATATGTTGGGAGGATGAACTGAAATGGATGGGGAGAGTTCCTCGTCTGGGCTTCATGATGTCCGAGGAGGAGTTACTCCTTGGACAGGTTTCCTTGGCGTTATTGGGATTGAGTAATGCTTCATATGTGGTTTCTCTTCGGACAGGACGCTCCTCGGACGGGCCTAAATTTGGGATAGCCCATTATTTTTGGGCCGGGCCCCACAAAAGTTATCCAAAAAAGAAGAAGGTTTTTAGAAACATAACTTTATCCAAAAAAGTGATAAAGTCATAGAAGAAAAGTTAATAAGAACAAAGAAGGGGATTTATTTACTTTTTTTTTTTAATTTAAAAATAATTGATGCTATTTGAGTTATAATAAAAAAATAAAATAAAAAAATCATACGTGAACATAACATAAAAATTTAAAAAAAATAAAATAAAAGAAAACGTGATGGATAGTTGTGAGGAAATAGGATAGAAATTTTTTTCCTAAACCTAATTATCAATTAATGTAGAAATTAAAACCTAAAATAAAATAAAAAAACACACAAAGAAGAATAAGTTGTTATCAACATAACTTTATCCAAATAAGTGATAAACCAATGGAAGAAAAGTTGATAAGAATTAATAAGATGTTACAATAATTATCTCCAAAAAAAAAAAAAGTCACATATGTGAAGAGCAAGATTTTGCTGTTGTTTGTTTTTTTTATATATATATATATATATATATATATATTTACAAGAAGTAATATAATAAATAAATAAAGGAATAGATGTGATGGATAGTTGTGAGGAAATAGGATAGAATTTTTTTTCCTAAACCTAATTATCAATTAATTTAGAAATAAAAACCTAAATAAAATAAAAAAACACACAAAGAAGAATAAGTTGTTATCAACATAATTTTATCCAAATAAGTGATAGACCAATAGAAGAAAAGTTGATAAGAATTAATAAGATGTTACAATAATTATCTCCAAAAAAAAAGGTCACGTATGTGAAGAGGAAGATTTTGCTTTTTTTTTTTTTTTTTTTTTTTTATACACGAAGTAATATAATTTTTTTTTTTTAAAGGAATAGATGAAGATTGTTGTTGTTTTTGTTTTCTACGTGTACTAATATTTTTTTTTTTTACATGTAGTAATATAATTTAAATAAAAAAAGAATTAGATGAAGATTTTGAATTGTAATCAAATTAAGATTTTTTATTAACTTATAAATTATAGTAATAAAATGATTAGATGAAGAGTTTGGATTGTAATTGTAGGGACTAAATTTGAGTCCCTAGCCCAAAAGGTGGATGGACTTGGGTCTAAAAAGCCCAAAACAATGAATTTGTAAAGAGTGGATTGGAAAAACTGGGTCTTAATGAATCAGACAAACACTAAAGTAGATTCAGATGACAAGAGAATGAAAATAGACAGGTTTATGCTGAAGAAAATCGTCCTCAACAAAGTTCGAGGAGACCTGTTCTTATATATTTCTTTCAGATTTGATTACAAAGTTAGTTCTTACTGCTATAATGTTTTTCTCTTAGTTTCTCAATCTCATTTTCCCATTGCTTCATTATTCTTTTATACTCTCTTACTCTTTCATCTCTACCCTCCACGTGCTGGCCAAAAAGTTGGTATTGATACTTGTCCCATCAGCATCTTCCCAAAATCTTCATGTAGTAGCTGTAAGGCTGAAAACCACTGTTCAGATATCACCTCCACATTAATGCAGCCAGAGAGTTAGTTGCAGAGCATTTGATGCGGTGGTAGCAGATTTCTCCTTAGATATTTTAGGATTTCCCTCTATCCTATGTTTCTGCAATGCTAATCCATACCAATAGAACTCCCTGGAACGTTCCCCTGGATGACTGACCACCTATTCGAACCTCGGCTTTGGTTAGCCGAGGTGACATTTGTCCTCGGCCTACTCTCTCATGCCATCATGACCAAAACTAACATTTTCATCTACTAACACAAACTCCCTTGATAATGTTTACTCATTCTCAGACGACCTCTAATCCTCAGCATGGGCTTTAGGTCCAATATATACATGGATAATAAGCTATTGAGCCCAATACCCCTACAGTAATCAAATTAAGATTTTTATCAATTTAGAAATTATAGGAGAAGAAGAGATAAAAACAAAAAAAAATTATATTTACTTTCTTAAAAATCTAAAAAAATTTATACAATTTGGTGCAGTCACTTAGCACAATTACGACTTTTAAGCCCAACTTTTAATATGTAGTATATGATATGACATGATTTTGCAAAGGGATCCTTGAGTATTTAAGGCCCTATTTGGTAGATTTGTTAAACAACTCATTTTCAGTTTTTAAAAAACATTACATGTTGTAAGGACTCAATTTGGAACAACTCCAAAATGGTATTGGGTTCGTACGTAAAGGCTCAAACAATATAATTTGTAGAGCGTGGGCTGAAAGGTTAGGCCTTGGTCACCAGACGGTGGGTGGTCATGGTGCTCATAGTAGTTTGCATGAGGGTGAACTTAGTGTATCTAATAAGACTTTTCCCCCTGGCACAGCCTGAGCGGCTCCGGTCCTTAGATCTTGTCCGAGGAACTTCATGTTCTTATTGTTCTCCCTTTTTTAGGATTCTATGGCTTGGGAGACAATGTGTCCCCCACTTCATAAATTGCTTCTCTTTCCTTTTTATACTAGACTTTACCCTTCCTCCAACACCCACGTGTAGGTTCAGCTTTCCAAGGTTGATACTTGTCCCATCAGCCCATACCCAAAGTGGTTGAGAGTGGTTGTAAAAACTGAAAAGCATTACCCTGTCAGGCGCAGAGTATTTAATTGCAATAAAGGCAGCATTTCCTTTGTCCTTTGTCGCCATATTATCCAGGGGTCTTTTCTCCATCAATGTGGAGGTGTTTAACTTTCCCTTAAACTATTCCTATATCGTACTTGCACTTTCTTTTAGGAGCGCGTTGGGATGCCGAGTATAGAATCATCCTCGGCTATATCTCTAGGCCATTTGGACCTTCACTGTATGTCCTCGGCAATATCCCTCTTCAGCTCAGGCCTTGGGCCCTAAAGTAAAGTGGGCCGGGGTCACAAATTCTCTGGTCCCACACACGTATTTTCACACACTTTTTCAATCATACGTATTCCAAAAAAATACAAATAGCATCACTCAAACTCTTTTATCAAACGGGCCCTAAAAGACCAAAGGCCATGCAACTATTTCCCACATGAAGTGGGCCTTGTACACTGACCATAGAGCTATGGACGAAATAGACTAACAAATATAAAAAAGACCAAAGCCCAAGTATCAATTTTCCACAAGCAAAACGGGTCTATTGGGCAATGAGCTGCACAAGCCCATAACCCAAACAAAACATCCCAAGCCCACGCATCAACCCTACTACAAAACCCTAGCTTCCCTCTTCGCCTTCTTTTTATCACGGCCGAGTGAAAACCCTAAATTCTCAGTGCCTCTTTCTACGCACACATCAGAAGACCAAACTTCGGTGAGCTCCCTTTCAGATATTTGATTTCAGCTCAAATCCTAATCCGAATCCTTTCATTTCTTTCTCAATCTAAGTAATGTTTCATTTTGTTCTCGATCTGTTAAATTAGCTTGTGGTTTCTATGAATCCAGGGTTTGTGAATGTTTTAAGCTTTGTGGGTGTTCACATTTTGTTGTATGCTACTTGGGTTTTGATTTTATTTCCTGGTTGGGTGCTAATAGCGTGGAAAGTTAAGATTTTGCGGAGTTTGTAGTTGTATTAAGCTATTCCTACATTTGATTTTTGCTTAGAACTTGTGTAGTTTATTTCTTGATTAATATTTTTATTTAGTTTGTTGAAATATCACATAGAATAAACGATAGCGTTGTACTTATTTATGTTCTTTATTTTGTTTGGCCTTTTTTTTGCATAGTTCTTTGTTGGGAATAATAGATTCCTATTATAGAGTTGATTTTTCGATGACTGTTTCCCCATTTGCTTTCTAGGAGAGCTAAGTATCCACATTATGTTTCAAGTTTTGTTTTACATTTGGGAGTTGGGAAAATAATGGTAAAGCATGGAAATTGAAAATTTTGTTTAGTTTGTTGAATTATCGCATTGAATAAACTTTGGTCTTGTACTTATCTATCTTCTTTATATTATTTGGCCTTTTTATTTTGCATAATTCTTTGTTAGGAATAATAGATTCCTATAATCCTATTAGGAGGGCTAAGTGAAACCTGAGTTTTGAATAACTTTATCTTTTGTAACCATTATATTTGTGGGGGTTTTATCTCATTGGCAACAGAAATAATATTTGATTAAGCTAATTAAATGTGCTAGGATTAGACCCATACCTTGAAAAATTATAATTTGAACCTAGTTTGGTTGCTGGTAAAATTCAGGAATTGTGAATTGGTAGTATTATTTCATTCCAGATATTTATGTGTTCATGGCAAAGTATTAGTATGAAGCTAATCCATAGTGGTGAAGCTGATATCTGGTGGTGGTTTAAATAAATTCATTTTTTAGTCTATAATTTATCTGTGAATGCTTATCATATTTTGTATTGGGTTCAATTTGGTTGTTTAATTTGCGTTTATTCATTAATACTGTCATTTCTCTATTGAAAATTATAATAAGGCTATTCAATAATCTTTTTTCTTGTCTTTTCTTGCCCATGGTGAATGAAGAATGAGTCTTATTGTTGTTTATTCTTTTTACCATTTAATTGTTGATTATTCAAAGGAGATAATGATCGAACTTCACATAATTATTGTGTTTTGTGGTATCAAAAACCGGAAATAATTATCAGTTTGACTGTGTCAATTATCTCTATGATGCACAGTTCCCAAATAAACCATCGATCAAATTGGATCCTCTAATTCCTGTTAAACCTATTACTATAGTACCAATTGAGAAGAATAGCGCTAAGTGTAGTGAAAGGATTTATGGTTTGAATTTTTATTTGTCTGAAGTAGTGGTTGTTTTTGCAGTCTAATTTTGGAAGCAATGACACAGGATATCTTATTAAATATATGCTTGGAAGTGATAATGATCATATATTATGTAGTAGACTTCTAATTGATGTTCAAAATATAATGTGCTGAAATAATCTTTGATATTTTCTTAGAACTTGTATAGTTTATTTCTTGATTAATCTTTATTTCTGCAGAGATGGGTGAAGAGGCAGTCAAGACAGTGATTCCAGAGTCAGTGTTGAAGAAGAGGAAGAGGGAAGAAGAATGGGCATTGGCAAAGAAGCAAGATCTTGAGGCTACAAAAAAGAAAAATGCAGAAAACCGGAAGTTGATTTTCAATAGGGCCAAGCTGTACTCAAAGGAGTATGAAGAGCAGGTATGTATTAGTCATCTGTACTAATTGTTAGTGCATACTGGAGTATTATGTTTTGATGATTCCTTAATAATTGATTATCTATTTGAGCTATTCAGGAGAAGGAGCTGATTAGGTTGAAGCGTGAGGCAAAGTTGAAAGGTGGGTTTTATGTTGACCCGGAGGCGAAGCTCCTGTTTATCATTCGCATTCGTGGGTAAGTTTTCCTGTTTGATTATTCCGTTACATGAATCTTTATGGTAGATCACCAGGTTCTTATATTTTTGAATTTGGAACTTACAGTATCAATGCCATGCACCCAAAGACAAGAAAGATCTTGCAGCTCTTGCGTTTGAGACAGGTATTACATGAAACTCGTTCCTTATTGTATTATAAATTGGTATCTGGTTATTGTAGTTTCTATTTATGTTTTTGTCTTGGTCATGACGGTAAATATATCCTTTTGAAGTCTAAGGAGGTTCAGACTATATGCTTATTGTACTGGGTAGTTTTAGTAAAAGTACTCTTGTTTTTTAAGCTATTTAAGTTTAAGCTGCTTGAGTCATAGCTAGAAATCTTTGAGGCAAAAAGCTCAAACATCTAGTGTCAAGGTGTTTGGGTGTAAGCACCTCTTTTATTTTCACCTTTTAGATCTTTATATAAGCATTAAGTAGGCACTATTTGTAGTAGGGTTACTGTTGAATAGTTTGAAACCTTGAAGCCCTTTGTTGAGAGGATTATGATAAGCTTATCTGAAACTATGCCTGATTCTTTTATTCTGAAAGCTGGGACTTGGTGACTGTGGACTTAAAAATGGAATCTGTTTGGTATTATTGATAACACATCTTCAGAATACAGTGATTGGCTGATTAGTAATCTAGGACCAGAAGTATATGATGATCTTTCAATATTTTAATACGTTTGACTGAAATGATGAAATTAAATGACTAGGGAAATTAGTAAAATTATTTAACCAGTGTTATCAATTATGGCAAACATGATTACTATTTCCTAGTCTGCTTGAGTGCTATTTAATCATGATGGTTATGTCTTCAAGTTCTATTTGCTTGATGTATTTTTGTCTATGTTGTTTAACAAAATGCCTTGTTGATTAAACGTATTTCTTAAACAAGACTGCTAATTTCGTTCATCTTTCTTTTTTAATTTTCTTTAAAACAGATCTTCAATGGTGTATTTTTGAAAGTGAACAAGGCTACAGTGAATATGCTCCAGAGGGTTGAGCCTTATGTGACTTATGGGTGCGTATTTTCCTCTCTTCCTCTGGTCATTTTCCTTGCATAAACGTGTGGTTCAAAATTTACATCATCTCTCATTAACTGGATGTGCATTTTTATAGATATCCCAACTTGAAGAGTGTGAGGGAACTGATCTATAAGAGAGGATATGGAAAGTTGAACCAGCAGAGAACTGCTTTGACTGATAATGCCATCGTTGAACAGGTTTGTAATTCCAAGCAACTGCTGTTTTATAAAGGGAAGTGTTTGCTTTAACTTGTTGCTTATACGCTATGATGTTGTCACAGGCTCTGGGTAAGTATGGCATTATCTGCACGGAAGATCTCATCCATGAGATATTGACAGTTGGACCTCACTTCAAGCAGGCAAACAACTTCCTGTGGCCATTTAAGCTGAAGGCACCCTTGGGTGGTCTAAAGAAGAAGAGGAACCACTATGTTGAGGGAGGTGATGCCGGAAATCGCGAGAATTTCATCAATGAGCTAATCAGGAGAATGAATTAGACTACTGCACTATTTTGTTAGTGGGGAGTGAGGTTTTTATTTTTATTTTTGTTACTGGCTTTTGGAAGTAATCTGAACACCAATTTTCCTGTCTGAACTTAGACAATTTCATATATATTTTTTTAAAATATCAGAACTAGTTAATGGTGTCTACCTTTGTTTTTATTTTAACAGATTGGGTTGTTAAATTAAAATTTTTTTTAAGAGGGAGAAAAAAAGGACTGGTTGTGGGAGCTGTGACATTCAAATGTTCTGTCTGATTGGCCAATTAAATTTATTATTAACAATGTCCGAATGGTTCTCCAAAAGACAACCAAATATAACGTCTATTAATTTCTTGAAAAAAAAGTATTAGTTTTCCATCCATCAATTTTATATGATATTTGGCTACTTTTTCTAAATTTCAAAATTAATAAAAGAGTGTGCGAGAAGGAGCGAAATTAATAAAGAGTATGTATGAGAAGAAAGACAGTGAATGGTTGGCCATAAGAAGCATTTATTATATGTGTTATATCTTTTCTGCTTCATCATAGTCTATCCAATGGTGCATTGGGTTGCCACTTAAGAGGTCCAAGCTTTCCCCTCAAAAAAAAAAAAAAAAAAAAACCTTTTTTATTAGGAATGTATAATGCAGGAGCTGATTCAACTGATATCATGCTGTTCACGTCAATTCCCACATAGTTTTTATTTATATCTAGTAACTCAGGATTCAGAAGAGTATCAAGCTCTATGGCTAATATGTGGTTTGCTGGAAGGCCATCATCTTTGGAATTGAAGAGTCCCAGAAACTGACTTGCTACAGCGTGGGTGAAGTCCCAAGAGGGAGTGACGGTGAAGGTAAGGCCATGACCCCCCAAATTTGGTATTTGAGAAACTATTGCAAATACAATGTTTGTGGAAAATGAAAGAGATGGGGTTAAACTAGAAGTAGAAGTTGTTTTGAATTTTAAAGGGAGTGGGTGGAAGCATACTTGTTGGTTTGAAGTTGGTTTTTGACCATTGGGGTGGATTTTATTCCATCTAGGTAGAGATGGAAGCCATCATAGATGGTTAACATCTTGAGCAAATTTCAATGGAATACCAGAAAAGGAGGGGATGTAAGAAAGCCATTTAAGAAAAGTGGGAAAAGGTTGTGTAGACAAAGGTAGATTTTCAGAGGCAATTTTGTAGGATTTCAAAAAGTTTAGGTGCTGGTTTTGCATAATACAGTGGGTTGTATAATATTATATTTTACTCACTGTATTTCTTATGCAAAACCCTTTGATGGGAACGCGTAATTGTATTGAACAGAATAGGAAAGTAGTCTTATGGGGACTGCTATGACCGAGCAAATTTCAATGATTTTTTTTTTTTTCCTTTGGATTCAAAAGTATACCAAAATGTCAGCATCTTAGTTCTAATAGACACCGTGGCGGCTCCAAGAATTTTTTTCAGGATGTTCTTTAACAAATATAAATTACATAATCTAATAAAAAGAAAAATTTGTATATTGAAGACGACGACGACAACAACAACAACAATAATAATAAAAAAACACGTAAATATATAAAGTTTACAATTGCTTTCTACATGGTTTTTTTTTATCAAATATTTGTCCATAATTCTAGTAAAAGAATAAATAATAAACTATAAGTTCATTTGAAATATTAATAAAATTATTAATTATTATTGTTTAGTTGTTTCATTAATTTGTTTGTCTTTTATAAGCTATAAGTTGTTATATTGTTGTTTCATTAATTATAAAATTATTAATTTTTGTTTAGCCTAACATAATTTAATTTGTTTGTCTTTTATAATGTATTGGTTAATTAAATTATTAATTATTGTTTATTAGTTGTACACCCCATGTGCATTTACTTCTCCCAATTCAAATATCCCACCTCGGCCCCATGCCCCCATCCACCCCCACTCAACAGATAAGCCCCATGGCCCTCAATCACAAGAGCCAATTAGAAAAATTCACAATTACAAATCACAATATACTAGAAGACAATTAATTGTATCTCACCAACACTAACACCAACGGATAAAGTCAAAAACAGGGGCAAATATTAATAAAGCAATAAGGTAAAGCTAAGCAATTGGATAAAGTCTCAAAGAGAGAGAGAGAGACTCTCATTTGCTTTCAGTCTTCAGATAAAGAGAGAGAGAGACAGAGAGTCTAAAAGAGAAACTCATACCCATTAACCCATATATGTAAGAGACTAAAGAGAGAAAAAGATAAAATACCTTGAGGTTGAGGGAGTAAGGAGGCCTGAGGCTGAGGGGCGGCGCCATCGAGCAGCACATCGAGGCGAGGAAGATGGGTCTCTGATCCGATCTGACCGATCTTTGATCTCCGATGCACGATGTGTTCTAGTTTTGGAGCTCGAGTTTGAGGCCCGATGTGATGACCAATGTGCTCTGTTGCAGCGTTGCTCGAGGCAGAGGTGCTGTCTATTGGTTGTTGTCATTGATGTGCTTTGTTCTGGTTTTGCTTTACTTGATGAATTTGTTGCTTTGGTTTCTTTGGGTTAGGTTGTAATTGCGTATATTGGGTTTTGGTTTTTTTTTTTTTTTTTTTTTTTGAGAATCTGTGGGTTTGCGACCATGTTGAGTTTGCTTTACCTTGTTTTTTTTCTTTAGATTGGGTTTGTAATTTGTTGTTTAGGATTGATGTTGGGCTTTTTTTCCCTGGTGAGCTTGCTCTGTTACAAATTTTTTTGGGCTTTTTTTATTTTTTTTATTTGAGGGTGTTCCTAATTTTGGTTGAGGGTATTCCTGCTCTTTTTTTAAGGGTAAACGAATAAAAAAAATTAATTATTATAAATATATATATATATATATATATATATTTATATATTTTTTTCAGGTAAGGGTATTCCTGGGAACACTCTGGACTAAACATAGTGCCACAACTGCATAGCCATAGGGAACTTATCAATTACCCCCATAATGGGTGTAGAAAATCAATAGCAAAATATGATTTCTTTTTCTTTTTTACTTTCCAAATTTTATTTTATTTTTTCCTTCAAATGTGACAGATCAACTTCTTATACCAATTTGATCTGTTACAAGTGTTCAAAACTTAATACTTCAATAAGAAATTTATTTAGATAGTGGCACTTGATAATAGATTAAATGCTTTCGAAGTGAATTCTTTTTGTAGAAATAACTTGTATAGATTGGCAACGTGTTAGAAGATGCGGTTATCTTTAATTTGGATTTTTCAGGCAGTGGTCCTGTCCTTTTACTAAATGTTCCTTCATTTTTTGAGATTGAACGGCAGAAATTTTTATTCAAAACAAAGCAAACTATACACTAGGAGCAAACTTGCTCAGTACAAGATGGAGACATCTCCAATTGAAAGGCTTCTGAAACAATATCAAATCTCTTGCATACGACATGTTCTAGAGCAGTTACAATATCTACCTAGCCTACCATCAAAAAATCACAACTACGTTCCCATATATTATCTATCTGTATAGAATTAAGAAGAAAAGGGGGGCATTCCTCCACCCTAATTCCTATAGAATTTCTCTTGAGAGCTTCCTTTGCTATTACATGAGCTACTTGATTATATAAAGAATTTGTAAAACTAAAAACGACTTTTCTGAAGTGCGATGCTCTCCACTGGATGTCTTCAACCAATGTTCCAAAAGGGGCAAGACATTTCTCTGGATTTTGTAGAGCTAGGAATAGATCTGCGCAATCACCTTCAATCATGATATCATACAAACTCAAGTCAGCAGCAAAAGATAGAGCAAGTAGGGCAGCTTCAGTCATGAGTTGCACTTTGTCTCCATAATTCTGGAATTTTACAGCAACCCCAATAGTCTCACCTTCACCATCTCTTATTATAATGCCCATGCATCCAGTTGGCTCATTCTTCTTTTTTTCAATGGCAATGTTAATCTTGTATAGATGGGATGGAGGGGGTTCCTATTTATTACTTTGAGCATGTGGTACAGCTCTCCTTAAGTCCAGATAATCTAGGAAGTCTATAGTATATGCTGCTGCTCTTTGGGTGATTTGCGTTGGAGAACTATGCTTTTGGTCCCACGCTAGTTCGTTCTGGTCCCACGCTAGTTCATTCTGAGCATTCCATATCATCCATGCTGTGGTGAAGATCAACTGGACAATAGACTTTTTTAATCTACTCAAAACCAAAGCCACAAAATCAGTAATGTTAATTGTAAGGTCTCAATTTGGGGCCCAAACCCAACAAGAATGGGGTCTTGGTCCAAGGGGCCCAGAAACAATGAATTTGTAGAGAGTGGGCTACAGAACTGGGTCTTAGCGAAGTGGACAGTGGCTAAGGTTGGGCTACACAACAGTTGGACACAAGTAATTTCTATTAATGTCCATATATTCTCAGTTCGAGGAGATGAGATGGATATTTGCTGGTTCTAGCTCTCAGTCTTCAGTTATTTTTCTGTCCCCTTTCTTCATGAGGACTCCCTTCCATATATAGTCTCCTTGAAGCCATCATGGCCCTACACTTGTTGATTATCCGAACTCTCACTTGAATGTTTGTCCCATCGGACACCCCCTTCATCTTTCTGTGAGTTGTGGTAGCCAAGGCAGCACTGTTCACAGGTCTTCTCCACATTAATGAGACCAAAAAGGTAGCTTTAACGCATTTAATGTGGCAGCTGCAGCCTCTCCTTGGACATCTTACGTTTCCTTCTTTGCCACGGGTCCGTGGGACTCGTCCTTGTTACTAATGTTCTTTGGAGTGGGTCCTTTTAGTAGGCAGAGTACATGTTTAAGCCATATGCGTCACGTCCGAGGAGACATTTCTCCTCGAACTGCCCTTTAAATGTCTTTAGGCCCATGAGAACTGGGCTAGGAGCCCTTTTGGCACCCACGTCTTCTCGTCGAACGTGGTTGATCTTCCCATATGGGGCCCAAGACCCATTGCATGATTTTGGGTCTTTGTCCCTACATTAATGTATATAGTGTTGTGGGTTTTAGGCCCAACTAGATTACTTGTATAGCACACATTCTTGTACTACACTCTTACTTGTACTGTACACATATGCCTCATGTATAAAGGTACTCATGTATATTCTATTATTTTGAGAAATACAATACACTTATTCAGTATTTCTAACATGGTATTAGAGCCATTGCTCTAATTTTCTTATGTCTTGTAGTCTTATCTTTGTCGGTATTTTCCGCTACCTTAACTTCTGATTTCAGTAAGCCCTTTCAGTGCCCTCTCTCGACTGCTCCGCTGCTGTCAGAGGTCCTCACGGTTAAATCTCCGCCACTAGAAGCTCCTTCTCCGCCGCCAAGACCACTGCCATTGTCGGATCTGTCACCTCTGACCTCCAATTACAACACAAGATATAGCATCATGTAGACCGTCAACCGATCTACTCAACTTCGCCAGAAACTTCCAAATCTGAGCCTCCACATGCTCTCACGCATTGCTCAAAGTTTCGGTGAGACAAACCATGCGACTCCACGCATCGTCACTCACGCGCTGCCACACGCCTGATCTAGATCTACTAACGTCATATACGCCACATCAGCGCTAAATGACATCATCACTGCCACATCATCGCTTACGTCATCCTGAAGTCAACGACTTACATCATCCACAGGTAAGCTGCTTACGTCATCTTTGACCTACCAGCGTTAACTTTACCTTTGACCTGCGTTGACTGTTGACTTTTTGCTAAAGTTGACTTTTTGCAGTCTAGGTGCTCCTTACCCAGTTTTTCGCATAGATTTCATTTTTACAATCCATTTTTGCATTTTTTGCTTCTAAATGAAGAATAAGGATATGTCTTCTTCTTGTTGCAATAATCGTTGCTAACAATCTAGCAAATGTTTTTGCAATTTTTGCAAACATTTTGGCCACAGTATTGAGACTTGCTATAATTGCAACAAATCAGTTGTTTCAATTTCTGCTGCTGTTATTGCTAACACTAAGTGTGTCCAACCAATGGCTCTTGTCTCTGCACAGTTTAAGTCTTCAGGACGCACTTTCACCATGTTCACAAATGACCTTAAAAACATCATCGCTAATGTCATTCGTATGGTTGGTAATGCATCTTATTTCTCTTCTCTCTCAGCTCTATCTAGAATGTCTCCTTCCTTTTGGCTTATGGATTCTGCTTGTTGCAATCACATGGCACCTCACTCGTCCTTATTTTTTGAATTTAAATATGCATCACACCCTCTCAATATTCGCACAACAAATGGTTCCACAATGTCTGGTCATAATATAGGTTCTGTTTCGACCTCCAACCTCTCAGTTCCCGGGGTCTTTAATGTTCTTGACCTTTCTTACAATTTATTTTCTGTGGGACAATTAGCTAAGTTGGGTTATCGCATTATCTTTTATTATTCTGGGTGTATTGTACAAGATCCAAGGACAGGACAGGAGCTTGGGACCAGTCTTAGAGTTGGGCGTATGTTTCCCTTGGACAACCTTCGTCTTCTACTTGTTGCTCCTGTTTTTATTGCTGCAACTACTACAGTTTCTTTGATTCCTTCTGTTGCACTTTGGCATGCTCGACTTGGTCACGCATCTTCCTCTTAGGTACAACAATTGACTTCTAGAGGCTTGTTAGGTTTAGTGTCTACAAAAATTTTTGATTGTGTTTCATGTCAGTTAGGAAAACAACCAATTTTGCCTTTCAATACTAGTGAATCAATATCCACTAATATCTTTGACCTTATTCATTCTGATGTTTGGGGGTCTTCCTCTGTCTCTAGTATTGGTGGGTCTCGATATTTTGTTATCTTTGTTGATGATTACTCTCGCTATAGCTGGATTTTTAATATGAAATATCGTTCTGAATTATTACAAGTATATTCTAATTTTGCAAAAATGGTTGAAACTCAATTTTCCAAATGCATCAAAAATTTTCAATCTGATAATGCTCTTGAATACACTCAATATGCTTTCCAAGCTGTTTTGGCATTCCTATGGTACTATTCATCAACTAATTTGTCCAGGTACCTCTCAGCAAAATGGTAGAATTGAACAAAAAATTTCGTCATATTCTTGACACTGTTCATGCTCTCCTTCTCTCTGCCAAAGCTCCTGCTCCTTTTTGGGGCAAAGCTACTCTTCATGCTGTTCATGCTATTAATCGCATTCCAAGTCCTGTTATCCAAAATCAAACTCCATACGAGAACCTTTTTGGGACACCTCCAGACTAACACCTCCAGACTATCACCACCTTTGCTTCTTCGGCTTTGCTTGTTTCATTCTTCTTCAACCACATGAGCATAACAAACTTAAGTTTCGGTTAAGACTTTGTTGTTGTCTTGGCTATATTGAAACTCAAAAAGGGTATCGGTGTTATGATCCTGTCTTTCACTATCTTTGTATCTCCCGCAATGTTGTCTTTTGAGAACATCACTCCTTTGTTGAGCTCTCTCATTTCCGTGCCTCCCTATTTTCCTCCTTTGTCTTATATCTTTTTCCAGATGAAGCACATATTCCTTCTGTAGCTGCTTCTAATCCTCCTATAGCTGCTCCTGATTCTCCTGTAGACTTCTCTGTCCAACCACCAGAAATCCCTGATCTCTTTCCTAGTTCACCCTTTAATGAATAGGTGGACGATGAATAGGTTGAAGACGAGCTACCCAACCTTAAGCTTGGGTCCCCTGCTCCTGCTTCGCCTAAAGATCTTGCATAAAACATTCCATCTCATCATTCAACTTGGGTAAGATTCATTCCTGCATTTCTTAATGGGGATTTAAGTGAAGAAGTTTATATGCAACCTCCTTCTAGTCTCTCTGTTGAATCAAATAAGGTTTGTCACCTTCGACGTGCACTTTATGGCCTTAAACAAGCTCCACGAGCTTGATTTGCCAAATTCAGTTCTACCATTTCTCGCTTGAGTTACATGACCAGTCATTATGATTTTGCTTCGTCGCATTGACAAAGGCACTATTTTACTTCTCCTGTATGTAGATGATATGATCATAACTGGTGATGACCTCAGTGCCATTCAAGAACTTAAAGATTTTCTTAGTCAGTAGTTTGAGATGAAAAATCTTGGACATCTCAACTACTTCTTGAGTCTTGAAATCACTCATTCTACAGATGGACTTTATATTACTCAAGCCAAGTATGTCTCTAATTACTTAAGCTGGACTTACTGATAGCAAGACTGTTGACACTCCAGTTGAGTTTAATGTGCATCTGACTTCCTGAGGAAGGAAACCATTGTCAAATCCCTCTCTTTACAGACACTTGGTTGGCATCCTAGTTTATCTCACTATCACTCGTCCAGACATTTCCTATGTTGTTCACTAGGTAAGCTAGTATTTGTCTGCCCCACAATCGACTCACTATACTACTGTTCTGCGCATTCATCGATACCTAAAGGACACTCTCTTCCATGGTCTTTTCTGCTCTACTCAATCTTCTCTTGTTCTCTGTGCATTTTTTGATGCTGATTAGGTAGGAGATATTGCTTTCTTCTTAGTTCTTCTCTAATTTCTTGGAAAAACAAGAAACAAACGCATGTGGCCCACTCTAGTACTGAAGCAGAATATCGTGCTCTTGCTAATACCACATATGAGCTCTTTTGGCTATGATGACTTCTCAAAGACTTAGGTGTGTTCACATCTTCTGCTACTCCTCTTTATTGTGACAATCAGAGTGTCATTCATATTACTCACAATGATGTCTTCCATAAATGTACTAAACATATCGAGATCGATTGTCATTTTATTCATTATCATCTTGTTCATTGTACTCTCAAGCTGATCTCAGTCTCCTCTAAAAATCAACTTGCAGATATCTTCACCAAGTCGCATCTTAAGGGACGCCTTCGTGATTTGGTTGACAACCTCAAGCTAATCTCACATCCACCTTGAGTTTGAGAGGGGGCTGTTAACGTATATAGTATTGTGGACTTTAGGCCCAATTAGATTACTTGTATAGCACACATTCTTGTACTACACACTTACTTATACTGCACACATATATCTCTTATATAAAGGTCTCATGTATATTCTATTATTTTGAGAAATACAATAAATTTATTCAGTATTTCTAACAAATAACTTTTTTAATACCTACATACTCACTTCCAGAGGCCCCTGGAGTCATCTTCCATACAGCTTGGGCTACTTCGCAGGAGTACATCACATGGTCTACAGATTCAGCCTCCTCTTGACACAGAGGACATGTTAAGTGATAGACATTTTCCTTTTGTAAAGATTTTGTCTATTTGGCAATTCGTTGCAGCAAGCTTTCCTTATTAGAATTTTGATCCGTGATGGAAGTTTCATTAGCCGTCAGAAATTGACTGTTATTTGGATTTGAACATTCCCCTGTTGTGTTACAAGTTTCAGTTGCTCTCAACATGTGGTAAGCACTTCTAATAGTGAAAATTCCACGAGTTGTCCCATTCCATATCAATATGTCTTTATGATTTTTGCGACTTAGGGATGGATTTAATAATTTGAGCCTCATTTGGTGTAAACACAGCATCAATACTTTCGTGTTTCCGGCAACCAGTATTTTGGTCAATCAGGAGGTTTACTGTGGCATTTTCAGGAAGGGTTAGGTGGGGTTTGCACCTTGTATGTGATGGGCATGGTAGCCAGCGATCCTTCCTGTTAGAAATTGGGCTGGTTTTGGTCCAACCCATAAACCATGGCCCATGGATCGTCCACATGGGTTATCTGATAAGTAAGTTTAAATTTGAACTTAACAGATATTGATATGAGTTATCAATATCAGTAGTGGAGTCATTTAAATTTAAAAGATGAGATCTTTTAGGGATCACATATATCTGATAGTAAGTGAATCTCTACTAGTATTTAAATACTCCTACATTAGTCAGATAGTGGTTAGACACAGTGAGTGAACATACGTATAGTTTTGAGTGTTCTCTCAAAATAAGCCGTCTCTCTGGGACATCATCTACTGTTCCCTAGAATTTGGAGCGTGGAAATTAGGAGAGACTCTAGTAGCCTTTCCTGCGACTTGGAGGTGTTCCACAAAGGAGATCGTGAGGAGTTCGTAAAGCAAGCAAAGTGAAAGATCCGGCAATTTGGTGATCTGCTCCACCAAAGGTATGTGTCTACATGACCTCTAGTAAAGTATATATTTATTCAACATTGGTATCAGAGCCGTTTTATGCTTGTTTTCACTCTTGAATGATGCCATGATCTCTTAAATATATAATCCCATATGCATGCTAAAATTAAAAGTTTAAGTAATTTTTAACTTTTTCAGATCTGTAATTTTTTTTAGGCATGTTATGGCATGTAGAGAGAGAAATAAAAAGCTGTAATTTTTTTATTGTTTACATGTAATCCGAAATTTACGGGCTTATTTTGACCCATTAAATCTTATTTAATGTCAAATATTTTTTAATAATTTGAAAGTACATTCCATAGGCTTTAAAACGACAGTTTACATGCTTAATTTAGACTTTAAATGAGAAAGTTATGGTCTTTTAAAGATTATGGTTGTATTTGATAAAATCTGAAAATTTGATGTCTAACGTGGAAGAGGATGAACAATAAAGTGAAAATTGTTTTATAATAGTGTACCGTGCGGGCTCCACTAACCACTAATTTTTTGAGTGGTTATCTAATATAATAATTGTGTAATGTAGAGAGCCCCACGTTGCTTTCACCAAAAAAAAAAAAAAAAAGGAGCCCCACGTTGATGTTAGTGTGTTAGTTATACTAGAACACTATCCTTGTTTCAGATACACACAAATATAAGGGCCCCACGCTACTGTATTAGTTACACCTTGATAAAGATAATGTGCATATCACGTTGGTGTATCACATATTGTTGTTGTTTCCTTCAACAAGGAAACTGTGCAAGTAATAAGTCACATGCAAGTGACTGTGTGGGTTTGTAATATTGTTTACAAACAGTGGGCTTTTAATTTATAGTAAAACTATATATATTCTTAATTTTGTTTAGACCACATTTTTTCTAATGTGACATATGTGTAGTTGTAGTGGCAATTTTTTTTTTAACTTTGATGTTAAAATAGAATTGTGATAATATAAGAAAATTATGAAATTAGTTTTCTAATTTTCTGTATAATTATGCAGTGTTTTAATCTTTGAATTAATTTATGATGTCTTTTAACATATTGTGATTTGATTGAATTGATATTATATGAATGCATTATGTGATGAATATGTATCCAAAGGGTTTATGAAACTCTTTGGCTCATCTCTATAGTTAAAGATTGTATTGGTAATTTATGCAACATGTATATTTTTATTTATTGTTATTATGGATGGATAAGACAATTTTGAAATTATTTGGTAACGTGGTATCCCCAATTTTTTTTTAAATTACAAATAGAATCTTTGTAATAGGATACTTGAATATGTAATTTTTTTTTTGGGCCAATGTTTTTTGTCAATTTTTTGGGCCATTGTTTTTGGCAATATAATTTTAAGGCTATGTAATTTAATTTTGGAAGCCATGTAAGGGGATGTGTTTCACGGTTACCTATAATTTTCAAATTTTGTCTTAGCATATTGTATGAAATTACCAATAGGGCTTATAGTGGAGTCCATGCACAATGTGTTGTGCACAAAAATGTATGGACATATGTTATATGTATGATTTAATGTGTATGATGTGATGCTTTATTCTTCACAAAATTTTATTTAAAAATCAATTAGATGTGTTATTCCAATTTACATAGTGAGAGATGATTATGAGCTTAGCAAAATTTTTAATCTTACTATGTAGAAAGGAATATCATGGTCTAGTTGGATTTTTTGGAAATAAAATCTAAAAATGTATGTGCTAATGTCAACTTGTGTAATGAATGTAGTGAACATGGCCACTAAGAATGTAGTTGCTGATCTAACTAAGGATGAGAAACTAGATGGAACCAACTATGATATGTGGCATAGAAAAATTCAATATCTGCTTAATGAACAAGAGGTCCTTGAAACCCTAACCAATGTGATGATGCAACCTGAAAATGGGAATACTGCCCAACATCGCCGTGACTTAGAGGCCTATGAGTCTTGGGTTAAGAAAGATCGTTGTGCACGCTTCACTATGCTGAGTAGCATGCACAATGATCTTATTGGGGAGTTTGAGAACTACCCAAATGCCCAAGAGATGTAGAACCAGCTTAAGATTGCCTTTGGAGGGACTTCAGCAACTAGGTTGCGAGCTCTTACTTTGAAGTTTGAGCAATATGTTATGAATTCAAAACACAGCATAGCTGAACATTTAAGGACAATGTCAGCATTGATCCATGATCTAAAGGCTGCTGGTAATAATCTCTCTGATGAACAATAGGTCACAGTGGTGATACGTTCACTGCCTGAACCTACTTGGGGGCAAATGAAGCTTGTTTTGACACATAGTGAGAATATCAAGACTTTTACTGATATTTCTCGTCATCTCGAGCTTGAGGCAGAGCGCATGGGGGCACACCAAAACACCCTCCTTGTCGCCTAATCTGGGCAGCGGAAGGCATTCAGGCCTAAATGCAAAGGACAAGGGAGGAATGCCAAAGGAGTTGGTAACCTTGGGCCTAAAGAAGGAAAGATAGCAAAGCGCTAAAAGGGCAAGCGTGCTAAGAAGGACAAGGCAAAGATCAAGTGCTACAACTGTGGTAAGAAGGGTCACTTCGCTCGTGAGTGCACTGAGTCGAAGAAGGTATCCATTCTTAACAACTCTGCTATTACTTATGTTTGTACACATGTTTTTGTTGCTCATACTATTCCTGGGTGGATTGTAGATTCAGGAGCAACCAAACATATAGCCAGAGATAGAGTTGGGTGTGTGGATTACAAAAGGATACCAACAGGCACACAGTACGTTATTTTGGGTAACGGAGCTCAAGAAGAAGTCATAGGAGTTGGAACCTACCAACTCAAATTGCGTCTGGGACGTACGTTACTTCTTCATGATGTGCTTCATGCACCTGGTGTCCAATGTAATCTATTTTCAGTACTTACTATGCTTAGACTTGGATTTAGTTTCCGTTTTGATGGTCTTCAGTTGGATTTTCATTTAAATAAAACCTTGTATGGACATGGTTATTTATCTAATAATTTCTTTATGTTAGATTTAGATCATTCCTCTTTTTCTTTCATTGCTCATAATGATGATATTTCTGATTCCGTAATGTGGCATGCTAGACTTGGACACATAGGAAAAGATAGATTGGCTAGACTAGCTAGAGAAGGCCTATTGGGGTCTATCACTAATGTAAGCCTACCTATGTGTGAACCTTGTCTAGCTGGAAAGGTCTGTAGGAAGCCTTTTGGTAAGGCTCCAAGGGCAACTCATCCTTTGGAATTAGTCCATTCAGACATATGTGGACCTATGAGTGTTAAGACACGCCATGGCGTCTCTTATTTTCTCACATTTATAGATGACTATTCACGTTTCAGTTATGTCTATCTGATTTCTCATCGCTTTGAAGCATTAGATTGCTTTAAGTGCTTTGTGGCAGAGTTTGAGAATCAGAAAGAAAGGAACCTAAAGGTTTTTCGAACTGATAGGGGTCGTGAATATTTGTCTAAACAGTTTCAGGAACTGTGTGAGGAAAAAGGGATTCGTTGGCAATTGACGATTCCTGGTACTCCACAACAAAATGGTGTTGCAGAGAGAAGGAATCGTACTCTATTAGAGATGGTTAGATCGATGATGGCGCAAGCCAACCTTCCAATTTTGTTTTGGGGGGATGCATTGATGACTGCTGCCTACATCCTTAACCGTGTGCCTTCTAAGTCAGTTCCCACAACACCATATGAGTTATGGACTGGTGCAAAACCCAATTTGGAGAATTTGCGGCCTTAGGGTTGTGCAGGTTTTGTTCACAGTACTTCCCATAAGTATGGGAAATTGGGCCCTAGAGCAAGTAAGAAAATCTTTATAAGATATTCAAAAAGCTCAAAGGGGTATGTAATGTATGGTGAACATTCTGATGGTGGAATGACTGAGATAGAGTCTCGTGATGTCAACTTCATTGAAGATGATTTTCCAAGCATCAGTGAAGCAAAACAAGATCTCCAGCTTTATAAGCTGCAAGAACTTGAAGGTGTCATACCATCTTTAGGCGAGGGTGGAGAATCACAACTTCATCCTGAAATCGCCAAAGATAGTGGAAGTGATTTTGCTCCTAGTGGGAGCAAACCACTAGATAGTGACACACAAGGATCCAAGGTACGTAGAAGTGAACGTGGAACTATTCCCTGTCGTCATTTTGAGATTGAGGGGGAATCTTTTATATGTGATTCACTGGACCTTGATGAGCCTGCTTCATATGAGGAAGCATTAGCTTCACCTGCTTCACATGAATGGATAGTTGCCATGAGGGATGAGATGGATTCTATGGCAAAGAATCAAGTTTGGGAGTTGGTTGACCTTCCGCCTGGGCGCAAGACCATTGGAAACAAGTGGGTCTTAAAAATAAAGCGCAAGGTAGATGGATCGATTGACAAATATAAGGCTCGTCTCGTGGCGAAAGGCTATACCCAAAGAGAAGGGATAGACTATGAAGAGACTTTCTCCCCAGTAGTGAGATTTGTCTCTATTCGCCTTATTTTGGCTATTGTTGCACATTTGGATTTGGAACTCTTCCAAATGGATGTAAAGACTGCATTTCTCAATGGAGAACTAGACAAGGAGATCTATATGGATCAACCTATTGGCTTTGAGGTCAAGGAACAAGGGCGCAAAGTGTGCCGCCTTAAACGTTCCATTTATGGCCTAAAGCAAGCGTCTAGACAATGGTATTTCAAATTTCATAAGGCTATTATTTCGATTGGTTTTGAAATGATGGAAGAAGACCATTGTGTGTATGTCAAACAATCAGGAAAGAGTTTACTTATCCTGTCTTTGTATGTGGACGACATTTTGTTGGCTGGAAATGACATGGAGATGATTGTCACCACCAAAAGGTGGTTGTCCTCTATTTTTGAAATGAAGGACATGGGAGAGGCTAATTATGTGCTTGGAGTTAAGATCTTCAGGGATCGCTCAAAGAAGCTTCTTGGTTTGTCTCAAGAAACTTACATAAAGATGATCTTAGAGCGATTCCGTATGCATAATTCCAAACCCATAGACACTCCAATTGAGAAGGGACATACATTAAGCCTTGAAGATTGCCCTAAATCAGAAAAGGAAAAGAGAGAAATGGCAAGAGTTCCCTATGCAAGTGCAGTTGGAAGTCTGATGTATGCTATGTTGTGTACTCAACCAGACATCTGTTTTGCAGTTGGTATGGTTAGTTTTTATCAAAGTAATCCAGGACCTGTTCATTGGCAAGCAGTTAAGAGGATTTTTCGATACCTTCGTGAGACATCGGATCTCATTCTTTGCTATCAGGGTGGAGATTTGAGATTGAGAAGATATTCTGATGCTGACTGGGCCAGTGATAGAGATGAGCGCAAGTCCACTACAGGTTATGCATTTCTACTTAGTGGTGCAGCTATCTCTTAGTGCAGTAAGAAATAGTCTTGCATTGCTTTATCCACAATGGAGTCTGAGTATGTTACTTGTTCAGCAGCAGCACAAGAAGCTGTTTGGTTAAAGCGATTTTTCCAAAGCCTAAGGGTGACATCTCTTGCAGATGAAGCTGTAAAGATGTATTGTGATAATATGGCAGCCTTGTCTCATGCTAAAGATCCTAAGTATCATAGCAAAAGCAAACACATACAGACTCGTTATAACTACATTCGTCTTGCTATTACACAAGGAGAGGTGATCCTCCAACATATCTCCACTAACAGGATGGTGGCTGATCCACTTACTAAAGCCATTGCTAGAGATGTCTTTCAGGCTCATGTTAGGAGTTTGGGACTTTGTAGGATTTGATATGTTTTTTGGATACCTTATGGACATTTATGTTTATTCATACTTTATGCAATAATGATGTTATTCATTTTGATTCATCTTGTGATGTAATTGATATTGCATACTGAGCACACGTTATTTGAGAATATGTCACCAGGCTTAGATCGGTCTACTCACATAGACGATCACCCTAGCGCTTAAGTAGCGAGTAGGATGAGACATAGTGATCACTTTGTTTTTTCTGTAAATCAAGTAAGTGATCATCTTGACGCTTAGGGAGGCGTGCAAGATAATATAATGAATGTCGCCTTAGCTAGGCTAAGATGAGACTTATGGGAGTCGCACTTGAAGTGTATCCACAACTTCATGAAGCCTGAATAAAGCCAAATGTGAGATCTTGGACAGGAACTTGATGTGTAACTGTGCTGAGAAACTCAGGTTGGTTGCTTTTGTGGCAATTGGACTAAGATTTGTGCGGTGTTTGAGTGTGACAAGCCCAGTTGAGTGGGCGCTCCGCCGTAGCATACAAATTATACTGTATGTGCTATAGCCAACCAATTAAGGGAGTGATTGGACAAATCCCTACTCCGTCACTATGTGAGCCCTAGTCGACCATTATATGGTCCATTCTGTGCCCTTTTTTGACCTAGAACTATGTCATGAAGTGAATGTTTGATGTCGCTATTTTAGCATGTCATCTCAGGGCCATGATATATACGGTCTCGCGGAGCATGTCTAGGAAAGCGGTCAAGTGCAAATGAATTGACATGAGTGTCTGGGGAAGATTATTTAGAACAC
Source organism: Quercus lobata (assembly GCF_001633185.2). Taxonomy (NCBI): domain Eukaryota; kingdom Viridiplantae; phylum Streptophyta; class Magnoliopsida; order Fagales; family Fagaceae; genus Quercus; species Quercus lobata. Next base: position 30,408,274 of record NC_044904.1, read on the forward strand.
ACCATTTATTTTATGGCTCATAGCCCGGGCGATTAGGAGGAATTTGTTTTTCAACATAATCATGAGCATATTATATGGTATAGGATCAAGTGTTGCTTTGAGTTTTGAACTCATGAGGGATTAAAGAAACTTGATCGGGTGTGATCAAATAATCTGGGGCATAGACGAGATACAATGAGTGATGTACTATGTTAGTTTAGATGGTGACTTAATATAGTACTCCTACCCTACACCTTCTCGTCAGGTCGCACACTCCATTTTTCTGTATAAAGAGAGGATTGGACAAAAGATTGAGAGAAGCTAGTTCTGATTGTAATACCTAGTGTGGACGAGTGGGAGATGTTAGAAATTGGGCTGGTTTTTGTCCAACCTATAAACCATGGCCCATGGATCGTCCACATGGGTTATTTGATAAGTAAGTTTAAATTTGAACTTAACAGATATTGATATGAGTTATCAATATCAGTAATGGAGTCATTTAAATTTAAAAGATGAGATCTTTTAGGGATCACATATATCTGATAGTAAGTGAATCTCTACTAGTATTTAAATACTCCTACATTAGTCAGATAGTGGTTAGACACAATGAGTGAACATACGTATAGTTTTGAGTGCTCTCTCAAAATAAGCCGTCTCTTTGGGACATCATCTACTGTTCCCTAGAATTTGGAGCGTGGAAATTAGGAGAGACTCTAGTAGCCTTTCCTGCGACTTGGAGGTGTTCCACAAAGGAGATCTTGAGGAGTTCGTAAAGCAAGCAAAGTGAAAAATCCGGCAATTTGGTGATCTGCTCCACCAAAGGTATGTGTCTACTTGACCTCTAGTAAAGTATATATTTATTCAACACTTCCAAATCAGAATCTTCTCTCCTGTACCCACTCTCCATCTAGATCCTTGTTCAGTGACATGTTTCGCTCCAACAATGCTTCTCCATGTGTATGAAGAATTTCGGGGTGTATTTGCTGTAAGAAAAGATGAATGTGGAAAATACTTCGCTTTTAGGACTCTAAACAGCAAAGAGTGGGGATTTTTTTATTCAATCTCCAACATTGAATGTTCCTTCATATGACAAGTAAAAGAAAGTGAAGGTTTTGGATATTATTTGATGCAAAAAAAACTCAACCATGTGCCTTTATTATGTCCAAAATTTCAAAGTGAGAGAAATAAGCTCTAGAAGACTATTACAACTCTCTCTCTCTCTCATGAAAATGAGAGCCACTATTTCAGCCTTGAATTATTTGATTGGTGCAGGTGAGACTGTCTTGTGCAGGTGAGGCTAGCCTACAGGTGAATTTTCCTGTCCTCAAGCTCCCGTCAGCTCAAAGCATTGATCAAACTGCTGGAAGCAATGATGAAAATTCTAGAAGAAGTTTCTCTTCAGCATTGGTAAGTAATGAAAGATGTAAATTAATGCTATCCTGCGTATACTTTAATAGACTGTAAACTCATATTACTTATAGAAGCTATTGACAAGTAGCAGAACCTGTATACATTATAAATTCGTAATCTTTAGGATTCCTCCTGACACTCCTGAAACTGCCAACATAACAGTCCCCAGTATCAAATTATCATCTAGAACCATCAAGTGTTGCTGTTTCCAAAACACTCCCTAAGATTTCAATACGTGCTAGGTAATCAGAAGCAACCTTCTCATACACTGAAGGCAAAACATAGCAAGCTCTGCAGAAGGATCATGGCACCATGAGTATTATCCCCAGAAAGATGGCTTTGAGGTCCAAATAATGCATTACTGGCCTCATGCTAAGCTAGCTATTGGCAGTGTTATATGAACAAAGCAGGCCTATCTCCAAGAACAGCTCTTTTTCTTCCACTGCATGATTACATTCGAATCTAGGAATTCTTGTTTCATATACCTGCCAGCCTAATGCAACTATCATTATCTCACCACTCTGAGGCAAGCATCCCATCACTAGAATTACAAGCTAAAGCAACCTAGCTCGGCTATATATTGATAACATTGGCACTTACACAATATTGTAACAGATCCGCTATTGCAGCTAACTGATTTAGTATTGTCGATACATTAAATCATGTTCATGACTCATATTTGACAATGTAAAATTTTATTAGCATTGAAAATTCATAGACAGGGAGAGGTTCACATTTGTTGCATTAATTTGTACATTTTTTTAACTTACAGAGCTGCAAAAAAAATTTATTGGTGACCATATAAAGCTTGTTCAAACAGAGGAAGTTATCTCTGCGAACTACTTATTGATACATAAAGCTTGTACATAATTCAGAAATTTGCTTCCTTTTCAAAAGTAGGATTCCTCATATTTAATTGGCTTGGAGTATTCTTCCATGATTTTCTTCCTCACCAACTGCAATAGAGAAAGAAACATGAGGATGAATTATTTTACCATAAATAAAAAATAAATAAAAACCATAGTACATGGAATCTGGTCAGGACCTTGTTCTAATAACTAAACAGAGATATACATTTGACAAAGTCATTTCTTGCCATGTATCAAATGCATCCCATGGTTAGCACAGAGTCTACAAAGAAACTTCAATGGAATACTTTGTAAATATCATCTCATGCATATGTAGGTAGGTCCAACAAGATTTCAACATCCTCACATGACCATGATTTAGCAATATTAATTGAAGCTTGTTAATTTGTCTCCACTTACATTCATGATCAAATTTGACAATGAATGGGAAAAAAATTACCTTCATGAACATTGGTGGAGATCGGAATATGTGATGCTGAGTTTTTAGCCAAATGTGCATTGGTGGAAATTGGCAGGTGAGATGTTGTGCTTTTAGCTGAATTCGCAGCTGTGTGTTTGGACGATTCTTCATGCCAGAGCAAAGAAGTCACAGCCTCTCTCACCTTCTCCACCACACCTATATCACCCGGAGTTCTCCTTGACCTTGGACTCATTGCCTCAGATATCACTTGAGAAAGTGCTCTCTCATCTTCCCCAGGCTCAAGTTTATGCATCAAATACTCCTTCACTGAAACACCCTTATCCCATATTTGCTCATTAGGATTAGCGTGCGTTCCTATTTCAGGAGCAAAAGAGGAAGAATAAGTTTGTGGAACCGAAGTGCCTGAATAAGTTTGTGGAACTGTCTGGCCTGACAAGGGCTGTGGAGCAATAGCCTCCCTTGATGTGGTCTGTGAAGCTGCTGGTGTTGAAACTGTGAGGCCTTGGACTTTTGAGGCAAGCGCATAGGTTGCATCCGATACTGCAGCATAAGCTGGTGCCAACCTCTCAGTCACAGTTTCAGTTATCGTCTTGTTTGGACTAGTAGTCTTCTCTTTTTCTTGTTCAGCATTACAATTGACACTGCTTGACAAAACATGCTTTTCAGAAATCACAGGTATTTCTCTTGGATGCTGCCTGGCAGTTTCCCTATACATCTCAGGTGCCAGCTCCGATTCATACACTGAAAATGAAATGATATTATATAGCAGAATCCGCCAAGCTAGAACTTTGTTGATAAGGGGCTTTAGGAATTAGGAAACCACATTGAAGTTTTTGCCGTTTACCTCACAAAAAGCAATAAAACAATAAAGAAAGAAAAAACATAGGAACATATCTGTTAAACAAAATGAGGGTGTAATGATTTTACTTGGGGCTCCAAGGTATTCAGCATCTTCTTCTTCTTCTTCTTCTTCTTCATAATCATCTAAGCTGACACCCCAAGAAGGTGTGGTGTTATCATCCTCACTATTCCTCTTCTTGTTGCTGAGAGTATTTCTCAATTTCTTGGCCTTCTCCTTCACTTTGGTGAGAACTGATTTCTTTTGAGGATGGGCATGATCTTCTTCTGGGTCATGATCCCTCCCAAATGTAGGTGATGAGGAGATTGGTGACCACTTTGAACCATCGCCTATGAAAAGCATGATCAAGACAAGGATTTTTCATTGCTCCAAGCATTAAATGTAACATTTAACAAATAAACCAAACCAGCAATGTTATATATAGTTTGAAATTCATGGAATGAATATGTACTAACAAACTCCCTACCACTTGGACCAAAGCACAAATTTATGTAGGATGCTTAAAACCAATGATGGCATGGCTGCAATGAATTACCTCGGAGAAGTTGTTCAAAAGTGGGGCTTGTAGGACTCTTAGGATTATCACCATATCTATGCATGCGGTCAAGACTCATTGTTTTTTAATTCAGAATAGAGAGGGTCCTAGTGTATTTATGCCTTTTTCAAATAACTATAAGTTATGCTGCTCCTTTATCTCTTAACATTGAGAGAAATTTAAGAGAGAGGAACGGTGATCAATTCCGGGGTTCTTGCATGGACAATGAACAAGAGCCACATTTCATCTAGTTCATATATTTGTGGGCTCCATTATTACACTTGGCAACAGAATGTAGCCATTGACTTTTGCTTGCCACTTGCAACTCATTAAGCATAGGGTCGAAATAGAAATTTTTGACCAGGATGGGAACGACCATTTTCCCTCTTCCTGAGGATTATGCCTTGTGACAGGAATTGCTTGTGAAAGACATAATTAAGGGGCATCTAAAATAGCCAACGACTCTGAGGGGACCTGAATCTCCTGATCCATTGAAGTAGGCATAGGATTCTCTTACGTTGCATGGTTAATGGTGAAAGTTGGCATAAAATCTAAAGGGTAGTATTTATTAGTCCGTACACACATCCTTACACAGTTTATTTTTAATCGTCCAAAATAAAGTGGGTAAGGACGTGTGTACAACTCTTATCCAAATCTAAATGCTTTAATCGGAAAGATAAAACTTCTCAAAATAAAATAAAATTGGAAAGATAAAATACATCAGAAATTGTGCTCTCGTTGCATTGTTGGGTTTGAAAGTTCTCTTTTCTTTTTATATTGTTGCAGTGCACTGTAGAACAAAATTTCTTAGAGGAGAAAAACTAAGCCATACCTCTTTTACTTTCTAAGCATTCCATTAGTCAAGTAAACAAAAAAATAAAAGACGGAAGGAATAAATTATTATAACATTTTTAAAAAAAATTGAAGGACCAAACTAAACGTTTAAAATAGAACCTACCCCATATTCAAAATTGCATTTTACCCAAAAGAATATTTCCCAACATTTTTTTCCCAAATGCAGAATAAAGGAAGAAATCGCCATCAGAGTTGGATTTGCAATACAAACTAGAACGGTGTACAAAGATCTTGACTACAATGTCTCACGAGCAATTAAACATGACTTCTTCTAAGCACATAATCCACACTAAGGGTGGTTGTTCATTCCTAGTTAGGAGTAGCCTTCGTCCACATAAGCCCAACTAGTAAAGGACTTGAGGCTTTGGTATGCCATTTACAACCTACTTTGATTTGTTCAAGAGCAATGCTCCATCGAGTATTGGCATTTTATGACTCCACAACTACATGCCTAATGGGTAAAGCCATGGTTGCTTTTTTGTCCCGCCAATTGGTCAATAAAGCACAAGATATTGCATAACATCAGCAGTATGTCCAGTATGATCAACTGAAAAAGGGTGGAGCAATTTCCTTATGAACTTGACAAGTTAGAAGAACTTAAGATTTAACTGATCACCCCGCAGTTGGAAGTTAAAACCATGACTTGATTTATCCTGAAATTGTTAAATAACCAAGCAGTCAGCTTGACCAATCATCAGCAGAAATACCATTGTTTTTAAATGAAAATGCAGTAAAAAATGCTTCAAATCTTTAGAATCGTCCCCACAGAGAATTCACCATCAATCAAGAAAATTGGAACAAGGTGCTACACTGCTACTACTCAAACATGAAAAACCTTTTACATATATTCTTTCTGAAGCATAAGATTCAACTGATCATAATTTTCAAGCTAAACAAGTTATAGTTGGGGGGGGGGGGGGGAGGGCGCTAAGTTTCTGCTGGAAAACCTTAGAATTGAGAAGTTTCTGGTCTAATTGCATCTACTCAGCAATTACAGCTAGAGAACTCTGCTCATCAGATAGATTTCTCTTGGGTCAGCAGAATTTGGTAATGTAGTGGCCCGTGAGCTTGCCAAATGGAGCTTCTTCAATGGTTTTAAGTGTTCAATCTGGCCTGATGCTTTTCCTAGGAGGGTTCTGGACGCTCTTTTGAGGGATGAGCCCTGTTGTATTATTGTTTAGTGTTTTCTTTCATTCTTTCTTTTTATTCACCTTTTGCAGAGAGAGAGAGAGAGAGAGAGATTGTACTATGTAATGGGAGAAAAACTATCCTGAGTAGTATGGAATGTCAAATGTGTTGGAATCTTCCAACCCCATTCTCAATATGCCCAACTCAGCTGATCACCGTATGGCATTAACGGAAGTTTACTCTCTGCCTCTTCTTAACAAACGAGTTCAAGATCAACTGCCCAGGGACACCAAGGGAGTATCAAATAGTCCTTTTCTGTCACACTACAGAATCCATTTCCTATTCGTTCACTCAAATCCAACTATAACCAGGAGTTTTCCTCACTCCTGAATCACACATGAGCTTCCGTACTTTGGATGCATCATCCCAGTAACCCCCTGTCTCCAACACATTTGATAGCAACACATAAGTTGCAGGGTCATTCGGCCACAGCTCCAGTATCTTTTTTACAGAACGTAGAGCAATTTCCTTATTTCCATGAACTTGACAAGCGCTTAGAATAGCTTTGTAGACTGACAGTCCTGGCTCTATTGGCATGCTATTGATAAAGGCTTCTGCCTCATGGAGATTCCCAGCTCGACCAAAAAGATCAACAATTGTAGCATAATGCTCCATTTGGGGAGGTTCAAGAAAATCATCATTTCTCATCAAATTAAAGTATTCAAGCCCTTTGTCCTGCAAACCTGCATGACTACAAGCAGTGAGCACAGCCAGGAAGGTGGTATTATCTGGCTTGATGTGAGTTCTTCTCATCTGTTCAAACAATTGAACAGTCTCTCTACCATACCCATGATGAGCACAACCAGAAAGAAGAGCGTTCCAGGAAATCATGTCATGTCTGTCCATCGATATAAATACTCTCTTAGAATCATCAATAGCACCACATCTTGCATACATGGAAACAAGCCCGTTTTGGACATATAAATTTGCAGCATGTCCACTTTTGAAAACCAAAGCATGGACCTGCTTCCCCTCTTCAAGAGCTGAAATAATTCCAACAGCTTTTAGAATGCTTGCAAATGTGAAGAAGTCTACATCAACACCAGCCAACCTCATTTCAAAGAAGCATTTCAAGGACTCCTCACCATAACCTAAATTAGAAAACCCAGCAATGACTGCGTTCCATGAGATTTGATCCCATTTTGTGACACTCAAACAAATCTTCCGAAATTCCTCCCAGCTACCACCACATTCCGAATATGCAATCACAAGGGTAACCACTATATATGCATTAGACACTAAACCATCCTGAATTACACGGCAATGAATCTGCTTGCAATGATCCAAATAATCAGGACTAGAAAATGAACTCAGCAAACTATTATAAGTTACATAATTTGGCTTAAGATCCCAACGCAGCATATCTTTTACTAAAACCATCGCCTCATCTGGTTGTTGATTTTGCGCATAGCCAGTAACCATGGAACTCCAACTTAAGATATTTTTATCCAACATTTGATCAAATACCCGCCTTGAATCATCCACACTGCAGCACTTTGAATACATATCAACTAAACCTGTTCCCACAACAACCTTAGAGCAAAATCCTGCTTTTAAACTTAGACCGTGCACCTGAGTTCCAAGCCTTTTAGCTTCCAATTGGGAACAACCCACCAAAACAGCCGAAACACTGAATGGGGTTGGAGCTATCCCCACTCGCAACATCTCCAAAAATAAATCAATAGCAATTCCCGGGCAACTAACATGCAAATACCCAGAAACCAAAGAATTCCAAGTGACTACATTTCTCTGAGGCATTTCATCAAACATTTTCTGAGCGCTTGAAATTTCACCACATTTACCATACATATCTACAAGAGCACTGCATATATACACATTTGAACCGAAACCCATTTTGATAATAATTGAATGGCCTTGAATTCCAATATGAAGAAGTCCCAATTTGGCGCAAAAGGACATGAATTTGTTGAGAACGTGAGGGTTGAGTAGAGTCCCATACCCATGAACTTGAAACTGAGCCAAAAGGTCCAAATCAACTGGCCTCGATAGCTTCTCGATAGAGCATACAAAATCGTGTTCTGGGTCAGTGTCACTGTGGAAAGTGTGGGTCATTGGAGCGCGGGAAACCACCCGATTGGCTGCTTTCCACAAGGTGCACCGTATTTGAGAAGCGGACGATCGCAAGCTCATTTCCTAACACAAAACTAGGTGAAAATGTTTGAAGTGTGGAATCTGTGGATGCCATCACCATGGTCCTCTCAAAAAATTTGAAAATTTTATTAATGTTTTATATAAATATAATTATTATTTTTTAAATTTTTTGATACCCAAAAAATATGAGCTCCCCTGAAAATTAAAAGGGATTTTTTAAATAATAAAAAATTATTATATAATTTATATTCAAGAGGTTGAAATTTTCCAGGAGTAAAATCTTACTATTTCATAAAAGAATATAAAGGTATACAACTATATTATTATAGAAATAATAAAAATGCTCAAGTCACATTTATTTTTATAAAATTGAAAAATACATTTAAGACGTGTTTTGTACTCTGTAATAACTCTTGTAATAGGATAGTTATTTCTATTTTTGTATAATTCGATTATTTAGTTGCATCTTTATTAACTTTTCTTTAAATTGTGATATACTAGTTATTCATCTTTAAAATTGTTGTAATACTGGGTGGCTCTACGTGTATGCTCTACGTGTATGTCAGGTGGTTCACTTGCACACCTTGATCACAAATCAGCCTAACCCAAAATCAAATAACAACTTAGATTAGTCCATACCAAAACCAAACAACAACACAAATCACTGATCATTCTCCCTCTTTCTCATATATATTATCATATTTATCTTCTCTATTTGACTATCTATATATCTATAGCTTTCAAAGTAAAGAGCGAGTGTTTGTAAGTTGTGAATATCTCTCTTTATTATAGATTTAGATTATATATGTATGAGTGTGTGTCTAATACTAATTGTGTGTGTTGTTATTATTATTAGGGATAATTACACATAACCCACCTGTGGTTTGGGCGAAAATCACTTTGCCTACCCATGATTTGAAAAGTATCACTTAACCCACCTGTGGTATGTTTCCGTCAATCTCCGTAATCCACCTCAAGCCCAACCGTTACAAAAACACCTCTTAACCCCAAAACACAACATAACGCAAATCAAAACACCCAAAACTTGGAAACTTTTGGAGAAAGAGACCTATGGTGAGATCAACATGTTCTTCGTGGTTTAGAGTGTCTGGAGAGGGAGAAAACACAAGTTTCGCAACATTGAAGCTAGGGAAAGTAGTTTCGGTAAAGAAAATCAACGTATTTGTGTCTGTTCTTGATTTAGGGTTTCAGATTTTGTGTCTGTTCTCATCTCATTTGTGGGTTTAGTGCAGCTTACATCACTAAAGGAGATCCTGTACATAAAATGATGTTGATGAGGATGAGGGTGACTCTGACTCTTCTCTCATTTCCTTCAACTTGTTCTTCTCTACCAAAACGGCTGCATTTCCTTCACCAGCACGACCATTTGAGCCCAAAGCCACCACTCTTATTAAAACTGGACCTTTTCTCTGAAGTCTTAACCCGAGAGATAGAGTAGCTATAGGACCCTGATATCCCAGTATTGTTCTATGCCACCCAAAACCGCCACCCAAAGACCCACTGCCTCAAACATCCACCAATCAAACCAACACCCAAACAACCACCAAACCAACATCCAAAGCCACCCCAACACCCAGCAACTACCGGCGAGCAAAGCCCCCCACCCACAACCCATAACCCATGGCGAGCAAAGCCCACCATCGACGACCACGACAAGTGAAACGAAAACCCAGAAATGAAAAATATTCAAGCCACCATTGCTGTCACCGTCTTCCTACCCCTACCGCCATCGTCCCTTGCTTCTATTGTCACTACAACCTTCAAGCATCTGAACCGAGAGAGACAGAGAAGAAGCTCATCGAGAAGAAGCTCGGTTGTGGCCAGGTCGAGGAGCTCATCGAGGAGGCTCATGAAGATTAGTTTGTGTTGTGTTTGGGTGGTGGGAAAATGGGGGAAATAAAAGAAGAGAAAAATGGGTATTTGGGGGGATGGGGTTTTTAGATTGTTTTGCAATGTGGGACTTTGAGAGCTGAAACTTAAGGTGGAGTGTAATTTGTTTTGTTGTTTTGGTGCGTGGTTTGGTTTATTTAATTGTTGAGAAAGGAAAAGAGTATGAAAATTAGTTTGTGAATTGTTTGGGTTCTGAGAAAATAGGAGTGAGAGAGGCAATGGGGCTTAGGCTTTTTATTTTTTTTGGGTACGTTCTTCATGTTTAAAATTTGTGTGAATGGAGAGAGAGACAAATACCACTTTTTGATCTTGTTTTTCTTGCATTTTTGCTCTATTTTTTGTTTAGGGAGGAGAGAGACATAAAATTTGAGCAACAATACCTATTTACCCCTGATTTTAACAGAGGTGGGTTACGGAAAATAAACGGAACATACCACAAATGGGTTAAGTGATACTTTTCAAACCACAGGTAGGCAAAGTGATTTTTGCCCAAACCACAGGTGGGTTATGTGTAATTATCCCTTATTATTATTATTATTATTAAGATGATTTAGAAAGTTAGTTATGATTTCAAAAAATGTCAAAAATACCCCTAATTTAATTAGATAATCTATATTCTTAAAAAATAAAAAATTGGGTTAAAATTGCAATTCAACAAAATTAAAAAAAAAAAAAAAAAAAAAAAAAAAAAACTACTCGAGAAACTTTTTTCCTAAGAATTAAAACACTCTCTATTTAAATATATCTCACGCACATTTCATATATATTTTCCTAAAAACTAGCACACACTAAATCTAATAGTTTACTCAATTTCAAATCCTAAATTTTAGTTTCTTAAAAATTCCTTCCTGTGTAACCTCACTAAAATTTGAAAATTGAAAAATTATATTAAACTCAAAATAAAAAAAGGGCATCATCGTACGTGCGAAACGCATGTGGTGAGACTAGTTATTATTATTGTAAGGACTTAAAAAGAAAAGCTCAAGCCCACCTAGAATAGTGGCCCCTAGTCCTTCAAGTCAAGCCCAACACAATGAATTTTTTTAAGAAAGTGGGCTTCTGAATCAAGTGCAGTGATAAGGAATTTACAAACTTAGGACCAACAAAACCAAAGCGATTAGTATGATTGAAAAGAACGACAATTCAATATAAGCTCCTCATCGGGCAAGTTTGAGGATGGGTTTCTCATTAAAAAAGAAAAAAGAGTGATATGTTTACAGAATGATGTTGTGCTCTCTCTCTTTATGTCTTTTTTCTTGTAAGGCGTTCATCCCTTATTTATGTGGGGGGTCATTTCCTTATATAGTCCATTTCATTGAATCTGAGCCCTCTATTCGTACATTTTAGGGGAACCATTTAGATGCTTGTCCCATTAAGACCCTTCTACAGGTGGTAGAAAGGGCTATGAGTTGTGAAATCACTGTTCAAGTGTTTTTTCCTCATAAATACGGCCAGTTTAGTTGGTGCAGTGCATTAAATGTGGAGGTGGCAGTCACTTTCCCAGATATTTTCCCCTTTCGTTGCTTGCACGACTCTGTTGTCTTCTCTGAAACTTTACTTTCCAATGTAAGGAGTTACTGAAAGTATTCCCAAGGTGTCTTTACTCCTCGAGATCCTCGATTGGTGAACCAGTCTGCCTTTTCTCCTCAGACCTCTCATTCACAACTTTCGTCTGTTTCAGAATGACCTTGACATCTTCCCTCCTCAGACTTGGTCCACGTGTCAAATTTTAGTTAACATATATGTGGACCTTTAATCATCCTCGGACAGGGCCCATAGCCTAAAAATGTGCTTAGATCATTTACTCCCACAATTATTATTGTTGTTGTTGTTGTTGTTGTTGTTATTATTATTATTTGTTATGTGTGTAAATGTGCGCACATATATATAAATTTAAATAATATAATCATTACGAAATACAAAGGTTTGTCACATGTTTGTGTATTGTTATTATGTTAGAATAACTTTTGTTATAAAGTTAGCGAGTTAAGAAAAAAATAGTATAAATTAGTGATTGTTCAAGCATATAATTAGTTTTTATTTATTTATTTTATAAGAAGCATTTGATTAGTTAAGTAGACACTTAGTATATTATTTATGTATAGATGAGTGTGGGTCAATAATGAATACAATACAAGTGGATTGAATTTTTTCATTTAGTTTAAAATATTTTTATAAAAATAATGACAAATAGATAATGACAACAGAATAAAAATAAAAATGTTATATAAACTTAATTGTAGGGACATAGGGTCAGTGACCAATATTGGCCCACTCCCATGGGGATGGGCCCAACCCAGTATCCATAATATATAGACATAGGATCAGTACTCGAGGATAGCTTGTCGTTATTGGACTAGCTTGGCCCGATGTCAACAAATGGGCTGGGGACAACCAAAGACTCAATAGTCAAATATGGGATCGGTAACTGAACACTGTTAGTGCCTTGGGGGAATCTACTACCGAGCGTTGTTTGGTGTCTATTGCAAATTTCAAGAAAATCTTCAGAGTAAACCAATTTATGAGGGATTCTAAGCAAAAGTGGGGGCCACATGTGAAAAGATGGAGAAGTAATCATTTAGGTCCCCACTAAGGGGAAACTATAAAAAGAAAGAGAGGAAGAATGGAAGGGGTTTGGCAAACATAGAGGGGTGTGAGATAACAAGGGAGAAAGAGGGAAGGGTAAGGTAGAGGCTTATGAGGCAAAAGGTTAGAGGGTTGGGCTGTCAATCAGTGTTTGAAGCAATACTTAGAGTCTGTTTAGATAGAACTTATTTTGCTGAAGTTGAAAACTGAAAACACTGTAGCAAAATAATTTTTAAATGTGTGAATAGTGCCGTGGGATTTATTTTTAATGAAAAAGTTGCTGAAAAGTGGAATTTGTGGGTTCGTGAACAGTGCATGGATGCACTGTTCACCGTGGAAAGTTAACAAAACTGGCTCAAAAAAAAAAAAAAAAAAACTGTTGAAAACGCAAAAGCTGAATCCAAACCCAGCCTTAGTAGGAGTGCAAGGAAACCCTCTTAAAAAAATTCCATGGAGTCTAATAACCCTAAGACTGAAGATGCATGAGTACGAGTACATGGACACAATATTTCTTGAAAAACTTAGGGTATGATATGTTAGGGATACATTTATTAATTACTTATTAAATATATTTTATATATATTGTTAAGCATTTATTTTTCATACATTATTAAACATATATCAATTTAAGAGCAATAATGGATAATACAGCGAATCTATAGGCATTAACTAATGTTTAGAATACAAACCAATCCAAATGAGTAAATAAAGGATAGCTAGATAAATGTTCGAAACTAATATATATATATATATATATATATAATATAAATTAAAATTCATACAAGTTTGGGCTATCTCTCACTATCAAGGATTGAGTTACAATGCTTCTCAAAAAAAGAAAAAAGAAAAAAAGATTGAGTTACAAAGGTATTCAAGCTGAATCACAAGTGTATCCTAGATGTATTGACACTTTTCTTTTCACAAAAAAAAAAAAAAAGACTTGGATATGTATCTTAGAGGTATCCAATATGATACCGGTACGTTATGTATTGGATACGGGTACGCAAGGAAAAATTGAGTACCTATACATCCATTCTAGCCTAAGGCTCTTTTGAATTGGTAATTAAGAACTTAATTTATAATTATCTATGCAATAATATTATGGGCACAACCATTTCAATACCAAATTTTACAATTTTTTGACTTATATAATTGTGAATGGTCTATGAAAAGTAATAGATTGCACAGTTAGATCACATTCGAACAAGTTAATAAGTTGTGAAATTATGTGAGATATTAAGTGTGTTGATAGATTGAAAGAATTAATTATTCTAAAAGAAAATAAAATGTCTTGACAAGCATTGTAGATCTCGCCCCCAAACCCGAAGAACTCTCATCCACCTTTTGAAACACAATTCAAACCCAAAAGAAGTCAACTCAAGTCATCAAAGGGTGCAAACAAAATATATGATAGAAGATTAGATTACTACTCTCTTCAAGACCAAGATTCCAATCAGTTTTTGATGTAGACGGAAATTGAATCACAGATATTTTATTTAACTATTAGAGACTTTTGTTAATTGAGTTAAAAAAAGTAAAAAGAAAAAAAAGAAAAAAAGAGTCAAGTGGCATGGTTGTGTAATACTTGTGGTTAGTCGTTCGGTGGAAGTGCCAACTCATCCACTCCCTTTTTTTTTTTTTTTTTGGTCTCAATTAAACAAACAAATAAACAAAAAAAACCCAAACCCCGTCCAAAAAAAAGAGTCAAGTGGCAATAGTAGTGTAATACTAGTGGTTAGTCGTTAGGTGGAAGTGCCAACTCATCCACTCCCCCTGTATTTTTTTTGTTTTTTCTCAATTAAACAAACAAACAAAAAACCCAAACCCCAAAAAAACCCAAACCCCGTCTTCCCTTCTCTTTTTTCACTTCACTGCTGCTCCCCAGTCCCACCCCTTATCTCTTCACTCTCCTCTTCTACTTTCTTTGTTTCTGAGAAAACAAAGAAAGAAAGAATGCATTCCTTCGCCGCTCCAACAACCCATCTTCATTCCACAACCCCAGCTCTTTCTTCCCGACGGCGCAAATTGCCTTCTCCTTCTCCCTCCTCCTCAAAACTCACCGTTCAATGTCACCTTTCCCCTTCCTCTTCTCAAAACCCTAATAATACTAAACCCCTCAAATCCTCTTCTCCCTTCAAACCCCTCTTCAAAACCCTCGCCGCCACCTCCGCCGCCACTCTCCTCTTCCACCTCCGCTCCCTCCCCTCCCCCTTCTCCTCTTCCTCCTCCGGAGGTGGTGGTGGTGGCTCCAACGGCGGTAACGGTGGTGGATTTGGAGGCAACGGCGGCGACGGGAACGGAAGCGATGGTTTCAACGATTTCTGGAACAAACTCCTCTCTCCGGCGACAGCCAACGCCGACGAGCCCCAAAACCAGGACTGGGACGCCCATGGCCTTCCCGCCAACATCGTCGTCCAGCTCAACAAGCTCAGCGGCTTCAAGAAGTACAAAGTCTCCGAGATCCTCTTCTTCGATCGCCGCCGCTACACCACCGTGGGAACTGACGACTCTTTCTTCGAAATGGTCTCTCTCCGGCCAGGCGGAACCTACACGAAATCGCAGCTCCAGAAAGAGCTCGAAACCCTAGCCACTTGCGGAATGTTCGAGAAAGTCGACATGGAAGGGAAAACCAATCCGGACGGCACGATTGCCGTCACCATTTCCTTCGCCGAGAGCACTTGGCAATCGGCCGATAGGTTCCGGTGCATCAATGTCGGTCTAATGCCGCAATCGAAGCCGATAGAGATGGACGCCGATATGACCGATAAGGAGAAGCTAGAGTACTATAGGAGTTTGGAGAAGGATTACAAGAGGAGGATCGAGAGGGCGAGGCCGTGTTTGTTGTCGCCGCCGGTGCATAGAGAGATAATGCAGATGTTGAGGGATCAAGGGAAAGTGAGTGCAAGGCTTTTGCAGAGGATAAGGGACCGGGTTCAGAAGTGGTACTATGATGAAGGGTATGCGTGTGCTCAGGTTGTGAATTTTGGGAATTTGAATACCAAGGAGGTGGTTTGTGAGGTGGTGGAAGGTGACATTACTCAGAGTAATATTCAGTTCTTGGATAAGCTTGGAAATGTTGTTGAAGGGAACACCCAGGCTGCTGTGGTGAAAAGAGAGATGCCCAGACAGGTATTTGCATTTTTATGTTCTATACTTCTGATTAAGATATGTAATGGGTATTTGCCTAATTGGTTGTTTTCTTGGATTTTAGTAACTATGCAATTAAAGTTGGTGATTTTTAATTTTTTTGAATATTTCTGTGTAATGGGTAATTGCCTAATTGTTGGTTTTTGGATTATATATGTGTGTTTGGATTAGCTTTTTGCTGAAAGTTGGCAAAATTATACAGTTGTAACTAGAGTGAGGCTTTAAAGTGCTGTACATAAGCAAATAAACCGAAAAGCTAACCCAAACTCACACCTTGATTTCAAGTCACGACCTTTTTCTATTTGGCTATTGATTTTAGAGTTACAGATTTCAAACTTTAGGAGGGTGATTGGCTTTAAGACTGTGTGCTTTTGTTTTGAACGTTAAATGGGCGATTCATAGGTAAAAGAGATTGGATGGATGATTGATTGGTTGTTTATTTCTGTTGGTGAATGTATGTATCGGGATGACAGCTTCGACCGGGCCAAGTTTTTAACATTGAGGCAGGGAAGCAAGCTCTAAGGAACATTAATTCTCTAGGTCTGTTTTCAAACATTGAGGTGAACCCACGGCCTGATGAGAAGAATGAGGGAGGTATAATTGTTGAGATAAAGCTTAAAGAACTAGAACAGAAGAGTGCTGAAGTTGCTACAGAATGGAGTATTGTTCCTGGACGTGGAGGGCGTCCCACTCTGGTATACTTGCCTGTCTGTTTATATCTCTGCTCTCTGCAGTCTGCCCCCCACAAATCATCAAATTTTTGGGGTTACAGTTTTGAAGGTCTCATTGTATTTTCTTCTTTCTTGTGTATGTCGCATGTTTAGGCTTCATTACAGCCTGGTGGAACTATTACTTTTGAACACCGGAATCTCAGTGGGCTAAACAGATCCATTATGGGTTCAGTGACTACCAGCAACTTCCTGAATCCTCAGGTAAGCTTACTTTAATGTAAAACTATCTTTCTCAATTTTGTTCTATGATTGATTTAGTTTCATCTGTGGAAGATCCTGTACTGTGCAATGTTCTGATATCTTCTCTCCTCAGGATGATCTTGCTTTCAAACTTGAGTATGCACATCCTTATTTGGATGGCGTGTATAATCCACGCAACCGTACTCTGCGAGTGAGCTGCTTCAATAGCCGGAAACTGAGTCCGGTCTTCACTGGTGGGCCAGGGGTGGATGAAGTCCCCCCTATATGGGTTGATCGAGCTGGAGTTAAGACTAATATTACAGAGGTATTGTTTTGTGGTTTTATGTTTATTGGTTTGTTATGTGAGCAATTTTCAGTAAATTTTTTATGGTGATGACTCAATGTATATTATCATTATATGCCTAGCAGAATTTCACCCGGCAGAGCAAATTCACTTATGGACTTGTAATGGAAGAGATAACAACACGTGATGAAAGCAGTCATATCTGTCCAAATGGCCAAAGAGTGCTGCCCAGTGGAGGAATTAGTGCAGACGGACCTCCCACAACCCTCAGTGGTACTGGCATTGACCGAATGGCTTTTTTACAAGCAAACATTACACGCGATAACACCAAGTTCTTAAATGGAGCTATAGTTGGGTCAAGGAATGTATTTCAGGTGAGTTTAGCTTCTAGTAACATGTAGCTTGATTTTTATTTGCAAATGCCTTCTACTTCTATTTTGGTTTGAAAAGACCTTGGAAGGAAGAAAAATGCATAAAAGATCTTTAGGAAGGAAGCCATATTATCAGGATCATCTTATTTCCAATCAATTTTTGTCAGGAGCCTTCTTTTTCTTTTTGGTATTTTGATAGTTTCTGATGAGTCAAGAGGACTTCTGTCCTTGTTTCCAGCTATTTCACTAGTGTTCAATGGATATCATAGTTATTATGATGGTTGGGAGTTGTGAACAATTTGAATTAGAAGTTTTTGCTCTATACATGAACATTGTTGTCCACCAGTTTGCCAAATTTTCTATACTACACATCTTGGTTTGTCAATTTTTCTACACTTCATCTTATTTCCTATCTATTGAGCATATTTCATGTATAAACTGCAGGTAGACCAAGGCCTCGGCATTGGCAGCAAGTTTCCGTTCTTCAACCGCCACCAGCTAACATTGACACGATTTTTCCCGTTGAAGGAAGTGGAAGAAGGTGCTAGTAATCCCCCACCACCTGTCCTTGTCCTTCATGGCCATTATGGTGGCTGTGTTGGAGACCTTCCAAGTTATGATGCTTTTACCCTTGGAGGTCCCTATTCTGTGAGGGGTTACAACATGGGTGAGATAGGTGCCGCCAGAAACATCCTTGAGGTAGGAATTATGGGAGAGATATTTGATTAAGCAGTCCTTTAGATGTAGTAATCCTAAAATACTTAAATGTTTCAAAGAGATAGATTATAAGCAATTAAAAGAGCTTACTATCTATATATCCTATGGATGCAAAATATGATTATGGTTATGATATTTGTACTGCTCCATGGGTAAAAAAAACATCTGATTCCATGTCCTGACGTTTCCTACAGCTTGCAGCAGAGCTACGGATACCCATAAAAGGTACACATGTGTATGCATTTGCAGAACATGGCAATGATCTGGGAAGTTCAAAGGATGTCAAGGGAAACCCAACAGAAGTCTACAGACGGCTGGGTCATGGGTCTTCATATGGTGCTGGTATAAAGCTAGGTCTAGTCCGAGCTGAGTATGCTGTTGATCATAACTCCGGCACTGGTGCATTGTTCTTCCGATTTGGGGAGAGGTTCTGAGATGCAATTGGTTTCAATTTTTTCCCCTGATTACATTATGGTCGTTAGGTTTTGGGATAATTTGGAGTTGTACGTTAGCAGAGGCTTTTTAAGATGCTTGAAACTAATATATATGATTCAATTAGAGTGGAAGTATGTATTTTTGTTTTTGTTTTTGTTTTTGTTTTGATTTTTATTATTTTTGGTGACTGATTTTGATGAACTATATCTGGTTCTCAAAGAACTAAGAGTTGTGAGAAGATCAACATGCTGGATAGTATAGATGAGTGCATAATAAATATTCTTATTTTACTGCAGTGCTCCGTATGATAGAAGCCTAAACCATGTGAATAAGTTAAAGAAGTATATCACTGATGCATGGTCGTTCTCATTATTGAATGCTTGGGTTGAATCCACTGTTACAATGTTAGCCGCATGTCATAAATATCCTTTCTCAGGGTTACCTTCCTAGAACTAGAATATGGATTGGGCTGCTGTCACTTCCTTACTACCCTTTTTGTTTACCAGCAAAATGAAAAATAGGGTTTGGGACTTGGGAGGGTTAACCGTCTGGCTGGAGTGAAATCAACCTTCATTTTTTGGGTAAACAGCTTCTAAAAGCCTATTTCGGTTAGATACTGTTTTATTGGATTCAAAGTCTCAATGCAGCCCTTTGTTATAATTGAAAGTTGAAACGATAGCAACACGTTAATAGCCATAGAAAACAACCTTGCCCTTAACACAAAAGGGGAGAGTCTGAAAGAGAGAGAGGAAGGTAGGGAATACCATTTGTGAAACAATTTTCATTGATATCCTCACTTGCTATCTCTTAAGAGTCAAAAGTGGAAATTTATTTTCAAATTGTTCTACTAGGGTCTGAACATAACATTGTAGTAGGCTAGTAGCTTTTGCAAGCGAAAAAAAGAAAAAGAAAAAGTAGATTGATTTCTTTGGCCGATTAAGTACAATTAATGCTTAAAGAGAGCAGCAGATGAACAAGCTTATTTCTCGCGAGTCCAATATCTCAAGTCTATGCAGTCCTTGCATATATTCCCTCCAAAACTCTTTTATAAAAAATTATAGCTGTAATTTTCGTTACTTCAAAAAAAAAATTATAAATAAAAGAGAAGAGAAATTAAAGCTATAAATGAGTCAAGTCAAATTGAGTATTAAAGTTAAATTAGTTCATTCATTTATTTTTTTTCAACACAAACCAAATTCAAGTTCATCAGTCATCACCATCATTTATTCATTTTTTTCAAATACAAACCAATTCAAGTTCATCACCAAGTTAGCTTGCATGTTCAAGTTTAATCCATTTTCTTGTTGAACTAACTTGAGCTTATTTATTTGATTAAATTGTTCTTTCTCCATATATAGTAGACACCATGACTCAAATATCCCCTTCACAAATTTATATTAATAATTAAAATATAATTGAAATTATATTATTTGAATTAAATAGATAAACTAATTTTCGTCTATACTTATTGTGGGAAGTAAAAGAATCCCCGTCCAGGCCTTAGGCCCAATAATTGATTGGGCCACGAGAACGAACTGGCCCAAGCCTATATGCTTAAAGGAGTCCCAAAGGGCAACAGGTTGTGAGAAAGAGAAAGCTGAACCATTTCCCATATCCAAGAGAGGAAAACATCACGGGAAAAAGGCTCTCGTGGTGAAGGTGAGGGACAAACCTTACTAGAAGCAAGACACATGGATGATCCGCATGTAGCTCCCAAACAGTGCCTAGTACTGTGGGAAACTTCTAGAACACACAAGAAGGTTGGAGATTTTCACCTCTGCATCAATTTGGGAGCCCTCACTTAACCTCTACCGCATTAATTACATTTGACACAACCTAAACAGAGAAAATATCCCCCAAAAGACAAAGCTCAAGGATAAGGGAGGGGACGAAACCGATAAAGTAAGGAAAAATATCCCTGAGTATTTAGCTGGTAACAGGACAACTCTAGGGATAAAAATAAGAAGTGTCCCTATAACTAAGGAGGAAGAAGCAAAATAGAGGAGGTTCTTTTTTGGTCTAGAGAAAAAAAAGAAGTGAGACAACCTAGGAAAAAGAGAGAGAATGTATAACACCACGGGGATAAGTAAGGAACTAGGATGTAATACTTGTAATACCATGGTAACATGTACTTTGTCAATGAAATCAACTATTTGAGCTTCCCATTGTAAAGTGTTTATCCCCAATTGTTCTACTATAAATAGATTGTGTGAGACCTGTTAGCTGTAATCCATGGTGATCCACGAGGCCTAGTTTTTGCCCGCCCACACTTATAAATTAGATTTATCAACCTTGTATTATTGAAAATTATATATGCATTATTTATATTATTAAAATATTACAAATAATAATCCGATATGTTACATGCTTATTTACAAAATTACACAATTCAATCTCAAATCTATGTACATGAGATTTCTCAACCAAAAAAAAATAAAAAATATATATGTATAATACATATTATTATACTTAAAATCAAGCTCATACTCACAAGCTTGTACAAGAACATTTTTATATATATTTATATTTAAATTGAAATCGTTTCAAAATTGAGCTTAAACCTAAGCTTGAGCATGGATTATTTGCTTAATAAATGAATATAAAAATGCTTTTGAGTTGGGCCTAAATTGTTTATAAACAGTGTGATTCATTTACAACAATATTTGAGAGGAATATGATTTAGGCCTTAAAAGCCATTTTAAGATATTTAAAAATGACACTGCACAACAGTTCCTCTACATGTTTAAGGTGGCAAACAAACTTGGTCTTCACCTTTAACATCTGCTGACCATGGGTCAATGCAAAGCTGCATTTCCTGCTATAAACCCAATTCCTTCTTCAACTGAGCAAGACTAGCTTCTATATCGTTAATATTGTCCTCAATGCTGCTCTCCTCTCCTGCTTTCTCTTTACCAACACTTCCACTTCTCTCTGTCCCAGATGTTCTAAAAGAACTGTCTTTCTTAGGTCCTTCACTGCTATTATATGCTTCTTCATCAGTTATGTTGAGTTCCTTCTCAAGAAATTCCACAAATTCTTCTCCAATTTCCTATCAAGTGCAAATTTACAGAATATAAGATAGTTTTCCTCCACTGGGACTCTTCCTTATAGATTACACAAGTTTTCATGAATACATCATATTTTAAATATTTAAAGAAAGTTATATATATATATATATATATATATATATTGTGTGGGTGTGTCTGTGTGTGTGTTTTATAAATTAAATCTGTGAAGAAAGTTTTGAGATGATTATGTTCATGTATACATTGTAACTGATAAAGACAATAATGTCTCACCGCCAATTCTTCCCATAGGCTTTTTGGCTTTCCTTGTGAAGCAGCATTCACTTCCCAATTCCGGAATTCTTCTTGAAGATCTTTAAAGAAGTCCTCTGTGACATCAAATCCAGAATTAGAGCACCTTGATGAAGTAATATTGCAGCATCAAGGGGAAAAGTAAACAGATGCCAAACAAGATTTATGGATAATGAAAGTTGGCTTTATGGCCTATATGATGTCTAACAGAGAGGACAAATCTACCTATTGTTATTTGAACATCCCTCAAAAAATTACCTGCAGCATAAAGGGCTTAATTATAAGAACATAGAGAATAGAGAATAAATCTAACTCTGAAAAAGGATTAGATAGAAAACAAGGAGAAGGGCAGAAAATCTTTTCTTTGACCATTTGGAGGACTAACAAAGAGGATTTTTTTTTTTTTTTAAATGGTTTTTGCAGAAGACATAAAAAGGATGGATGACATGCAGGGAAGCCAGGTGTAATGGCTATGAGGAAACCAAAGGTAACGCGGACATGGACCACTAGAGTCCACCAAACAAGAAGATAATATGCAGATGACATAAAAAGGCAGCGAGTCTATTGATCTAAAGGTTCATTAGGAAATTCCTTTCATTATAAATTTGTTCAAGTTGTTGATCCAAATATATTAGTCAATCTAGACACTCTTTTAAAACCTTCTTGTTGAAGAATGCAGTTACTTGGATGGTTAGGATAAATTTTACAGGTCCATTGTAAGTTATCTCCTTCGGTTAAGGTTCCACTTAACCCGCATGTCACTCTGCCAACCACATAGTGACATGTCAGTGGCAGAAAGGCCAATGACATCTAGGTCAATTGGTACTTCTTGGTATTTCCAACGGAGATTTCCAAGGTTTAAATCCCCCTTCTCTGAAGAAAATGTACAAAAAAAATTTTAAAAATGAAATGGAGAATTTCATTTTAAAAAAAGGCAGTCTTGCAACCATTGAAAGGGAATGCATCGAAGTAGACACCCTTCATCATGTAAATACTAAGTATAAATTAGAAAATAGACTTCCATGTTCATACAAACTTTTTAAATCCTGCCAAATCAGTTAAATATTAATAGGATTATAAGTTTTTACCAAAACCATAAAATTCTTCATCTTGTGTTTTTGTACTTTCGCTTCTTTGAGCATCTGAGTAGGAATAATCGGATCTGCGATTTCCAGTGTTATATTTCCTCCTAGATTCAGAACTCATCAACGTATTGTATGCATGTTTAATCCTCATAAATTTCTCCTTTGCATTCACCTGTGCATCAAAATTTTTATTAGCACCATCTATCAACATACACGTTAAAGAAGCAGATTTAGGTTAGAAATTTAAATACGCTTTACCAACTGCATGCAAACTATGAACTGGTGTAGTGTACTCCTAATTATTTGTGTCAAGAAATAATAAACTAGAAAAGGTAGCAGCACAATAAAACTCAAGAATGAAAAGTATTGTTGTACAAGATAAACTGCCAAAAAAAAAAAACACAATATGCTGTGAAGAGGTAAGGACTTTTTCCTTCATCTTTTAAAGCATCCAAAATATACAATAATAAGAAACACAAAAAGGTATGCTGGTAGAATGTAAGTCCAGTTGAAATCATCAAAGAATGGTCAGTTAGTTTCTCATGCTAGACCTATATAGCTAACATCATTTGTGGTCAGGAGCAGCGCCTGCTTAAAGTCTAGAAGCATAAAAATGGTTAATGATATTTAGATAGGTGCTCATCCAACTTCTTAACTACAAACTGAGGTAGGTTAAAGCAATAATAACACATGAGGTTAGGTGGAGATTATTGAGCACTCCACAAAGGAACATGGAAACTTAAAATGAACTCCTTAGTACCATAATATCCTGGCCGGTTTCTACATAAAAGGAGATTCTGTATAAGCTTGTCTCTACCTGTAGGGTTCCTAGAGACAGTTAATACATCATTTCAAAAATTATATTTTAAAAACAAGACATATGTATGCACACTAATTTTTGTAAGTCATTAGTTTGCCTTTGCATGAATAACCCAGTGAAGTACACATTTAACTAGATATTTTGATCAAACTCCACATTTCTTACTCATTTCAAACTCCACATTACAAAAAGAAAAAAAGTCCATGGTGCAGATAAACTAGAAGGCAAAACATAGCCAAGGTTATGTAAAAATATTCTTCTTCATAGTGAAACACGCATCAATCTTACTAATGACTTTTGTTAGGCTTGGAAGTATAAAATTGACTGTTCATCCTATCTTCCTAATGAATGGCATATTGGGGAAACAGGTGGTTGAAATTACCCTTCAAAGAAAGTTTATTGTTTGAAGTAGAAGTGATCATCTAAATTACATATCTACTCCCTTGGATTAGCAATTCACGACGAGGTTTTGAGTCTCAAGTACTTCTATGAATTGCTCTCACAGAGTTCTAGGTGTGATCATAGTTGTTAAGGCATAATTATCACAAAGCAAGACGTTTGGCCATTCCAATTTTCTTAAATCGTTCAAGAGAGAAGTCTGGATTTTCATGATTTACGTAGTCACCAATGAAAAAGGATTTATTTATTTAACAAATTGCCTTTAGTCGTATCCCCAACATGTGATATACATATATAATTTGTCATAATTGTGTGGTTAGTTTTCTCGTGTTTCCAAAATTTTCATTGCCATTCTTCTCCATAATATTTCTCAGGCCAAACCCACAAATTTTTTTCACCTAATTATTTCTAACCAAACTCCTATAAAATACTAATCATATCTAATCAAACTCCTTAGAATAGAACTGCCGCCACCAACAGTTTCACATTCACATTTTCAAGCAAGTAAAGCAGAAATTGAATTAAAGAACATACTATGACACAATCAAAATAAAATTCTTATAAAATCAATTAACACAGGAAAAAAGAAAAAGAAAAAAAGTAAAGATAGAGTTTTTAACTTTTCCTATATGTTAACCAAGAAAGGGGGAAAAATTGGATAGAGAGCTTAATTTAGTAATTTACCCCCTTATTGACATCAGGATGATACTTGAGAGCAAGTTTTCGATAAGCCCTTTTGATTTCACCCTGAGTTGCAGAGGGAGACACCCCCAAAACCTCATAAGGAGACTCTCTGAGACTCGCTCTCAAATAGGTAATACCACTTCTTCTTTTCTTCTTGTAATTCCAGAAACCAGGCGTGGAGGACTTCGGAGCTAGAAAACGAAGATTGGATTCACTTTTAGAACTGAATCTGCAAATGGGTATCGAAGATTTGGTTTGGTTTTGCAAAGAGAGAAACGAAAAGTGAGGAAGAGATCTGGAACAGAGGCCAGAGAAACAGGGGAGGGTGATGTGTGGTGTGAGAGGCAGAACCAACCCACACATGTTCGTCAAGTAAACTAAATCTACTATAATCTATGTTGTGACAATTAAGATTCTCGTTGAGACATGTTGCTTTGGATTTGGTTCCTGCCTTGTTCTTTGACTAGTGGCCCGGTTTTCTTGATATACTCTGTTTCAGATCAGGTAATTATTCACGGTCGGAAATTGTGTTGTTTAAGGTCACAAGATTAGGATCCTCGATACAGTTAGCTAATTCTTTAAATGTTATCGTTCTATTCTTCAAACAGGTGAATTAAATTTTATAGGTCAAAATAATCCTAGGATCACACACATTTACCTGTCTTAGTCCAGGAAAAGGGAAGAGTTAACAAATGCTAAGAGCATTGGTTTTAGTCTAGAATATATTTTTAGAAATTTTTTGTAAGAGAAGAAAAAAAGTAACTAATTTTTTTAAGGACTTTTTATACTTTTCATAAAAATATTATTAAAACTATTTTTTTAAAAAAAACTCTTAAAATAGTTCATTAATAAATGAACTTAGGGTCATACTAACAATTCATTTTAGAAAAGTTTTGACATCACTTTAATAGAAAATGAAAAAAGCTCTCAAAATATTAATTGTTTTTTTTTTTCCTCATAAAAACTTTTTTTAACTGGATTCTTAATCAGTGCCCTAAGGGCACTCGTTAACATTTCCCATGAACTTAAGGGTTTTCATTATTCGCACTCTACTATATACTAGTAGTCTAAGGGTTTTACTAACACATTTCTTTGGGGTATACATTAGTAAACTATTTTAAGAATTTTTTATAGAAAAATGAAAAAGTGACTAACTTTTTTTTATAGCTTTTTAAATTTTTCATAAAATGTTTCCTAAAATTGATGGTTAATATATGTCTTAAACTCCAACCAAAACCATAGTCTAATATCAATTAGTGAACCCAATACTAATACCATTTGTGGTTCACTAATTGTAAATGTTTGTCTAATATACAGTTCTCTATATCATTTATTTTAAATAAAAAAATATATAGAGCAATGGTGACGGAGAAGTATATTTTATAATCTTTTCGCAATTTATTATCTAACGAGTATTATTATATACACAATAAATTTTGCACTTGCTGAGTTGGCAAGTTATTATTAATTTTCATATGAGCCCACTATTAATATTATTTTATTATCCATCATTAATAATTTGCCACCTTAGACTTGTGTGAAATTTGTTGTCAATTTTGGTATGCCTCTAAACTTATTGTTATCTCAATAAATTGAGATTGGTGGGGATATGTACCCAGTACCAACCATTATTATTCCTTTGAGGAAAAGTTAACGAATACTCTGAAGCCAATTTAGGAAATATATTTAGAAACTTTTTATAGGAAAAGAAAAAGTAATTAGTTTCTATGAAAGCTTTTTATATTTCTCGTAAAAGTGTTACAAAAACTTTCCTAAAATAGTCAATTAACAAATATCCTAAGGTTAAGGGTCCTCAATCCTTATTAACCAAACACTTATTTTTTTTTTTTATCTATGAATTCTATCTTGTTACCTCAATAAATTGTGTATCTAAATTAGTAAAAACAAATATGCAAAGTAACATCCTCTCCCATTTATTTTTGAAATGGAGGGAGATTAGTTTGCTATGAAGATCTTTTTTTACTTATTTAAAAGTATACATTGTAGGGATAAAAGCCTAGGATAATATGTTGGGCCTTGGGCTTTCGTCCGAGGACGCTGAATGGTCCGAGGAGGGACAAATAGTCATTTAGGGTCCCAATTTAAAGTCTCATGAGTAAGGAATGAATGAAAGGTAATCCGAGGAGGAATTACTCCTCGGATGTTTACTCCTCGGATGTGGCGTGTGCAGCTTAAATATGTATTCCAGCAATTAGAATGACCCTCCAAGAAGTTGCAATAATAGGAACGTGCTTCATGAACATACAAGAAGGCAGGAAGACCAAAAATATCTAGGGGAAAGTTGCTGCCACCGCATTAAATGCATGACAGCTACTTTTCTGACTGCATTTATGTGGAGAAGACCTCTGAACAGTGTTACCTTGACTATCACAACTCACAAAAAGCCAGAGAGGATGTCTGATGGGACAGGTACTTAAGTGGAGGCTCAGATGATCAACAAGTGTAAAATTAAAATGTCCCAGAGGGAGCTATATAATGTGAGAGACCCTCCCTGAGAGAGTGAGAGAAAAAAGAGAGCAACAAGACTATAGCAATCTAAATTGTCTTTGTATTCAATTGTAATCAATATATACAAGTGTGACCTCCTCGAACTAAAAGTCTATCGATATCAGAATCTCTTATTTAGTGTTTGATTGTCATTTAATTCAGTACTAGTCATTGTTCAACTCATTAGGGTCTAGTTCTTCGACCCACCCTCTACAAATTTATTGTATTGGGCTCATTGGACCAATATCCCATACATTTTAGGCTTGGACTATAAATCAAGACCCTACAATTGGCGCCGTCTGTGGGAAGAACTTGTGTGATAGTGAAAGCAACGGTCAACTATAGTAGATTCAGGCCTACACCAGGCAGAATCCAGAGCATCTCAACGTGAAAATCCTTTCGCCAACCTTAAGCGTAGGAGAGATCAAGAGGGCAACGTGCACATTACGCATACAAGCAAAAGCCACTCTCGAGTTGGGAGTCACGTCTCTCAAGAGCAACACAATAAAGCCATGCAAAGGGAAATCAACCAGTTAAAGAAGAAATTACGCCATGCACAACAAAAACGAACTCCCACCCCATCTGATTCCTCTTCTAATGATGAGAAGGATAGCGCTTATTGACGTAAATCAAGGACTCCTCCTAGCGAATCCTTCTCATATGAAGAGAAGCACTACAGTGAACGCAGATGCAAGAGCCCAACTCACAGAGGAATGGGAAATGATGCGATGAGCAAAGTCTTGAACCAGATTTCCAAGTCGCCCTTCACACATAGGATAGAAAGGGCAACTCTTCCTCGGCGTTTCCATCAGCCAACATTCACTATCTACAACGGGCGAACGGACCCAGTGGAGCACGTGAACCATTTCAATCAGAGAATGACTATCTATTCTAAGGACGAAGCTTGATGTGCAAATGGCGATGAGATGGTTCGACAGCCTGAGAATTGATTCTATAAATTCCTTCAAGGAGGTCACTCAGGCATTTGGCTCCCATTTTATCACATGTACCAGGGTCCTTCGGCCCTTAGACTCCCTATTGTCTTTGTCCATGCGAGAAGGGGAGACCCTAAAAACATACTCGAACAGGTATTGGGAGATGTACAATGAGATAAATGGTAACTTTGAAGACGTCGCCATTAGTACCTTCAAAAGCGGCCTCCTAACCGAGCATGGTTTAAAGAAGTCCCTAACAGGAAAACCTGTCACCAGCTTGCGCCAACTCATAGACCAGATTGACAAGTATAAAAGGGTTGAGAAAGACCAGCAACTGGGTAAAGAAAAGGCTAAGGTTATCCCTCAGAAGATGAGGGATTTCAGGTCGGACTGATTCAATAACAACCGACCTTGGAGAGATTTTGCTGGACAATCAGGGTCTACCAACACCCAGACCGTTAATGCAATATTCCGAGAACCGGTGCATCAGGTTCTAGAGAAGATTAAGAACGAGTCAATCTTCAAATGGCCAAACAAGATAGCTGGAAACCCCATGAGACGCAACCAAAACCTTTATTGCCAATATCATCAAGACCAAGGGCACACTACAAAAAACTGTAGGAATTTGTGGGACTAGTTGGTTCGAGAAGAGAAGTTGAAGCAGCTGCTGCACCATTCTAGTAGCCAAGCGGGGCAGACAGGTTCGGATCCCCGGAGAGATACTTCTTCAAGACCTCCTCTAGGAATGATCAATGTCATCTTCGTTGCCCCCGGTAAGACTGGCTCCTGTCCTTCCAGAGTGATGTCTGTGGCTCGGCTATCAACCGAAGACAGCAATTCAGAGCCAAAATAGAGGCTCTATTAGTTCTAGGCTTCTCAACTGACGATAAGATCGAAACTATCTAACCTCATGATGATGCTTTAGTGGTCACACTCAGGATAGGGGGATATGATGTGAAAAGAGAGTTGGTAGATCAAGGAAGTGCTGTTGAGATAATGCACCCCAACCTATACAAAGGGCTGAATTTGAAACCCGAGGACCTAACAGCGTACGATTCCCTACTAGTAAGTTTCGAGGGGAAGACAGTTACTCCAAGAGGTCAGATTAGACTGCCTAAACAAACCGGTTCAAATGTGGTGGATGTTTATTCACCTTATACGGCTATTATGGCTAGACCTTGGCTTCATGCCTTAGAAGCTGTTTCTTCTACCCTGCACCAGAAGGTGAAGTATCCATCCAATAGCCAGGTTAAAGAGTTTGTAGGGAATCAGTCCATGGCTAGGCAATGCATGGTGGTTGCTATCTTACATAGACCCAATCCAAAGTCCTCGGCCTCTGCTAAAAGGGACTTATAACAATCAAGAACTCTGGTATTACTCAACAATGGATCAACAAAGGAAGCAAAGTGCAAAGATCTAGAAAAGGTTGTTGTTGGCGATGATCCGGAGAAGTTCTTTCAGGTTGGCTCCCAGCTGCCTCCTCAAGAGAGAGAAGAGCTAATCGAATTCCAGAGAAAAAATGTGGATGTATTCGCGTGGAATGCTTATGAAGCTCCAGGGGTGGACCTAAATTTCATTTGCCACCATTTGAATGTCAATCCATCTGTTACCCCAAAAAAACAACCTCCTCGGCACTTATCTAGAGATCATTCTGATGCTGTCAAAGATGAGGTGACAAAGCTTAAGCAGGCGGGGGCTATCAAAGAAGTTTTCTATCCTGAGTGGCTGGCCAATACTGTGGTAGTAAAAAAAAAGAACAGAAAATGGCGAGTGTGTGTGGATTTCACGGATTTAAACAAGGCTTGCCCAAAAGATCCCTTTCCTATGCCTCAGATAGACAAGCTGATAGATGCTACCGTAAGCCATCCTCGGATGAGCTTTTTAGATGCCTTTCAATAATACCATCAAATACCACTAGCTCTAGATGATCAAGAGAAGACAACTTTTGTTAATCCCACTGGAAACTACCATTACAAGGCGATGCCCTTCAGCTTGAAAAATGCGGGATCCCTTATCAAAGGATGATGACTAAAATGTTTGAACCTCAGTTGGGCAAGAATATTGAAGTCTATATAGATGACATGGTGGTGAAGAGTAAGGTAGTGTTCGAGCATGCGGAAGACCTCGGAAATATTTTTGAAATACTAAGAAAACACAAGTTGTGTCTTAACGCCTCCAAATGTTCTTTTGGCGTGGGATCAGGAAAATTCTCTGGCTATATGGTGACCCACCGGAGAATTGAGGTTAATCCCGATCAAGTTAAGGTGATAAACAATTTACAACCACCTCGGAATCCCAAAGAAGTTCAGAAGCTAACTAGAATGACTGCTGCTCTAAACCGGTTTATTTCTCGGTCCGTAGATAAATGCAGACCTTTCTTCCTATTGATGAATAAATGGAAGGGATTTGAGTGGACTGAGGAGTGTGCTTTGGCATTTCAGAAACTTAAAGAATACCTATCTCGACCACCTATCATGTCCAGTCCTGAGATGGATGAGGTCCTGTTTTCTTATATTGCGGTGGCCCCTCATGCTGTAAGTTTGGTGTTAATACGAGTTGACAGTGGAGTACAACAGCCAGTCTACTATGTAAGCAAATCACTACATGAGGTCGAGATTCGCTATCTACCATTGGAAAAGGCCATCCTGGCAATGGTGCTTGGTACACGAAAGCTTCCCCATTACTTCCAAGCATATGCAGTCGTCGTCCTAACTTAACGTCCACTCAGGGCTATACTTTGAAGTGTTGATTTTACGAGGAGGATTGCAAAGTGGGGCACAGTTCTAGGGGCTTTTGACATCAAATACATGCCCCGTACCTCTGTCAAGGGTCAGGTACTGGCAGACCTCGTGGCCGAGTTCACTGAACCCCCATTAGAAAAAACATTAACAACATAAAACATGGATGGAAAATCAGTTGGCACAATCTCCCTACAAGAACCTTTATTTTGGAAGGTATACGTTAATGATATAGCAAATCAAAAGGGCTCTGGAGTGGGGCAAGTTCTAATCTCACCCAAGAAGCTCACCATTGAGAAGTCACTAAAATTGGGCTTCTCGGCCACGAATAATGAAGCTAAATACGAAGCCTTGCTGGAGGGAATTTCCATGGTTCAAAGAATGGGAGGAAAGGTAGTAAAGATGTTTAGGGACTTGAGGCTGGTCGTCGGCCAGGTGAAAGGCGAACTAGAAGTAAGAGATGAGAGAATGCGAGGGTATTTAAGTCAGGTTAGGCATTTGCAATCAGGATTTGAATCCTTCACCCTATTGCATGTCCCCAGGAGTGGAAACACACATGTCGATTCCCTAGCCACGCTTGCGACCTCCTCGGCACAGAGCCTACCTCAAGTTATCCTTATAGAAGACTTGTGCAAACCCATGGAGGTAAAGGGACAAGCGGTTCATGTTCACCAAATCAAAGTAGGGCCTAGTTGGATGGATCCTATAGTACTATATCTGAGAGAGGACATCTTGCCAGAAGACAAATCAGAAACTGATAAGATAAGGAGAAAGGCGCCTCGTTTCTGGCTATCCGAGGACCAAAAATTGTACAAGCGCTCTTTTTTTGGGCCATATCTACTCTGTGTTCACCCTGAAGCGACAGAGCTACTCCTTGAGGAGCTACATGCTAGGATTTGTGGAAGCCACACAGTAGGCAGGTCTTTGTCTCATAGAGCCATCACTCAGGGCTACTAGTGGCCAAATATGCAGAAAGAAGCACAAGAGTATGTAAAGATGTGTGATCAATGTCAGAGATTTGCACCAAACATACACTAGTTGGGAGGAGTTCTTAACCCCCTGGCCATTTGCTTAATGGGGCTTAGATATAGTTGGCCCTTTCCCCAAAGCAGCAGGGAACAAGAAGTATCTGCTGGTTGGCACTAACTATTTCACTAAATGGGTTGAAGCTGAACCTTTAGCAAACATCAGAGATGTGGCTGGAAAAACATTGTTACTCGGTTTAAGGTCCTTCATTCCCTCATCTCGGACAGTTTGATAGTAAGTCCTTCAGGAGATACTGCTGTGAATTAGGAATTACGAACAGATATTCTATCCCAGCCTATCCCCAGGGGAATGGACAGGCCGAGGCTATTAACAAAGTCATAGTGAATGGACTCAAGAAAATGTTGGATGATGCGAAGGGAAGATAGGTGGAAGAACTGCCACATGTCCTATGGACGTATCGAACCACACCTCGCAAGTCAACAGGGGAGACCCCATTTTCAATGACTTATGGAGCCGAGGCTGTTATTCCTATAAAAACGGGCTTCCCAACGCTAAAGACCAGCTCATTCAGTCCGAGCAGTAACAATGAATTGCTAGAAAAGAGCTTAGATCTTATTGAAGAAAGAAGGGAAAGTGCAATGGTCCAATTGGCATACTACCAACATAAACTTAAGCAAGGTTATGATGCCAAGGTAAAGCTGAGGCCACTAGTGCCTGGTGACTTGGTATTGAGGAAGGTTCTGGGTACTACAAAAAAATTCAGCATGGGAAAAGTTAGGACCCAATTCGGAATGACCATATCGCATCACCTCTATAACTGGTGTAGGGGCATATTTCCTAGAAGACTTAGATGAACATGTAATACCACGCCCTTGGAATGTAAACAACCTGAAAAGGTATTATTATTAATGAAAATTTCATTTATCAAAAAATTCTTTTGTTGTGTAAAGGCATCGTGCTTCTTGTTACTCAATCTATTCAAGTATTAAACAGAACCTAAGTCTTGTATGGCTCCTCGGACCACAGGCTTAGAGAAAATTAATTACTTTTGACATTTGTTCAAGTATTAAACAGAACCTAAGTCCTGTATGACTCCTCGGACCACAGGCTTAAAGGAAATTAATTACTTTTGACATCTGTTCAAGTATTAAACAGAACATAAGTCTTGTATGGCTCCTCGGACCATAGGCTTAAGAGAAATTAATTACTTTTGACATCTGTTCAAGTATTAAACAGAACCTAAGTCCTGTATGGCTCCTCGAACCACAGGCTTAGGGAAATTAATTACTTTTGACATCTGCTCAAGTATTAAACATAACCTAAGTCTTGTATGGCTCCTTGGACCACAGGCTTAGGGGAAATTAATTACTTTTGACATCTATTCAAGTATTAAACAGAACCTAAGTCCTGCATGGTTCCTCAGACCACAAGCTGAGAAGAAATTAATACTCAATGGCATCTACATAAGCGTTTAAACAAATCCTAAGATATGTCAAGTCTCTCGGACCACATGTTTGGGTGAAATTAACACTCAAAGATATCTATACAAGCGTATAAACAGAATCTAAGTTGTGTTAGGTCCCTCGGACCACACACTTTGGAGAAATCAACATTCTGTAACACCCCTTTATTTTTCACCAAAGGTCAAAACAGATCCAAGGTTTACATCCTCAAGTTGAAATCTTTAAGCAAATTGAAACTTATATTTATTTACATAAGTGATGAGCAAGATGCAGGTTGTCTACCTCTTTTATTTTCCCTCACATGATATAAGTTTATCAATATC
This sequence comes from Quercus lobata, assembly GCF_001633185.2. NCBI lineage: Eukaryota > Viridiplantae > Streptophyta > Magnoliopsida > Fagales > Fagaceae > Quercus > Quercus lobata. The sequence continues at coordinate 30,442,143 of NC_044904.1, forward strand.
AACCTTCATTACATAAGGTTCAATTCACAATACGAACACTTAATACACAGCTTTGCTCCTGGCACTTGATCAAATTACTTAGACTACTAAGCAACGTATTATTGTTGGATTTTATTGAAGACATAGTAACGACAGTTCAATACTATGTATAAAAATGATAAGCTTCAAAGTACATAAAGCAAAAGAATAGGAGATGAAGAGAAGAACATTCTCATTAAATGACAAAGAAAGTACATTGTACGCATTGACATAATGTCATTTTTAAAATAAAATTTTAATTATAAAAAAAAAAAAAAAAAAAAAAAAAAAAAAAAAAAACTACTACTACTACAAAAGGAATTAGAAAGAGAATCCTAAGTGTTAGACTTTAGCAGGAGGATCTTCCTTCTGGCTCGGCTGGGAAGTAGAGCATCCTTGGCCTTAGGATCAACTTCCTGGGTTTTGGCCTCTACTTCCTTCGCCTTGGCTATAGCTTCCCTATCCTTAGCAACATCCTTGGCCTTTGCGAAGGCTTTTTCGCTTTGCCCTTGCCCTTGCCTTTGTCTTTCTCCCCTTCAGCCCCCTGGCCTTAATCACCAGCTTGGTTGGATCCCTTCGAAGCTTCAGGAAGAGAGAAGGCATCTAGAATACTCAAAGGCTACTCGGAAGATTCTGGAGCAGGGGCAAGAGGAGAGGAGATGGCACTGGGGACTTCGCGGATATCCAGATGGTAGTATACACTCCCGGGCTGCCTCCAAACAGAGTCTGTAAGGACTCCTACAATGCTAAGGGCTCTATCCCATGTCACGTTGCAATAATCCCTGCACACCTCTAAAAGGTCTTTAGCGAGCCTTATCTGCGTCTCCTCCACACCAAGCAGATATGAAGCCTGTTTCTCAGCCTTGACTGCTTCCCTGGCCAGTTGAGCTGCTTCCTTGGCTTTTTGCAACTCAACCTTAAGATCTACGACCAACTGCCTTTGTGTGGCCAGATCTATCTCGATCAAGTGCAGCTTTTGGCACTGATCCTCAGCCTGCCTTTCAACGGTTTTCAAACCAGCTTCAGCACTCAAACGAGCTTGGTCTGCCGCTTTAAGCTTCTCGGACATCTCAATTTGCTCCTGTTTAAGGGCCCCCAATGATTTCTCAACATCAACACGAGTGAGGGCCTCAGCCTCGGCATGTTTACGAGCGTCAAGATACCACTCCTCAGCCACGAAAACTTATTGAGTAATCTGCCCAAAGACCACAGAAAAATAATATGAGTTAAAAACGAAAGCACAATTTAGCATCTAAATTCATAAGTATGTAAACTATTTACCATAGCAAGGTCCCTCTTCAGGGACAGGAAGAGGTAGTTCTGCGTAAAACGCTTGTAAGCTTCCATATCCTTGGGAATGAGTAAAGGCTGCTCTAGGGCTTCAGCTATATACCCCGCTCGACCCTTTTGAAATTCTCAGACCGAGGCGTTCCAAGGGATGGGAGTCCCATCCATTTCAAGCCGAGGACTCCATGTGTGTTGTGTCATGCACATATCAGCCATATTTTGTTCTTCCCGGCTATCCACGGATTAGGATCTCTTGTCCCGAGCATCTGGGACCACCTTCTGTTGTTTCGTCCCCTTCCGAGGACCCACCTCGCCTTCCTCAAGTGCCTCGACTGGCCTTTTCTTCTTCAAGTCAAGATTTGGCTTCAGTTCGAGGTCGGTGGGGATCTGAGGAGGATGAGGGAGAAGATTGGAGGGAATTTAGGACTTGGTGGCTTCTTTCGAGGTTGACCTCTTGCCCCTAAAAGCCATAAGCTCTCTTAAACTCTTGTTGCCCTTGTTCAACGCCATACTATCTTCCTCTTCTTCGGAGGAGCTGTTTGGGCGAGCGATCACTAAAATTGGAGTATGAACACTAGAATGCCTGTCTACTTCACCTTAGGCATCCGAGATGGTGACTAAAGGAGCCTTTGGATTCTCTTCTTCTTCAAAATGGAATTTATCTATCTCCTCCTCTAGTGATAGACGAGATAAGGCAATCTCCTCCTCAAGTACTGCCTCTACTTCAGGAAGAATCTGTGGAAGTGGTAGTGCAACTAGTGAAAGAATCTATGGAATTGGTAGTGCAACTTGTGGAAGATCGTCTCGGGTTAAGAAGTTTGGCCGTGAAACGTCAATTCGAGCCAACCTTGGATCACCCGCTTTTATAGCGTTGCCGAAATCTTGATATATCTCCAAGATCGGCTGGAAGTCTAAAATTAAGTGGACGGCTTGAAGTTGCCTGTCTTCACTTATGAAAATCTCAGATCTCAACAGATAGTTGAGAGCGGCATCGTTGGTAAAGCTAAGCCTAGGTGCCACGTGCGTCTTATTTGCAAAGGTAGCCGAGAGACAAAATATGGTTAGAAAGCTAAAATTCATCATCAAAAGAAAGCAAGATGAAAGAGAAGTAACAACATGGTTGGGGTCAAAGAATCTAGATTTCTTGCTATAGAACCTAACTCTAAGGTATCCCACCTGGCTCTCCCTCTCGAACTAGGTAGGGAAGGCCATCATGCCACGCTCCCGAAGCTATTAGATAGTCGTCTTTCATACCCCTGTTAGACTTAGGTAGACATGATACTAATCTGACAATGTCCGATCGGGACTTTAGAAAATATCCTGCGTTTTTTAGGGAGTGACACTCGTACATGTGGACTACATCGTGCCAGGTGAGCCCCAAATTTAGATGCTCGTTGAGAGTATCAACACTACCCAAGACCCTAAAGAGGTTGGATGCGCATTGATGGGGGCATATCCTATGGTTAAGGAGATAATCTCGCGTTATCCTACCCATGGGGAGAGTCATCCCCCCTTCTATGAAAGCTATCATAGGGATGATGACTTCCCCCATTTCTCTGTGCGACACTATTTATTCTGGAGAACAGTATTGCAGAGCGACCTCCTGTGGGATGTGGTATCTTTTCTTAAAGGCCTTTATTTTGGCAAGGGAGTTTACTAAATGCTTGAATCTACCCATCCGGACAAGTTAAAGGACTAACTAAGAAATGGTAGGCTTAGAAGACAGGCCGAGGAGAGAAAGAAAAATTCAAAAAGATAGAAACTTACAAGAACTAAGATTTGCTTAAATCTCTGAAAACTTTTAGAAAATTTTTCAAGGATTTCTCAAAGAAAAGGTATGGGAAATCTGGTAACTTAGAAAGCTCTATAAGTTTGAATGCTTGGAATCTTTGGAGAATTTGAAGACTTATGAAATAAGGAGAAAGAGATTTCCCTAGATGCTTTATATAGAGAGAGGGAATGAGTGGGAATACTCCCGCTTAGAATTCTAGGAAAGATATCAACCGTTGGATTGGTGCCTCATCGTTAGATGCGGGAAACATAGCGTTGCCTGGAGCAATTAATGACGCCTCGTGGACTACGAAGCATTAGTAGCAATTATAAGGCACGTAAAACCGTACTCCCACACATGTGAATCAAGGAATCAGTTGGTTTCATCTTTTAGAAATCAAAACCCCATTTTTTCTCCTCTTATGAGAGGGAAAAACCGGAATTTTGAAGGGCTATTGTAGGGATAAATGTCCAGGATAATATGTTGGGCCTTGGGCTTCTGTCCGAGGATGCTAAATGGTCCGAGGAGGGGCAAATAGTCATTTAGGGTCCCAATTTAAAGTCTCATGAGTAAGGAACGAATGAAAGGTAATCCGAGGAGGAATTACTCATCAGATGTGTTGTGTACAGCTCAAATATGTATTCCAACAAGTAGAATGACCCTCCAAGAAGCTGCAATGATAGGAACGTGCTTCATGAACATAAAGAAGGCAGGAAGCCCAAAAATATCTAGGGGAAAGCTGCTGCCACCTCATTAAATGCATGACAGCTACTTTTCTAGCCGCATTTATGTGGAGAAGACCTTTAAATAGTGTTACCTTGGCTACCACAACTCACAAAAAGCCAGAGAGGGTGTCTAATGAGACAGGTACTCAAGTGGAGGCTTAGATGATCAACAAGTGTAGAATCAAGATGTTCCAGAGGGAGTTATATAATGTGAGAGACCCTCCTTGAGAGAGGGGGAGAAAAAAAAGAGAAACAAGACTGTAGCAATCTAAATTGTCTTTGTATTCAATTGTGATCAATATATACAAATGTGACCTCCTTAGAATGAAAGTCTATTGATATCAGAATCTCTTATTTAGTGTTTGATTGTCATTTAATTCAATACTAGCTGTTATTCAACTCATTAGAGCCTAATTCTTCGACCTGCTCTTTACAAATTTATTGCAGTGGGCTCATTGGGCCAATATCCCATACATTTTGGGTTTGGACTGTAAATCGAGACCCTACATACATAATATTGTTTTATTTTAGGTTATATATCATTTTTTATTGAATAAATGAGATTTTAAAAGAAATACATTATGTACTTTTAAATTTGTAAAAAATTATTTTTTTATGATGAAATAGATCATATCTACTTTTTTTTTTTTTTTTTAAAGAAAATAATCCTAATTTAAGCCACAGTCATTCACTAACATGTCACTACTAGCATCAAGTAATGATTGATATTGCCAAAGGTCTTGTAGCTAAATTGGCACTTCCCCATCCCTAAAGTGTTTAGGGGTTTAGGGAGAAAAGAGTTCAAAATGCGAAGTTAGCAGCATGTTATATTGATAATTTGATATCCATGTTCATCACTTCACTCTACTTCTTTTTCTTTATGATTGTCACACTTCTCTTTTTCCATTATCTTTATTGTTATTGTGGGAGCATAAAAGCCTCATGCCAGTGGCTTAGGGGTCACAAGCCCCAGGCGCAATGGCTCAAGCCACAAAAGAGCGTCCAGTCCTCAATACGACCCTAATTCTTTGGCAAATAGAACTAGAAGCAATCCATGCTGGCCAATTATGTGCATAAGAGGATAGAATGGCAGTGAGTGTAATTATAAGTAGGGATGGCCATATACATTAGGTAATGGATATCCAACCCTACCCGATCCAAATGTTTCAAGTAATACCCGGTTCTTCATGGGTAGAGCTTAACCGGGTAAGGTATGGATATTATCTAAACCCGACCCGTAAAAAAATTAAAAAAAAAAAAAAAAAAAAAAAAACCCTAAACCTCTCTCACCGTCACTCACTGTCTCACACTCTCTCTGCCTTTCCTCAGTCCTCACCGTCACTCTCTCTCTCTCTCAGAGCTCTCCAGTCTCCACCTCTTCTCACTGTCACTCTCTCTCTCTCTGTCTCTCCTCACTGCTTCTGCTCTATTGGTTTCTGGGTTTGACGTTTTGGAAAGGTTCTGTCTCTCGCATATACCCATAATTATTGGTTTTGGCATCGATTTTTTGCTTGATTCTTGTTCCTTATTCTATGCGAATCAACTGGGTCTTCCTACCACTCTCTTTCCTCAGGTAAATGACTCATTCTTTCTCCCTCTTTTGCTAGTTTGGCTTCAAAAGAAAATTCTTTTCTGTGGGTATCTGGGTTTGATGTTTTGGGAGGATTCTGTTGATAATTAGCTTTTGTTTCCTTTTCTAGACTGAATTTGTCAACTAGTGAGTTTTTTTTTCTTTACATGTTGTTTACTTGTGTTGTCTTGTTGAATTTATCGTCTGGGTGTGCGTTAGATTTTGATTTTAGAGTTTGAATTCAGTTAGGTATGTGTCAAATTTGGTTTTTGATTGAATTTTATCAATTGGGTATGTGTTAGATTTGGTTTTTGATTGCATTAAGGTGTTTGATTCTATATGGGGATATGTCTATTTATAGAGGGGAGTGAATCTGTCCAAGTTTTTTCACAAACGGAGCATGTAAGACTTGGTTTTTGATTGCATTAAGGTGTTCTCAATTTCTTGTTTAATGGTTGAACCTTTCTTTAAACACTAATAGTCTGTACTCTGTACACATTTGAAAAGAAATCAAATTAAAAGTAATGTTAATGTGCAATACCCATTTGACCTATGTGGAGGAAGCAATGCCCGAAGTCTTGAATTTTGGGCTACTCTTTGAGGAAGTTGTGTTGTTGCAAATAAAGCTTTGAAATTTGAAGCAAAAACTGTTGGGGTCATTAGAGAGTATGAATTAGTTGATTGGTTCCTCAAATGTATGAAGACTTTTGTGCTATTCTTGTCATTTTTCTTTTCTGTCATGGGTACCTAAGGATGCTTTTAGCTTGTTCATGAATTTGTTTTTTTGCTTTGTTGTTTTTCAACTTACAAATATCAAATGTATTTTTCTGGTTTTCAGTGAATCTATTATTACTCAGAAATTTATTATCATTAAAAGCCTTTCAATACTCTTGAACTGCGATGAGTTCCATTGTTTTCATGTGGGGACTAATGCTTAATGCTATTGTGCAGTTTTTGTGTTGCTTTTGATAAACCACAAATTAACCTTACATTCATAGTATATTTAACAATGAAATGATTGAAGGACTCATGTATATTTAACTAATATTTCTCTATCTCTTTGCAGTTGCCTACATGTCTACCACATCCTCTGCCTCAACCCCAGCCCCAAGGCCCCCAACTAGCACGACATCAGAATCACAATCGTTGTTTGGAGAGGAAGTTGAGTCCTTTCCGGTTGAGAATCCACAACAACAAGGCACTAAAAGAAGAAAAACTTCAAACGTATGGAATCATTTTAAGAAGAAGAATATTGATGGGAAAGTTAAGGCTCAATGCAACTATTGTGGAAGACTTATGGCTGGAGCAAGTACATTAAGGACGACTCATTTAAAACTGCACATAGCAAAAAGTTGTCCAAGTGCTCCGAAGGAAGCAAGTCCTCCGAGGGAAGGAACAAATATTAGGAAGCAAGTTCTTGTCAAACAACACAATAGGGCAAGAAGTAAAGGGATCTCAAGCCCTAGTGTTTTTAATGAAGAGGATCAGAAGGCTTCGAGGAGGGACCTTACGCGAATGGTCATTTTGCATGAGTACCCTCTTGCAATTGTTGATCATGTTGGGTTTTAGGATTTTGTTGGTGGTCTTCGACCAAATTTCAAGATAGTAGGAAGAAACACATTGAAGTGAGATATCAAAAAAATTTATAATGAAAAGAAGCAGAAGTAGAAATTGACAAGAATGCAAGTAAAGTTGCAATCACAATGGACTTGTGGACTGCAAACAACAGTAAGAGGTCATTCATGGTAATCACAGCACATTAGATAAGTGACTCTTGGACTTTGGAAAGCCGAGTTATAAGGTATTTTTTTTCTTTGAGTCATTTTGTTGTACTAGTTTTTAGATTCTTAAGCAAGCTTATTAACTTTCTACTTTCTTTAGTTAATCATATTTATGTTTATTTTTTTTAGGTTTATTCATATGCCATCTCCGCATGATAAGTATTCTCTTTCTAAAATCCTTTTGGAGTGTCTTTCTGATTGGAACATTGATTTGAAATTATCTGCCATAACTGTAGATAATGCTAGCAACAATGATGGCATGATGAAACTTGTTTCGGATAAGTTTCAAGCTAGTTCACTTATTTTAGGTGGAAAATTGTTGCATGTGCATTGTGCAGCACATATTCTGAATTTGGTTGTTCAAGAGGGTTTGAATGTAATTGGTGATGGTATTGAGAAGGTTTGAAGCAGTGTATATTTTTGGACACAATCACCAAAAAGAATAGAAATTTTTGAAAAAATATCTCGCCAATCACATATTGCAAGTACTAAGGAATTAGTACTTGATTGTAGGACTCGTTGGAACTCTACATATTTGATGCTTTCAACTGCCTTGATTTATAAAGATGTTTTTCCACGTTTACTGTGTTGTGAGCCTCAGTATCGATCTGCTCCAACTAATAGGGATTGGGAGGTAGCACAAATTGTTTGTGAGAAGTTGGGTTACTTTTATAAAGTCACTGAGTTGCTTTCTAGTACTACCTACCCTACGGCTAATCATTATTTTCCTTCAGTCTTCCAGTTGAAGTTGGAATTAAATCAGTGGCTTTCAAGTGAAGATGAGTTGGTTAAGAAAATGGAAACAAATATGTTAGCTAAGTTTGATAAATATTGGAGTGACGTTTATGATATCTTGAGTTTTGCTATTGTTTTAGATCCAAGATATAAATTGATGTTATTGACCTTTTATTTTAATAAAATGTATGGTAGTAAGGCTAACGAAGAAATTGACAAGGTTAAGAACCTTCTTTTTGAGTTGTTTGCGGAGTATGACTTAGAAAACATTGATAGAGGAGTTATTTATTCTCAAGCTTCATCTTCTACATCTACATCAAGTGCTGCACATGAACATGATGATACAATGAGGGACTATGATTTGTTTGTTAGTAATGCGACTACTAACATAGGCCAAAGGAGTAGGGATATTATATCGGAGTTTGAACTTTATACTAGTGAGAAAGTGGCACCTAGAACTGAAAAATTTGATGTTTTGGGTTGGTGGAAGCGTAATGCTAGTAAGTATCATTGCAAGGGATATTTTGGCTATTCCTATGACAACAGTTGCCTCAGAGTCAGCTTTTAGCACTAGTGGGAGATTGTTGAGTCCACATCATAGCCGTCTTCATCATGATACCTTAGAAGCATTGATGTGTGGGCAGAATTGGTTATGGAGCGAACTTAAAAGTGTACTAAAAGATGCTACCATTCAAAACGTCCTGTTGATTATGAAGAAGATGAACTAGAGGAAAGTCATGCCATGGAGCTTTCAGACTAATGGATAGGTATTATTATCCTTGATTATCCTTGATTTTAGTCTATGTTTGGAAACTGGTACTTTAGTTTAGGTAGAGTTAGAATGATATGCTAAGTAGAGAGAGGGGTAATTGTAAGATTTTCATGAAATGATTTTCAATGCCATAAAATTATAGCATTGAAATTGTTAGTTAATTAACTGAATATTGTAAATTGCATCGGAGGAGGGCAGGGGTATATAAAGTCTCTTGGTAAGTCGCCTCCGTGCTGCTTCATCAAGTTCTTGGGGTCGATTTGTTGCTCCTAGAAAATGTAACCATTTGTAAAAGTTATAGTACAATTGCTACAAAAGAGATTTGAGTAGTAGACTGTTGAGAGTAGTTCATCCAAATTTAAAACACTTTTAAGAATGGCATTGGATTTGAAGAGAAAGAAACAAAACTGATATCACATGGAACATAAACAAATATACTTAACTCCCACCAAATCAGAAATGGTACCAATTAAGCCTTAAAACATGGTATGATGGGGCTGGCTTATATAGCAAATTGTTATTTTATAACAGGGACCCAAGCTGTAAAAAGTCATGGACTACCTATGTCATTTGAATTTGTTGTTTTATAGTGTGTGCATGCATGTGATGTCTTATATTGTTGTATTGTTGAAATAGGATTATTGTGTCGTTTGTATCAGGTTTTCTGTGACAAATGGAGCTTAAATAGATAGAATCAATGTTGATAATTTACAGAAGGTATTGAATAGCTTCTTACTCTCAATGAATGTTCCTTGTCTTCAGTAATTTGTTTTTTCTTCTTAAGAAGTGCTGGTTGTTAGTAGTTAAGTAACGAGATGTAGTGTTATCTTATATTTACCATAAAAATCTAATGAATCACTACATTAGATTTTTAATATTATTTATGTTTGTTTTGATAGGTCCTGCACTATTAGAGTTCATGATGGGAATGCAATGTTACATGTTGATCTTCACTACCATGGAAATAGTAGTATTTTGTGATTTATTTTAGGAGTTGGCATTTGCTTGACAAACAACTGAAGAGGCAGAGGAAAATGTTGCTTCTTTATTTTATTTTTTAAAATTTTTTATCTAATTCTTGATGAGGCTCACGAAAGAACATTGGCTACTAATGTTCTGTTTGGACTTTTGAAGCAAGTGTTGACAAATAGACCTGATCTAAAGCTAGTTGTAATGAGTGCTATTCTTGAGGCTGAAAATTTTCGGAGTTATTTTGATGCACCACTAATGAAAGTTCCAGGGAGGCTTCATCCAGTGGAAATATTTTACATTGAAAAGCCTGAAAGTGACTTTTATTACTATTACATTGACCTTGATTTTGTAAAATTTATTTTAGGAGTTGCCATTTGCTTGACAAACAACTGAAGAGTAAGAGGACAATATTGCTTCTTTATTTTATTTTATTTTACTTTTTATCTAATAAAATTTCTATCTCTATCTCAAAAAAAAAAAAAAAAAAGAAAAGAAAGAAAGAAAGAAGTAGATACAAACTAATCAATAAAATTTTTTTATTGATTAGTTTTTTTCTTTTTTAAGATTGGTTAGTTTTTATGTTAAAATGTTTTGAATTTAAAAAAAAAATTAAATGGGTTTCGGGTTTCGGGTAGGGTATGGATATCCATGGATAATATATTCGGTTAAGATTCGGGTATGGATATTAACGGGTATTGATAATCGGGTATTCATGGGTAAACTTTTCGGGTCGGGTATGGGTATACCCAATCCATACCCTACCCATGGCCATCCCTATTTATAAGTAATGATAATCAAGTCTACAACTATAGAGTATAGAGGTTGGCTAAGTCCAAGTGAGTCTCGCAGGACTAATAGAGGAGATGGGTAGCTTTGGAGACTCTTTGTAAGGCATAGAACATCAAGATTTGTACACTATTAACTGCAATTTTTAGGGACGATAAAAATAAAAATAAAAATAAATCTATTGTATGGATATTTTGTAAACGTTAATATAAGTAATACACTGTTCTATAATCCCATTTGTACATTGTTCTATAATCTCATTTGTCCAATGAACTATTGGTAAAATCTTAATTTTAAAGCATTTGCATCAACTTATGTAAAAAAAATTTGTCAAATTTAGCATAAAGACTTGGGCCTCGTTTGGTACGCGAGTTCAAACACAGGTTTTCAGTTTTTAAATAACATTACATGTATTTCCACACACTTTTTCACCCACACGTATTGGCAAAATTTGCCAAACAGTGAAAATTCTGAAAAATTTTAGCCGGACAGCACACGTTTAAACTTATTTAGTTAGTTAGACTGTTTTTGAAAGTCGAGTTTGGCAAACTCGACTTTGGGCTGGAATACAGACACAATAGTGGCGTTTTTCAAAAACGCCACTATAGGTTACCTATAGTGGCGTTTTCTATAAACGCTGCTATATCCATTAAAAAAATGCTACTATAGTGTTCGTTTTCCAACCCAAAGTCGAGTTTGCCAAACTCGACTTTCAAAAACAGTCTAACTTACTAAATAACTTTGAACATGTGCCACGTGCCTAATTTTTTCCCCGTACTAGTCTGTTTGGCAATTTTTTCCCACACGTATTATCAAAAAAATTGAAAACTGTTGTTTAAACACACGTACCAAACGGGCCCTTATTTTTTCTATTTTACACAATCACTTCTCAAAAACATCTATATTAGATTATCTATTATACGCTCTATTTTACTTAAATAATTATTTTTATTTTATTTTTTTCATTTAGTATCTCTCTTCTCTTAGATCTAAAAAATAATTCTCTTGCTTCTCACCTCTCTATCATCCCAAACCCACAAACACCCGCTTCTCTTGCCTCTTAACTTTCTAGCCTCTCTCCTCTCTTTCATCCTTTGTTGTTGCTCTACTTCTTCTTTGCCACTGCTTCCTCTTCCCCGCCTTCTTTGCAATCAGGGTTTAATGATTCATATAGACTTTGTATATGGATTTGATGAGTTGGGTTCTAGATTTAGGATGAGTCTGATGAATTTGCAAAGCATGTTGCTAGGATTCAAGAGGAGATAGAGTCAGGGAAGAGAGTTAGGGGAAGAGAAAGAATTTGATGGGAGAGGTGAGAGAAAATAAAATACAAAGCTACACTAGCCGTGTATATTTATACGGTTATTGTAGCAAAAAAATAAATATACAATATTATGGATGACTGATATGGGTAGCTTTTGAGCAAAAATGTATAAAATTAACACATTTTTCTATTATACACCCACTAATGTGAGTGCTCCTAAAAGCAAAACTGTAATTATACAATGAACTATTCTTAGATTGAACATTTGGTTTGAGAATTTAATATGTTATTATTTTGGGAAAGTGATTTTATTTTATTTAAGGAATGTGATGTTCATGGGTGGTCTAAATTATTTGAATATTCATTGATGGTACTTTTTATTTTTTATGACGCTTGTTCTTTATCTTTAGGTGAACATATTAACAGATTTTTCTTATTATATAGACTTATTTGAAACCAGAAAAACTTTACCAATTGCAATTTTATTATTATAAAAAGCTAATTAATTGAACTAACTTGAAATCCACCTTACATCAATGGGTTTTGGTCTTATTATCCGCAACAACAAGGGTGAAGTGCTTGTTGCATCTTGTGACCGAGTGGAGAAGAGTTTACACCACCTGTGCACAGCGGCTTTTGTAACGAGGAAAGCTTTACTTTTCTGCCAAAGTACTAGTTTTTCTAAAGTGGAAGTGGAAAGCAACTTTGCTGAACTTGTGGATTTTCCAAACTCTGACAGAATATGCTCTCTTGAGGCGACATGGATTCTAGAAGACATTAGTTTAATTTGTGATAGTTTTGATTTTATTTATTTTACTAGTATTCTCTTACGATGTAATCGTACTGCACTAGCTTTAATTAGTGCCACAAAAGAGAAAAAGGAGATTATTGTTTGGCTAGAAAAATGTTTATATTTTCTCATTACATCATGATTTACGTTAATAAAATTTACTATTGTTTCAGCTCAAAAAAAAAAAGAAAAAAAAAAAAGCATGAGATCCACCTCATTGTTTAGATATATACATTCACAATGCTTTTAGCTCCAACCTAAAATGGTTTATGTTTCATCCCCACTTCTGTACCTATTGCAAGGATGCAACCCCTTAAAACCCCCAATCATCTACCGTTCATTTCAGACATCACCCGATGCATACATTAAACACATTGAGATGTACGCTCAAGATCGAGCGTTGCACTCAGGAAAAAAACTACATGCCCACCTGATCACAACCGGCTTTGCTCGTTTAACCCATTTTGCCGCCAAGCTCATAGCCCTCTACACGGTTTGTGGAGAACTATCCCATGCACGCAAGCTGTTCGACAAAATTCCCACAACAAATATACACCGTTGGATCGCCCTTATCGGAGCCTATGCTCGGTGCGGCTTTTACCAGGAGGCTCTGGGTGTGTTCCGTGAGATGCAAGGACAAGGGTTGAGACCAAACAAGTTTGTCATTCCCAGCATTCTCAAAGCCTGTGGTCATGTCTTGGACCGAAAATCCGGGGAGAAAGTACATGGGATAGTTTTGAAGTGTTCATTTGAATCTGATGCTTTTGTGAATAGTGCATTGATTGATATGTACTCGAAATGTGGCCAAGTTGAAAAGGCGTGGCACGTATATGATGGAATGGTTGAAAAGGATTTGGTGGCATTGAATGCTATGGTTTCGGGCTATGCTCAACATGGGTTTGCCAAAGAAGCATTGGATTTGGTGAAAAAGATGCAAGCTTTAGGAGTGAAGCCTAATGTAGTGACTTGGAATAGCTTAATTGCAGGGTTTTCACAAAAGGGTGATCAAGTAATGGTATCTGAACTGTTTAGTTTGATGTATAGCAATGGGGTTGAACCTGATGTGGTATCTTGGACTTCAGTTATATCAGGATTTGTGCAGAATTTCCGTAATGATGAGGCATTTGCTATGTTTAGAAAGTTATTGGATCATGGGTTTTATCCGACTTCTGCTACAATAAGTAGTCTCTTACCTGCTTGTGCAACTGCGGCTAATGTAAAGTGCGGGAAGGAGATTCATGGGTATGCATTGGTGATTGGAGTTGAGAATGATATATTTGTAAGGAGTGCTCTTGTTGACATGTACTCAAAATGTGGATTTATAGCTGAAGCAAGGAATTTGTTCTATCAGATGTCTGAGAAGAACACAGTTACTTGGAATTCAATGATATTTGGGTGCGCAAATCATGGGCACTGCAATGAAGCAATTGAGCTGTTCAATCAGATGGAGAAGGAAGATGGAAAGAAGCCTGATCACCTGACTTTCACAGCAGTTCTAACTGCTTGTAGCCATGCAGGGATGGTTGAATTTGGACAGAGACTGTTCCACTTGATGCAAGAAAAATACAGGATTATGCCAAGACTTGAGCATTATGCATGCATGGTGGATCTTCTTGGTAGAGCTGGAAAACTTGCTGAAGCTTATGATATGATTAAGGGAATGCCCATTGAGCCTGATTTATTTGTATGGGGTGCATTACTAGGGGCATGCAGGAATCATGGGAATGTAGATCTTGCTGAAGTAGCAGCTGAGCATTTGTCAGAGCTTGAGCCTGACAGTGTAGGAAACAATTTGCTACTGTCAAGTTTGTATGCTGATGCTGGAAGTTGGGGGAATGTTGTCAGGTTGAAGAGAATAATGAAGAAACGGAGGTTAAGAAAATTTCCCGGGTGCAGTTGGATAGAGGCCAGCTGATACAAAAATATCACTCTAAAAGGTTGTACAATGCTTCATACAGAACAGAGAGATATTTTGTGGGATCCTTCAAGTGATCATCAGCCACATCCTTGCTTCATGCATGGTTCGACTCCTCATTACAGGGTAGTTGAAAATTATTGCACAACCCAGAATATGACATTAGTTACCACTTTTGGAACAGGATGGGAGCTGTGTTGGAAATGGACCATTTAAACTCGGAAAGAAAATGAGCTGCATGCTATCAATGATATCAGGAAAGGGTGTAAGATATAGCAGATAAACTTCTGTGATTTCCAATGAAATCTACAGCAGGATGTTTATTGTCCATCGGCTACTCTTGGGGACAATCAATCCTTTGCAACTAGATCAAAAATGGAAGACAGAAGTTCGGAATGAAGATCATCCTCTGCCACCAAATTTATTCTCCTCTCTCTGCCTTTGAATGATATTAGGGGGAGAGTAATAGGAGCCACGGTTCTAATTATTTTCAGATTGCCAATTCCATAACTCATAATTATATATAATTCTATTGTTAAATTGATCTCACACTTGAATTTGAAGAAAAACATGCCCCATATTTTCTCAATCTTAATCCACCAACCAATGGCTCGGTGATAGTTAGCATAGTGAAAACATCTAACATTAGAAAGACGACATTCCACCACACACGATGTTAATATCCAACTATCAATAAGTTCAAAACCAAAAAAGAAAAGATACGTGTGATTCCAACCAAGAGGTCGGGGCTTGATGTGATAGTAAGTGTTTTTGCACGAAATTAACATATTGTAGGTTGGAGTCAAAATATCAATCTCTCCAAAAGAATACGAGGAAAAGACTAAAATATGAATCACATCTCTCAAAACTCCACGAAATAAAAGTGAGAGAGGTGACTATGACAGGCATCCAATATGGAGGAACGGATCTTGCTCAACCAATTTACTGCCTGACTGCATAACGCACATTTCTAAAGGAATGAATCCTGTTGGACCAACGCAATAATAGGACAAGCACCAACCCCAAAAGGATAACAAACAAAGATAATGGGACCTCACCTAACTCTAAAGCAGGCCCACTTGACAACTGAAAAAAAAAAACACCAATAAAGAGAAGAGCAGAAAGAAAGAAAAGAAAAAGAGCCGAAACCCCACTTGGATTCCTTCAAGCATTGTGCACGGCCATTCGTCCCTTTCAACTAGTAATATTTTATCTCTATTGCACGAGCTCCTTTGTAAGTGGTACTGGTTTCATTAACTATCGAATCACAGCATTGCACAGCAACTAAAGAGGAAGATTCAGTCACTAAAAAATTCAGATTACAACCATTAAAAAAAAAAAACCGTATTCTTTTTGTGAAATGAGATAACAGACTCTATGTGGCTTTGGTTCATTTTATAGTAATACAATGATCCAGAGAAGGCACCACCAGAGAGAAGCCTAATCAAAAGGCAATCATGAAACGATGATCATTCAATGATATTGTTGTTTAGAAACCAACCAAATCTCGCACAAGTTCAATTTGAGTAAACTACCTATTAAATAGACTTCAGTTTGACATGCCTTTTAAGCATGTACAGTGAAAACTGCAAACCATCTTGATTCGCAACATGACATAAGTTGTTAAGAGTTCAGTACACAGAGAGGCCTCAAAGACTTCAGCAGCAAACTCCACCCAGAGTAAACTTGGAGCCAGATATCTCTGGCTCTGCAAGTGAGGTGCATGTGGGTGCAACTCAACATCAACCGAAAGTCCAAAGAAAAGAACTTGACCTATCCGAATAATAGTAAAAGGAACCATGAATCTCAACCCAAAAACATTACTACAATGTCATTCAAGACCATTTCTCATACCATTTGAGAGAAGATTAAACAAATTCTGACCGTCAAAAATCTGTCTTTTTAATGCCACTCAAACAAATGCTAGTAACTCAAAATGAAGTTAAAAAGTTTTTTCAACCAAGTCATTTTCACTTATTCCTCTCTTCGACTCTGCACTTCTTCTAACACAATAGCATCTAGAGAAAATTTCATCATACTTGCAGGAGTTGGTTATTCCAATATTTAGCCCTAAGTATTCTCTAGTCTTTACCTAAGCCTTGATCCTGCAGCAAAAGTTATACATCTGCAAGGGCAACTGGGAGGTTCTAAAGCCACTAAAGCTTCTCTGTGTTTTAAATAGTTCAACTCTTCCACGTATCCCATATATGACGTGAGATGAATTTTTGAAATAAATAATAGACCGTGTTCTATGTAGAAATGGCCAAATGGGTTGGCAACAAAAAGCACAAAGGTGGGCAATCACAGGACATGCTTCAAACTTCAAAGTTAGGTAGATAAAATGCTATTCCATTTTCATATTCTAGAGAACATATTCTATTCCCAAATCATCCATTTACTAATCCGTTGGTCATTCTCCTTTTCCCAAACTAAATCCATCTCATAAAATTGGATTCAGCCAAAAACGTTCAAGAAAGAAAATTCAATACCACAGCCATATATTTGAAAGACACATGAACGATAAAATAAAATAAGCAATTGGAGGTGCCAACAGGAACTAGATGAACAGTTTGGATCCCTATGCAATCTTTTGGTTCATAATTCAAAGAAAATCAATACTCCGTAATTGTGAATTGATAGCAATCATAATGATGAATGGTGGTTCAAAATACCCAAATATATTTGATAGATTTCAGTGATTATAAACTTCCAAAAAATCTCTCTCATTTAAAAAATTATGTAATACAACAAACAATAATGGTATATGAAAAGCTCTTCTCCAACCAACTGACGACGATTCAGGTTACTATACCTGTATTCACCTAATCAGTTCTAAAGGGGATTTTTTTCCTAAAATAGTGAAAAAGCTAACCAATTATGGGTTTGGCTCCTCTCCCATTCAAAACCCACCCCTTCTCTCCCATTTTTTGCCTAATCTAAGACACATGGTGTGGTAGGAATCTAAAGGCACATCAACACACATAAATTACTCCCTACTTGGTAATGGAAATCAGGCATTGAGGTCCTCACAGGGGAGCTAGTCCTCGAAGGAGATGTTGGCATGGTGTCAGCACCATCACTGAGAGCGGAAAGCTTGGAGATGAAGGCAATGAACTTGATGTTGCTGTCTATGGCAAGGATCTGTCTTGCTGACAATGTAGTAGAGCTGGTTGTCAGGAGGATAAGGGTGGATCAGACCTGGACATTCTCTCTTTGCCTTTGATTGCCACCTTCCTCAGCTCGGGCCTTCCCTCATACTCGATTGCTCATTCATCCCTCAAAGTGTTCCCACCATCTTCCTTGCCAACACCAGCGCCTTAGGCACTACTGATGCTTCATTTTCAGGCCAAACAGCTTGGTGAGTCCATGTCAATGCAAGCGCCGGAGATCTCAATGCCAATACTTTGTGTGTGTGGCTTTCTTTTGACGATTAGATTTTTTATTTGCCATATGTCTTACATCCAACTAAAAATGGGAGATAATGCAGGGGTTCTTAATGGGAAAGGAGCCAAACCAAAAAGTTAGAAATAGCATAACAATTACAGAGGGAGAAACAGAACCAATGTTATGGTGATTAGAATAATGTGAATAATATATATAATTCAATACAATAATTGCACTTCTAATTCACTGTGAACTTTCAAGAAGAAGTACGAAGTTGTTCAAATACTGTGTGAAAATAGAAACAATTACAAAACAGTGACTGAATTTTGATAAAGTTCGCGTTCAAAACATTGTAAACATTCCAATAGTTCTGCAACAGAACTTTCCAACAGCTGCATCAGAGTCACTGCAGCTAATACTAATAAAAATATACAAGCCAAACATCATGCATTGTCAAGACCCACGAAGTTGCAAACAAATGGCCCTAAAGTAGCTCCTGCAAAACTTATAAATTGCACTTCACAAAACGAAAAGCATAACAGAGCACATGATATCACCATCTCAAGTAAGGGAATTCTTGAGTGAAAACATCAAAATCAATCTGCATAGTGAATTATTAGATCCACATAATTCTGAAGAGCATTTGGAATAAATATATATATATATATCTTAATAGATAACACATGTAAAATTAAGAATTAAAACCAACTCTCTCTCTCTCTCATGAGAAAGAAGGCAAAAAGGTGACATTGAACCCAACAATGAGGGACAATAGTTTTGCTAAGTTTGTCTGTCTTTCTTTTTTATTATTATTTAACTTTTGCTTTCCAGCTGAAGAAAAAGAATTAATACATTCAATCAATACTTGAGAATAACATTTTATCAATTAAAGAATGGGTTAAGAGTGTACTTTTGACTTGGTGTCAACTAGGGACTAAAATTTGTACACCATGAATCTCCTGCTGCTACCAGGAAACTAAAAAATAGCTATGTATTATATACTGAGGCGAAAGTTCAAAACTTAGCCTGGTTGGAACAAAATTCCAGATCATATAGGAAGAGAGTATGCAGTATGGGATTCAAATTGTCTGCATATAAATTCCTAAGAACACCTCCACGTCTGTGAGGTTCAAGATTATCAATGAAGCAACCTCGGGTTGCAAGACTTTAGCTTTGACCCACTTGATGAACATCTGGATCTACACAAAAACATACCATAAATCATCTGTGACAATAACTTAAAAACCACATTACATACAGGCCTAAAACTACCCTTTTATAAGTTCTTGGTTGTAACTCCCCAACTAAAATACATAAAAAGCTACCTACATAAATGCAGTGTGTGCTAGAGACACACATAATTATTGGAATTACAAAAGAGAAACTACAAAAAGTAACAATATGGGGGAAATAATAGTAAAAAACTGATCATTGCTAAACAAATTAAACCAAGACAGTTAAGACAGTTTTTAAGCAATGAAAGTAAAACACATATAGTACAGACAGAAAAAGATCCTTTTTTTTTTTTTCTTTTTTTTTGTTGGGCTTCAACAACCTCACCTCTGTTAATTCAATTCTCATTAGGCGTAATAGGATGAGACCCATATTGATAATTACTATTCCCAGAGTGTTGCTGTTGCTGCTGGAACATATTGTACTGATGATGATGACCCATGGGTGGCATACCCATGTGGCCGAGCATTTGAGGCATCATGGTGGGCATGTGATAATTAGGCAGGAGAGGAGTAGTGGAAGCGAAGAGATGATCGGAGGTGGAAGTGGAGGTCGACGAAGGCCCATCGGAAAACAACCCACCTCCTCCGCCGCCGCCGCCGCCGCCGCCTTGCTGTCGCTTGAGGTAGAGGCGATATTTCTGGAGATGACTGGCGACGTTCTCGCGAGTCAAGCCTTCCACGTTCATCAGCTGCATGATTGTTTTCGGAACCGCGTTTTTGATACCCAGGTGGCCCACCACGTCCACGAATCGCTTGTGTAGCTGTGGGGTCCAAACCAAACGCGGCCGTTTTACCGCCCTCTCCGCCGCCGCCGCCGACGACTCGTCGTTCTCGTTGTTACGGAGTGCCGAATCGGCTTCTTCTACTTCTATTTCCACACAACCCTCGTCGTCTTTTCTCGATCTTTTCGGATCCGACCCGGACCCGTCTCGATCGGTAATCTCGTTCTCGTCCGCCTCCACGACCATCGGGTCCTGGTCCTGGTCCGGGTCAGGATCCGTCGTTTCGAACAGCGACCCCTTCGCCGTCGAGTGGTTGACCCCACGGAGAGTCGAGAACGTTGTTTGCGACGCGCGGTTGACTTCCACGGCGGTCCTATAGGGTTCCGGCGAAATACTGAACGCCGAAGCCAGCTCCGGCGATATCAACAGCTGCGATAACGGCGTCAAATCGTCGACGCCCGGTAGCCCAACCTCCCACTCCGTCACTCTGTCCTCATCGCCGCCGCCATTTTGGCCGCCCAAGAATTCGTACTCGCTCATCTTCATCAACATCAAATCATATCCGAATACTCTCTGAATTTGTGAATTCGATATTTGGATCCAAAAGAAGAGAAAGAGAAATGAAAGGAAAGGAAAGAGAGATATTTTCGTGATATTCAGAGCTTTGTTTGGTTTATATTTTTTGTTTGGGGAAAAAAAAAAAGAAACTAAAAAAGTGCAAGATCTGATTCCAGATCGGTCTTTTTAGTTGCCAACGTGGACGACTTAACCTGATATTTTTGATCCTCTAAATCTCTCTCTTTTTTCTCATCCCCATTCGCACACTTCATTATTCCGTTCTAACTCGCTTTAGTTTTGACTAAACGTGGAGGATTCCGACCATTTTGAACTCAACGCGCGAAGAGAGTGAGTGTGGTGGATTTGAAATGTGAGATTACGAAAATAGACATTGGAAGGAACGGTGTGTGATTTGCTGAGAGTGGCCACGTGAGCAAAGTGCGTGCGCTTTTTATGGCTTTTTGGTAAATTGGCAATAAAATAATGCTTGGAACCGACTTTCTATTTTGCACTTTACAAAATTGTATTGCCGACCAACGAGGAAAGGGCGTGTTGGTGGACAGCTGGAGAGAGATAAATAAACGTGGCCCTTTTATGACGGGTCGGTACTTAGTTTGTGTTACGTCGACTTTTATTGTGAGTAAATCAGTCGCCGTTGAATTGTGGTGATGGGAATTTTGACAATTTTCCTAGGATGATGGAACATACGAGGACGAAAATAGAGGAACACCATTTGACGAATGAGTGGAAAAAAAACAAAAAAAAGTGTGGGTTGTGTTCACCAAACATTTGACAGTTTACCACGTAATTGACAATTTCCATAGGCCGATCCAAAAGAACCGGAGGGTAAAAGAAAAAGGTAAAATTTTCATAGTAGCGATCCACGCGTCAATGAGAGAATTTCCCTAGGCCGATCCAGAAGAACCGGAGAGTAAAAGAAAAAGGAAAAATCTTCATAAGAGCGATCCACATATTAGTGAGAGAAATGTTGTACAAAATGGGCGCAAAAGATATTCTCTCAAGACATGTCAATGAGAGAGATGTTGTACAAAACGAGCGCAAAAAATACTTTCTCAAGGAAAAGACGACGAATTTATTCTATATCTTTGTCTTGATAAAAAAATGTAGAAACTAGAGATACCACAAAATCTCACTCACATTTTCACAACAATTTAGCTTATTTAGAAATTATTTTATCTTTTTTTTTTTGTTTCGATTTATGATAGGATTATATTTTAGCTTGTTATGAAAATGTTGTGAGGTTTTGTTTGTAGCTTAGAATAATTTTTTTGTCTTATTGTAAATTGTAACTCATTTAAAAGATGGATTTAAATTTTGTAGAATTTTTAGAATTATATTATGGAAATTCTAAATTTTATTAATTCATTTTAAAATAAGTGAATTTTATGACATTATCAACAAGTTAAACAAATATAAAAAATTATGTTATGGAATTTCTTCTACCATACAATGGGTTTTTTCTCTTTTCTTCTATTGCTATAAGCCCGGATGTAAATACTGAACTCTCATGCAAATACTATCAAGTGAATGTTAACTTACAACAAGTTAGTATATGTATTCTCAAAACAATATGTGTGTGTGCGCGCACGCTTTTCATTGGAACTTTAGTGTTTTTTTAGAGGTACTTAACCACCTATTAAATGTTCTAATAAACTTTCATTGCTAAACGAATCCAAAACAGTTCAGCCTACACACATTCCCTACACCAATTATTTATTAAAAATATAATGCAAAAAGTGTTAATTGTTCAACTAGAAATTCAAGGACAAGATGCCCCCATATGTATGAGATATTTATTTTATGAACAGATATAACGTGTTGTCTCTTTAGGAAAGGATTTGGTGTGGGCCTTGAGGAACGTGGTACTTTTTATTAAGGATGTCCTTCCTTTTCCCAAGCATACAATCTGAGTATATAATATGATTTGAACACCCATTAATGAAATTTCGTCTGTTGGGATTCGGGTTGGAGTTTCACCAGCCTCGTGAAAATGCTCTGAAGAATTTTTTTTTTCACATCAGATAAATTATAGAGACCCTCTTAAACTAGGGATTTCCTATAATATCATGGCTTTTGTAGGTATCAGTATTCATATTTCGTTACTCATTCTTTTGTTTTTTTTTCATAAGCCTTTGGTCATGTTTATGTCATGCTACATTGGCGGCTACTTTCTCAGTCTACAAGTAATTAAGCAGAGCAGCAGCTCTTTTGTTTCATGAGTTGTCATGAAACATTTGCTATCTGTCTAATGCTATTAATGTATCTATTAAGTTCATTACCATTTAATAGATGAATCTATTAAGATTCTGTGCATACACGGATACTTGGCATATTATGGCAACGAGTTTCTAATTCCACTACATCTTAAACATTATGCAATTTTTATCTTAGGTTTTTTAAATTAGAAAAATCATAACGAGGCTTTTGGTTTCATGTAGATATCTTGCTCCAAAACATGCAGAGGAAGGTAAATTACAACTAGGCATTAATGTCTTACAATTGTTTAGGAAACATCCTCAGCTAGGCAGTAGGAGCCGTATATCTGAGATAGGTAATGACCTTTAATTTTTAAATAAGTTGGTTTTGAGTACAACTTTCTGTAATTACTTCTTATAGTGATATTTTGGTTTAGTTCAGGTAACTTACTGTAAGGATGAGTTTGGTTCAGCTTTTTGAAACTGGACTTTTTGAAAAAGTGGATTTTTCAAAAAGTGTTTTTTCAAAAAGTTAAGTGCTTGGTAAAAACCGTTAAAAAGTGTTTTTTAAAAAAACTGAGCATTTGACTATCACTTATAAAAGTGACAGTTTGAGAGATAAATTACCAAAAAGGACAATATACAATATACAATAATAATAATATATTATTTGTATTATCTATATATATATATATATATATAAACCGAAGCCTCTAGAGCTCCTACAATTTTCCATGTCACCACTATTTTCTTTTTCTTTTTATTTTAGGTTTTATATCTTATATATTTATTATTTCTCTTCAACGTGTAATTATCTTATCAAGTATTACAATAATTTAGTTTAAGTAAAACTCTATTAGATATATGTTTCAAGAGCTTGAAAATTCTATTTCAACTAAAATTCTATAACAAAATTTTCAACAAATATAAACCCTTGCCAATGTTGAAATCCTTCATACTCACTCAAATTTTCACAAAAAAAAACACACACAGCAAATTGAAGATTTTGCAATGTTGTAACGTTATATCCATGGAGTTGCTCAGAGTAAATGCAGAGGTAAGGACTTGTTGCCATCTTTCAGCTTATACTCTCTATGATTACTACTTTATAATATTGTTATTGTTGTAACTTGTGAGTGGGTTTATTAGTATGAAAAATCTACATGCGAAAATTTTAATTGTAAAAATTTGTTTTTACAATTAAAACATTAGATTTAACCATAATTTTGATTTAATAATTAACAATTTCATCAATCAAATTTTCTCTAACGTTGGTGTAATTTGTACTACTAAGTATGTTATATATAGAACCCTCATATGATCTTGGAAAAACCACTCTATAAAAAAAATTGTTATCATTAACAAGAATAAGAGCTTATTCCTGACTATCAAAACCACAAATTTTCTGTCATCAATAATCAATTTTATATTAATGTTGTGATATGGTCCATAGGTATTTTTTTATTTTTTTAAAAAGAAGTATAGTCCATATGGGAATGGTTTAGATGTTTCCTACTTTATTTTGGAATCTCAAATTGATTAGTAGAATAATATGGAGTGAAGAGATGCATTATTCATATTAAAAGTGGCAATTCACATTGATAAGAAACTAAATAAGGGCGTGTAATAATTTCTATACATATGGTGGTGGTATAGCGTTAGTGCATGTGAGAGTTAGAAGACAAAGCTTTGTCTTTTTTAATTCTTTTTTCTTCAATAATTTTATGATGGTTGCTGTTGAAAGGTAGAGATAGAGTTATTTTTTGTTTTTTTTTTGTTTTTTGTTATTTGTTGGCTTATAAATTCTATTCAGTTCTTTTATGTGTTTCTATGGGGCCAAAGAATTTGACAACCCCGACCCACTTTATTCTAGGCTCAAGACCCGCGCCGAGGAGGGAGAAACGGCCGAGGACGGACAAAGAAGGCCCAAATGGCCTAGAAACATTGCCGAGGATGATCCTGCTCTCGGCATCCCAAATCCCAAGAGGAGAGAATAGCACACCGGCAAAGGCAGCCTCCCAAATCGCCCTCAGGAGAAGGACAAGTACAGTAGGATACCCTTGGGCGTATGGTGCAGGAGCAATCCAAGGAGAAACTGTCACCTCCGCATTGAATGCACCCAACTAACGTTTCGGCCGCATTAATGAGGAAATGACCCTTGAACAGTGCGGCCTTGGTCGCCGCAACTGACAGAGAGTTTGGGAAGGTGGCTAATGGGACAATCACTCGAGTAATGACTTGCATGATCAACAAGTGAAGGGCCAAGATCAACTGGAAAGAAGTATATAATGTGAAAGACCCTCCAAGAATGAGGGATCGCGGAAAAAGAGCAAGAGGAGAGAAAAAGGAGAAAACTGTGACAGTCTGCATGATCTTGAAAACCTCTGTAACCTAGTACCTCCCACAAACTTTCTCTGCAGTTTCTTGCCTCTAAAAAGTGTTAATTGTTCAACTAGAAATTCAAGGACAAGATGTCCCCATATTTATGAGATATTTATTTTATGAACAGAAATAACGTGTTGTCTTTTTAGGAAAGGATTTGGTATGGGCCTTGAGGAATGTGGTACTTTTTATTAAGGATGTCCATCTTTTTCCCAAGCATACAATCTGAGTATATAATATGATTTGAACACCTATTAATGAAATTTCTTTTGTTGGGATTCGGGTTGGAGTTTCACCAGCCTCGTGAAAATGCTCTGAAGAATTTTTTTTTTTCACATCAGATAAATTATAGAGATCCTCTTAAACTAGGGATTTCGTATAATATCATGGCTTTTGTAGGTATCAGTATTCATATTTCGTTACTCAATCTTTTGTTTTTTTTTTCATAAGCCTTTGGTCATGTTTGTGTCATGCTACATTGGCGGCTACTTTCTCAGTCTACAAGTAATTAAGCAGAGCAGCAGCTCTTTTGTTTCATGAGTTGTCATGAAACATTTGCTATTTGTCTAATGCTATTAATGTATCTATTAAGTTCATTACCATTTAATAGATGAATCTATTAAGATTCTCTGCATACACGGATACTTGGCATATTATGGCGACGAGTTTCTAATTCCACTACATCTTAAATATTATGCAATTTTTATCTTAGGTTTTTTAAATTTTTAAAAAAAAATCATAACGAGGCTTTTGGTTTCATGTAGATATCTTGCTCCAAAACATGCAGAGGAAGGTAAATTACAACTAGGCATTAATGTCTTACAATTGTTTAGGAAACATCCTCAGCTAGGCAGTAGGAGTCGTATATTTGAGATAGGTAACGACCTTTAATTTTTAAATAAGTTGGTTTTGAGTACAACTTTCTGTAATTACTTCTCATAGTGATTTTTTGGTTTTAGCCTGATTTTCAGGTAGCTTACTGTAAGGGTGAGTTTGGTTCTGTTTTTTGAAATTGGACTTTTTGAAAAAGTAGAGTTTTAAAAAAGTGTAGTATGAAAAATTAGTTTTTCAAAAAGTTGAATGCTCGGTAAAAACTTTTAAAAATTGCTTTTTGAAAAAGCTAAGTGTTTTACTAGCATTTATAAAAGTGGCAGTTTGAGGAATAAATTACCAAAAAAGACAACGTATATATAAGGGAGTTTATTTCATACTTAAATCAACTACTTCATATACTACAGTCAAACAATGCACTAACATAACTTGGATAATTTGGTATTTTTTACAATATTTTTTATTTTTATTTTTTCTTCTTATATTATTTTCTATAGAATTTTTATTATTCTGTCTCACATTCTCTCTTGAAAAGTGGTTGTTCTCTCTCTCTCTTAATTTTTATTATTATTTCTTATAACTCAACTTTATATTGATGAAGCATTGTGATTTTTAAAACTCTATTTTGGGTTCATACGTTTTGGTGTTATATTTTTTAGTTCCCCATTACAAATAGTACTCTCTCTCTCTCTCTCTCTCTCTTATATAGTTTTTGGTTGATTTGATTTTTTTTGAGTTAGCACTTGATTATTTTGGAAGTAATAATTTGAGTTTATATCAAAATACAATCTTGGCTATGCTAAGAATAGATTGACATTTAGTATATTTTGGTCAATTTCATCAATTTGGTCTAGTTCGGTCTACTTCTGTTCACTTCGGTTAATTTTGGTCCAATTCAGTATACTTCAATCCACTTCAATTCAATTAGGTTCATTTGGTCTACTTCAATCAATTTAGCCCAATTCAGTTTATTCGGTCAATTTTAGTCCAATTTGGTCTATCCGTTCCACTTTGGTCCAATTTAGCCTATTCGGTCAATTCAGTCCACGTTAATCTATTTGGTCCAATTTGGTCCACATTAGTCCATTCGGTCTAAATTGGCCCATTAGGTTTGATGGTGTCTAAAAAATAGCCAACTCCTTACTCGTCCATGGATGTCGTCCATACAAAAGGTACGTCGTCCTAAGTTTACAAGGTAGACTACCCTACTGTCGTCCAGAGAAACCTCTGGACGACGTATACTAACTGGTGAGCTATCTTTCGTCCAAACAGCACTTAGGACGAGGGCAAGGGAGTTTTGACACAAAGATAATCGCTATAGCGGTTATCAAATTGTACGCTTCGGACTCCGTGAAATAGGGGGAAGTTATCCAACGGATAACCGCTCCCTAAACCTATAAAAGGAGATGAATCTCCGACAAAAAAAGGTAGAGTATTTCTTCTTTACGGATTCTTTATAGACAATATTTTTATTTAAGAGGAGAATTGCTAACTTCATCATCGGAGGAATTTTGACCGGCCAACCCCGGTCTCCTCTGATCTTCTATTTCTTATCTTTCAGGCCCTTAACATCATCGTGATCCGTGCTGTTCAACTAACTGATTCCTTGATCGCTATCAAGGTCCACTTCGGTTTATTTGGTCTTTTTGGTCAATTTCAGATCATTTCAGTCCAATTTAGTGTACCTATACAAGAATGACAAAATATGAGTATGGGTTGAGAGTACTATTAAATATTTGAGTTATATTAATTGTAATTATAAGATAAGTTTTGATTATCATAATAATCTCCTCGAGAGAATGAGAATTTGAATAATAACTTTAAAACTTAAAATTTTAACTGTACCAAAAGAAATTAGAAAAATATAATGCATAATAAAAATAGTTAAAGAATATGAATATTTTCGTAAAAGAATAATATCAATAAAAAACATAAAAAATGATAAAATTGTAAATTTGTAAAAATAGAGTGATGAAAATTATTTTTTGAAATTGTTTAAGAGGAGGAAGGACTATCAAAACCTGCTTAATCACATGTGGGTTAAGTCTAATTTCCCAATTTTTTCCCTACAAGGTAATAATTTTCATTTTTTACTAATTCGATGTTGCTAGATTTTTAATGACAAAAATATCTAAGAATGTGATGATTTGTGCATTTTTTCGGTGAAATAATTTTGTTTATAAATTACATCACACCCTTAGGTAATTTTGTGATTGAAAAATGTTTCAATAAATAAAAATGAAAATTACCTTTTAGAAAAAAAAAGGTAAAAGTTGGATTTGGGATTAAAAAAAACTAAAATCAGTCTTTTAACTTTAATTTCGTTCATTTCAGTCCTCTAAGTTTTAGATTTATCCAATCAATGCATTTTGTTAACTTTTTTTTTTTAATTTTTTGAAAAAAAAATCTAGAAAATATTTTTCAATCATTAATTGAATTTTTTTAATTTAAAAATTTGAAGAAAAATTTATCAAATTGAAAAATTAACCACATTAAATAACAAAAGTTGATGGAAAAGTTGTAATTGAATAAATTTGAAAGATATAGAACTGAAATGAAAAAAAACAAAATTAGAGAACTAAAATGAAATATAAAGGAATTTAAAATGTCAGTTTTGCATTAAAAAAAGAAAAAAAGAAAAAGAAAATAGAAATCAACTTACTGGGGCGTGTGGCAGTTTTGTAAAATACAATACATAATTTTGTCTATAAATGGCATCACACATCCCAACGGCTCTCTCATTCTCTCTCCCAAATCCCCAAATTTGAAATCCCAGAGTTCTCTCTATCCTTCTCTCTCTCTCTCCAAAATGGTTAGGGTTTCATCAGTATTCTCCATATCACATCGCATGTTTGTGTTTTGGAGAAAATCTGATACCCTCTTTCTCTCTTCTTGAATGCTCTAGAAAAGGGTTCGAAGATTTTCTCAGGAAAGTGACTGCCAGATTTTCTCGGGAACAACAACAACATTTTTCTGGTGAGGGGTTTTCCATGCCGCCTGGCACGGAAGCCGAGGCCGATGATGCCTATGTCAGAGAGGAAGACTAATGGTTTTTTTTTTTTTTTTTTGTGTGCTTTCATACGGTTTAGACTGATGGGTTTTTTTTGTGCTTTCATACGGTTTAGACTGATGGGTTTTTTGTGCTTTCATACGGTTTAGACTGATGGGTTTTTTGTGCTTTCATATGCTTTAGACTAATGGGTTTTTTTTTTGTGCTTTCATATGCTTTAGACTAATGGGTTTTTTTTTTGTGCTTTCATATGCTTTAGACTAATGGGTTTTTTTGTGCTTTCATATGGTTTAGACTGAGACTGATGGGTTTTTTTGTGCTTTCATACGGTTTAGACTGATGGGTTTTTTTGTGCTTTCATAGGCTTTAGACTAATGGGTTTTTTTTTGTGCTTTCATATGGTTTAGACTAATGGTTTTTTTTTTTTTTTTGGATTCTGATTTGTTTGAATTGAATTTCAAGTTCTTGTTGATTTAGTTCTTGTTTGTAATGAAAAACTTCTTTCTGGCTTGAAGTTATGAGTCAAAACTAATGTTAGTTTATGTTTGGTATCTGAAAGATGTTTCTGTATGGCTTTACATGAAATTTGGTAGATTGTGACCTGTTATGTTTGTCTTTGTTGTTTGTTTTTGTTTCTTGGTGAAATTTGATGGCTTTGTTATACTTTTGAAGGAGAATTTACATATGATGTAAATAATTCTGTCATATGTCTTTTGGGTTTTAGTTGGACAATAATGAGCTTATCTACTGATGTTGCAAAATTGTTTCTATAAGAACTTTTGTCAACCAAGTATTGAAATTATTTTCCTTTTTGTTTTTTGGGCAAGTTTATCGTGACTTCTTGATCGAGGTAGGGAGATTGTTATATTAGAGGTAATGTTGCACGTGTTCCAACACTTGGTCTAATGAGTTTGACTGATTCATGGTAGGTATTGAAATTTGAAGTTATTATGGTTGATTTGTGTCTAGGTGAAAGTCTTATTCGCAGTGTTTTCTTTTTTGGATAAACTTATTCATTGCTTTTTTGACATTTTTATTCAGTTTTATTTGATCTTAGGCATCATTTTTCCGTGGACTAATTGGTTTTTACGATGTCAACTAAAAAAAAAAAATCAACTAACCTAGCATGAATGAAGGTGCACAATCTGGATACAAATGATAGTCATAAAAGCTTCACTAATTTAGACTGCCCTGAATACATTATGTTGGAAATATATGGGGAATTTTTGGGTCTTTGCATAAGATATTGTAAATGACTACGGAAATTTAAATTGTGTTCAAGTCTATTACTTTTATTACTTTTAAGTTCTATAAATTTCTTGAAGGGATTCTCCTGTGCACTTTTGAGCGGTTGAGTTCCACTTTTTTTGCAAGAAATTTTTTTTCGTATCACAAAAATATAAATCCTATTAATGATCATATGTGTCTTCTGTATTGTTCTAATTAATATTGTTATCCTCATACTTAACTGACTTATTTTTTTGAGAAAATTTTGCAGTTTGACTGTAGTTGGCAAGTAATACGGAGTTGTCTTTTGCATGGCTTACCAATGTTCAGATCAGTAACTGTAGTTGTAAATTTTGTTTATGGAATCTTCTTTCGTATTGTCAATACAGCTGTTGTAAGTTCTCTATGTACAATCTTCTTTTTATGGTTCTATTTTGTCATTAGAAAATTTAATTGATTATTTGGTTAAAAGCAAATTGAACAATGTTGTTCTTGCAGAGGACATGCATTTTCCCATGTAAGCTTCTGTCTTTTTCTTTTTAGGTTACTGGGTTTGTCATTGATATACTAATCTTGCTCCCGTTTTATAAACACTAGAATGTGCTCTGCCCTGTTTTGTCCCTGATATTTGATTTCTAATTTGCGTAACATATTAGACTGCGGTTAAAAGGAATACTATTTAATATATTGACTACAGATGTGTCTTCAAAATGGTGTAGTTTCTTCATCTCTCTTTATTTTATTACCATTTAAGTACCCCAGTTTGATATTTTACAATTTTGTGTCTGATCTTTGACTAATAATGAGGTCTGTTGTCTATTCTATTGTGACTGAGAATGTAGACAAAAACAGATTTATTATGATTTCAAGTTGCATTTATTTTATAATTAGATTTAGATTTAGCTCTCTTGGTTTTGGTTTTCATTCATGGTTTCAGGTTATAATGTAACAATTGATAATTATTTATGTTCGATTCTTATTATGAAAATTAAAATTTTGTAGAAATATAATCTTAAAACAAGCAAACTTATTTGACCCCTACTAGGTCACTTGGACTCTTCATGGTCAATGATTGATGGCAACAGGCAGGCCAAGTGTTGGCTGGTAGCCAATGGTTGGCAACGGGCATGTAATGATGGCCGGCTTGGAATCAGGTGGACCATGTGACAGTTGGTGGCCAATGGGCGCCTAAGTATGGCATGGAGTACATTTCTGGACTTAAGGTGACTTTCTTTAATATGGATGCTTAATGGTGCCATTGTTAATATCTCTATATGATTGATACATTTTTTTAATTTTATTGTTATTTGTTATGTAATGAGTTCCAGCCAGCCCTATGTGTTGACTCCTAGTGGTTTTTTTCCATGCTCGGTGCTATCCACGAAAGCATAGGTACCGACTGTTCTCCATGTTAGGAACCTGTGAGAAGTAGCTTGGCTTAATGCATATGATCCAGCTAGTGCATCATGTATGCAGCACCAGTAAGCATGAGTAAGTAAAGTTTTGTATTAGTAAGCACCAGTAACAACAACAGTGCAGCATTAACACTTGGTACTAGACACCAGCAGCTTATTATAAGAGGTAGTTTGTTAGTAAAGTTTTGTATCATCTTTGTAATTGAAGGTTAGTATCACATGCTTATTAATTGATTGTCATGTGCTTAATTGCTAATTAATTAGAAGCCATGCGCTTAACAGCTAATTGTTGAAATTTTTTTTTTCACATCAGATAAAGAATAGAGATCCTCTTAAACTAAGGTTTGTCTATAATATCATGCTTTTTCTTGGTATTAGTATTCATATTTTGTTGGTCGTATGTTCCTTTTTACAAATGTTATGCTCATCAATCATTTGATTTTTTTCATAAGCCTTTGGTCATGTTTGTTGTCATATTGCATTAGCGACTACTTTCTCAGTCTACAAGTAATTATGCAGAGCAGCTTCTCTTTTGTTTCATGTGTTCTGATGAAACATTTGTAATTAAATCCCCAGGTAAAATAGTCTCACTGTTCACTTGCTAGGCTAATACATGTCTACAGCTGGCTGATAGAACATCATAAATTTTGCTGAAGCTCTGGACCATGCATGATTTTTGGTAACAGTATGCACATATTGGTATTTAATCTTGGCTTACCTTAAAAAAACATGTATAATCTATGGACATGACTAGAAATATTCATATCATTAGTTAATTTTTGGTAAGCATACCACCTAATTTCACCAATGGGCTTAAGCTTTCGATTAGCACTTCTTCTCCCTCAATAGTGGGACAAAGGTCGTGGATTTAAAACTCACATGGTGTGGCTTTCCAATAAAAAAACTAATTTAGAATGATGATGAAACCCTTCTGCTTTGTCATTATTAATTTCACCAATGGGCTTTAGCTCTCGATTAGCACGTCTTCTCCCTCAATAGTGGGACAAAGGTAGTGGATTTAAAACTCACATGGTGTGGCTTTCCAATAAAAATACTAATTTAGAATGATGATGAAACCCTTCTGTTTTGTCATTACTAATTTCACAATGGCAACATAAAACCCCCTTTCCTTGATATCGTCTTTAATTAGCCTCCTTCCCATAAAAATTTATCATTTATGTTTCCTCTACTTATTATTGATACTGTCCCCATTAAACTCTAATTTTCTTATCATTCCTTGACTTTTATGATTCTCTTATTTTGAAGTTTCTTTTGTAGTTTTTAATTCATATTAGTTTTGTTGTACTTGCGTTTTGTAGAGAACTAACCCTAGCTGAAATTGATGATATTTAGCTCAAGTGCAGTAGGTTGCTGCTTGCTCTTCTCTCCTGCCATATGTCTTTGAAGAGATATTATTAATCAAATATATGTTGCATTCCTTCATATTGTAGCATGGCGATCAATTTAATGTAGAGTAATTGATAGGATTAAATTTCCAACCTGTCTGAATTGGAGCAGCAAACTGGTGACCCAATTACGCCTATTACTATATATCCTCTGTCTATGGAGTGGTTTATTTTGGGCCTATTTCTATATATCCTTTGTTTATGATTTAGAGATGAAAGTAAATTACATCTTTTCTTCTATTACTTTGGCATAACTAGTACCAACAAGAAATTCAGGTAATCTTTGTTTTCCTTCCTCACTAAGTACGTGGATGGTCTTACATTTGATGTGAAATTGTCTTGGTTTGGGTTGATATTCCAAGTACCTTGTATAAATGTCACACTTATAAACTGTTTTATATAATCCTTCTTTCAGTGTTAATTGGATTTACCTTTATAGTTGTTGGGTAATATGCTAGTTTTTCTATTTGTTGTTTTGCAACTCCTGCCTTTCTTAGTGCATGTTATAAATCTCATTTTGAGTCACTGTTTACTGTTATTTATCATAATCTTTTTAGCATTTTGCTTTAGATTACCTAAGTTCTGATTGTGCTCCTACCTTAACTACTTGTTTCCAATTTACTTTAGCTTTAACAATTGTTTGTTGGGGTTGTTGATTTTCTCTTTTACTTTAATAGTTTATTTTTCGTTAAATGATGCTTGTGTATTTATTTTTTGTTTTGTGTAACCTATTGAATTCCAGGGGTGATGCGTTTGTATCCTTTTATGTTTGCATCCTTTTATGTAAGGTTGATTTGATTTTTTTGTTCTCTTTCGTATATTCTTCTAAGTTGAATTTGTTTTGTTATTTGTTATATTCTTGGATGTGTTTTTCTTGAACTATGTAGCTGGGTATGTGTTTTTTCAGTTTGCTACATGTGGTGGATTCAAAGCTTGCGCAACTAAAGGTTTGCACTCTCCTCTTGTACATTTGTCTGCTAAGTGTTGGGTAATATGCTAGTTTTTCTATTTGTTGTTTTGCAACTCCTGCCATTCTTTGTGCATGTTATATATCTCATTTTGAGTTACTGTTTACTGTTATTTATCATAGTCCTTTTAGTATTTTGCTTTAGGTTACCTAAGTTTTGATTGTGCCTCTACCCTAACCACTTGTTTCCAATCTACTTTGGCTTTAATGATTGTTCGTTAGGGTTTTTGATTTTCTCTTTTACTTTATTAATTTATTTTTCGTTAAATGCTGCTTGAACTATGTAGCTGGGTATGTGTATTTTCAGTTTGCTACACGTGGTGGATTCAAAGCTTGCTCCACTAAAGGTTTGCACTTTCCTCTTGTAAATTTGTCTACTTGTCTTGTTTCTATTGATGTTTTCTTTGTGCAGGACACGGGAAACTTGTTGGACATGGCTGCATGCGTGTCCCAACCGTATTTCTGCTCCAAAATAAAAGGCTGAAACGCACTACCTCTAACAATGATCTCCTTCCACTCACGCCAATCTTCTTCTTCTTCTTCTTCCTCCCACGCCGATCTTCTTCTTCCTTTCACGCCGATCTCATCTTCTTCTTCAGCGTTTAGATCTATAATCCTATTTCACTTTTACTGATTTGCCCCTTTGCCCTTTCTGTCCATGTGTGCTTCTTATTGCTTTGTCTGCCTCACAGTGTCACACATTAAGAGCTCTTTTATCTCCCGCCACCGAACAAAAGATGTGTAAATAGATGTTTCTTTTCAATTTTTTTTGGTCTTTTATGAGTTTTAAGTCTACCATGTATCAAGCTAGGTAGTCAACTTTTTACAATTCTATTTTCATTGTCTAGGTAGACAGTATCTGTGGGTAGACTTTAATATGCTTCAAAAAGATTTTTTAACAATTATTTAAAAATATTTTTGTTAGAAAACAAAATTTTCAGGTTTGTCTTCTGTGTGTTTATTTGTAATTTTGAAGTTTTTAAGGTATTCATGTTCAAAAGATATGTTCTTTGGTGATTGCCATCTTTCATTGTCTCTCTTATAGAATAATATTCTAATTGCATGATTTCCATATGTGATCTGTCTTTTAAAGAAATGGTTGCTGTGTCTGGTGAAAGATCCAGGAAAGGGGCGGAATTTATTGAAACACACCTTTTTCAAGCATGCAAAGTCTCTTGAGATTTCTGTGAAGAAATGATTCGCCGACTTGCCACCCCTTTGGAATCATGTAAAAGCCATCCAGGTTACCATCTTATTGCTGAGATGCACCTTCCGTACTTTCTCTTGTCCTAGTAAGCTTGTGTCATGGCTATGGTTAATTTTGCAGCTTAAAGATCAAGTGCAACTCTATAAAGAACAAGAGGTAATATCATAGGTCATAAACATTTGTCCACGCCATTAAATTTGAACTTAAAATGCATGTGTTGATATTTCTTTAATTTTTATCTATACTTATTACATATTTAATTCAATTGGATGCATTTCTTAATAATAACTGATGTAGGATCTCTCACTTAACTTTAGTTATTTGTCAAAACCATCCCCACCTCGTCTCTTTTCCCCAATTTTTTTTTTTTGTAAAAGTTTTTCCAATTCTTCATATTGACTAAGTTCCCCTTTCCATTTAGTTACACTGATGATATGGAGCTTGATGATGCTGTGCATATGGCTATTTTGATGCTGAAGGAGGGGTAAATGAATGTTAAGCTTTTTATTTTATTTTTTATTTTATAAAGAAATATGTTTTTATTTAAAAAGCTATGGTGGGGTGCAGCTAGAATGGTAAAGGCTAGGGCATTGGTGGAGCTCGATATATGTTTTTATTCAATGATAGTACTTTTTATCATTGAGTTTTTTCTTCATTATTCTTTCTTCGTCTCTAAAAAAATCAGGTTTCCATCATGATTAAATAATTTTTATTTTCAGAACTATTTTCTGTTTGGCAATATATTCTTTGATGACAATCCTATGTTGTGATTTCTTGATCAAGGTAGGGAGATTGTTATATTAGAGGTAATGTTGCACATGTTCCAACACTTGGCCTAATGAGTTTGACTGATTCCTGCTAGGTATTGAAGTTCAAAGTTATTATGGTTGATTTGTGTAGGTGAAAGTCTTATTCGCAGTGTTTTCTTTTTTGGACAAACTTATTCATTGTTTTTTTTGACATTTTTATTCAGTTTTATTTGATCTTTGTCATCGTTTTTCTGTGGACTAATTGGTTTTTACGATGTCAACTAAAAAAAAAAAAAATCAACTAACCTAGCATGAATGAAGGTGCACAATCTGGATACAATTGATTGTCATAAAAGCTTAACTAATTTAGACTGCCCTGAATACATTATGTTTGGAAATATATGGAGAATTTTTGGGTCTTTGCTTAAGATATTGTAAATGACTTAGGAAATTTAAATTGTGTTCAAGTCTATTACTTTTATTACTTATAAGTTCTATAAATTTCTTGAAGGGATTCTCCTGTGCACTTTTGTGCGGTTGAGTTCCTCTTATTTTGCAACTTGCAAGAAAACTTTTTACGTATCACAAAAATGTAAGTCCTATTAATGATCATATGTGTCTTCTGTTTTGTTCTAATTAATATTGTTATCCTCATACTTGACTGACTTTTTTTTTTGAGAAAATTTTGCAGTTTGACTGTAGTTGGCAATTTATACGGAGTTGTCTTCTGCATGGGTTACCAATGTTCAGATCAGTTACTGCAGTTGTAAGTTTTGTTTATGGAATCTTCTTTCGTATTGTCAACATGGCTGTTGTAAGTTCTATATGTACAAACTTCTTTGTATGGTTCTATTTTGTCATTGGAAAATTAATTGATTATTTGGTTAACAGCAAATTGAACAATGTTGTTCTTGAATTGGAGCAGCAA
This sequence comes from Quercus lobata, assembly GCF_001633185.2. Taxonomy (NCBI): domain Eukaryota; kingdom Viridiplantae; phylum Streptophyta; class Magnoliopsida; order Fagales; family Fagaceae; genus Quercus; species Quercus lobata. The sequence goes on from NC_044904.1 coordinate 30,478,766, forward strand.
ACTGGTGAGCCAATTGAGCCTATTACTATATATCCTCTGTCTATGGAGTGGTTTATTTTGGGCCTATTACTATATATCCTCTGTTTATTATTCAGAGATGAAAGTAAAATTACATCTTTGCTTCTATTACTTTGGCATAACTAGCACTGACAAGAAATTCAGGTAAGCTTTGTTTTCCTTCCTCACTAAGCATGTGGATGGTCTTACATTTGATGTGAATTGGTCTTGGTTTGGGTTGTTATTCCAAGTACCTTGCATAAATGTCACATTTATAAACTGTTTTATATAATCCTTCTTTCTGTGTTTGATTTGTTGTCTTTTGCATTTCCCTCTCTTTCTGACTGAGTATATCTGTTTCATTTGTACATGTAGGGTATCTTTGAGTTTTATGAATCTTTGACCGAGTATCTGACGAATTCGCAATTTATAATTTTTTAGTTACTATAGAATATAGTTAAAAAAAAAAAATGGCACAGTTCATAATTTTTTTGTTGGGGTGGGGGATTACTTTTCTTGTGCTAAAATGTTATTTCTAATAGATGCTTCATAGCCCTTCTATTTTGTGTGTACTTAAAACTGTGTATCCAACTACGCTACAAGCATTGGCTTATTATAAAGGTGTTCTCTTGGTTCCTTTTTAAAAGTTTCCTTAATATAAGCTCCCCTCATATTTGTATATCTTAAAATCTATTACACAAATAATTATTTTACTCATTGCATCATTAATAACTGGTGGTTATTGCATCATCACATGTTTGTTTGAAGGCTGACTTTAAAGTCAAAGAAGTACGAAAGAATTCAGGGATTGATTGGATCAGATTTTTTATGTGTTACCCAATTAGAAATTACAGATTAATTTTTTTTCCTTTCTGAATAATAACTAAAGACTTGAGGATACCATCATTTTCTAATTTTTTTTTCTTCAAATAATGTTAATTTTAGCGCAACACTGTGGTCAAAAGTATAAGAACTTTTAGCTTTCTATGTGGTTGATATTTTGGCTCTTTCTCTACCTCATAAGCCTTAGCCCTTACTTCTTTTGACTGTGGAGTCCCATGTGAACTTGAGGCAGTATTATGCATGTTCTTTTTTACATATACAGTTTGGAATCTGATAGCATATTTAACCACTTCATGTGTTTCACTTTTTATTCAGAAGCAAACACCAATAATCTATTCTTGTTTGTTGAGGTTTAGTATTTTGGAGAACTTATCAGTTATTTGATGTCTCACACATTATGGATTAAGGGAAGGAACAAACATAACTTAAAATTCAGACCTTGTTCAAATTGTGCCAAATTTGTAAACTCACCGGTAATCATTTTTTCTTTTCTTATTTTTTTTTTAGGAATTCTCTTTATATTCTGTTTTCTTACTGTATTTCCAAAGGCGTTTAGATGAGTGTATGATTTCTTCACATATATGGAGAAGGAAAGGATAATGTAACTTAGATTTTCTACTATTAACAATTTACATTTTTGTACCTAAAAATTAGTTAAGAAGGTGATGTATGTGGTTGCTTTGCTGATAATTACAGAAATGTAGAAAATATTTTTAACACTTGAGGGAGTAGCATACCAACCTAACAGTCAAAACACTGCAGCACTTTGCTAATTATTAAGGTATTATGTTCAGTCCCCATCTCCTGTAGACTTTAAGGTGATGTGTTTTGATTTTTCTAATTAGTTGGATTTATTTTTATCAGATTTGAAAGAAAAATTTCGAGCATCAACATTGGAATTGGAATAATTGGCACCAACAAGAAATTCAAGTAAGCTTTGTTTTCCTTCCTCACTAAGCCTGTGCATGGTCTTACACTTGATGTGAATTGGTCTTGGTTTGGGTTGATATTCCAAATACCTTGCATACATGTCACATTTATAAACTGTTTTTCAAGTGGATATAAACTGGTCATGTGATTGCAGTTTTAAGATTTTTGGGAGAACGTGTCTACATCACCATTCTCCATATGGCATGCTACTCCTTTGTTTTGAAGTTTATTCCCTGAAGCTGAAAGTTCAGTACTGGTGTCTGGGTAGCTCTGGTCTATACATGTTCATGAGATGACATTTATCTTTTCTGTGTGCCAGGCCTTGAAGAATTGTGACGGAAAAATGTACCTGTGATCAACTGATCACATTTGTAACCCGGGTAAAATAGTCTAAAAGTTCACTTGCATGGGACTTGTAATTCTAGGCTAATACATATATAAATGAAACCGATTACTTAGCAATATAGTTAAATGAAACAAATAATTTTATGGATTATACATAAGCATACACTTTGTTTGTTTGTTTGTTTTTTTTTTTTTTTTTTTTTGTGGTTTTGATAAGTTACATAAGCATGCTCATTCTGTTACGTGTAACTTTTTTATAGGTTTAAGAAAAGGCTAATTTAAAAATTTATTTATATCTAATAGTGAGTATATTTCTTGAAGGATTTACAAATTGTGCTCCATCATAAAATAATATTAAATGCTGATCTTAATCATGTTCATCAATTGCCAACCTTCCAATTTCTTGGTGTTAATGATGAAAAGCTGGAATTGCCTGTAAGATTGTTTTCAAGTTCAGCTTGTGATTCTTAAACTTTTCCCCATTCTTCCCAGACAAAGGAAGTGGGGGTACACTAACGAAACCAAATTGGATGACATTATCAGGTTTCCTTACATTCTATTTGCTTGATTTGGGTTTTTTTTTTTTCTTTCCTGCCATGTCTTACAAAGGTATAATCCTATTCTCTGGGGGTTCCTATAGGAAGTCTTAAAAGCAACCCAAATGGTCCATGTCATATAGACGATTTTTAGAGGGTTATTTAGGTATGGATTGTTATTTGTTGCGTTAGCATTTTAGCTTTTGAAAACATATTTAGCATACCTGCTTCTGTTATTGCCTTTATTTGTATATTGCTCATTGCAGAAAGTCTTTACAGTTTGGCTTTCAGTTTAGAGAAGAACTTGGCTTTCAGTGTTAATTGGATTTACCTTTATAGTTGTTGGGTAATATGCTACTTTTTCTATTTGTTGTTTTGCAACTCCTGCCTTTCTTAGTGCATGTTATAATCTCATTTTGATTAATTGTTTACTGTTATTCATCATAATCTTTTTAGCATTTTGCTTTAGATTACCTAAGTTCTGATTGTGCTTCTACCTTAACTACATGTTTCCGATTTACTTTAGCTTTAACAATTGTTTGTTGGGGTTGTTGATTTTCTCTTTTACTTTATTAATATATTTTTCGTTAAATGATGCTTGTGTATTTATTTTTTGTTTTGTATAACTTATTTAATTCCGTGGGTGATGCGTTTGCATCCTTTTATGTAAGGTTGATTTGATTTTGTTGTTCTCTTTCGTATATTCTTCTAAGTTGAATTTGTTTTGTTATTTTTTATATTCTTGGAAGTGTTTTTCTTGAACTATGTAGCTGGGTATGTGTTTTTTCAGTTTTCTACATGTGGTGGATTCAAAGCTTGCACCGCTACGGGTTTGCACTTTCCTCTTGTACATTTGTCTGCTAAGTGTTGGGTAATATTCTAGTTTTTCTATTTGTTATTTTGCAACTCCTGCCATTCTTAGTGCATGTTATATATCTCATTTTGAGTCAATAGTCCTTTTAGCATTTTGCTTTAGGTTACCTAACTTTTGATTGTGCTTCTACCCTAACCACTTGTTTCCAATCTACTACAGCTTTAACAATTGTTCGTTAGGGTTTTTGATTTTCTCTATTTTTTATTAATTTATTTTTCGTTAAATGCTGCTTGAACCATGTAGCTGGTATGTGTATTTTCAGTTTGCTACATGTGGTGGATTCCAAGCTTGCGCCACTAAGGGTTTGTACTTTCCTCTTGTAAATTTGTCTACTTGTCTTGTTTCTATTGACGTTTTCTTTGTACAGGACATGGGAAACTTGTTGGACATGGCCGCCTGCATGTCCCAACCGTTTTTTTGCTCCAAAATAAAAGGCTGAAACGCACTACCCTCTAACACCAATCTCCTTCCACTCATGCCAATCTTCTTCTTGTTCTTCTTCCACCCACGCCGATCTTCTTCTTCCTATCACGCGGATCTCTTCTTCTTCTTCAGCTCTTAGATCTATAATCCTATTTCACTTTTACAGTTTTGCCCCTTTGCCCTTTCTGTCCCTGCGTGCTTTTTATTGCTTTGTATGCCTCACTGTGTCACACATTAAGAGCTCTTTAATCTCCAGCCACCCTCTTGAACAAAAGATGTTTAAATAAATGTTTCTTTTCAATTTTTTTTTGTGTTTTATCTGTTAAAAGTCTACCACCTATCAAGCCAGGTAGTCAACTTTTTACAATTCTTTTTTCATTATCTAGGTAGACAGTATTAGTGGCTAGACTTTAATATGCTTCTAAAAGATTTTTTAACAATTATTTAAAAATATTTTTGTTAGAAAACAAAATTTTCGGGTTTTTCTTTTGTGTGTTTATTTGTAATTTTGAAAGTTTTTAAGGTTTTCATGTTCAAAAGATATGTTCTTTGGTGATTGCCATCTTTCAATGTCTCTCTTATAGAATAATATTCTAATTGCATGATTTCCATATATGATCAGTCTTTCAAAGAATTGGTTGCAATGTGTCTGGTGAAAGATCCAGGAAAGAGGAGGAATTTATTGAAACACACCTTTTTCAAGCATGCAAAGTCTCTTGAGATTTCTGTGTAGAAATGATTCGCTGACTTGCCACCCCTTTGGAATCATGTAAAAGCCCTCTAGGTTACCCATCATATTGTTGAGATGCACCTTCCGTACTTTCACTTGTCTCATGGCTATGGTTAATTTTGCAGCTTAAAGATAAAGTGCAACTCTGTGTAGAACAAGAGGTAATATCACAGGTCAAAAACAATCTTATGTTGTGACTTCTTGATCGAAGTAGGGAGATCGTTATATTAGAGATAATGTTGCATTTGTTCCAACACTTGGCCTAATGAGTTTGACTGATTCCTGCTAGGTATTGAAATTTGAAGTTATTAAGATTTATTTGTGTGTTGGTGGAAGTCTTATTCGCGGTGTTTTCTTTTTTGGATAAACTTATTCATTGGTTTTTTGACCTTTTTATTCAATTTTATTTGATCTTAGGCACCATTTTTCTGTGGACTAATTGGTTTTTATGAAGTCAAAAAAAAAAAAAAAAAAAAAAAAAAACTAACCTAGCGTGAATGAAGGTGCACAATCTGGATACAATTGATAGTCATAAAAGCTTCACTAATTTAGACTGCCCTTAATACATTATGTTTGGAAATATTTGGAGAATTTTTGGTTCTTTGCTTAAGATATTGTAAATGACCATGGAAATTTAAATTGTGTTCAAGTCTATTACTTTTATTACTTATAAGTTCTATAAATTTCTTGAAGGGATTCTCCTGTGCACTTTTGTGCGGTTGAGTTCCTCTCTTTTTGGAATAAAACTTCTTACATATCACAAAAATGTAGTTCCTATTAATGATCATATGTGTCTTCTGTATTGTTCTAATTCATATTGTTATACCTGTTTTTTTTGAGAAAATTTTGCTGTTTGACTGTAGTTGGCAAGTAATACGGAGTTGTCTTTTGCATGGGTTACGAATGTTCAGATCAGTAACTGCAGTTGTAAGTTTTTTTTATGGAATCTTCTTTCCTATCGTCATTATAGCTGTTGTAAGTTCTCTATGTACAATTTCTTTGTATGGTTATATTTTGTCATTGGTAAATTTAATTGATTATTTGGTTAACCACAAATTGAACAATGTTGTTCTTGCAGAGGACATGCATTTTCCCATGTATGCTTCTGTCTTTTTCTTTTTAGGTTACTGGGTTTATCATTGATTTATTAACCTTGCTCACGTTTTATAAACGCTAGAATGTGCTCTGCCCTGTTTTGTCCCTGATATTTGATTTCTGATATGCGTAACATATTAGACTGCAGTTAAAAAGAGTGCTGTTTAATATTTTGACTACAGATGTGTCTTCAAAATGGTGTAGTTTCTTCATCTCTCTTTATTTGATTGCCGTTTAAGTACCCCAGTTTGATATTTTACAATTTTGTGTCTGATCTTTGACTAATAATGAGGTCTGTTGTCAATTCTATTATGACTGAGAATGTAGACAAAAACTGAGTTATTATGATTTCAAGTTGCATTTATTTTATAATTAGATTTAGATCTAGATCTCTTGGTTTTGGTTTTCGTTCCTGGTTTCAGGTTATAATGTAACAATTGATAATTATTTATGGTCGATTCTTATTATGATAATTAAAATTTTGTAGAAATATAATATTAAAAGAAGCAAACTTATTTGAACCCTATTAGGTTACTTGGACTCTTGGTGGTCAATGATTGATGGCAATAGGCAGGCCAAGTGTTGGCTGGTAGCCAATGGTTGGCAACGGGCATGTAATGATGGCCTGCTTGGAATCAGGTGGACCATGTGACAGTTGGTGGTCAGTGGTTGGCGGCATTAATGGTTGGCAACTGGTGGCCAATGGGCTCCTAAGTATAGTATGGAGTACATTTCTAGACTTAATGTAACATTCTTTAATATGGATGCTTAATGGTGCCATCGTTAATATCTCTATACGAATGATACCTATTTTTAATTTTATTGTTATTTGTTATGTAATGAGTTCCTTGTATTGTGTCACTTTATGATGAATTAGAATATAATAGTCTATATAAGCCAAGTATGTACCCCAAGAAAGGGAGACTATTTTGATGAATAAAGTTTCTTTTGAAATTGAGTCCATGGTTTGGTGCCAACTCCAGCCAGCCCTATGTGTTGACTCCTAGTGGTTTTTTTCCACACTTGGTGCTATCCAAACAAGCCTAGTTACTGACTGTTCTCCAATGTAGAAGTAGCTTGACTTAATGCATATGATCCGGCTAGTGAATCATGAATGCTGCACCAGTAAGCATGAGTAAGTAAAGTTTTGTATCAGTAAGCACCCGTAACAACAACAGTGCAGCATTAACACTTGGTTCTAGACACCAGCAGCTTATTATAAGAGGTAGTTTATTAGTAAAGTTTTGTATCATCTTTGTAATTGAAGGTTAGAATCACGTGCTTATTAATTAATTGTGTCAAGTGCTTAATTGTTGGTTAATTAAAAGCCATGTGCTTAACAGTTAATTGTTGAAGAATTTTTTAACATCAGATAAAGAATAGAGATCCTCTTAAACTGGGGTTTGTCTATAATATCATGCTTTTTGTTGGTATCAGTATTCATATTTTGTTACTTGTATGCTCCTTTTTACAAATGTAATGCTCATCAATCTTCTGTTTTTTTCCTAAGCCTTTGGTCATGTTTGTTGTCATATTGCACTAGTGATTACTTTCTCAGTGTACAAGTAATTATGCAGAGCAGCTTGTCTTTTGTTTAATGTGTTCTGATGAAACATTTGTAATTATATCCCCAGGTAAAGTAGTCTAACTGTTCACTTGCGTGGGACTTGTTTTTTTTGATAGGTAATTAGAAAACTTATAATAAAGAGGAAAAAAAAAGAGAAGTACAAGATGTTCATGATGATGAACAACAACACAACACAACACAACACAACAGCAACAAAACAGCAACACAGCACAACACTACACAACACAATAGCAAGAGAGAAGTCAGGAAACTAAGCTAAGGGAAGGCATAAACTCAGAGAGGGAAGAACACTCAGTAAAACCCCAGCAACGAGACCACTCCATTCGACTGCGTTGGCATAAAATCTTTAACTCCTCCAACGTTTGCTGAAGATCTGGACCATGCATGATTTTTGGTAACAGTATGCACATATATAATCTTGGCCTACCTTAAAAAAACATATATAATCTATGGACGTGACTAGAAATATTCATATCATTAGTTAATTTTTGGTAAGCATACCACCTAATTTCACCAATGGGCTCTAGCACGATTACCACTTCTTCTCCCTCAATAGTGGGACAGAGGTTGTGGATTTAAAACTCACATGGTGTGGGTTTGCGATAAAAAAAACTAATTTAGAATGATGGTGAAACGCTTCTGCTTTGTCATTACGAATTTCAGAATGGCAACATAAAACCTCTTTTCCTTGATATCATCTATAATTAGCCGTCTTCCCATCAAAATTTATCATTTATGTTTCCTCTACTTATTATTGATATTGTCCCCGTTAAACTCTTCCCTGTTTTGTCCCAGATATTTGATTTCTAATTTGCGTAACATATTAGACTGCGGTTAAAAGGAATGCTATTTAATATATTGACTAAAGATGTGTCTTCAAAATGGTGTAGTTTCTTCATCTCTCCTTATTTGATTACCATTTAAGTACCCCAGTTTGATATTTTACAACTTTGTGTCTTATCTTTGACTAATAATGAGGTCTGTTGTCTATTCTATTATGACTGAGAATGTAGACAAAAACAGATTTATTATGATTTCAAGTTGCATTTATTTTATAATTAGATTTAGATTTAGCTCTCTTGGTTTTGGTTTTCATTCATGGTTTCAGGTTATATTGTAACAATTGATAATTTTTTATGTTCGATTCTTATTTTGATAATTAAAATTTTGTAGAAATATAATCTTAAAACAAGCAAACTTATTTGACCCCTACTAGGTCACTTGGACTCTTCGTGGTCAATGATTGATGGCAACAGGCAGGCCAAGTGTTGGCTGGTAGCCAATGGTTGGCAACGGGCATGTAATGATGGCCTGCTTGGAATCAGGTGGACCATGTGATGGTGGTCGGTGGTTGGCGGCACTAATGGTTGGCAACTGGTGGCCAATGGGCACCTAAGTATGGTAGAATCACGTGCTTATAAATTGATTGTCATGTGCTTAATTGTTAATTAATTAGAAGCCATGTGCTTAATAGTTAATTGTTGAAGAATTTTTTTTCACATCAGATAAAGAATAGAGATCCTCTAAAACTAAGGTTTGTCTATAATATCATGCTTTTTCTTGGTATTAGTATTCATATTTTGTTGCTCGTATGCTCCTTTTTACAATTGTTATGCTCATCAATCGTTTGTTTTTTTTCATAAGCCTTTGGTCATGTTTGTTGTCATATTGCATTAGCGACTACTTTCTCAGTCTACAAGTAATTATGCAGAGCAGCTTCTCTTTTGTTTCATTAGTTGTGATGAAACATTTGTAATTAAATCCCCAGGTAAAATAGTCTCACTGTTCACTTGCTAGGCTAATTCATGTCTACAGCTGGCTGATAGAACATCACAAATTTTGTTGAAGCTCCGGACCATGCATGATTTTTGGTAACAGTATGCACATATTGGTATATAATCTTGGCTTATCTAAAAAAAACATGTATAATCTATGGACATGACCTGAAATATTCATATCATTAGTTAATTTTTGGTAAGCATACCACCTAATTTCACCAATGGGCTTTAGCTCTCGATTTGCACTTCTTCTCCCTCAATAGTGGGACAGAGGTCGTGGATTTAAATCTCACATGGTGTGGCTTTCCAATAAAAAAAATAATTTAGAATGATGATGAAACTCTTCTGCTTTGTCATTACTAATTTCACAATGGCAACATAAAACCCCCTTTCCTTGATATCGTCTTTAATTAGCCTCCTTCCCATAAAAATTTATCGTTTATGTTTCGTCTACTTATTATTGATCCTGTCCCTGTTAAACTCTGATTTTCTTATCATTCCTAGACTTTTATGATTCTCTTATTTTGAAGTTTCTTTTGTAGTTTTTAATTCATATTAGTTTTGTTGTGCTTGCTTTTTGTAGAGAACTAACCCCAGCTGAAATTGATAATATTTAGCTCAAGTGCAGTAGGTTGCTGCTTGCTCTTCTTGCTTGCCATATGTCTTTGAAGAGATATTTTTAATCAAATATATGTTGCATTCCTTCACATTGTAGCTGGGTGATCAATTTAATGTAGATTAATTGATAGGATTAAATTTCCAACCTGTGTGAATTGGAGCAGCAAACTGGTGACCCAATTACGCCTATTACTATATATCTTCTGTCTATGGAGCAGTTTATTTTGGGCCTATTTCTATATATCCTTTGTTTATTATTTAGCGATGAAAGTAAATTACATCTTTTCTTCTATCACTTTGGCATAACTAGTACCGACAAGAAATTCAGGTAAGCTTTGTTTTCCTTCCTCACTAGTGAGCATGTGGATGGTCTTACATTTGATGTGAAATTGTCTTGGTTTGGGTTGATATTCCAAGTACCTTGCATAAATGTCACATTTATAAACTGTTTTATATAATCCTTTTTTAGTGTTAATTGGATTTACCTTTATAGTTGTTGGGTAATATGCTAGTTTTTCTATTTGTTTTTTTGCAACTCCTGCCTTTCTTAGTGCATGTTATAAATCTCATTTTGAGTCACTGTTTACTGTTATTTATCATAATCTTTTTAGCATTTTGCTTTAGATTATCTAAGTTCTGATTGTGCTTCTACCTTAACTACTTGTTTCTGATTTACTTTAGCTTTAACAATTGTTTGTTGGGGTTGTTGATTTTCTCTTTTACGTTAATAGTTTATTTTTTGTTAAATGATACTTGTGTATTTATTTTTTGTTTTGTGTAACCTATTTAATTCCAGGGGTAATGCGTTTGTATCCTTTTATGTTTGCATCCTTTTATGTAAGGTTGATTTGATTTTGTTGTTCTCTTTCGTATATTCTTCTAAGCTGAATTTGTTTTGTTGTTTTTTATATTCTTGGAAGTTTTTCTTGAACTATGTAGCTGGGTATGTGTTTTTTCAGTTTGCTATATGTGGTGGATTCAAAGCTTGCGCAACTAAGGGTTTGCACTCTCCTCTTGTACATTTGTCTGCTAAGTGTTGGGTAATATGCTAGTTTTTCTATTTGTTATTTTGCAACTCCTGCCATTCTTAGTGCATGTTATATATCTTATTTTGAGTCACCGTTTACTGTTATTTATCAGTCCTCTTAGCAGTCTGCTTTAGGTTACCTAAGTTTTGATTGTGCCTCTACCCTAACCACTTATTTCCAATCTACTTTGGCTTTAACAATTGTTCGTTAGGGTTTTTGATTTTCTCTTTTACTTTATTAATTTATTTTTCGTTAAATGCTGCTTGAACTATGTAGCTGGGTATGTGTATTTTCAGTTTGCTACATGTGGTGGATTCAAAGCTTGCTCCACCAAGGGTTTGCACTTTCCTCTTGTAAATTTGTCTACTTGTCTTGTTTCTATTGACGTTTTCTTTGTACAGGACACAGGAATCTTGTTGGACCTGGCTGCATGTGTGTCCCAACCGCATTTCTGCTCCAAAATAAAAGGCTGAAATGCGCTACCTCTAACACTGATCTCCTTCCACTCATGCCGATCTTCTTCTTCTTCTTCCTTTCACGCCGATCTCATCTTCTTCTTCAGCTCTTAGATCTATAATCCTATTTCACTTTTACTGTTTTTCCCCTTTGCCCTTTCTGTCCATGTGTGCTTCTTATTGCTTTGTCTGCCTCACAGTGTCACACATTAAGAGCCCTTTTATCTCCAGCCACCCTCTTGAACAAAAGATGTGTAAATAGGTGTTTCGTTTCAAAATTTTTTTTTTTGTCTTTTATGAGTTAAAAGGCTACCAGGAATCAAGCTAGGTAGTCAACTTTTTACAATTTTATTTTCATTATCTAGGTGGACAGTATCTGTGGGTAGACTTTAATATGCTTCAAAAAGATTTTTTAACAATTATTTAAAAATATTTTTGTTAGAAAACAAATTTTTCAGGTTTGTCTTCTGTGTGTTTATTTGTAATTTTGAAAATTTTAAGGTGTTCATGTTCAAAAGATGTGTTCTTTGTTGATAGCCATCTTTCATTGTCTCTCTTATAGAATAATATTCTAATTGCATGATTTCCATATGTGATCAGTCTTTTAAAGAAATGGTTGCAATGTGTTTGGTGAAACATCCAGGAAAGGGGTGGAATTTATTGAAACACCCTGTTTTCAAACATGCAAAGTCTCTTGAGATTTCTGTGATGAAATGATTCGCTGACTTGCCACCCCTTTGGATTCATGTAAAAACCCTCTAGGTTACCATCTTATTGCTGAGATGCACCTTCCGTACTTTCACTTGTCCTGGTAAGTTTGTGTCGTGGCTATGGTTAATTTTGCAGCTTAAAGATCAAGTGCAACTCTATAAAGAACAAGAGGTAATATCACAGGTCATAAACATTTGTCCAGGCCATTAAATTTGAACTTAAAATGCATGTATGGATATTTCTTTAATTTTTATCTATATTTACTACTTATTTAATTCAATTGGATGCATTTCTTAATAATAACTGATGTAGGATCTCTCACTTAACTTTAGTTATTTGTCAAAACCATCCCCACCTCGTCTCTTTTCCCCAATTTTGTTTTTTTTTTTTAGTTTTTCCAATTCTTCATATTGACTAAGTTCCCCTTTCCATTTAGTTACACTGATGATATGGAGCTTGATGATGCTGTGCATATGGCTATTTTGATGCTGAAGGAGGGGTAAATGAATGTTAAGCTTTTTATTTTATTTTTTATTTTATAAAGAAATATGTTTTTATTTAAAAAGCTATGGTGGGGTGCAGCTAGAATGGTAAAGGCTAGGGCATTGGTGGAGCTCGATATATGTTTTTATTCAATGATAGTAATTTTTATCGTTGAGTTTTTTCTTCATTATTCTTTCTTCGTCTCTAAAAAAATCAGGTTTCCATCATGTTTAAATATTTTCTATTTTGAGAACTTTTTTCTGTTTGGCAATATATTCTTTAGATATACAATGTAGGCTTTACCTTTTGGTGCTTCTCTTACATGCATGCCATGTTCTTGGATTGTGCCTTGTATTGCGCCTTTTTATTGAAAATGTTTTACCTATAAAAATACTAAGCATCATACAATGTATGCATCTTTTTAGGGCGATGTCTTAATTTTCATTTGTTGCCTAATGTGTCTCCTCTCTCATCGTCTCTTGCTCAGCTTCCTCCCAATGCAGTTACATCAATTATTGATGGCTTGAGGAGATTGTACATTGAAAAGCCACAGCCACTAGAAGTTGGGTATCTTTCGGTTGCAAAATGGAGATATTCTATTCTTTCTAGCTTTGTTGTCAAGTTCCAACTCTAGTTTTTAAGACCTCTGTAATGGAGGATTGATTTTTATTTGTATTTTTGCAGACGAATGGTGATTTTGTTGCTAAATCCATGATCTTTTGGGTCAATATTCAAATGGAGAGACAAATTCTATAAACATTTGCTAAATTGCAACTATCCAGGTTAGTCAAGTTTTATTTCTGTTTGTCCCTTCTGATTTGTTTGTATGACTAGATCTCAAAGATGAATGTCCCTTATAGTCTGTTTGAACAGGTGCTCACATTGGACCAGAGCCTACAAAAGACAGATTTTTTGTTGTTGTTGTTATGGTATCACTAGTCACCCTCACTTTCCTATGTTATTTATGAAGGCTAATTAAGTTTAAAGGCACTATAGTGTCGCATCAACCCTTGGTACTAGACACATTGCAGCTTATTATAAGAGGCAGTTTATTAGTAAAGTTTTTATCATCTTTTTCAATTGACGGTTAGGGTCACATGCTTATTAATTGATTGTGTCATGTGCTTAATTGTTGATTAGTTAGTAGCCATGTGCTTAACAGTCAGTTAGTTAGATAATTAGATCAGTGTAGCCACCTGGCAGTTAGTGTTAGTCAGTTAGTTGTGTTCATGAATTGTATAAAGGTGTGGAGATGGATTGTAAGAGGCATGCAATGAGAATTCAGACTGTTCATATTCCTATTCTTCCCTAATCCCTTTCAATTCTTCTAAGAGGCATGGCTGCCCTCTTAGTCTGTTACTCACCATTTTTCCTTTGCTTAATCATTTCTTATCAATCCTTCATTTACATATTTTTCTTGTTGTACAATTCTGGTTGGTCCTGCATCAAATCACTAGCCAGCCCTAGGTGCTGAGTCCAAGTTCATCCATCTCTATTTTACCTGTTCTTTAATTTCCTGTTACAATGTTTTGATTTGTCCTGCATCATTGTGATAAAAGGTTCTCCATTATCCCAAGAAGTTTCTTTTGTGCTTTGTTGTGGAGTTTGGTAATTCAATTTGAGTTGACATGGGGTTTTTGCTGTATCATGTGGTGGGCTTTCAGCTGTGTGTAAGAGATATTGTCCGTAATCGTCATTCTCATTTACTTTCGAAATTGTTAGATATTGATTTTGTTGCTTCATACAGGTACTTGAAACAGTGTTAACTGTGTTGGTGACTAGTTGAGGACATCGAATGCTCCGATATGGCTGATGTTATTGTTGAACTGAATCTTCTGAGTGCTTCAAATGCCCTTTAAAGAAGGTAAGGTAGTTCTTTCATTCCTTTGGTTTCTTTCTAGCTACTCCAATATGTAAATGTCCTTAACACTGTCAGCCCTATCAAGTTCGCAACTCAGTGGTTCACCGAGTAACATTGCTACAGTTATCATTTCTTACTGACTTGATTTTAAAGCTAATATACTTGATTTTTATCATTGCTTGAAGTTATGAGTCAAAATTAATGTTAGTTTACGTTTTGGTATCTGAAAGATGTTTCTGTATGGCTTTACCTGAAATTTGGTCGATTGTGACCTGTTATGTTTGTCTTTATTGTTTGTTTTTGTTTCTTGGTGAAATTTTATGGCTTTGTTATACTTTTGAAGGAGAGTTTACTTATGCTGTAATTAATTCTGTCATATGTCTTTTGGGTTTTAGTTGGACAATAATGAGCTTATCTACTGATGTTGCAAAATTTTTTTTGTAAGAACTTTTGTTGACCAAATATTGAAGATCTTTTCCTTTTTGTTTTTTGGGTGAGATTGAGAAAATATTGCAGGTTTACTGCTTGGTGTCTTGGGAAAGTAAAAAGTAATATCCAGTCCTTTAACCTTGATGACAATCCTATGTTGTGACTTCTTGATCGAGTTAGGGAGACTGTTATATTAGAGGTAATGTTGCACGTGTTCCAACACTTGGCCTAATTAGTTTGACTGATTCTTGGTAGGTATTGAAATTCAAATTTATTATGTTTGATTTGTGTGTAGGTGAAAGTCCTATTCGTAGTGTTTTCTTTTTTGGATAAACTTATTCATTGCTTTTTTGACATTTTTATTCAGTTTTATTTGATCTTGGTCATCATTTTTCTGTGGACTAATTGATTTCTACGAAGTCAACAAAAAAAAAAAAAAACTAACCTAGCATGAATGTAGGTGCACAATTTGGATAGAATTGATAGTCATAAAAGTTTCTCTAATTTAGACTGCCCTGAATACAGTGTGGAAATATGTTGAGAATTTTTGGCTACAAAGAACACTTCTTTGCCTTTTTAGATTGGAAATATATGGAGTTAAAAGGGATATGGATGGTAGGGATAAACGCAAGTCTTTTTTTCCAAAAACCGTTTATGTTTTTTAATTGTGTAAATGATATTGATTTATAAAAAAGAAAGTGTGAATGTTTTTTACCTTTCTATTGTAATTTTCCATTGACTAAAATTTTCTGACACACCAAATAACTGTAAACACAATTTCAGTACATGCCAAAAACAAATGAAACCTTAGAGTTCTGTTGTTTTTTGGATTGGTAAGTAGTTATACATGCACTCGACGGTTCTTGAATCGTTACCTCACACTCCTTTCCATTATTGTTGGAAGCAGAAGTGCCATTTAATCTAGAGCTTATTGGCTAGGACCTTAAAGCTTTCTGATACTTTGTTTGCTTAGAATGGAGCAAGTGACCCTAGCAAAGCATAAAGTTGGGGACTGCATTTTTTGTTGTTGTTGCCTGGTATAGAGAATTATAAATTCATCTTTTTCTAAACCAAAATATTTGGCATTTTGGTCAAAATGACCTATTTTGAAAAGGAAGAAAGGATACAAGCTTTGGGAATATTATTATTATTTTTTTTCTCTTTTTTGAAATTGTAGAACTTTTGAATTCTCCTAGAATCTGCATTCTTAGTGTCATTATTAAATTTGAGAAATTTATTTATTAGACTTTCTTGTCCCTGCCTTTTTCATTATTTTATTTCAAGGCAACAACCAGCCTTGCCTTTGTTTTGGGAATGGAACTAAGGTTAGTTAGCTTCACCATATCTTTCTAAGCATCAGAAAATTTGGGTAGCGTGTTTATTATTTATTTGTTTATGAAGTTGAATACAGTTGAGTCTTTACTTTTCTTGCTAGTGGTGTAAGGCCGTTTGGAGTTTCTCTGCTGGTTTCTGGGTAACTATAGACCACAATTATACCAGGTATTTGTTTCTCTGATAAGCTTTAAATTATAGTTACTAACTAGCTCCAATTAAGGACTGGATTATCTAATGGGTTGCACCTCTGAACATTTTGGCATACAGAAAACTCATTTTACACTAAATTTATGAAATTCTTTTGGCATTGCCTTGTCTCAAATGCAATATGATTTACTCTTTAAAATATTAATTGATGCTGTTAGTGACTTAATATTGTCAAGTTGTAAATGTAAATTTTCCACTCTGGTTGTAGCATAAAAAGAGAGTATAATTATGTGATGAAAGTTTCTTCTATTACTTTGGCTTAATTAGCACGAACAAGAAATTCAGGTAAGCTTCGTTTTCCTACCTCACTTGGATTCTTCGTGGTCAATGATTGATGGCAACATGCAGGCCAAGTGTTGGCTGGTAGCCAATGGTTGGCAACGGCCATGAAATGATGGCCTGCTTGGAATCAGGTGGACCATGTGACAGTTGGTGGTCAGTGGTTGGCGGCACTAATGGTTGGCAGCTGGTGGCCAATGGGCGCCTAAGTATGGTATGGAGTACATTTCTGAACTTAATGTGACTTTCTTTAATATGGATGCTTAATGGTGCCATTGTTAATATCTCTATATGAATGATACCTATTTTTAATTTTATTGTTATTTGTCATGTAATGAGTTCTATGTATTTTCACTTTATGATGAATTAGAATATGATAGTCTATATAAGCCAAGTATGTACCCCAAGAAAGGGGGATTGTTTTGATGAATAAAGTTTCTTTTGAAATTGAGTCCATGGTTTGGTGCTATCCAAGCAAGCCTAGGTACTGACTGTTCGCCATGTTAGGAACCTATGAGAAGTAGCTTGACTTAATGCATATGATCCAGCTAGTGCATCATGTATGCAGCACCAGCATGAGTAAGTAAAATTTTGTATCAGTAAGCACCAGTAACAACAACAGTGCAGCATTAACACTTGGTACTAGACACCAGCCGCTTATTATAAGACGTAGTTTATTAGTAAAGTTTTGTATCATCTTTGTAATTGTAGGTTGGAATCACATGCTTATTAATTGATTGTGTCATGCTTAATTGTTGATTAATTAGATGCCATGTGCTTAACAGTTAATTGTTGAAGAATTTTTTTCACACCAGATAAAGAATAGAGATCCTCTTAAACTAGTGTTTGTCTATAATATCATGCTTTTTGTTCGTATCAGTATTCATATTTTGTTACTCGTATGCTCCTTTTTACAAATGTTATGCTCATCAATTTTTTGTTTTTTTCATAAGCCTTTGGTCGTGTTTTTTGTCATATTGCATTAGCGACTACTTTCTCAGTGTATGAGTAATTACGCAGAGCAGCTTCTCTTTTGTTTCACGAGTTTTGATGAAACATTTGTAATTAAATTCCCAGGTAAAATAGTCTAATTGTTCGTTTGCATGGGACTTGTTATGCTAGGCTAATACATGTCTACAGCTGGCTGATAGAACATCACAAATTTTGCTGAAGCTCTGGACCATGCATGATTTTTGGTAACAGTATACACATATTGGTATATAATCTTGGCTTACCTTAAAAAAACATATATAATATATGGACATGACCAGAAATATTCATATCATTAGTTAGTTTTTGGTAAGCATACCACCTAATTTCACTAATGGGCTCTAGCTCGATTAGCACTTCTTCTCCCTCAATAGTGGGACAGAGGTAGTTGATTTAAAACTCACATGGTGTGGGTTTCCAATAAAAAAAACTAATTTAGAATGATGATGAAACACTTTTGCTTTGTCATTACTAATTTCAGAATGGCAACATAAACCCCTTTTCCTTGATATCGTCTTTAATTAGCCTCCTTCCCATAAAAATTTACCATTTTTGTTTCCTCTACTTATTATTGATACTGTCCTAATTAAACTCTGATTTTCTTATCATTCCTAGACTTTTATGATTCTCTTATTTTGAAGTTTCTTTTGTTGTTTTTAATTCATAATAGTTTTGTTGTACTTGCTTTTTGTAGAGAACTAACCCCAGTTGACATTGATGATATTTAGCTCAAGTGGAGTAGCTTGCTGCTTGCTCTTCTTGCCTGCCATATGTCTTTGAAGAGATATTATTAATCAAATATATGTTGCATTCGTTCACATTCTAGCAGGGTGATCAATTTAATGTGGATTAATTGATAGGATTAAATTTCCAATCTGTCTGAATTGGAGCAGCAAACTGGTGAGCCAATTGAGTCTATTACTATGTATCCTCTGTCTATGGAGTGGTTTATTTTGGGCCTATTACTATATATCCTTTGTTTATTATTCAGACATGAATGTAAAATTACATCTTTTCTTCTATTACTTTGGCATACTTGCACCGACAAGAAATTCAGGTAAGCTTTGTTTTCCTTCCTCACTAAGCATGTGGATGGTCTTACATTTGATGTGAATTGGTCTTGGTTTGGGTTGTTATTCCAAGTACCTTGCATAAATGTCACATTTATTAACTGTTTTATATAATCCCTCTTTCTGTGTTCGATTTTTTGTCTTTTGCATGCATCTTTCCCTCTGTATCTGACTGAGTATATCTGTTTAATTTGTACATGTAGGGTATCTTTGAGTTTTATGAGTCTTTGACTGAGTATCTAATAAATTTGCAATTTATAATTTTTAGTTATTATAGAATATAATTAAAAAAAATTTGGCACACTTCATGATTTTTTTTTTGTTGGGGTGGGGGAGTTCTTTTCTTGTGCTAAAATGTTATTTCTAATAGATGCTTCATAACACTTCTATTGTGTGTGTACTTAAAGCTGTGTATCCAACTACACTACAAGCATTGGCTTATTATAAAGGTATTCTCTTTGTTCCTTTTTGAAAGTTTCCTTTATATAAACTCCCCACGTATTTGTATTTCTTAAAATCTATTACACAAATAATTATTTTATTCATTACATCATTAATAACTGGTGGTTATTGCATCATCACATGTTTGTTTGAAGACTGACTTTAAAGTCAAAGAAGTACGAAAGAATTCAGGAATTGATTGGATCAGATATTTTATGTGTTACCCAATTAGAAATTACAGATTAATTTTTTTTTCCTGCCTGAATATTAACTAAAGACTTTAGGATACCATCATTTTCTATTTTTTTTTTCAAATAATGTTAATTTTAGAGCAAGACTGTGCTCAAAAGTATAAGAACTTTTAGCGTTCTATGTGGTTGATATTTTGGCTCTTTCTCTACCTCCTAAGCCTTAGTCCTTGCTTCTTTTGACTGTGGAGTTCCATGTGAACTTGAGGCAGTATTACGCATGTTCTTTTTTAAACATACAGTTTCGAATCTGATGGCATATTTAACCACTTCACCTGTTTCACTTTTTATTCAGAACCAAACACCAATAATCTGTTCTTGTTTGTTGGGGTTTTGTTATTTTAACAGTTGTTTGATGTCTTACACATTATGGATTAAGGCAAGGAACAAATGTAACTTAAAATTCAGACCTTGTTCAAATTATGCCAAATTTGTAAACTCAGAGGTAATCGTTTTTTCTTTTCTTATTTTCCATTTTGGAATTCTCTTTATATGCTGTTTTTGTTTTTCTTACTGTATTTCCAATGGAGTTTAGATGAGTGTATGATTTCTTCACATATATGGAGAAGGAAAGGATAATGTAACTTAGATTTTCCACTATTAACAATTTACATTTTTGTACCTAAAAATTAGTTAAGAAGGTGATGTATATGGTTACTTTGCTGATAATTACAGAACTGTAGAAAATATTTTTAACACTTGAGGGAGTAGCATACCAACCTCACAGTCAAAACACTGCAGGACTTTGCTAATTATTAGGGTATTATGTTCAGTCCCAATCTCCTGTAGAATTTAAGGTGATGTATTTTGATTTTTCTAATTAGTTGGATTTATTTTTATCAGATTTGAAGGACAAATTTCGAGCATCAACATTGGGATTGGAATAATTGGCACCAACAAGAAATTCTGGTAAGCTTTGTTTTCCTTCCTCACTAAGCCTATGGATGGTCTTACACTTGATGTGAATTGGTCTTGGTTTGGGTTGATATTTCAAATACCTTGCGTAAGTGTCACATCTATCAACTGTTTTTCAAGTGGATATTAACTGGTCATGTGATTGCGTGTTTTAAGATTTTTGGGAGAACGTGTCTACATCACCATTCTCCATATGGCATGCTACTCACAGTTCCTTTGTTTTGAAGTTTATTCCCTGAAGCTGAAAGTTCAGTACTGGTGTCTGGGTAGCTCTGGTCTATGCACGTTCATGAGATGGCATTTTTTCTTTTCTGTGTGCCAGGTCTTGAAGAATTGTGACGGAAAAATGTACCTGTGATCAACTGATCACAGTTTGTAACCCGGGTAAAATAGTCTAACAGTTCACTTGCATAGGACTTGTAATTCTCGGCTAATAAATATATAAATGAAACCAATTACTTAGCAATATAGTTAAATGAAACAAATAATTATATGGATTATACATAAGCATACTCTTTGTTTTTTTTTTTTTTTTTTGGTTAAGTTACATAAGCATACTCATTCTGTTACATGAACGTTTTAATAGGTTTAAGAAAAAACTACTAGAAAAATTTATTATATATCTAATAGTGAGTATATTTCTTGAAGGATTTATCAGTTGTGCTCCATCTTAAAAAAATATTAAATGCTGATCTTAATCATGTTCATCAATTGCCAGCCTTCCAATTTCTTGGTGTTGATGATGAGAAAAGTTGGAATTGCCTGTAAGATTGTTTTCAAGTTCAGCTTGTGATTCTTAAACTTTTCCCCATTCTTCCTAGACAAAGGAAGTGGGGGTACACTAATGAGACCAAATTGGATGACATTATCAGGTTTCTATACATTCTAGATTTGGGTTTTTTTTTTAATCTGCCTTGTCTTACAAAGGTATAATCCTATTCTCTGGGGGGTTACCTATAGGAAGTCTTGCAAGTAACCCAAATGGTCCATGTAATATAGACGATTTTAGAGGGTTATTCAGGTATGGATTGTTAAAACTATTCGTTGTATTAGCATTTTAGCTTTTGAAAACATGTTTAGCATACCTGCTTCTGTTATTGCCTTTATTTGAATATTGCTCATTGCAGAAAGTCTTTATAGTTTGGCTTTCAGTGTTAATTGGATTTACCTTTATAGTTGTTGGGTAATATGCTAGTTTTTCTATTTGTTGTTTTGCAACTCCTGCCTTTCTTAGTGCTTGTTATAAATCTTATTTTGAGTCACTGTTTATTGTTATTTATCATAGTCCTTTTAGCATTTTGCTTTAGGTTACCTAAGTTTTGATTGTGCTTCTACCCTAACCACTTGTTTCCGATCTAGTTTTGTTTTAACAATTGTTCGTTAGGGTTTTTGTTATTCTCTTTTACTTTATTAATTTATTTTTCGTTAAATACTGCTTGAACTATGTAGCTAGGTATGTGTCTTTTCAGTTTGCTACATGTGGTGTATTCAAAGCTTGCGCCACTAAGGGTTTGCACTTTCCTCTTGTAATTTTGTCTACTTTTCTTGTTTCTATTGATGTTTTCTTTTTACAGGACATGGGAAACTTGTTGGACATGGCCGCATGCGTTTCCCAACCGTTTTTCTGCTCCAAAATAAAAGGCTGAAACGCACTACCTCTAACACCGATCTCCTTCCACTCACGCCGATCTTCTTCTTCTTCCTCCCACGCCAATCTTCTTCTACCTATCATGCCGATCTCTTCTTCTTCTTCAGCTCTTAGATCTATAATCCTATTTCACTTTTACAGTTTTGCCCCTTTGCCCTTTCTGTCCATGTGTGCTTTTTATTGCTTTGTATGCCTCACAGTGTCACACATTAAGAGCTCTTTTATCTCCAGCCACCCTCTTGAACAAAAGATGTGTAAATAAATGTTTGTTTTCAAATTTTTTTTGTGTTTTATGTGTTAAAAGTCTACCACCTATCAAGTCAGGTAGTCAACTTTTTACAATTCTTTTTTCATTATCTAGGTAGACAGTATTTGTGGCTAGACTTTAATATGCTTCTTAAAGATTTTTTAACATTTATTTAAAAATATTTTTGTTAGAAAACAAAATTTTCGGGTTTTTCTTTTGTGTGTTTATTTGTAATTTTGAATGTTTTTAAGATATTCTTGTTCAGAAGATATGTTCTTTGGTGATTGCCATCTTTCAATGTCTCTCTTATAGAATAA
Organism: Quercus lobata; assembly: GCF_001633185.2. NCBI lineage: Eukaryota > Viridiplantae > Streptophyta > Magnoliopsida > Fagales > Fagaceae > Quercus > Quercus lobata. Next base: position 30,501,187 of record NC_044904.1, read on the forward strand.
TATTCTAATTGCGTGATTTCCATATATGATCTGTCTTTTAAAGAAATGGTTGCAATGTGTCTAGTGAAAGATCCAGGAAAGAGGAGGAATTTATTGAAACACACCTTTTTCAAGCATGCAACGTCTCTTGAGATTTCTGTGTAGAAATGATTCGCTTACTTGCCACCCCTTTGGAATCATGTAAAAGCCCTCCAGGTTACCCATCATATTGCTGTGATGCACCTTCCGTAGTTTCACTTGTCCTGGTAAGCTTGTCTCATGGCTATGGTTAATTTTGCAGCTTAAAGATAAAGTGCAGCTCTGTGTAGAACAAGAGTTAATATCACAGGTCAAAAACATTTGGCCACGCCATTAAATTTGAACTTAAAATGCATGTAGTGATATTTCTTTAATTTTTATCTATATTTACTACATATTTAATTCAATTGGATGCATTTCTTGAGAATAACCGATGTAGGATCTTTCACTTAACTTTAATTATCTGTCAAAACCATCCCCACCCCCTCTATTTTCCCCAATTTTGGTTTTGTTGAGTTTTTCCAATTCTTCATATTGACTGAGTTCCCCTTTCCATTTAGTTACACTGATGATATGGACCTTGAAGATGCTGTGCATGCAGCTATTTTGATGCGGAAGGAGGGGTAAATGAATCTTAAGCTTTTTTTTTTTTTTTTTTTTTTAAGAAAGAAATATATTTTTATTTAAAAAGCTGTGGTGGGGTGCAGCTAGAATGGTAAAAGCTAGGGCATTGGTGGAGCTTGTTGGAAATATATGTATAAGTCAAAGATAGTACTTTTTATTTTTGAGTTTTTTATTCATTATTCTTTCTTCGTCTCTAAAAAATCAGGTTTCCTTCATGTTTAAATATTTTCTATTTTGAGAAGTATTTTCTATTTGGCAGTATATTCTTTTGATATACAATATAGGCTTTACCTTTTGGTACTTCTCTTGCATGCATGCCATGTTCTAGGATTGTGCCCTGTATTGCACCTTTTTATTGAAAATGTTTTACCTATAAAAGTACAAAGCATCATACAGTGTATACTTCTTTTTAGGGGGGTTCTTAATTTTCATTTGTTGCCTAATGTGTCTCCTCTCTCATCGTATCTTGCTCAGCTTCCTCCCAATGCAGTTACATTAATTATTGATGGCTTGAGGAGATTGTACATTGAAATGCCAAAGCCACTAGAAGTTGCATATCTTTCGTTTGCAAAATGGAGACGTTTTGATCTTTCTAGCTTTGTTGTCAAGTTTCAACTCTAGTTTTTAAGACTTCTGGAACAAAGGATTGATTTTTGATTGTATTTTTGCAGACGAATGGTGATTTTGTTGCTAAACCCATGGTCTTTTGGGACAATATTCAACTGGAAAGACAAATTTTATAAACATTTGCTAAAATGCAACTATCCAGGTTAGTTAAGTTTTATTTCTGTTTGTCCCTTCTGATAAAAAGTTCTCCCTTGTCCCAGGAAGTTTCTTTTGTGCTTTATTGTGGAGTTTGGTAATTAAATTTGAGTTGACATGGGATTTTTGCTTTATCATGAGGTGGGCTTTCAGGTGTGTGTGAGAGATATTGTCCATAATCTTCCTTCTCTTTTACTTTGGAAATTGTTAGATATTGATTTTGTTGCTTCATATAGGTACTTGAAATAGTGTTAACTTTGTTGGTGACTATAGTTGAGGACATCGAATGCTCCGATATAGCTGGTGTTATTGTTGAACTGAATATTTTGAGTGCTTCAAATGCCCTTTAAAGAGAGTAAGGTAGTTCTTTCATTCCTTTGGTTTCTTTCTAGCAACTCCAATATGTAAATGTCCTTAACACCGTCAGCACTATGAGGTTTGCAGCTGAGTGGTTCACCGAGTAATATTGCTACAATTACCATTTCTTACTGACTTGATTTTAAAACTAATATACTTGATTTTTATCATTGCTTGAAGTTATGAGTCAAAACTAATGTTAGTTGATGTTTTGGTATTTGAAAGATGTTTCTATATGGCTGTACATGAAATTTGGTAGATTGTGACCTGTTATGTTTGTCTGTATTGTTTGTTTTTGTTTCTTGGTGAAATTTTATGTCTTTGTTATTCTTTTGAAGGAGGATTTACGTATGGTGTTGGTATCAGTATTCATATTTTGTTACTTGTATGCTCCTTTTTACAAATGTCATGCTCATCAATCTTCTGTTTTTTTCCTAAGCCTTTGGTCATATTTGTTCTCATATTGCACTAGTGACTACTTTGTCAGTGTGCAAATAATTATGCGCAGCAGCTTCTCTTTTGTTTAATGAGTTCTGATGAAACATTTGTAATCAAATCCCCAAGTAAAGTAGTCTTAACAGTTCACTTGCATGGGACTTGTAATACTAGGCTAACTTGTAATACTAGGCTAATACATGTCTATAGCTGGCTGATCAAACATGAAAATTTTTGCTGAAGCTCTGGACCATGCATGATTTTTGGTAACAGTATGTACATATTGGTATATAATCTTGGCCTACCTTAAAAAAACATATATAATCTATGGACGTGACTAGAAATATTCATATCATTAGTTAATTTTTGGTAAGCATACCACCTAATTTCACCAATGGGCTCTAGCTCGATTAGCACTTCTTCTCCCTCAATAGTGGGACAGAGGTCGTGGATTTAAAACTCACATGGTGTGGGTTTCCAATAAAAAAACTAATTTAGAATGATGGTGAAACGATTCTGCTTTGTCATTACGAATTTAAGAATGGCAACATAAAACCCCTTTTCCTTGATATCATCTTTAATTAGCCATCTTCCCATCAAAATTTATCATTTATGTTTCCTCTACGTATTATTGATACTGTCCCTGTTAAACTCTGATTTTCTTATCATTCCTAGACTTTTATGATTCTCTTATTTTGAAGTTTCTTTTGTAGTTTTTAATTCATATTAGTTTTGTTGTACTTGCTTTTTGTTGAGAACTAACCCCAGCTGAAATTAATGATATTTAGTTCAGGTGCAGTAGGTTGCTGCTTGCTCTTCTTGCCTGCCATATGTCTTTGAAGAGATTATTAATCAAATATATGTTGCATTCCTTCGCATTGTAGCGGGGTGATCAATATAATGTAGATTAATTGATAGGCTTAAATTTCCAACTTGTCTGATTTGGAGCAGCAAACTGGTGAGCCAATTGAGCCTATTACTATATATCCTCTGTCTATGGAGTGGTTTATTTTGGGCCTAGTACTATATTTTCTCTGTTTATTATTCAGAGATGAAAGTAAAATTGCATCTTTTTTTCTATTACTTTGGCATATCTAGCACTGACAAGAAATTCAGGTACACTTTGTTTTCCTTCCTCACTAAGCATGTGGATGGTCTTACATTTGATGTGAAGTGGTCTTGGTTTGGGTTGATATTCCAAGTACCTTGCATAAATGTCACATTTATAAACTGTTGTATATAATCCCTCTTTCAGTGTTAATTGGATTTACCCTTATAGTTGTTGGGTAATATGCTAGTTTTTCTATTTGTTGTTTTGCAGCTCCTGCCTTTCTTAGTGCGTGTTATAAAAATCATTTTGAGTCACTGTTTACTGTTATTTATCGTAGTCTTTTTAGCATTTTGCTTTAGATTACCTAGGTTTTGATTGTGCTTCTACCTTAACTACTTGTTTCTTATTTACTTTAGCTTTAACAATTGTTTGTTGGGGTTGTTGATTTTCTCTTTTACTTTATTAATTTATTTTTCGTTAAATGATGCTTGTGTATTTATTTTTTGTTTTGGTATAATCTATTTAATTCCAGTGGTGATGCGTTTGCATCCTTTTATGTGGGGTTGATTTGATTTTGTTGTTCTCTTTCGTATATTCTACTAAGTTGAATTTTTTTTGTTATTTTTTATATTCTTGGAAGTGTTTTTCTTGAACTATGTAGTTGGGTATGTGCTTTTTCAGTTTGCTACATGTAGTGGATTCAAAGCTTGCGCCACTAAGGGTTTGCACTTTCCTCTTGTACATTTGTCTGCTAAGTGTTGGGTAATATGGTAGTTTTTCCATTTGTTGTTTTGCGACTCCTGCCATTCTTAGTGCGTGTTATATATCTCATTTTGAGTCACTGTTTACTGTTATTTATCATAGTCCTTTTAGCATTTTGCTTTAGTTTACCTAAGTTGTGATTATGCTTCTACCCTAACCACTTGTTTCCAATCTACTTTAGCTTTAACAATTGTTCGTTAGGGGTTTTTTTGTTCTCTTTTACTTTATTAATTTATTTTTCGTTAAATGCTGCTTGTGGTGGATTCAAAGCTTGCGCCACTAAGGGTTTGCACTTTCCTCTTGTAAATTTGTCTATTTGTCTTGTTTCTATTGACGTTTTCTTTGTTCAGGATACGGGAAACTTGTTGGACGTGGCCGCATGCGTGTCCAACCATTTTTTAGCTCCAAAATAAAAGGCTGAAACGCACTACCTCTAACACCGATCTGCTTCCACTCACGCCGATCTTCTTCTTCTTCTTCCTTCCTCGTCGATCTTCTTTAATATGCTTCTAAAAGATTTTTTAACAATTATTTAAAAATATTTTTGTTAGAAAAGAAAATCTTCAGTTTTGTCTTTTGTGTGTTTATTTGTAATTTTCATAGTTTTTAAGGTATTCATGTTCAAAAGATATGTTCTTTGGTGATTTCCATCTTTCAATGTCTCTCTTATAGAATAGTATTCTAATTGCATGATTTCCATATGTGGTCAAGTCTTTTAAAGAAATGGTTGCAATGTGTCTGGTGAAAGATCCTGGAAAGGGGCGAAATTTATTGAAACACACCTTTTTCAGGTATGCAAAGTCTCTTGAGATTTCTTTGAAGAAATGATTCACTGACTTTCCACCCCTTTGGAATCATGTAAAAGCCCTTCATGTTACCCATCATGTTGCTGAGATGCACCTTTCGTACTTTCACTTGTCCTGGTAAGCTTGTCTCATGGCTATGGTTAATTTTGCAGCTTAAAGATCAAGTGCAACGCTGTAAAGAACTAGAGGTAATATCACAGGTCATAAACATTTGTCCATGCCATTAAATTTGAACTTAATGTTTATCTATATTTACTACATATTTAATTCAATTGGATGCATTTCTTAAGAATAACTGATGTAGGATCTCTTACTTAACTTTAGTTATCTGTCAAAACCATCCCCACCCCCTCCCTTTTCCCCAATTTTGTGAAGTTTTTCCAATTCTTCATATTGACTAAGTTCCCCTTTCCATTTAGTTACACTGATGATGCTGCGCATATGGCTATTTTGATGCTGAAGGAGGGGTAAATGAATGTTAAGCTTTTTTTTAAAAGAAATATATTTTTATTTAAAAAGCTGTGGTGGGGTGCAGCTAGAATGGTAAAAGCTAGGGCATTGGTGGAGCTCAATGGAAATGTATATATAAGTCAATGATGGTACTTTTTATTGTTGAGTTTTTTATTCATTATTCTTTCTTCGTCTCTAAAAAAATCACGTTTCCTTCATGTTTAAATATTTTCTATTTTTAGAACTATTTTCTGTTTGGCAATATATTCTTTTGATATACAATATAGGCTTTACCTTTTGGTGCTTCTCTTACATGCATGCCATGTTCTAGGATTGTGCCCTTGTTGCTTCTTTTTATAGAAATTGTTTTACCTATAAAAATATAGAGCATCATACAATGCATACTTATTTTTGGGGGGGATGTCTTAATTTTCATTTGTTGCCTATTGTATCTCCTCTCTCATCGTCTCTTGCTCAGCTTCCTCCCAATGCAGTTACATCAATTGTTGATGGCTTGAAGAGATTTTACATTGAAAAGCCAAAGCAACTAGAAGTTACATATCTTCCGTTTGCAAAATGGAGATATTCTGATCTTTCTAGCTTTGTTGTCAAGTTTCAATTCTAGTTTTTAAGACGTCTGTAACAGAGGATTGAATTTCATTTGTATTTTTGCTGACAAACGGTGATTTTGTTGCTAAATCCATGGTCTTTTGGGTCATTATTCAGCTGGAAAGGCAAATTCTATAAACATTTGCTTAAATGCAACTATCCTGGTTAGTTAAGTTTTGTTTCTGTTTGTCCCTTCTGATTTGTTAGTATGAGTGGATCTCTTTTTTTTTTGATAAGTAATAAGAATTTTATTAATCAAACTGAAAAATAGAAGAAAGCAAGTACAAGGTGTTCATGATGGTGAACACAAAGAAATGCTACAAACAAACAAACAGCAACAAACAAACAAACAGCACCAAACAACAAAAATAAACTTAATGAGCAATACTAAGAGACGAAATAAACTCCAAGATAGTGGAACAATCTGAGAAGCCCCAACATCTAGCCCAATCAAATAAAGTCTTTTGGCATAGTGCTTGTAACTGAACCAAGGATTTCTCGGTATCCTCAAAAGAGCGCCGATTTCTTTCCGTCCAAACAATCCACTTCAAACAGCCAGGAACCATATTCCAAATGTCTGAATTAAATTTTCCCAGCCAAAAACTCCAACAATACACCAAACTTTCCACAGAACCTGGCATGACCCATTGCGTCCCAAAGATTTGAAACATATAAACCCACAAAGAGTGAGCTATAGGACAGTGGAGGAGAAGATGATCCACCGTTTCCTCATTCCGATGACACATACAACACCAATTCACCAAAATGCGACCCCTAAGCATAAGATTATCCAATGTAAGGATCTGCCCATGAACCGCTGTCCACACAAAAAAAGCGACCCTCTTAGGAATTTTAGCTTTCCAAACACCCTTCCACGGAAAAATGGATACAACTGCACCCCTAATGGTATTATAATAGGACCTGGTATCAAATTTGCCATTCCCTTTGAGACACCAATGAGAAGTGTCACTCCCACCTCCCCTAGGGATCCGAGGTTGAATGCACTCAAGGGAAGAGTAGGCATCCTCTAATTCCCTTTCATGAAAATCCCTATGAAATCTCAAATTCCAAATTCTAACATTACCATCCTCCTGGTAGCATACTACATCCGAGATGCAAGCTTCTTTATCATTAGAACACACATACAACTGAGGATAGAGCCTTTTTAGTGAGTAATCTCCAACCCATTTATCATGCCAGAAAAGAATACGAGTGCCATCACCCACCACTAAGGCCACATTAAGGCCACATTTTTGGAGAAACTCTCCCAACCATCATGAATACCACGCCACAAACCGCATCCGTGAGCCCTTCTGCATAAATTAGTAGTCCACCCCCCTTGACCCTCTCCATATTTGTATGCAATAACCCTTCTCCAAAGACGAGTTTCTTCTCGACCAAACCTCCATAACCATTTCCCTAACAAGGCTTTATTGAAATGCACTAACTTCCTGATCCCCAAACCACCTGTCTCTAACGGAAAACACACCTTCTCCCAAGCCACCAAAGAATATTTAAAACACTCCTCAGAAGTTCCCCATAAAAAATTTCTCTGAATCTGCTCCAATCTATCAGCCACAGCTACAGGGATGACAAATAAAGATAGATAGTATGTAGGAAGGCAAGAAAGAGTACTCTTCACCAGGGTAAGTCTCCCTCCCTTCGATAAATAAAGACGCTTCCAACTAGAAAGTTTCTTCTCCATCCTCTCCAAAATAGGATTCCACACAGATGCTGTTTTGAATGGGGTTCCCAACGGCATTCCCAAGTATTTCATAGGCAGACTACCCACCCTACAGCGAAGAATGGTAGCCAAAGCATCTACATTGGACCAGAGCCTACAACAATATCAGTTTATGCCAAAAAAAATGAAACCTTAGTGTTTTGTTGTTTTTTGGATTGGTAAGTAGTTATACATGCACTCGATGGTTCTTGAATCGTTACCTCACACTTCTTTACAGTATTGTTGAAAGCAGAAGTGCCATTTAAGCTAGAGCTCATTGGCTAGGAGCTTAAAGCTTCTGTGATACTTTGTTTGCTTATAATGGAGCAAGTGACCCTGCCAAAGCATAAAGTTTTGGGGACTGCATTTTTTTGTTGTTGCCTGTTTTAGAGGTTTATAAATTCATCTTTTTCTAAACTAAAATATTTGGCATGTTGGTCAAAATTACCTATTTTGAAATGGAAGAAAGGATACAAGCTTTGGGAATATATATATATATATATATTTTTTTTTTCTGTTTTCTGAAATTGTAGAACTCTTGAATGCTCCTAGAACCTGCATTTTTAGTGTAATTATTAAATTTGAGAAATTTATTTATTTGACTTTCTTGTCCCTGACTTTTTCTTTATTTTATTTCAAGGCAACCACCAGCCTTGCTTTTCTTATGGGAATGGAACTAAGGTTAGTAAGCTTCACCATATTTTTCTAAGCATCAGAAAATTTGGGAAGCATGTTTATTATTTATTTGTTTGTTTTTGAAGTTGAATACAGTTGAGTCTTTACTTTTCTTGCCCTTTGGAGTTTCTCTACTGGTTGCTGGGTTTGATAACTATGGACCACAATTATACCAGGTATTTGTTTTTCTGATATGCTTTAAATTATAGTTACTAACTAGCTCCAATTAAGGACTGGATTATCTAATAGGTTGCACCTCTGAACATTTTGGCATACAGAAAATTTCTTTTACACTAAATTTATGAAATTCTTTTGGCATTGCATTGTCTCAAATGCAATATGATTTGCTCTTTAAAATATTAATTGATGCTGTTAGTGACTTAATATTGGCTAGTTGTAAATGTGAATTTTCCATTCTGGTTTTAGCTTAAAAAGAGAGTATAATTATGTGATGAAAGTTTCTTCTATTACTTTGGCTTAATTAGCACCGACAAGAAATTCAGGTAAGCTTCGTTTTCCTTCCTCACTTGGACTCTTAGTGGTCAATGATTGATCTCAACAGGCCGGCCAAGTGTTGGCTGGTATCTAATGTTTGGTGACGGGCATGTAATGATGGCCTACTTGGAATCAGGTGGATCATGTGATAGTTGGTGGTCAGTGGTTGGCGGCACTAATGGTTGTCAACTGGTGGCCAATGGGCGCCTAAGTATGGTATGGAGTACGTTTCTGGACTTAATGTGACTTTCTTTAATATGGATGCTTAATGGTGCCATTGTTAAAATATCTATATGAATGATACCTATTTTTAATTTTATTGTTATTTGTTATGTAATGAGTTCCATGTATTTTGTCACTTTAGGATGAATTAGAATATAATAGTCTATATAAGCCAGGTATGTACCCCAAGAAAGGGGGATTATTTTGATGAATAAAGTTTCTTTTGAAATTGAGTCTATGGTTTGGTGCCAACTCCAGCCAGCCTTAAGCATTGACTCCTAGTGGTTTTTTTCCACGCTTGGTGCTATCCAAGCAAGGTTAGGTACTGACTGTTCGCCATGTTAGGAACCTATGAGAAGTAGCTTGACTTAATGTGTATGATCCAGCTAGTGCATCATGTATTCAGCACCAGTAAGCATGAGTAAGTAAAGTTTTGTATCAGTAAGCACCTGTAACAACAACAGTGCAGCATTAACACTTGGTACTAGACACCAGCCGCTTATTATAAGACGTAGTTTATTAGTAAAGTTTTGTATCATCTTTGTAATTGAAGGTTAGTATTATGTGCTTATTAATTGATTGTCATGCTTAATTGTTGATTAATTAGAAGCCATGTGCATAACAGTTAATTGTTGAAGAATTTTTGTCACATCAGATAAAGAATAGAGATCCTCTTAAACTAGGGTTTGTCTATAATATCAAGCTTTTTGTTGGTATCAGTATTCATATTTTGTTACTTGTATGCTCCTTTTTACAAATGGTATGCTCATCATTCATTTGTTTTTTTCATAAGCCTTTGGTCATGTTTGTTGTCATATTGCATTAGCGACTACTTTCTCAGTCTACAAGTAATTATGCAGAGCAGCTTCTCTTTTGTTTCATGAGTTCTGATGAAACATTTGTAATTAAATCCCCAGGTAAAATAGTCTAACAGTTCACTTGCATGGGACTTGTAATGCTAGGCTAATGCATGTCTACTGCTTGCTGATAGAACATCACAAATTTTGCTGAAGCTCTGGACCATGCATGATTTTTGGTAATAGTATGCACATATTGGTATATATCATATTATTGGCTTACCTTCAAAAAACATATATAATCCATGGACATGACTAGAAATATTCTTATTATTAGTTAATTTTTGGTAAGCATACCACCTAATTTCACCAATCCAATAAAAAAAACTAATTTAGAATGATGGTGAAACACTTCTGCTTTGTCATTACTAATTTTAGAATGGCGACATAAAACCCCTTTTCCTTGATAATGTCTTTAATTAGCCTCCTTCCCATAAAAATTTATCTTTTATGTTTCCTTTACTTATTATTGATGTCCTCGTTAAACTTTGATTTTCTTATCATTCCTAGACTTCTATGATTCTCTTATTTTGAAGTTTCTTTTGTAGTTTTTATTTCATATTACTTTTGTTTTACTTGCATTCCTTCACATTGTTGCAGGGTGATCAATTTAATGTAGATTAATTGATAGGATTAAATTTTCATCCTGTCTGAATTGGAGCAGCAAACTGGTGAGCCAATTGAACCTATTACTATATATCCTCTGTCTATTGGAGTGCTTTATTTTGGGCCTATTACTGTATATCCTCTGCTTATTATTTAGATATGAAAGTAAAATTAAATCTTTTCTTCTATTACTTTGGCATAACTAGCGCCGACAAGAAATTCAGGCATGCTTTGTTTTCCTTCCTCGCTAAGCACGTGGATGGTCTTACATTTGATGTGAATTGGTCTTGGTTTGGGTAGTTATTCCAAGTACCTTGCGTAAATGTCACATTTATAAACTGTTTCATATAATCCCTCTTTCTATGTTCGATTTTTTGTCTTTTGCATTTGTCTTTCCCTCACTTTTTGACTTTTTATATCTGTTTAATTTGTACATGTATGGTATCTTTGAGTTTTTTGAATCTTTGATCAAGTATCTGACGAATTCGCAATTTATAATTTTTTAGTTATTATAGAATATCATTTTTTGGCTACATATAACACTTTGCCTTTTTAGTTTGGAAATATATGGAGTTAAAAGGGACAAGGATGGTTGGGATAAACGCAAGTCTTTTTTTTCAAAAAACCGTTTATGTTTTTTCAAGGTGTAAATTATTTTGATTTATAAAAAAAAAAAAGCGTAATTGTTTTCTGCCTATATACTGCAATTTTCTGTTGACTAAAATTTTCTGACATGCCAAATACCTGAAAACACAAGTAGTTATACATGCACTCGACTGTACTTGAATCATGTCCTCACACTCCTTTCCATTATTGTTTGAAGCAGAAGTGCCATTTAAGATAGAGCTCATTGGGTAGGACCTTAAAGATTTTGTGATACTTTGTTTGCTTAGAATGGAGCAAGTGACCCTGCCAAAGCATAAAGTTGGGGACTGCATTTTTTTGTTGTTGCCTAGTATAGCGATTTATAAATTCATCTTTTTCTAAACCAAAATATTTGGCATGTTGGTCAAAACTGCCTATTTTGACATGGAAGAAAGGATACAAGCTCTGGGAATATAATTTTTTTTTTCTCTTTTTTGAAATTGTAGAACTTTTGAATGATCCTAGAACCTGCATTTTTCGTGTCATTATTAAATTTGAGAAATTTATTTATTTGACTTTCTTGTCCTGACTTTTTCATTATTTTATTTCATGGTAACAATCTAACTTGCTTTTGTTATGGGAATGGAACTAAGGTTAGTAAGCTTCACCATATTTTTCTAAGCATCAGAAAATTTGGGAAGGATGTTTATTATTTATTTATTTGTTTATGAAGTTGAATACAGTTAGTCTTTACTTTTCTTGCTAGTGTTGTAAGGCCCTGTGGAGTTTCTCTGCTGGTTGCTGGGTTTGATAACTATGGACCACAATTATACTTGGTATTTGTTTTTCTGATATGCTTTAAAATATATTTTCTTACTAGCTCCAATTTAGGACTGGATTATCTAATGAGTTGCACCTCTAAACATTTTGGCATACAGAAAACTTCTTTTACACTAAATTTATGAAATTCTTTTGGCATTGCCTTATGTCAAATGCAATATGATTTACTTTGTAAAATATTAATTGATGCTTTTAGTGACGTAATATTGTCGAGTTGTAAATTTGAATTTTCCACTCTGGTTGTAGCATAAAAAGAGAGTATAATTATGTGATGAAAGTTTCTTCTATTACTTTGGCTTAATTAGCACCGACAAGAAATTCATGTAAGCTTCATTTTCCTTCCTCACTAAGCTTGTGGATGGTCTTACACTTGATGTGAATTGGTCTTGGTTTGGGTTGATATTCCAAGTACCTTGCATAAATTTCACATTTATAAATTGTTTTATATAATCCTTCTTTCTGTGTTTGATTTTTATCTTTGGCATGCGTCTTTCCCTCCTTATCACTTTCTCCTCAAATCCCCAAACTAAACCATTGTTAACCACTCCCGTCTGTTGTGATGTTGGTTTTAATTACGATTGATTGATTATATCTGTATAATTTGTACATGTAGGGTGTCTTCGAGTTTTATGAGTCTTTCACCTAGTATCTGACGATTTTGCAATTTATAATTTTTTAGTTTTGTTAGAATATATATATATATATATTTTTTTTTTTTTGGGTTAAATTTTTGTAACACAATTAAGGCCAAATCATTTGCCAACCTTCCAATTTGTTGGTGTTGATGATGAGAAAATGTAGAAGTGCTAGTAAGATTGTTTGCTGGAATCTACTTATTTTTACTGGTATTTCATTTGTTCACTCTCTTTTTTTCTGGGGTCTATAAGATTAATTTAGAGATTTTCATTTTGAACGGCTTAAGTAGTTTTTTTAATGGGATAATAATCTACATGAATGAGTTCTTTCTTTATCGCACTTTTTTTTTTGGTGTGGAGAATTTGTTTAATTCGAAAAACAGAGCAAAGATTGAGGTCTACTGATGTAGACATACACAAACAGATCTGAGTTGTGCCTTTCTTATCTTCTACTTATCAAAAGCTTCTAAACTGATGTCTAATTTTTTCAAACAATTTCAGCAAAATCTATTGTGCTTTCGGTTCTAATGCCCATTGCATCATAATCATGAGTCTTTCGGTTTCCTAGTGGTTTTGGCTCTTTGTCTACCTCCAACCACTTATATAGTCTTTTGCTTATTCCTCTTCCTTCTCATCGTTGTCCACTTGTCCTGTAAGAAAGGATTTTTTTTTATTAAATGCATAGTTCATAATTTTTTTTGTTGGGGGTAGGGGGGGCTCTTTTCTTTTGCTAAAATGTTATTTCTAATAGATGCTTCATAACACTTCCATTGTGTGTGTACTTAAAAACTGTGTATCCAACTACGCTACAAGAATTAGCTTATTTTAATGGTATTCCCTTGGTTCCTTTTTAAAATACCATAGATACCATCCTATCGCTTAACCGTTGATAATATTCTATCAATTTTGTAATGCATTGATATTCAAGTTGGTTGTTTATAATGTTGTCATGGGCTAATGGGATTCCTAAAATTGATTACTAGTAAACAATTATGATGTCATATATTTATGGGATTTAAATTTTCATTATGCTTTTGATCCCCTGAAATTTTTTGTTAAAGCATGAATCCATAAGCTGTTGGACTTATCTTTGTGGACTTATCTTTGTAATTGCATCTGGCACTCTTGGAGTCCATGGGGGCTATTGGATCTACTGGATCTAAAGTTGTTGCTTCTGTTGAAAAGAATGTGGCTTTATTGACTGCAAGAGCTATCCTTCTGGTGAGTCATGGCTTCTTTGTTATCCCTAGATATCGATTTTCTTTTCCTAAAATTTAAAGGTTTCTTTATTGAATTAAGATGCAAGTTAAAAGAATTTGCTAGAGTGACAATGGGTTGAGATCAAAATTCTCTTTGGTTTTCTCAATAATCTCATGTCGGTACTTTTCTCCTTATTGTGTTTTAAAAATTTTATACAGAATATAGATAACCTTTTTGCCGCTGTGCTAGATTTTATTTACGATTGAACTTAATTCTCCCTTAACTATTTGATTGACCCTTTTGGGTTTTTGATTTTCTCTCACTCCCACACACACACACATATATATATTTGTGTGTGTGTGTGTATCTTCCACATAATAATTTTTATTTTATATTTTATTATTGGAGCTTGGGATTTGTGTTTTCTCTAGCTGCATTCTTTGAGTTTGCTTAATCCTTGGGGTGATGTATTTGCAGTGCTTTAACTAAGGTTCATTTGATTTTGTTGCTTGTCAATGATACATCCTTTTGAATAGTCTTAAAATTATTGCAATTTAAAGTTGTCCTAAATTGTGTAGCCGGGATTCTGTCTTTTCAATTAGCTCATGCGAAAAGTCAATACCAACATCACTAAGGATTTGCGCTTTTATGTTGTGCTTGTTCATCTATCCTATCATCTAGGTTTTGTTGATGTTTTCTTGCTTTTAGTTGTACTGGGTTATCCTGTTATGGTGGAAACTCCATGTCCTGTTTGGATTGCCACTTATTTTCTGTTTATAGGAAGCATGATTTTTTGGTGTTTTGCCATAGAGTCTTATTTGCCAATATGCTCTCTTTTCCTATGATATTTGTTTATCTCCCCTGCGGGCATAAGAATTTTGAGGATCATTTTTTGCTTGTTTTAATTCTTTCTAATATTTGGGTCCTTCACTACTTTTCCTAGGTTTTGATTTCGGGGTGGATTCTAATATCGAATTCACAAGCTAGGCTGACAATGGCTCTTATTAGCTCCCAAACAAGCATCTAGACAATATTACTACTTCTACCTCGATCTATGGAGTGATTTCTTTTGGGCTTATTACTATATATCCTCTGTTTATTATTCAGTTTCTGTAGCCTAATTTTAAAGCCTATGGAAAGTCTTCTGCAATGGTATGGGACCAGATTTTCGAGCTTTGGTTTGAAAAAGTTGGAAGCAGGCAAAACAATATCATAGATTGTATAGAGTATGTGGTCTCCATTCCAATATTTTGCTAAGTTTTGGTATGACATATGTTTATCATCTTGATGCAAGCTATTATAAACTATTTAAACATCATTCTGTTCCTTGTTAATCTACTGCCTTAGGTGTACAGCTGACTAGTATATTGTACACAAAATACAAAATTTCAAGAATTTATCTTCTTTAATTACCTTGGTCATATTGCAAATGTGGGAACCAAATCGGTGCCAAGTTCTGGGAAGTGGTTTGTGCCGAGCATGGCATCGATTCCACTGGTTGCTGCTGCTGTGACTCGGAACTTCGACTCGAGAGGGTTAACGTGTACTACAATGAAGCAAGTTCTGGTAAATTTGTGCCTCGTGCTGTTCTGATGGACTTGGAGCCTGGGACCATGGACAGCTTGCCATCTGGTCCTTATGGCCAGATCTTTTGGCTGGACAACTTCGTTTTAATTCTTTCTAATTTTATGTTTTTAATGTTTGATTTGAAATGTGAAATGGGTCGGTAAGTTTGGGGATTTTTCCACAATTTTTTAGCTTTTTGAAAAATGTTTTGGAATAATGTGTTTGTTTTTTTTGGGGGTTAAGGGTTTCAGGTGTGTCACTCATTGGGTGGTGGAACTGGGTCTGGAATAGGGTCGCTTTTGATTTCGAATATTAGGGAGGAGTACACGTTTTGGCCTTACTGAATTATAGTTATGATGATAGACTACCTTTCTTTGGTTTATTGATAGTATGAAATATACAGAGTCTAAAAGATCTAATTGTTGGGAACTTTACTAATATAGCCTGCAAGTTTTTTCTAACTGTTTGTTTGGCTGCCATTTTAATTTCCATGCAGGTAGATGCCGCTTTGGTGCTTCTTGGAAACATAATTTTATATGTGAGTGCCAGAACGTGTATCCTCTTAGAATGTGTTCTCACACTTTATTTGCATGGTGTGGCTTTCCAGTAAAAAAGACTAATTTAGAATGATGTTGAAACGCTTCTGCTTTGTCATTACTAATTTCAGAATGGCAACATAAAATCCATTTTCCTTGATCTCGTCTTTAATTAGCCTTCTTCCCAAAAAATTTATCATTTATGTTTCCTCTACTTATTATTGATACTGTCCTCGTTAAACTCTGATATTCTAATCATTCCTAGACTTTTATGATTCTCTTATTTTGAAGTTTCTTTTGTAGTTTTTAATTCATATTAGTTTTGTTGTACTTGATTTTTGTAGAAAACTAACCCCAGCTGTAATTGATGTATTTAGCTGAAGTGGAGTAGCTTGCTGCTTGCTCTTCTTGCCTTACATATATGCGTTTGAAGAGATATTATTAATCAAATTTGTGTTGCATTCCTTCACATTGTAGCAGGAGTGATCAATTTAATGTAGATTAATTGATAGGATTAAATTTCCAACCTGTCTGAATTGGGGCAGCAAACTGGTAAGCCAATTGACCGGTGTCCCTTTTTTTAGTGTGCTGGTGACTTTAGAGTGGAAAATAGCATACCCTGTCAGACATAACTTTTCAAACACTCATTGAAAATGGTTTTACCTGCTAATTAATTTTTTCCATGTTCCAGGATATGTGCTGGGGTTTATTGCCTTGCCTCTTCACGTGGCCGACTTAAGCAGTCCTAAAATCATCAAGCCTTTGGCCGATTCCAGTTAGGATGTTAGCTACAACAATGGGAGGGGTACACAACCCCATGAGACTGTCTGAAATTATCTTAGAATCACATTGAAAAAACACATCTCATATACATCTCCCAAGCAAAGAGAACTCCTTCCTCCATGGCCTTTGCTTCGATCTCGAAAGGTCCCAGTGGTTGGAAAATCAGTTTACTCATAGCTGCTGTAACTCTCCCCTCATGGTCTCTAATCACCATGCCTACACCAGCACACCGAACTTGATTAAAAATTGCACCATTCACAAGAACTAGTGAATGCCATCAGTGTAAGTGCATTTTACTTTGATTACATATCAATGGAATCAAATTCCTTTTGATTCTTCATGCTTGCTTCTTTATGGTCTTTTAAATAGGACTCAGGAGAAATCATTCACATTACTTAGGTCATTTCTATGTTTTGTTAATTTTAGTTGACTGTTTAATTTACATGATATGTGCAGTAAACACTTTTTTGTTAGGTACAAATGTGGATGTAAGCACTCGTAAATTGTTGATTTTCCATTAAATGCCAAAAACCAGTATGTTTTATTCTTGTGCAAGATAGAATTTGTTAGCATGATGTGCTCATTTTAACGGTGAAGGGTTGAAATTTTTCATCCAGTATGCATTTACAGCTTATACAATGGCACTGCCATGACAACAGTTAACTAATCAACCTTTTAATTTTGGTGGTTACATTCTAGAATTATTGTATTGGACCTATTTTAACATTGTGACATACATTGTTAGTTGTAGCCTTTTGTTCTTTCTCAAACACTTATCTCTTGGGGGAATTTTGCATTGGGAGTTCCATGACAATTCTGTGCCATCCCTGCAGAGGGCAGATGACAGAACTAGTTTAGTTAATTTGTAGAGCTGTACTTTAGTTGGACAATAATGAGCTTCTGATGTTGCAAAATTGTTTCTATAAGGACTTTTGTCAACCAAGTTTTGAAATTCTTTTCCTTTTTGTTTTTTGGGTGAGATTGAGAAAATATTGCAGGTTTACTGCTTGGTGTCTTGGAAAAGTAAAAAGTAATATCCAGTCCTTTAACCTTGATGACAATCCTATGTCGTGACTTCTTGATCGAGGTAGGGAGATTGTTATATTAGAGGTAATGTGGCACGTGTTCCAACACTTGGCCTAATGAGTTTGACCGATTCCTGGTAGGTATTGAAATTTGAAGTTATTATGGTTGATTTGTTTCTAGGTGAAAGTCTTATTTGCAGTGTTTTCTTTTTTGGATAAACTTAATCATTGCTTTTTTGACATTTTTATTCAGTTTTATTTGATCTTAGTCATCATTTTTCTGTGGACTAATTGGTTTTTATGATGCCAACTAAAAAAAAAAAAAAAAATCAACTATCCTAGCATGAATGAAGGTGCACAATCTGGATACAAGATAGTCATAAAAGCTTCACTAATTTAGACTGCCCTGAATACATTATGTTTGGAAATATATGGAGAATTTTTGGGTCTTTGCTTAAAAGATATTGTAAACGACTTTGGAAATTTAAATTGTGTTCAAGTCTATTACTTTTATTACTTATAAGTTCTATAAATTTCATTAAGGGATTCTCCTGTGCACTTTTGTGCGGTTGAGTTCCTCTTT
Source organism: Quercus lobata (assembly GCF_001633185.2). Taxonomy (NCBI): domain Eukaryota; kingdom Viridiplantae; phylum Streptophyta; class Magnoliopsida; order Fagales; family Fagaceae; genus Quercus; species Quercus lobata. The sequence goes on from NC_044904.1 coordinate 30,519,392, forward strand.
TTTTGCAAGAAAACTTTTTACGTATCACAAAAATGTAAGTCCTATTAATGATCATATGTGTCTTCTGTATTGTTCTAATTAATATGGTTATCCTCATACTTAACTGACTTTTTTTTTTTGAGAAAATTTTGCAGTTTGACTGTAGTTGGCAAGTTATACAGAGTTGTCTTTTGCATGGGTTACCAATGTTCAGATCAGTAACTGCAGTTGTAAGTTTTGTTTATGGAATCTTCTTTCGTATTGTCAACATAGTGTTGTAAGTTCTCTACGTACAATCTTCTTTCTATTCTATTTTGTCATTGGAAAATTAATTGATTATTTGGTTAACAGCAAATTGAACAATGTTGTTCTTGAATTGGAGCAGCAAACTGGTGAGCCAATTGAGCCTATTACTATATATCTTCTGTTTATTATTCAGAGATGAAAGTAAAATTACATCTTTACTTCTATTACTTTGGCATAACTAGCACTGACAAGAAATTCAGGTAATCTTTGTTTTCCTTCCTCACTAAGCATGTGGATGGTCTTACATTTGATGTGAATTGGTCTTGGTTTGGGTTGTTATTCTAAGTACCTTGCATAAATGTCAGATTTATAAACTGTTTTATACAATCCCTCTTTCTGTGTTCGATTTTTTGTCTTTTGCATGCGTCTTTCCCTCTCTTTCTGACTGAGTATATCTGTTTAATTTGTACATGTAGGGTATCTTTGAGTTTTATGAATCTTTAACTGAGTATCTAACGAATTCGCAATTTATAATTTTTTAGTTATTATAGAATATATTTAAAAAAAAAATGGCACAGTTCATAATTTTTTTTGTTGGGGTGGGGGATTACTTTTCTTGTGCTAAAATGTTATTTCTAATAGATGCTTCATAACCCTTCTATTGTGTGTGTACTTAAAACTGTGTGTCCAACTACACTACAATCATTGGCTTATTATAAAGGTGTTCTCTTGGTTCCTTTTTAAAAGTTTCCTTTATATAAACTCCCCACATATTTGTATATCTTAAAATCTATTACACAAATAATTATTTTACTCATTGCATCATTAATAACTGGTGGTTATTGCATCATCACATGTTTGTTTGAAGACTGACTTTAAAGTCAAAGAAGTACGAAAGAATTCAGGGATTGATTGGATCGGATTTTTTATGTTTTACCCAATTAGAAATTATGATTAAATTTTTTTCCTGCCTGAATAATAACTAAAGACTTGAGGATACCATCATTTTCTAATTTTTTTTCCTTCAAATAATGTTAATTTTAAAGCAACACTGTGCTCAAAAGTATAAGAACTTTTAGCTTTCTATGTGGTTGCTATTTTGGCTCTTTCTCTAACTCGTAAGCCTTAGCCCTTGCTTCTTTTGACTGTGGAGTCCCATTTGAACTTGAGGCAGTATTATGCATGTTCTTTTCTACACATACAGTTTGGAATCCGATAGCATATTTAACCACTTCACGTGTTTCACTTTTTATTCAGAACCAAACACCAATAATCTGTTCTTGTTTGTTGAGGTTTAGTTATTTTGGAGAACTTATCAGTTATTTGATGTCTCACACATTATGGATTAAGGCAAGTAATAAACATAACTTAAAATTCAGACCTTGTTCAAATTGTGCCAAATTTGTTAACTCACTGGTAATCATTTTTCTTTTCTTATTTTTCATTTAGGAATTCTCTTAATATTCTGTTTTCCTACTGTATTTCCAAAGGAGTTTAGATGAGTGTATGATTTCTTCACATATATGGAGAAGGAAAGGATAATGTAACTTAGATTTTCTACTATTAACAATTTACATTTTTGTACCTAATAATTAGTTAAGAAGGTGATGTATATGGTTGCTTTGCTGATAATTACAGAAATGTAGAAAATATTTTTTACACTTGAGGGAGTAGCATACCAACCTAACAGTCAAAACACTGCAGGACTTTGCTAATTATTAAGGTATTATGTTCAGTCCCAATCTCCTGTACTTTGAGGTGATGTGTTTTGATTTTTCTAATTAGTTGGATTTATTTTTATCAGATTTGAAGGACAAATTTCGAGCATCAACATTGGAATTGGAATAATTGGCACCAACAAGAAATTCAAGTAAGCTTTGTTTTCCTTCCTCACTAAGCCTGTGGATGGTCTTACACTTGATGTGAATTGGTCTTGGTTTGGGTTGATATTTCAAATACTTTGCATACATGTCACATTTATAAACTGTTTTACAAGTGGATATAAACTGGTCATGTGATTGCATGTTTTAAGATTTTTGGGAGAACGTGTCTACATTACCATTCTCCATATAGCATGCTACTCCTTTGTTTTGAAGTTTATTCCCTGAAGCTGAAAGTTCAGTACTGGTGTCTGGTCAGCTCTGGTCTATGCATGTTCATGAGATGGCATTTATCTTTTCTGTGTGCCAGGTCTTGAAGAATTGTGACGGAAAAATGTACATGTGATCAACTACATTTGTAACCCGGGTAAAATAGTCTAACAGTTCACTTGCATGGGACTTGTAATTCTAGGCTAATACATATATAAATGAAACCAATTACTTAGCAATATAGTTAAATGAAACAAATAATTTTATGGATTATACATAAGCATACTCTTTGATTTTTTTGTTTTGTTTTGTTTTGTTTGTTTGTTTGTTTTTTTTTTTTTTTTTTTTTTTTTTTTTTTTTTTTTTTTTTTTGGTGGTTTTGATAAGTTACATAAGCATGCTCATTCTGTTACGTGTAACTTTTTAATAGGTTTAAGAAAAGGCTAATTTAAAAATTTATTATATATCTAATAGTGAGTATATTTCTTGAAGGATTTACAAATTGTGCTCCATCATAAAAAAATATTAAATGCTGATCTTCATCATGTTCATCAATTGCCAACCTTCCAATTTCTTGGTGTTAATGATGAAAAGCTGGAATTGCCTGTAAGATTGTTTTCAAGTTCAGCTTGTGATTCTTAAACTTTTCCCCATTCTTCCCATACAAAGGAAGTGGGGGTACACTAACGAGACCAAATTGGATGACATTATCAGGTTTCTTTATATTCTATTTGCTTGATTTGGAGGGTGTTTTTTTTTTTTTTTTTTTTTTTTTTTTTTTTCTGCCATGTCTTACCAAGGTATAATCCTATTCTCCGGGGGTTCCTATAGGAAGTCTTGAAAGTAACCCAAATGGTCCATAGCATATAGACGATTTTTAGAGGGTTATTCAGGTATGGATTGTTATTTGTTGCATTAGCATTTTAGCTTTTGAAAACTTATTTAGCATACCCGCTTCTGTTATTGCCTTTATTTGAATATTGCTCATTGCAGAAAGTCTTTATAGTTTGGCTTTCAGTTTAGAGAAGAGCTTGGCTTTCAGTGTTAATTGGATTTACTTTTTTAGTTGTTGGGTAATATGCTACTTTTTCTATTTGTTTGTTTTGCAAATCCTGCCTTTCTTAGTGCATGTTATAAATCTCATTTTGATTAATTGTTTAATGTTATTTATCATAATCTTTTTAGCATTTTGCTTTAGATTACCTAAGTTCTGATTGTGCTTCTACCTTAACTACATGTTTCTGATTTACTTTAGCTTTAACAATTGTTTGTTGGGGTTGTTGATTTTCTCTTTTACTTTATTAATATATTTTTTCGTTAAATGATGCTTGTGTATTTATTTTTTGTTTTGTATAACTTATTTAATTCCATGGGTGATGCGTTTGCCTTTTATGTAAGGTTGATTTGATTTTGTTGTTCTCTTTTGTATATTCTTCTAAGTTGAATTTGTTTTGTTATTTTTTATATTCTTGGAAGTGTTTTTCTTGAACTATGTAGCAGGGTATGTGTTTTTTAAGTTTGCTACATGTGGTGGATTCAAAGCTTGCGCCACTAAGGGTTTGCACTTTCCTCTTGTACATTTGTCTGCTAGGTGTTGGGTAATATTCTAGTTTTTCTATTTGTTGTTTTGCAACTCCTGCCATTCTTAGTGCATGTTATATATCTCATTATGAGTCACTGTTTATTGTTATTTATCATAGTCCTTTTAGCATTTTGCTTTAGGTTACCTAAGTTTTGATTGTGCTTCTACCCTAACCACTTGTTTCCAATCTACATCAGCTTTAACAATTGTTCGTTAGGGTTTTTGATTTTCTCTATTACTTTATTAATTTATTTTTCGTTAAATGCTGCTTGAACCATGTAGCTGGGTATGTTTATTTTCAGTTTGCTACATGTGGTGGATTCAAAGCTTGCTCCACTAAGGGTTTGCACTTTCCTCTTGTAAATTTGTCTACTTGTCTTGTTTCTATTGACGTTTTCTTTGTACAGGACATGGGAAACTTGTTGGACATGGCCGCCTGCGTGTCCCAACTGTTTTTCTGCTCCAAAATAAAAGGCTGAAACGCACTACCTCTAACACCGATCTCCTTCCACTCACGCCAATCTTCTTCTTCTTCTTCTTCTTCTTCTTCTTCCACCCACGCAGATCTTCTTCTTCCTTCTCTTTTACTTTCGAAATTTTTAGATATTGATTTTGTTGCTTCATACAGGTACTTGAAACAGTGTTAACTGTGTTGGTGACTGGAGTTGAGGACATCGAATGCTCCGATATAGCTGATGTTATTGTTGAACTGAATATTCTGAGTGCTTCAAATGCCCTTTAAAGAAAGTAAGGTAGTTCTTTCATTCCTTTGGTTTCTTTCTAGCAACTACAATATGTAAATGTCCTTAACAGTCAGCACTATCAAGTTTGCAGCTCAGTGGTTCACTGAGTAATATTGCTACAGTTACCATTTCTTACTGACTTGATTTTAAAACTAATATACTTGATTTTTATCATTGCTTGAAGTTATGAGTCAAAACTAATGTTAGTTGATGTTTTGGTATCTGAAAGATGTTTCTGTATGGCTGTACATGAAATTTGGTAGATTGTGACCTGTTATGTTTGTCTGTATTGTTTGTTTTTGTTTCTTGATGAAATTTTATGTCTTTGTTATTCTTTTGAAGGAGAATTTACATATGGTGTAAATAATTCTGTCATATGTCTTTTGGGTATTTGTTGGACAATAATGAGCTTATCTACTGATGTTGCAAAATTGTTTCTGTAAGAACTTTTGTCAACCAAGGATCCGTTTGGATTGAACTTATTGTTACTGAAACTGAAAACTGAAAACACTGTAGCAAAATAATTTTTAAATGTGTGAATAGTGTCGTGGGACCAATTTTTAATATTTTTATGAATAAAGTGACTGTAGGACCCATGAACAGTACTGCTACAGTACTGCTACAGTGTTAATTGTCCCTGCCTTTCTGCAAAATGCGTGAAATGAAAAAAAAAAAAAAAAAAAAAAGCTGAAACGCGGACGCAGACGCAACATTCAGCCGAATCCAAACGGCACCCAAGTATTGAAATTCTTTTCCTTTTTGTTTTTTGGGTGAGATTGAGAAAATATTGCAGGTTTACTGCTTGGTTTCTTGGAAAAGTAAAAAGTAATATCTAGTCCTTTAGCCTTGAAGACAATCCTATGTTGTGACTTCTTGATCGAGGTAGGGAGATTGTTATATTAGAGATAATGTTGCATTTGTTCCAACACTTGGCCTAATGAGTTTGACTGATTCCTGATAGGTATTGAAATTCGAAGTTATTATGGTTTATTTGTGTGTTGGTGAAGGTCTTATTCGCGGTGTTTTCTTTTTTGGATAAACTTATTCATTGCTTTTTTGGCGTTTTTATCAATTTTATTTGATGTTAGGCACCATTTTTCTGTGGACTAATTGGTTTTTACGATGTCAAAAAAAAAAAAAAAAAAAAAAAATCAACTAACCTAGCATGAATGAAGGTGCACAATCTGGATACAATTGATAGTCATAAAAGCTTCGCTAATTTAGACTGCCCTGAATACATTATGTTTGGAAATATTTGGAGAATTTTTGGTTCTTTGCTTAAGATATTGTAAATGACCATGGAAATTTAAATTGTGTTCAAGTCTATTACTTTTATTACTTATAAGTTCTATAAATTTCTTGAAGGGATTCTCCCGTGCACTTTTGTGTGGTTGAGTTCCTGTTTTTTTGCAATAAAACTTCTTACTTATCACAAAAATGTAAGTCCTATTAATGATTATATATGTCTTCTGTATTGTTCTAATTAATATTGTTATCCTTATACTTAACTGACTTTTTTTTGGAGAAAATTTTGCAGTTTGACTGTAGTTGGCATGTAATACGGAGTTGTCTTTTGCATGGGTTACCAATGTTCAGATCAGTAACTGCAGTTGTAAGTTTTGTTTATGGAATCTTCTTTCGTATTGTCATTATAGCTGTTATAAATTCTCTATGTACAATCTTCTTTGTATGGTTCTACTTTGTCATTGGTAAATTTAATTGATTATTTGGTTAACCGCAAATTGAACAATGTTGTTCTTGCAGAGGACATGCATTTTCCCATGTAAGCTTCTGTCTTTTTCTTTTTAGGTTACTGGGTTTATCATTGATTTACTAGCCTTGCTCACGCTTTATAAACACTAGAATGTGCTCTGCCCTGTTTTGTCCCTGATATTTGATTTCTAATATGCGTAACATATTAGACTACAGTTAAAAGGAGTGCTATTTAATATATTGACTACAGATGTGTCTTCAAAACGGTGTAGTTTCTTCATCTCTTTTTATTTGATTGCCGTTTAAGTACCCCAGTTTGATATTTTACAATTTTGTGTCTGATCTTTGACTAATAATGAGGTCTGTTGTCAATTCTGTTATGGCTGAGAATGTAGACAAAAACAGACTTATTATGATTTCAAGTTGCATTTATTTTATAATTAGATTTAGATCTAGATCTCTTGGTTTTGGTTTTCGTTCCTGGTTTCAGGTTATAATGTAACAATTGATAATTATTTATGGTCGATTCATATTATGATAATTAAAATTTTGTTGAAATATAATATTAAAAGAAGCAAACTTATTTGAACCCTGTTAGGTCACTTGGACTCTTTGTGGTCAATGTTTGATGGCAATAGGCAGGCCAAGTGTTGGCTGGTAGCCAATGGTTGGCAACGGGCATGTAATGATGGCCTGCTTGGAATCAGGTGGAACATGTGACAGTTGGTGGTCAGTGGTTGGCGGCACTAATGGTTGGCAACTGGTGGCCAATGGGTGCCTAAGTATGGTATGGAGTACATTTCTGGACTTAATGTGACTTTCTTTAATATGGATGCTTAATGGTGCCATTGTTAATATCTCTATATGAATGATGCCTATTTTTAATTTTATTGTTATTTGTTATGTAATGAGTTCCATATATTGTGTCACTTTATGATGAATTAGAATATAATAGTCTATATAAGCCAAGTATGTACCCCAAGAAAGGGGGATTATTTTGAGAATAAAGTTTCTTTTGAAATTGAGTCCATGGTTTGGTGCCGACTCAAGCCAGCCCTGTGTGTTGACTCCTAGTGGTTTTTTTCCACGCTTGGTGCTATCCAAACAAGCCTAGTTACTGACTGTTCTCCATGTTAGGAACCTATGAGAAGTAGCTTGACTTAATGCATATGATCCGGCTAGTGCATCATGAATGCAGCACCGGTAAGCATGAGTAAGTAAAGTTTTGTATCAGTAAGCACCCGTAACAACAACAGTGCCGCATTAACACTTGGTTCTAGACTCCAGCAGCTTATTATAAGAGGTAGTTTATTAGTAAAATTTTGTATCATCTTTGTAATTGAAGGTTAGAATCACGTGCTTATTAATTAATTGTGTCAAGTGCTTAATTGTTGATTAATTAGAAGCCATTTGCTTAACAGTTAATTGTTGAAGAATTTTTTAACATCAGATAAAGAATTTTTTTAACATTTTGGCATCTGAAAGATGTTTCTGTATGGCTTTACCTGAAATTTGTTCGATTGTGACCTGTTATGTTTGTCTTTATTGTTTGTTTTTGTTTCTTGGTGAACTTTTATGGCTATGTTATACTTTTGAAGGAGAGTTTACATATGATGTAAATAATTCTGTCATATGTCTTTTGGGTTTTAGTTGGACAATAATGAGCTTATCTACTGATGTTGCAAAATTTTTTCTGTAAGAACTTTTGTCGACCAAGTATTGAAATTCTTTTCCTTTTTGTTTTTTGGGTGAGATTGAGAAAATATTGCAGGTTTACTGCTTGGTGTCTTGGAAAAGTAAAAAGTAATATCCAGTCCTCTAACGTTGATGACAATCCTATGTTGTGACTTGTTGATTGAGGTAGAGAGATTGTTATATTAGAGGTAATGTTGCACGTGTTCCAACACTTGGCCTAATTAGTTTGACTGATTCCTGGTAGGTATTGAAATTCAAATTTGTTATGGTTGATTTGTGTGTAGGTGAAAGTCCTATTTGTAGTGTTTTCTTTTTTGGATAAACTTATTCATTGCTTTTTTGACATTTTTATTCAGTTTTATTTGATCTTGGGCATCATTTTTCTGTGGACTAATTGGTTTCTACGAAGTCAACTAAAAAAAAAAAAACTAACCTAGCATGATTGAAGGTGCACAATCTGGATAGAATTGATAGTCATAAAAGCTTCACTAATTTAGACTGCCCTGAATACATTTTGTTTGGAAATATGTGGAGAATTTTTGGCTTCAAGGAAACACTTCTTTGCCTTTTTAGATTGGAAATATATGGAGTTAAAAGGGATATGGATGGTATGGATAAACACAAGTCTTTTTTTCTGAAAACCGTTTATGTTTTTTAATGGTGTAAATGATTTTGATTTATAAAAAAGAAAGTGTGAATGTTTTTTACCTTTATACTGTAATTTTCCATTGACTAAAATTTTCTGACACACCAAATACCTGAAAGCACAATTTCAGCATATGCCAAAAACAAATGAAACCTTAGAGTTTTGTTGTTTTTTGGATTGGTAAGTAGTAGTTATAAATGCCCTCGACGGTTCTTTAATCGTTACCTCACTCCTTTCCATTATTGTTGGAAGCAGAAGTGCCATTTAAGCTAGAGCTTATTGGCTAGGACCTTAAAGCTTTTGTGATACTTTGTTTGTTAGAATGGAGCAAGTGACCCTGGCAAAGCATAAAGTTGGGGACTGCATTTTTTTGTTGTTGCCTGGTATAGAGAATTAAAAATTCATCTTTTTCTAAACCAAAATATTTGGCATTTTGGTCAAAATTACCTATTTTGAAAAGGAAGAAAGGATACAAGCTCTGGAAATATTATTATTATTTTTTTCTCTTTTTTTTTTAAATTGTAGAACTTTTGAATTCTCCTAGAACCTGCTTCTTAGTGTCATTATTAAAATTGAGAAATTTATTTATTTGACTTTCTTGTCCCTGACTTTTTCATTATTTTATTTCAAGGAAACAACCAGCCTTGCCTTTGTTTCGGAAATGGAACTAAGGTTAGTAAGCTTCACCCATATTTTTCTAAGCATTAGAAAATTTGGGAAGCGTGTTTATTATTTGTTTATGAAGTTGAATACAGTTGAGTCTTTACTTTTCTTTCTTGTGGTGTAAGGCTCTTTGGAGTTTCTCTGCTGGTTGCTGGGTTTGATAACTATAGACCACAATTATACCAGGTATTTTATTTCTGATAAGCTTTAAATTATAGTTACTAACTAGCTCCAACTAAGGACTGGATTATCTAATTGGTTGCACCTCGGAACATTTTGGCATACAGAAAATTTCTTTTACACTAAATTTATGAAATTCTTTTGGCATTGCCTTGTCTCAAATGCAATATGATTTACTCTTTAAAATATTAATTGATGCTGTTAGTGACTTAATATTGTCTAGTTGTAAATGTGAATTTTGCACTCTGGTTATCGCATAAAAAGAGATTATAATTATGTGATGAAAGTTTCTTCTATTACTTTGGCTTAATTAGCACCGACAAGAAATTTAGGTAAGCTTCGTTTTCCTTCCTCACTTGGATTCTTCGTGGTCAATGATTGATGGCAACAGGCTGGCCAAGTGTTGGCTGGTAGCCAATGGTTGGCAACGGCCATGAAATGATTGCCTGCTTGGAATCAGGTGGACCATGTGACAGTTGGTGGTCAGTGGTTGGCGGCACTAATGGTTGGCAACTGGTGGCCAATGGGCACCTAAGTATGGTATGGAGTACATTTCTGGACTTAATGTTACTTTCTTTAATATGGATGCTTAATGGTGCCATTGTTAAGGTCTCTATATGAATGATACCTATTTTTAATTTTATTGTTATTTGTCATGTAATGAGTTCCATGTATTGTGTCACTTTATGATGAATTAGAATATAATAGTCTGTATATGCCAAGTGTGTACCCCAAGAAAGGGGGATTATTTTGATGAATAAAGTTTCTCTTGAAATTGAGTCCATGGTTTGGTGCGGACTCCAGCCAGCCCTAAGTGTTGACTCCTAGTGGTTTTTTTTCCTTTTTTGGTGCTATCCAAGCAAGCCTAGGTACTGACTGTTCACCATGTTAGGAACCTATGAGAAGTAGCTTGGCTTAATGCATATGATCCAGCTAGTGCATCATGTATGCAGCACCAGTAAGCATGAGTAAGTAAACTTTTGTAAGCACCAGTAACAACAACAGTGCAGCATTAACACTTGGTACTAGACACCAGCCGCTTATTATAAGACGTAGTTTATTAGTAAAGTTTTGTATCATCTTTGTAATTGAAGGTGAGAATCACGTGCTTATTAATTGATTGTGTCATGCTTAATTGTTGATTAATTAGAAGCCATGTGCTTAACAGATAATTGTTGAAGAATTTTTTTCACATCAGATAAAGAATAGAGATCCTCTTAAACTAAGGTTTGTCTATAATATCATGCTTTTTGTTGGTATCAGTATTCATATTTTGTTACTCTTATGCTCCGTTTTACAAATGTTATGCTCATTAATCTTTTGTTTTTTTCATAAGCCTTTGGTTGTGTTTTTTGTCATATTGCATTACTGACTACTTTCTCAGTCTACGAGTAATTATGCAGAGCAGCTTCTCTTTTGTTTCACGAGTTCTGATGAACCATTTGTATTTAAATCCCCAGGTAAAATAGTCTAACTGTTCATTTGCATGGGACTTGTAATGCTAGGCTAATACATGTCTACAGCTGGTTGATAGAACATCACAAATTTTGCTGAAGCTCTGGACCATGCATGCTTTTTGGTAACAGTATGCACATATTAGTATATAATCTTGGCTTACCTTAGAAAAACATATATAATCTATGGACATGACTAGAAATATTCATATCATTAGTTAGTTTTTGGTAAGCATACCACCTAATTTCGCCAACGGGCTCTAGCTCGATTAGCACTTCTTCTCCCTCAATAGTGGGACAGAGGTAGTGGATTTAAAACTCACATGGTGTGGCTTTCCAATAAAAAAACTAATTTAGAATGATGATGAAACACTTTTGCTTTGTCATTACTAATTTCGGAATGGCAACATAAACCCCTTTTCCTTGATATCGTCTTTAATTAGCCTCCTTCCCATAAAAATTTATCATTTATGTTTCATCTACTTATTATTGATACTGTCCTCATTAAACTCTGATTTTCTTATCATTCCTAGACTTTTATGATTCTCTTATTTTGAAGTTTCTTTTGTAGTTTTTAATTCATAATAGTTTTGTTGTACTTGCTTTTTGTAGAGAACTAATTCCATCTGAAATTGATGATATTTAGCTCAAGTGGAGTAGCTTGCTGCTTGCTCTTCTTGCCTGCCATATGTCTTTGAAGAGATATTATTAATCAAATATATGTTGCATTCGTTCACATTGTAGCAAGGTGATCAATTTAATGTAGATTAATTGATAGGATTAAATTTCCAACCTGTCTGAATTGGAGCAGCAGACTGGTGAGCCAATTGAGCCTATTACTATATATCCTCTGTCTATGGAGTGGTTTCTTTTGGGCCTATTACTATATATATTCTTTGTTTATTATTCAGAGATGAAAGTAAAATTGCATATTTTCTTCTATTACTTTGGCATACTTGCACTGACAAGAAATTCAGGTAAGCTTTGTTTTCCTTCCTTATTAAGCATGTGGATGGTCTTACATTTGATGTGAATTGGTCTTGGTTTGGGTTGTTATTCCAAGTACCTTGCATAAATGTCACATTTATTAACTGTTTAATATAATCCCTCTTTCTGTGTTCGATTTTATGTCTTTTGCATGCATCTTTCCATCTCTATCTGACTGAGTATATCTGTTTAATTTTTACATGTAGGGTATCTTTGAGTTTTATGAGTCTTTGACCGTGTATCTAATGAATTCACAATTTATAATTTTTTAGTTACTATAGAATATAATTAAAAAAAAAATGGCACACTCCATAAATTTTTTTGTTGGGGTGGGGGAGTTCTTTTCTTGTGCTAAAATGTTTTTTCTAATAGATGCTTCGTAACACTTCTATTGTGTGTGTACTTAAAGCTGTGTATCCACCTATGCTACAAGCATTGGCTTATTATAAAGGTATTCTCTTTGTTCCTTTTTGAAAATTTCCTTTATATAAACTCCCCATGTATTTGTATTTTTCAAAATCTATTACACAAATAATTATTTTATTCATTACATCATTAATAACTGATGGTTATTGCATCATCACATGTTTGTTTGAAGACTGACTTTAAAGTCAAAGAAGTACAAAAGAATTCAGGAATTGATTGGATCAGGTTTTTTATGTGTTACCCATTTAGAAATTACGGATTATTTTTTTTTCCTGCCTGAATAATAACTAAAGACTTGAGGGTACCATCATTTTCTAATTTTTTTTTTCAAATAATGTTAATTTTAGAGCAAGACTTTTTTCAAAAGTATAAGAACTTTTAGCGTTCTATGTGGTTGATATTTTGTCTCTTTCTCTACCTCCTAAGCCTTTGTCCTTGCTTATTTTGACAGTGGAGTCCCATGTGAACTTGAGGCGGTATTACGCATGTTCTTTTTTAAACATACAGTTTCGAATCTGATGGCATATTTAACCACTTCACGTGTTTCACTGTTTATTCAGAACCAAACACCAATAATCTGTTCTTGTTTATTGAGGTTTTGTTATTTTGGAGAACTTATCAGTTGTTTGATGTCTCACACATTATGGATTAAGGCAAGGAACAAACGTAACTTAAAATTCAGACCTTGTTCAAATTGTGCCAAATTTAGACTCAGAGGTAATCATTTTTTCTTTTCTTAGTTTTCATTTTGAAATTCTCTTTATATTCTGTTTTCCTTTTTCTTACTGTATTTCCCAAGGAGTTTAGATGAGTGTATGTTTTCTTCACATATATGGAGAAGGAAAGGCTAATGTAACTTAGATTTTCTACTATTAACAATTTACATTTTTGTACCTAAAAGTAGTTAAGAAGGTGATGTATATGGTTACTTTGCTGATAATTACAGAAATGTAGAAAATATTTTTAACACTTGAGGGAGTAGCATACCAACCATACAGTCAAAACACTGCAGGACTTTGCTAATTATTAAGGTATTATGTTCAGTCCCAATCTCCTGTAGAATTTAAGGTGATGTATTTTGATTTTTCTAATTAGTTGGATTTATTTTTATCAGATTTGTAGGACAAATTTCGAGCATCAACATTGGGATTGGAATAATTGGCACCGACAAGAAATTCAGGTAAGCTTTGTTTTCCTTCCTCACTAAATGATGGAAATCAAGATCAATTGATTGAGAACTTGAACTAGAATTGCATTAAAATTAAGAATTAAAGCTGGAATTACAGAGAAACTGGAGAAACAAGTTTCTGTCCAGGTCTGAAACTGAATTATATTCACATCAAAAACTGATTTTACTCTTACATAGCTAGCCTATTTATAATCTTTAACTATTAGGAAATAAAGTAGCTAATAGTTACGTAAGTCAAAGCTGTAATTAATGAGCATACATAGCAGATATGAGAAGTCAAAATAAGGGGCTGCTGGCAGTCCTAAGAGGTTAGAAAGTTTGGCTGGCTGGTTGTCAGTCCTAATGGTAGAGGAGGGGTACATGGCAGATATGAGAAGTCAAAATAAGGGGCTGCTGGCAGTCCTAAGAGGCCAGAAAGGTTGGCTGGCTAGTTGTCAGTCCTAAGGATAGAGGGTGGCTGCATCACTAAGCCTGTGGATGGTCTTACACTTGATGTGAATTGGTCTTGGTTTGGGTTGATATTCCAAATACCTTGCATAAATGTCACATTTATAAACTGTTTTTCAAGTGGATATTAACTGGTCATGTGATTGCATATTTTAAGATTTTTGGGAGAACGTATCTACATTACCATTCTCCATATGTCATGCTACTCACAGTTCCTTTGTTTTGAAGTATATTCCCTGAAGCTGAAAGTTCAGTACTGGTGTCTGGGTAGCTCTGGTCTATGCATGTTCATGAGATGGCATTTATCTTTTCTGTGTGCCAGGTCTTGAAGAATTGTGACGGAAAAATGTACCTGTGATCAACTGATCACAGTTTGTAACTCGGGTAAAATAGTCTAACAGTTCACTTGCATCGGACTTGTAATTCTAGGCTAATACATACATAAATGAAACCAATTACTTAGCAATATAGTTAAATGAAACAAATAATTTTATGGATTATACATAAGCTCACTCTTTTTTTTCTTTTTTTTTGGTTTTTATAAGTTACATAAGCATACTCATTCTGTTACATGTAACTTTTTAATAGGTTTAAGAAAACACTACTATAAAAATTTATTATATATCTAATAGTGAGTATATTTCTTGAAGGATTTATCAGTTGTGCTCCATCTTAAAAAAATATTATATGCTGATCTTAATCATGTTCATCAATTGCCAGCCTTCCAATTTCTTGGTGTTGATGATGAGAAAAGCTGGAATTGCCTGTAAGCTTGTTTTCAAGTTCAGCTTGTGATTTTTAAACTTTTCCCCATTCTTCCTAGATAAAGGAAGTGGGGGTACACTAACGAGACCAAATTGGATGACATTATCAGGTTTCTATACATTCTATTTGCGTGATTTGGGTTTTTTTGTTTTTGTTTTTTTGTTTTTTTTTCTGCCATGTCTTACAAAGGTATCCTATTCTCTGGGGGTTCCTATAGGAAGTCTTGCAAGTAACCGAAATGGTCCATGTCATATAGATGATTTTTAGAGGGTTATTCAAGTATGGATTGTAAAAACCATTCGATGCATTAGCATTTTTGCTTTTGAAAACATATTTGGCATACCCGCTTCTGTTATTGCCTTTATTTGAATATCGCTCATTGCAGAAAGTCTTTATAGTTTGGCTTTCAGTTTAGAGAAGAGCTTGGCTTTCAGTGTTAATTGGATTTACCTTTATAGTTGTTGGGTAATATGCTAGTTTTTCTTTTTGTCGTTTTGCAACTCCTGCCTTTCTTAGTGCATGTTATAAATCTCATTTTGAGTCACTGTTTACTGTTATTTATCATAATCTTTTTAGCATTTTGCTTTAGATTACCTAAGTTCTGATTGCGCTTCTACCTTAAGTACTTGTTTCCGATTTAATTTAGCTTTAACAATTGTTTGTTGGGGTTGCTGATTTTCTCTTTTACTTTATTAATTTATTTTTTGTTAAATGATGCTTGTGTATTTATTTTTTGTTTTGTATAATCTACTTAATTTCAGGTGTGATGCGTTTGCATCCTTTTATGTAAGGTTGATTTGATTTTGTTGTTATCTTTTGTATATTCTTCTAAGTTGAATTTGTTTTGTTATTTGGTTATTTTTTATATTCTTGGAAGTGTTTTTCTTGAACTATTTAGCTGGTTATGTGTTTTTTCATTTTGCTATATATGGCAGATTCAAAGCTTGCGCCACTAAGGGTTTGCACTTTCCTCTTGTACCTTTGTCTGCTAAGTGTTGGGTAATATGCTAGTTTTTCTATTTGTTTTTCTGCAACTCTTGCCATTCTTAGTGCATGTAATATATCTCATTTTGAGTCACTGTTTATTGTTATTTATCATAGTCCTTTTAGCGTTTTGCTTTAGGTTACCTAAGTTTTGATTGTGCTTCTACCTAAACACTTGTTTCCGTTCTACTTTAGCTTTAACAATTGTTCGTTAGGGTTTTTGATATTTTCTTTTACTTTATTAATTTATTTTTCATTAAATACTGCTTGAACTATGTAGCTGGGTATGTGTATTTTCAGTTTGCTACATGTGGTGGATTCAAAGCTTGTGCCACTAAGTGTTTGCACTTTCTTCTTGTAAATTTGACTACTTGTCTTGTTTCTATTGACATTTTCTTTGTACAGGACATGGGAAACTTGTTGGACATGGCTGCATGCATGTCTCAACCGTTTTTCTGCTCCAAAATAAAAGGCTGAATCGCACTACCTCTAACACCGATCTCCTGCCACTCACGCCGATCTTCTTCTTCCTATCACGCTGATCTCTTCTTCTTCTTCTTCAGCTCTTAGATCTATTATTCTATTTCACTTTTACAGTATTGCCCCTTTGCCCTCTCTGTCCTTGTGTGTTTTTTATTGCTTTGTCTGCCTCACAGTGTCACACATGAAGAGCTCTTTTATCTTCAGCCACCCTCTTAAACAAAAGATGTGTAAATAGTTGTTTCTTTTCCTTTTTTTTTTTGTCTTTTATGAGTTAAAAGTCTACCGCCTATCAAGCCAAGTAGTCAACTTTTTACAATTCTTTTTTCATTATCTAGGTAGACAGTATCAGTGGCTAGACTTTCATATGCTTCTAAAAGATTTTTTAACAATTATTTAAAAATATTTTTGTTAGAAAACAAAATTTTTAGGTTTGTCTTCTGGCGTGTTTATTTGTAATTTTGAAAGTTTTTTAAGTATTCATGTTCAAAAGATGTTCTTTGGTGATTGCCATCTTGCAATGTCTCTCTTATAGAATAATATTCTAATTGCATGATTTCCATATGTGATCAGTCTTTTAAGGAAATGGTTGCAATGTGTTTGGTGAAAGATCCAAGAAAGGGGCGGGATTTATTGAAACACCTTTTTCAAGCGTGCAAAGTCTCTTGAGATTTCTGTGAAGAAATGATTCGTTGACTTGCCACCCCTTTGGAATCATGTAAATGCCCTCCAGGTTACCCATCATATTGCTGAGATGCACCTTCCGTACTTTCACTTGTCCTGGTAAGCTTGTCTCATGGCTATGGTTAATTTTGTAGCTTAAAGATCAAGTGCAACTCTGTAATGTAGAAGAGGTAATATCACAGGTCATAAACATTTGTCCACGGCATTAAATTTGTACTTAAAATGCACGTAGTAATATTTCTTTAATTTTTATCTATATTTACTACATATTTAATTCACTTGGATTCATTTCTTAAGAATAACCGATGTGGGATCTCTCTCTTAACTTTAGTTATCCGTCAAAACCATCCCCACCCCCTCTCTTTTCCCCAATTTTTTTTTTGTTAAGTTTGTCCAATTCTTCATATTGACTAAGTTCCCTTTTCCATTTAGTTACACCGATGATATGGAGCTTGATGATGCTGTGCATGCGGCTATTTTTATGAGGAGGGGTAAATGAATGTTAAACTTTGTTTTAAAAGAAAAATATTTTTATTTAAAAAGCTGTGGTGGGGTGCAGCTAGAATGGTAAAAGCTAGGGCATTGGTGGAGCTCGATGGAAATATATATATATAAATAAATATATATATATATATATAAGAGTCAATGATAGTACTTTTTATCGTTGAGTTTTTTATTTATTCATTTTTCTTTCTTCGTCAGTAAAAAATTCAGGTTTCCTTCATGTTTAAATATTTTCAATTTTGAGAACTATTTTCTGTTTTGCAATATTTTCTTTTGATATACAATATAGGCTTTACCTTTTGGTGCTTCTCTTACATGCATGCCATGTTCTAGGATTGTGCCCTGTATTGCACCTTTTTATTGAAAATGTTTTAACTATAAAAATACCAAGCATCATACAATGTATACATCTTTTTAGGGGGGATGTCTTAATTTTCATTTGTTGCCTAATGTGTCTCCTCTCTCATCGTCTCTTGCTCAGCTTCCTCCCAATGCAGTTACATCAATTATTGTTGGCTTGAAGAGATTGTACATTGAAAAGCCAAAGCCACTAAAAGTTTCAACTCTAGTTTTTAAGACCTCTGCAACAGAGGATTGATTTTTATTTGTATTTTTGCAGATGAACGGTGATTTTGTTGCTAAACCCATGGTCTTTTGGGTCAATATTCAACTGGAAAGAAAAATTCTATAAACATTTGCTAAAATGCTACTATCTAGGTTTGTTAAGTTTTATTTCTGTTTGTCCCTTCTGATTTGTTAGCATGACTGGATCTCAAAGATGAGTGTTCCTTATAATCTGTTTGAACAGGTGCTCACATTGGACCAGAGCCTACAGAAGATAGATTTTTTGTCGTTATGGTATCACTGGTCACCCTCACTTTCCTATGTTATGTATGAAGGCTAATTAAGTTTAAAGGCACTTTAGAAACGACAAAAGTGTCGCATCTACACTTGGTAATAGACACCAACAGCTTATTATAAAGGGAAGTTTATTAGTAAAGTTTTGTATCATCTTTGTAATTGAAGGCTAGGGTCACATGCTTACTAATTGATTGTGACGTGCTTAATTGTTGATTAGTTAGGAGCCATGTGCTTAACAGTTAGCTAGTTAGATCGTTAGATCAGTGTAGCCAGCTGGCAGTTAGTGTTAGTCAGTTAGTTGTGTTAATGAATGGTATAAAGGTGTGGAGATGGATTGTGAGAGGCATGCAATGAGAATTCAGACTGTTCATATTCCTATTCTTCTCTAATCCATTTCAATTCTTTTAAGGGGCATGGCTGCCCTATTAGTCAGTCAGTCACCATTTTTCCTTTGCTTAATCATTTCTTATCAATCCTTTATTTACATATTTTTCTTGTTGTACAATTCTGGTTTGTCCTGCATCAAATCTCTAGCCAACCCTAGGTGCTGAGTCCAGGTTCATCCATCTCTATTTTTCCTGTTCTTTAATTTCCTGTTACAAAGTTTTCGTTTATCTTGTGTCATTGTGATAAAAAGTTCTCCATTATCCCAGTAAGTTTCTTCTGTGCTTTGTTGTGGAGATTGGTAGTTCAATTTGAGTTGACATGGGGTTTTTGCTTTATCATGGGGTGGGCTTTCAGGTGTGTGTAAGAGATATTGTCCATAATCTTCCTTCTCTTTTACTTTCGAAATTGTTAGATATTGATTTTGTTGCTTCATATAGGTAGTTGAAACAATGTTAACTGTGTTGGTGACTGTAGTTGAGGACATCGAATGCTCCGATGTAGCTAATGTTATTGTCGAACTGAATCTTCTGAGTGCTTCAAATGCCCTTTAAAGAAGGTAAGGTAGTTCTTTTATTCCTTTGGTTTCTTTCTAGCTAGTCCAATATGTAAATGTCCTTAACACTGTCAGCCCTATCAAGTTTGCAACTCAGTGGTTCACCGAGTAACATTGCTACAGTTATCATTTCTTACTGACTTGATTTTAAAACTAATATACTTGATTTTTATCATTGCTTGAAGTTATGAGTCAAAACTAATGTTAGTTTATGTTTTGGTATTTGAAAGATGTTTCTGTATGGCTTTACATGAAATTTGGTAGCTTGTGACCTGTTATGTTTGTCTTTATTGTTTGTTTTTGTTTCTTGGTGAAATTTTATGGCTTTGTTATACTTTTGAAGGAGAGTTTACATATGATGTAAATAATTCTGTCATCTGTCTTTTGGGTTTTAGTTGGACAATAGTGACTTTATCTACTGATGTTGCAAAATTGTTTCTATAAGAACTTTTGTCAACCAAGTATTGAAATTCTTTTCCTTTTTTTTTTTTTGGGTGAGATTGAGAAAATATTGCAGGTTTACTGCTTGGTGTCTTGGAAAAGTAAAAAGTAATATCTAGTCCTTTAACTTTGATGACAATCCTATGTTGCGACTTCTTGATTGAGGTAGGGAGATTGTTATATTAGAGGTAATGTTGCATGTGTTCCAACACTTGGCCTAATGAGTTTGACTAATTCCCTCTAGGTATTGAAGTTAGAAGTTATTATGGTTGATTTGTGTGTAGGTGAAAGTCCTATTCGTAGTGTTTTCTTTTTTTGGATGAACTTATTCGTTGCCTTTTCGACATTTTTATTCAGTTTTAGTTGCTCTTAGGCATCATTTTTCTGTGGACTAATTGGTTTTTACGATGTCAACTAAAAAAAAATCAACTAACCTAGCATGAATGAAGGTGCACAATCTAGATACAATTGATAGTCATAAAAGCTTCACTAATTTAGATTGCCCTGTATACATTATGTTTGGAAATATATGGAGAATTTTTGGCTGCATAGAATTATAAGGGATATGGATGGTAGGGATAAACGCAAGTCTTTTTTTCTGAAAACCTTTATGTTTTTTAAAGGCGTAAATGATTTTGATTTAAAAAAAAAAAAAGCGCTTAAATGTTTTCTGCCTAAATACTGTAATTTTCCGTTAACGAAAATTTTCTGACACACCAATTACCTGAAAACACAGTCAGTTTATGCCAAAAGCAAATGAAACCTTAGAGTTTTGTTGTTTTTTGGATTGGTAAGTAGTTATACATGCACTTGACTGTCCTTGAATCCTGACCTCACACTCCTTTCCATTATTGTTGGAAGCAGAAGTGATATTTAAGCTAGATCTCATTGGCTAGGACCTTAAATATTCTGTGATGCTTTGTTTGCTTAGAATGGAGCAAGTGACCCCGCCAAAGCATAAGGCTGGGGACTGCATTTTTTTGTTATTGCCTGGTATAGAGATTTATAAATTCATCTTTTTCTAATCCAAAATATTTGGCATGTTGGTCGAAATTACCTATTTTGAAAAGGAAGAAAGGATACAAGCTCTGGGTATATAATTTTTTTTTCTTCTCTTTTTTGAAATTGTGTAACTTTTGAGTGCTCCAAGAACTTCATTTTTAGCGTCATTATTAAATTTGAGAAATTTATTTATTTGACTTTCTTGTCCCTGACTTTTTCATTAGTTTATTTCGAGGCAGCAACCAGCCTTGCTTTTGTTATGGGAATGAAACTAAGGTTAGTAAGCTTCACCATATTTTTCTAAGCATCAGAAAATTAGGGAAGCGTGTTTAGTATTTATTTATTTGTTTATGCAGTTGAATACAGTTGAGTCTTTGCTTTTCTTGCTAGTGGTGTAAGGCCCTTTGGAGTTTCTCTGCTAGTTGCTGGGTTTGATAACTATGGTCCACAATTATACCAGGTATTTGTTTTTCTGATATGCATTAAATTATAGTTACTAACTAGCTCCAATTTAGGACTGGATTATCTAATGGGTTGCACTTCTGAACATTTTGGCATACAAAAAACTTCTTTTACCTTAAATTTATGAAATTCTTTTGGCATTGCCTTGTCTTAAATGCAATATGATTTTATTCTTTAAAATATTAATTGATATTGTTTGTGACTTAATATTGGCCACTTGTAAATGTGAATTTTCCTCCATGGTTGTAGCATAAAAAGAGAGTATAATTATGTGATGAAAGTTTCTTCTAGAACTTTGGCTTAATTAGCACAGGCAAGAAATTCAGGTAAGCTTCGTTTTCCTTCCTCACTAAGCATGTGGATGGTATTACACTTGATGTGAATTGGTCTTGGTTTGGGTTGATGTTCCAAGTGCCTTGCGTAAATTTCACATTTATAAACTGTTTTATTTAATCCTTCTTTCGTGTTTGACTTTTTGTCTTTGGCATGCGTCTTTCCCTCCCTATCACTTTCTCCACAAATCCCCAAACTGAACCATTGTTAACCACACCCCTCTGTTGTGGTGTTGGTTTTAATTACGATTGATTGATTATATCTGTATAATTTGTACTTGTTGGGTATCTTTGAGTTTTGTGAGTCTTTCACCGAGTATTTGATGATTTTGCAATTTATAATTTTTTAGTTTTGTTAGAAAGTAATTTTTTTTGTTAAATTTCTGTAACACAAACAAGGAAAAATCATTTGCCAACCTTCCAATTTGTTGGTGTTGATGATGAGAAAAGCTAGAAGGGCTAGTAAGATTGTTTGTTGGAATCTGCTTATTTTTACTGGTATTTCATTGGTTCACTCTCTTTTTTCTGGGGTCTATAAGATTAATTTATAGATTTTCATTTTGAATGGCTTATTTACAGAAAATAACCAATGGCTTAAGTAGTTTTTTTAATGGGATAATAATCTACATGAATGAGTTCTTTCTTTTCCGCACTTTTTTTTTGGTGTGGAGAATTTGTTTAACTTGAAAAACAGAGCAAAGATTGAGGTCTACTGATGTAGACATACACAAATCTTGAGATAGTCTTTAGCTGAATTGTGCCTTTTTTTTCTTCTACTTATCAAAAGCTTCTAAATTGATGTCGAATTTTTTCAAACAATTTCAGCAAAACCTTTTGTGCTTTCGGTTCCTAATGCCCATTGTATCATAATCATGAGTCTTTCAGTTTCCTAGTGGTTTTGGCTCTGTCTGCCTCCAACCACTTATATAGTCTTTTGCTTATTCTTCTTCCTTCTCATCGTTGTCCACTTGTCCTGCAAGAAAGGATTTAAAAAAAAAAAAAAATGCATAGTTCATAATTTTTTTTTAGTTGGGGGTAGGGGGAGCTCTTTTCTTGTGCTAAAATGTTATTTATAATAGAAGCTTCATAACACTTCCATTGTGTGTGTACTTAAAAACCGTGTATCCAACTACGCTACAGGAATTAGCTTATTTTAATGATATTCTCTTGGTTCCTGTTTAAAATACCATAGATACCATCCTATCACTTAACCATTGATAATATTCTATCAATTTTGTAAAGCATTGACATTCAAGTTGGACGTTAATAATGTTGTCATGGCCTAATGGGATTCCTGAAATTGATTACTAGTAACTAATTATGATGTCATATATTTATGGGATTCAAATTTTCTTTATGCTTTTGATCCCCTGAAATTTTTTGTAAAAGCATGAATCCATAAGGTGTTGGACTTATCTTTGTGGACTTATCTTTGTAATTGCATCTGGCACTCTTGGAGTCCATGGGGGCTAATGGATCTACTGGATCTGAAGCTGTTGCTGCTGCAGAAAAGAATGCGGCTTTATTGACTGCAAGAGCTGGTTCCTTGGATCTATCTGCAATTCCCTCAATATTCCGTGTTTCAGTTGCCCTTCAATATTCTGCTGGTGAGCCATGGCTTCTTTGTTTATTCAGGACGTAAGTATAAAATACTAGGAAGCACCGTTATGGAACGGATATAGGTATGGGTATGGTACAGCGGCATAGCAATTTTTGAAAAATGCAACTATCTAGGTTAGTTAAGTTTTTATTTTTGTTAGTCCCTTCTGATTTGATCTCAAAGATAAATGTCCCTAATAATCTGTTTGAACAGTTGCTCACGTTGGACCAGAGCCTACAACACAGATTTGTTGTTGTTATGGTATCACAAGTCACCCTCACTTTCCTATGTTTTTTTTTATGGCTAATTAAGTTTAAATGCACTATGTAAAATTTTGAAACTACTTTGGTTTAGACAGAAACTACCATGTGCGTATTGTCTCCTTCCCAAGTTGCAAACGGGGCTTTCCGAACAGGTACTCATTTGGGAAAGATATTCAACCCCCCCCTCTGAGGGGTGTGTGCAGTGGTTTCCCCTAAGAAAACTGAAACTCGTGAGTTTTCTTCTCCCCATATGGTATTGCTTTATGTGTCAACTGGTTAATTGTGTTTACACTTAACCCCCCAGGGCTTTTGGATATAACACAACACCTACCTGTGGGTTTTTTGTGAAAATAATATGGAATCTTATTGTTATTTTCCCTCAAAATCTATCTTCTTATTCTATTCTTTACATAATGAAAGTTTTTGGTGGCTTTTCTTTTGTGTAGAGTTTTAGGTCCTGGAATCTTGCACTGGTAATTTCCTCTGAAACGATTTGTTCCCAAATGATTTGGTGAGCCTGATTCATTTACTACTTGTGTTTTATTGTTGGAATGTTTTCAGGTTTTATGACTCCGCTAACCAATTTCCCATGTTAAAAAAGTTTAATGCTAATACATCTACTATGGCAACAAATTTGGATAGGGACCTAAGGCCATATGCTCTCTTATCTCTAGATATCGATATTCTTTTCCTAAAATTTAAAGGTTTCTTTATTGAATTAGCAAGTAAAAAGAATTTGCTAGAGTGACATAGGGTTGAGATCAAAATTCTCTTTGGTTTTTCTCAATAATCTCATATCGGTACTTTTCTACTTATTGTGTTTTAAAAATTTTATATTGAATATAGATAACCTTGTTTTTAACTTTTACAATTCCAATTGGGTTTAGTTCCAAATTTAAATTAAGGAAAAACTATTTTTATTAAATATTTTCAGTAATGGTTTTTTTTTTTTTTTTTTTTTTTTTAATTTTTAAACATGTCTCTATTGGATTTAAATCATTCAATTTCTTTCTCTGTAAAGATGAAGTGGAATCTTTCTACATTCTAGAGTTTCTAATATCATTAAAGCAAAGGTACTAATTTCTTTTCCTAATATTCCCTTCAATTATGGTTTGCTGTCAATTTAAGAATTTTGATTCATAACCCTTTTCCTCTCAATTTGTTTAAATCAAGGAAAACCCTACAAGATGAAATCCTACCTAAATTTTTATGGTTGGTTATCTTTTAAACTTAATAATTTCATTTTAATTTTCGTGTCTTTGTTTTCCCTCTTACCTATTCTGTTATTTGTAACGGGGAGTGAAATTGTGAGATTTTGAATATTTGCTCAAGGTTATTTTTTGTTTGCCATGAAGAGTTTTCTAATGAGCATATAAGTGACATTTATGGTTTATGTGAAGTAAGCATTTTTCTGCAATTGCATTCTCCATATCTTTTTGGTTCTTTGACCTGCTTCTATAACAGTTTTTCTTTATTTATTTATTTATAATATTTAGTGATTCCTATAGTAGTGTAGTTTTGAAAGTTGTTTCATTGTTATAAACTTTAGTATGTGTGTGACCAGCTTGATTCTATTTTTTGGTTCCTAAGTTATTTGTTCACATTTTTCTTTTCTTTTTAAAAATTTAAATATGCAGTGTTGCCCCTGTCCAACTTCTTCACATTTATTTTCCTCAACTTTATTTTTGGGCCTTCATAATTACTCTAAACTGATATAATTAACTTGCTATTTTGGTACCATTTGTCTATTCCGTTGAATAAAAAAAAGGGCTACCTCATGCACACATATTGCTTTTCCTACGTCCTGATGACAAACATCCTATACAACAGCAGTTAATTTAGACATATACAAAAAAATCACGTTGCTATCAATTAATAAGAGCCAAGGTCAATCTTTGCAACGTGTTGGACTTTATTTAGATAGACCAGTTTTCAGTCATGGAGAATTATATGTTGCCGTCTCCAGAGTTGCAAGTAAAAATGGCCTTAGGGTACATATTGTAGAAAATGATTATGGTGATCACTTCATACAATAAATATTGTATATAAAGAAATATTCAATAATCTTCCTAGAGGTAACACATACTGTTTTTTTAAATTATTTCAAGTTGTTTATAGTGTAAATTAGATTGTCATGCTTACAATCTTTGCAAACACTAGATATTTCTCCATAATTATATACAAACTTTACTACTTTACTGATGTTTAGAATGTTCAAATATTACAGATTTATATCACAATGGAGTACACAACTTTGAAGCAGATATCGGTGGACAAAGACAACTAGATTGTGAAAGTTAGTTTTATGAATGTGGGATGCAATTGACATAGCAAATGACCATGAACTGATCAGTCTTGATATGATATTGGTTGACAAAGAGGTAAGTTCAGAATTTCTCATTCATTTATTCATTGTGGTTCATAGGAATGGTAGATGAGAATATCACATTGTCAGGTAAGTTTAAGATCTGGTATGATTCAATTGAGGTTTTATTTCTTATTTTTTTGTTTTTAGAAAAAAAAAAAAAAATACATTAGTTTTTACCTATGTAGCAATTTAGAATGTGGGACCCTCTATGATAGTGGGTTTTGGATGCAATAATAATGATTGCAAATTTGCAACTGTTAAGACTTGATTTTACACAAATTAAATTTTAACTGTTGGGTGATTCCTTGAATGTGAAAGTCGATATATCATGATCATTGTGTGTGCATTATGTTGTTGTAATCATTATCATATATTTGGTTGATTGTTATGTTCTGCTTGCATGCATTAGTAGTTAAAAGGTATATTTGGGTTCTCTATTTCCCTGTTTGGCTAGTGAGAAAATGTGCGAAATTTCTCTGGGCTGTTTACTTTGTCTAAAAGGATAGGCAATGTGCCACCGTATAGTGCTCATATGCATGTGTCAATTTGCAATTAGGCTCTTCTGTTACTTTTCCTAGGTTTTGTTTCCATTTTTTTGGGCAGATTATTAACTTCAGTCTCAGTGACTAAGCGTTTGAAATTTCTCTTGCAATTCTTATGCTTTTTTGTGTCTGTCTTGTTTAATTTTTGGTCACTCTATGTTGGCAACCTTAATATCAATTTCAATAGCTAATCTGACAATGCCTCTTATAGGTGTGAGGTAGTAGTATAACAGTGTGACTTGAATATGGTTGTAAAAGGAAATCAAGATAGTGCTTTCTCTTCTACCGGCATGAGTTGGGCTTTTGGGGAATTATATGGATTTAACTTATGTTTTGGATTTGCTTCATAATTTGTTAACTTGAATTTTTGCTAATTAGTTTCCTTTTTTCCAATTACCAGGAAGTAGAGAAGAGCTTGACTTTCAGTGTTAATTGGAATTACCTTTATATTTGTTGGGTAATATGCTAGTTTTTCTATTTGTTGTTTTGCAACCCCTGCCATTCTTAGTGCATGTTATAAATCTCATTTTGAGTTACTCTTTACTGTTATTTATCATAATCTTTTTA
Source organism: Quercus lobata (assembly GCF_001633185.2). Taxonomy (NCBI): domain Eukaryota; kingdom Viridiplantae; phylum Streptophyta; class Magnoliopsida; order Fagales; family Fagaceae; genus Quercus; species Quercus lobata. The sequence goes on from NC_044904.1 coordinate 30,546,227, forward strand.
GCATTTTGCTTTAGGTTACCTAAGTTTTGATTGTGCTTTTACCCTAACCACTTGTTTCCGATCTACTTTAGCTTTAACAATTGTTCATAGGGGTTATTGATTCTCTTTTACTTTATTAATTTAATTTTTGTTAAATTGTGCTTGTGTATTTATTTTTTATTTTGTATAATCTATTAAATTCTAGGGGTGATGCATTTGCATCCTTTTATGTTTGCATTCTTTTATGTAAGGTTGATTTGATTTTGTCGTTCACTTTCTTATATTCTTCTGAGTTGATTTTTTTTCTTCTTCTTGGAAGCGTTTTTCATGAACTATGTTGCTGGGTATGTGTATTTTCAGTTTGCTACATGTGGCGGATTCAAAGCTTGCACCACTAAGGGTTTGCACTTTCCTCTTGTACATTTGTCTACTTGTCTTGTTTCTATTGATGTTTTCTTTGTACAGGACACAGTTAATTTGTTGGACACGGCCGCATGCATGTCCCAGCCATCTGTCTTCTTCCTTAGTGTCACACATTAAGAGCTCTTTTATCTCCAACCACCCACTTGAACAAAAGATGCGTAAATAGATTTTTCTTTTCAAAATTTTTGTCTTATATGAGTTAAAAGTCTACCACCTATCAAGTCAGGTAGTCAACTTTTTACAATTATTTTTTCATTATCTAGGTAGACAGTATTAGTGGCTGAACTTTAAAATGCTTCTAATAGATTTTTTAACAATTATTTAAAAATAAATAATATTTTTTTTATAAAACAAATTTTATAAGTTGGATATATATATCCCCGCTATACCCGTGTCCTAATTTTTCTAAAATTGCCGTGTTGTTTTGTATCCGTATCCGTGTCTGTGCTTCCTAGATTGTAGGATATATATTTCACGTTTTAAGTGTGCATATCTATGTTTTTGTGTTTAGCCTATGTTTTCATATAATTTACACATGCCATTTCTTTTTTAGGTTTTGACCTGTGATAATTAGATGGAAAATCAGTTTTTTATTTCCTGTTGCTTTGTGATGCTTCATGTGCTACCTTCGCCCATGTGGTTTGTCCACTGTTCCTTTGGGATGCCCCAATATACTATTAATGTTGAAACCCCAATAGGCAGATTATTAATAACTTTCCTAACAGTTACTTTATTAAAAAAAATACCCTTTTTTATTTGCTTTATTTCAATTTAAATCTTGGATGGCAGTTTTGGAAAATGATAACTATTTATTTCAAAGACAATAATATCCCTATAAAAAGTTGAATCCTCTACGCTGAACTAATAATATGGGATGGATGCAAGCAGTAAGTCACAAGAAATAGGTTTCTTATGTTTGTTCATTTGTTCATTTTGTTTAGAACTACTGATTTGATGGTTTACCAGGTTCTTGCAGTGCAAAACAAGAAGGAATAAAAGTATGCAAATCCCATTGAATTGAGCCAGTTTGTGGATTTCATCAAGCATGACAAACTCCAAACTGAGACCTTCATTATCGGGCCAAACCAGTGTAAGTTTTCATTGGTTGACTGTGTCCTGCAATTTCAAAGCCTATGTTCTGGAAAATCAAGTTCCTTTTTGATATTTTTTTTTGCTTATATGTGATTGAAAACAATGTGAAGGTTTATTAAAATTTCTCGTTACAGTGATGTTTTGGCTTAGCTTGATTTTCAGGTGTCTCATGGCTTTCATATAACCCCTTGCTTTCCATGTTCTTTGAGCAACAACTCATATTGCTTTTGATCTCTTGACATGGGCTTTGATCTAATATCTTCAAATCAGAGTTCAAGTTGGTAATATCTCAGGTTTAAACATATTTCTCTCTAAATATGTGAATTATCTCTAATTTTCTAGAATGTTATGTCTGCTTTGTTTCAAAGTCGTCCCTCCTTCTCTCAATGTTTTCAAACTTCGAATCACCTAAAATTTTGGCTGCCAACTAATATGTGCTTTTTTTATTTTTTTATCTCAGGTTCAAAAGATACAGTCTCTCATATTAAATATTGGAGTTGTTTATAGGTTTGTCTTCTGTGTTTTTATTTGTAATTTTGAAAATTTTCTAAGGTATTCATGTTCAAAAGATTTGTTCTTTGGTGGTTGCCATCTTTCAATGTCTCTCTTATAAAATAATATTCTAATTGCATGATTTCCATTGTGATTAGTCTTTTAAAGAAATGGTTGCAATGTGTTTGGTGAAAGATCAAGCAAAGAGGCGGAACTTATTGAAACACACCTTTTTCAAGCGTGCAAAGTCTCTTGAGATTTCTGTGAATAAATGATTCGCTGACTTGCCACCCCTTTGGAATCATGTAAAAGCCCTCCTGGTTACCCATCATATTGCTGTGATGCACCTTCCATACTTTCACTTGTCCTGGTTAGCTTGTCTCATGGCTATGGTTAATTTTGCAGCTTTAAGATCAAGTGCAACTCTGTAAAGAATAAGAGGTAATATCACAGGTCATAAACATTTGTCCACGCCATTAAATTTGAACTTAAAATTCATGTAGTGATATTTCTTTAATTTTTATCTATATTTACTACATATTTAATTCAATTGGATGCATATCTTAAGAATAACCAATGTAGGATCTCTCACTTAACTTTAGTTATCTGTCAAAAAGCATCCCCAGCCCCTCTCTTTTCCCCAATTTTGTTTTTGTTTAGTTTTTCCAATTCTTCAAATTGACTAAGTTCCCTGTTCCATTTAGGTACACTGATGATATGGAGCTTGATGATGCTGTGCATATGGCTATTTTGATGCTGAAGGAGGGGTAAATGAATGTTAAGCCTTTTTTTTTTTTAATAAATATATTTTAATTTAAAAGCTGTGGTGGGGTGCAGCTAGAATGGTAAAAGCTCGATGTGTATGCTAACAGGTTGATGCTTATCGGAGAAGATGTAGATGATGATTAAGGCTGAGAATTGCTGGATAATGTTTTGGAAGGGTGTAACTTCATGATGCCATACATTGGTATAAGTCATTGGCTTCTTGGAGAAGCCATGTATGGAGAGAAGATGCATTCCTGCCAGAATGGGTATTACATGGAGCCAAACCTAGAGAAAGTAGATTTTCTTTTGTGGTCGTAAGTTGCCTTTTGATTGGAATTTTTCCAGTGCAAGGGCTAGTTGCTTAGTTTGTAGAGAGGAAATTGAGCTAGGAATACCTGAGCCACTAGGCTTAGGACTGGCTTGCTTGGGCTGGTTGGTTTAGGTGAAAAAGCCCATGACAAGTGCTAGAGAAGTTCATGCCAGGCCTCAATTTGCTCTGGGCAAGAAAGGGTCATGTTTAGCATAGCTTTGGTGCAACACTTTCACATACAATCTTGTGGATCTAGTCCAAGAGGCAGTTATGTTAAGCATCCAATTACCAGAAGAGACACAATTACTATCCTTCTGCTTTATGAGTAGTCTGGTTGATATGTATTCCTTTGGCAAGGTGTAGACATTCTTGGAAAGACATGATAAACTCCTTGTTTCATATGTCACTGTCACATATGCTGTGCTGGCATGAACCAAAAATGACCATCATTAATTAATTCAAATTATTAAATTTGGTTTAATAGTCATATAAACAATCTAGGGTAATTTTTGGTAAGCATATCACCTAATTTCACAAATGGGCTCTGGCTTGAATAGCACTTCTCCCTCAATAGTGGGACATAGGGTGAGGTTGTGGATTCAAAACTCACATTGTGTGGCTTTCCAATAACAAATCTAATTTCAGAACGATGATGAAACGCTTCTGCTTTGTCATTACTAATTTCAAAATGGCAACATAAAACTCATTTTTTTGTATAACAAGTTGTTATAACTATTCAGTGGCTTCTGAATTGGTGGGTTTGTGGACATTGACTCAACTATTCTCAATGCGTGGGGATATATCTAACTTTTATACAGACAAAACCCTAATGTGTGCTTTGTTATTTATATGGGTATTAATTTATGGTTTACTTTGAACCTTTTGATCTCTTTGTTGGTGTACTATGGAACTTTAAATTGTGTTCAAGTCTATTACTTTTATTACCACTGAATTGTAATTTCAGCATATGATAATGATGCCACTGAGTTACTTTTTTTTTGGGGGTGGAGAAAATTGTATATTTGCATGCTATGGTATTATTTGCTAACATGGAGAGGAGTATTGTGGTGGAGGAGAATCATGTAATAATCTTTCAGATTTGTTTTTAATTTTCCAGCTATGTGGCAATGATTCAATACCAATTCTATTGTAATTGTGTGTGTGTGTGTGTGAGTTTTTGTTGGGTGGGGGGGGGGGGTGGATTTTTTCTTACGAGAATCATGATCTTTATCACTTATAATGCGTACATAATTTCTGGGGAGTTCTTTTCCAAGTATATTGTCTTATTTTTGAATAATTAGCAATAGTTACCTGATTTTTTTCCTTTGGTCTAGGTCTATCTTCTTTTTTGTTCTCTGTGCATTGTAAAGTTCTATAAATTTCTTGAAGGGATCCTCCTGTGCACTTTTGTGTGTTTAAGTTCCTCTTTTTTTCCAAGAAAAAACTTTTTACGTATGACAAAATTATAAATCCAATTAATGATCATATATGTCTTCTGTTTTGCTTTAATTAATATTGTTATCCTCATACTTAAAACCTAAAACTTAAAACTGTCTTATTTTTTAGAGAAAAGTTTGCAGTTTGACTGTAGTTGACAAGTAATATTGAGTTGTCTCTTGCATGGGTTACCAATGTTCAGCTTAGTAACTACAATTGTAAGTTTTGTTTATGGAATCTTCTTTCGAATTGTCAATGTAGTTGTTGTAAGTTTTGTTTGTACAATCTTCTTTGATAGTCTCAGTATATTGAGGGTTCGAGTTCTTGCAAATTTCTTCAACTTATTTTTCTTTGAGCACCTTAAATTTTCACTCAGCTTGACTCTTCTTTTTTGTTTGTTTGTGTGCTTTTATTATTTATTAGTAAGTTATGCTTTACTGATTTTTTTTTTTTTTTTTTTGATAAGGGCCTTACGAAATTATAGTTATGATGATAGACAACCTTTCTCTGGTTTTTTGATTGCATGAAATAAACACAGCCTAAAAGATCTAATTGTTGGGAAATTTACTAACATAGCTTGCAAGTTTTTTCTAATTGTTTGTTTAAGCGGCCACTTTAATGTTCATTTTAATTTCCATGTAGGTAGATGCGGCTTCGGAGCTCCTTCGAAACATAATTTCACATGTGAGTGCCTTTATCCTTTTTTCTAAGCAATTATGTGATGCCTTCTATAATTGAGTCCATTTACAAAAATGTACATGCTTTTATTCTAAAAATGTTTTTATGTCACCTATTCTTCTTCCAGGATTTAATAAACTAATATTTCATCATACCTCAAGATATGTGGGATCTTAGGTTATTTAGAAGAATGCCATTAGTGTAAGTGCATTTTACTTTGATTACATGTCAGTGGAAACAAATCCCTTTTGATTCTCCATGCTTCCTTTTGTGCTTTCAGGTTTCTAATGCCCATTGCATCATAACCTTGAGTCTTTTGGTTTCCTAGTGGTTTTTGGCTCTCTCTCTCTATCTCCAACCACTTATATAGTCTTTCGCTTATTCTTCTTCCTTCTCATTGTTGTCCACTCATCCTGCAAGAAAGGGATTTTTTTTTTTAATAAAAAATGAACAGTTCGTAATCATTTTTGTTGGGGTGGGGAGAGTTCTTTTCTTGCGCTAAAATGTTATTTCTAATAGATGCTTCATAACACTTCCATTGTGTGTGTACTTAAAACTGTGTTTCCAACTACACTATAAGAATTAGCTTATTATAAAAGGTATTCTCTTGGTTCCTTTTTTAAATTCCTCAGATACCATTATGTTGCTTAAAAAAAAACATTGATAAGAGCATTCGCATCCCATTATTCTATCATATTCTATTTTACAATCTCAAAAAGTTACTTTATCAATTATACCATACCATTTTACAATACTTTCAGCATCCCAACTTTTATTTTATAATACAACACATTAAAATAATATAAATTATACAATAAAATATATTTTATTCTCTCTCTAATTTCTGTCTCCCTTCCTCTCTCTCAACCAGTGGTCAAGTACCACAGAGAAAACCCAATACACCCATCTACACAGCAACCACCCTCTCAGCCACACCACCTTCACACAGTGTAACACCCCAAACCCAAACCAAGGATTTAGATACACAACCTGTCTTATAAATAATCAACAATAATATAATGGAACAGAGCATAATTAAATATCCACAAACAAATTTCAAACCATCAAAATCTTTCTTATGAAATCCATAAAAACCAAAAACTTTAACAATAAGGCCTCCAAATACAATCCCAAAGAGTTCCACAATTGTCAAACTCACTATCCTAAAAGAATATACTAAAACAGTTCACCAACTAACATAGCTCCTAAAGGAGTCTTCAATCTAAGGCTCTATTGATCTACCACCAAAAGGCATTCCACTGCTCTAATCTGAAAGGGTGGAAAAAGGGGGGTGAGCTAGAAGCCCAATAAGAGACTAAATAACAGGAGGATGTCTTTCAAAACAAAACATTAGTATCATTGACAAAATATAGTCTTTACAAAACATTTACAAATAGTTTTAACAGTAATATAATATATTCTATAAAACTGTCAAGAATAAAACATTTGACTATAACGCTGTAATCATTAAATAAAATAATAACCACTTTAGTTAGCCAAAATATACTAAATAGGAAGAAACAATATATTATAATAATAAATAGTTTTTCCACTTATAAAGGTCAATAACAATAAAACAGTAGTTCGATATGGAAAACATTAAACATTAGTTAGACAAAAACATAAGCGGCTAAACATTCGGTGGGTGATTCCCATAGGGAACAATAACACTAACCTCATAGAGGCAATACTGGCTCCAAAGAGCAAACGATAACACTGGCTCCAAAGAGCAAATGATAACACTACACCACACCACAATAACACTACTTCAGCTGAAGACCAACACTTAAGCCTGTGTTGGCAAAGGTTGCAGATTGTCTAGCTGACTGTTTGAAAACATTCTTACTTTATTACAATATTGTCAATACCAATCATATATCATATAACAAATGCTTTCTCAGAAATATAGTTTTAAGTCATTCTTAACATATACAGTTTCAAAGTAATATACAAGAAATAATAAATTTCAAGTATGTATAATGCATTGATAATGGTATAAGCTTTTGGAAACTTCACTTTTGCAATTATGTATATATAAATATATTTTTACCATAAATATATATAGATATATACGTCTTGAGAGATGTCATGTTCTGAAGTTCACTTACTTCTAGTTGCTAATACTCGTAGTCTAGATCCAAAATCAAATGAGCTTTTCCTCCACACCTAAAAGTAAGGGAGTAACATAATTATATAATTAATCCACCTTGACGTATACCATAAGGATGTAAGGGACACTTCCTAATAATTTACTAGTCTTTAAACATCTCTACAATCCTCTATAACATATTACTTCTCCTTACTACTATTATGTCTTTGAGGCTAATAGAGGTATTACAACCCGTAAGGGTAGCATCTAATGAGAATATGCATGCTGGTGGTTCACCAAGATTTTCATCAAGTCCTAACAGGTTAAATACCAATACCACCATTGTCTAGTTAAGTGTCAGAATTATATTTTCTTTAAGATTTCATATAACACTTCAACACCACCATGAAATACTCTATAAGATCCAAATATATGTATAGCATCCATAAAAATCTCTACCCGTATAGCAATCTATAGCATGTACTGACTATTAGAAATTTAATCTAATATTTATATCAACCTTTGTTAGACCAAAGGCCTGCAAATCCAACAGGTAATCAATATGATACAGCCCTCAGTACATGCAAAACATGTATATAGAAACCCAAGAAAAGTTCAATGCACTATTCAATCGAATTAATTCTATGGGACGTGGACCCATTATGATATTCCCTAACAATCATCCACCTTAGCCGATTGAGTATATTATCTATCTATTTTAACATGCTATAATAGACTGAAAGATCAAGTTCAACGTATAAAGGATTACCTCTACAGTTTCGTCCTCGTGGAGCTTAGCGATTAGGGAAATAGCAAGCCACTGCTCTCAAAATAAATAAAAGAAAAATCCCTTTCACGTGGCTGACTTAAAAAGATCCGGTATGTGTACCTTTAAAATAACACTCCAATTTAGTCTAGGAATATCAATCCCACTCCAATTAGTACTCTTGAATAACACTCCTACTTGGGCTAGAGTTTAAGACCCACTAAAATAAGCTTCCAAGACTTTAATTCCCAAATAAACTCAAATTTGTTTAGATAGGCTAGAGCTCTAAAGAATTCTAATAACCCTTAAACTCCTAACCCAAATAGGTTTTAATCTCTTATCATTTTCCTTAACTGATAAGGAGACTAAAAGTTAAATATGGATAATCTACAAAAATAACACTCACGTTACATCTTCTTTTATTTATTTTCTATGTAGATATCATAATATAAAATAATATCGCATTCAAAATAAATTAAATAATTCATCAATTTCACTCTAGAAGCAATTAAATTCAATTTAAGTGAGGCAGGTGTTACACACAGCAACCCAGTCACCTCCCCACAGCAACCACCATGACACCAAACCCACCGCAAACCCAGCAAGTATCCAGCCACAAACCAACCAAAAACCAACCACAAACCCATTAAAAAATAACCAAACAAACCCGGAACCACCAAGCCACCACCATGCCCACTGCCCTCTGCCCACCACCGCCACTGCCACCGCCACTGCCACTGCCACGAACCCACATCAGCAAACCACAGCCACGACGACCCCCAACTCCACCATCATTAATCACTCATAGCCCAAACCACTTCACCACCCACGGCAACCCCCCACCTCCACCATCATCAATCACTCACAGCCCAAACCCCTTCACCACCCACGGCAATCCCCATATCCACCATCATCAATCACTCAAAGCCCAAACCCCTTCACCACCCACGGCAACCCTCACCTCCACCATCATCAATCACTCACAGCCCAAACCCCCACCCACGCCGATCTCAACCCACGCCCATGCCAATCTCAACCAACCACACCGTGAGAGAGAGAAAAAAACCCAGAGAGAAGAAAACACAATTGCAAACCTGGTATTTAGAATCGCACCTAGAGATGAGAAATACAATTGAAAAGAAACACCCAAAGATGAGACTGTGTGAATGAGAGAGAAGAGAGAGGCTTGGTGCGATGGAGAGAGAGAGAGAGATAAGAGACATGAATGAGAGAGAAAACCTGACATTTAGAATAAAATATTAATTTTTTCTTTTACAATTGAGCTATAGTGCAATTCTACATTTAGAATCGTACTATAGCACAATTGCAATTTTTTTTTGCAATAGTTGGCTTTTACAAGTCCGGATGTGTGGGGGGTTTTGGTATTTTATGCTAAATTTTCCCTACATATGGCATATGCCATTCCCGATGTGAATGCATTAATATTCTATCAATTTCGTAATACATTGACATTCAAGTTGGATTTTTATAATGTTATCATGGCCTAATGGGATTCCTGAAATTGATTACTAGTAACTAATTATGATTTCCTATTTATGGGATTCAAATTTTCTTTATGCTTGAGCCCCTGAAATTTTCTCTAAAAGCATGAATCCGTGAGCTGTTGGATTTATCTTTTTAAATGCATCGGGCACTCTTGGAGTCCGTAGAGGCTTGTGGATCTACTAGGCCTGAAGCTGTTTGCTGTTGCATAAAAGAATGCGGTTTTATGGACAGCAAGAGGTGGTTCCAAGAATCCATCTGCAATTCCCTCAATATACCGTGTTTCAGTTGCCCTTTCAATATCCTGCTGGTGAGTTTTGGGTCAATATTAAAATGGGAAGACAAAACATTTGCTAAAATGCAACTATCCAGGTTAGTTAAGTTTTTATGTCTGTTAGTCCCTCCTGATTTGATCCCAAAGATGAATGTCCCTTATAATCTATTTGAACAGGTGCTCACATTGGACCAGAGCCTACAACTCACAGATTCATTGTTGTTATGGTATCACAAGTCACCCTCACTTTCCTATGTTATTTATGAAGGCTAATTAATTTAAATGCACTATGTAAAATTTTGAAACTACTTTGGTTTAGAGAGAAACTACCATGTGTGCATTTTCTCCTTCCCAATACCCTCCCTCCCCCTCTATTTTTTTTTCCCTTCCTCTTCAGACATTGAGTGCAGATCTGACAAGTAGCAAATGGGGCTTTCCGAATAGGTATTCGTTTAGGAAAAATATTGAAACCCCCCCCCCCTCTCCCTGGTGTGTGCGGCGGTTTCCCCTTAGAAAACCGAACCTCGTGAGTTTTCTTCTCCCCATATGGTATTGCTTTATGTGTCAACTGATAGTTGTGTTAAACTTAACCCCCCTAGGGCTTTTGGATATAACAGAACACCTCCCTGTGGTATTTTTGTGAAAATAATATGGAAACTTATAGTTATTTTCCCTCAAAATCTATCTTATTCTATTCTTTACATAATGAAAGTTTTTGATGACTTTTCTTTTGTGTAGAGTTTTAGGTTATGGAATCTTGCACAGGTAATTTCCTCTTTGTTCCCAAACGACTTGGTGAGCCTGAATCATTTACTACTTGTGTTTCATTGTTGGACCATGCAGCGGAATGTTTTTGGGTTTTATGACTCCGCTACCCCAATTTCCCATGTTAAAAAAATTTAATGCTGATATATCTACTAGAGAAACGAAGTTTGATAGGGACCTGAGGCCATATGCTCTCTTATCTCTAGATATTGATATTCTTTTCCTAAAATTTAAAGGTTTCTATATTGAATTAGGATGCAAGTTAAAAGAATTTGCTAGAGTGACATATCAAGATTCTCTTTGTTTTTCTTAATAATCTCATATAGGTACTTTTCTCCTAATTGTGTTTTAAAAATTTTACATTGAATATTGATAACCTTGTTGCAGCTTTGTTAGATCTTATTTACGATTGAACTTAATTCTCCCTTAACTATTTGATTGACCCTTTGTGTTATTGATTTTCTCTCTCTCTCTCTCTCTCACACACACACACACTCACATATATATATATATATATATATTTGTGTGTGTATCTTCCACATAATCATTTTTAGTCTATATTTTATTATTGGAGCTTGGGATTTGTGTTTTCTCTAGCTGCATTCTTAGAGTTTGCTTAATCCTTGGGTGATGGATTTGCGGTGCTTTAACGAAGGTTGATTTGATTTTGTTGCTTGTTCCTGAAACATCCTTTTGAGTTTCAAAATTATTGCAATTTGAAGTTGTCCTAATTGTGAAGCTAGGATTCTTTGTTTTTCAATTTGCTCGAGCGAAATCGAAAAGTCAATACCAACATCACTAAACATCACTAAGGGTTTGCAGTTTTAGTTGCCCATGCAATGCACGGGTAATGTTGTAATATTTTGTATAAGATGGTTTTTGATAATTTTGTATATATATATATATATATATATATATTATAGCATAATTATTAAAGAATTTTTTTAGTAATGAGTTCATCATAAAAAGAAACAAAAATTATAAATTGCACATACATATCCATTATAATTATTTAGTAAAAAAAAAAAAAGAAACTTAGGAGGAATATTGTAAAGTAAAAGTTGATATAAAATATGTCTTTCTCTTTCTCCTTAATTCTTAATTCTAAAGCAAAATACTTATTCCAAACACCCACAATCAATCATATCATTTACTAAACCCACAAATTTACAACGTTTGATCGTAACATCAAAATCGTAATTGCTGTATGCATGCTCCTTCCTTGGTTATAGCTAACTCATATGAGTTAGGATTAGATGAGACAAGAATGAAAAAGCTAGATAGGTATCATCGAAAGATTGAAGGTAAAAGAAATCATTTTTGGTCTATTGTATTTGACATGGGATGACATAAAGGGCAATGGGTAGGTATATATAAAGGAATAGAAGTGCAAGAGGCGAAAATGGTGAATTAAAATGCAAAGAATTTTGTGTGTATATGTGAGGGAAAAATAATCTTGAAACATTGAACCAAAAGATACAAAGAATATTTACTCTATAATTAAAAAAGTCTTGAAACATTGAACCAAATAAAACAAATATTTAATATTTAGTTTGTTCTTATCTCTAATGTGGCATTTGAGAATATTTCAATTCTCTTTGCCAAAAATGCGCCACTTGGCAACTTCATGCTTTCCCATATGAGGTCTCTACTTTTATACTTATTATCTTGTAACCTATGCGCTGCATGGGGTTTTTAAAGCAACCTAAATGTAAAACTTAAAGCAATGGGAAACAAACTATTTTCCTTAATATAATTTTTTCAATCCTCATAAATATTTAGATTCATGATTTTTTAAAATTTGTACTTTCATCAAGCCACCAAATAGCATGATGAAAAAGAAACAGGAATAATAATGAAGACTATACTGCCATCAATCAAATGCAATTAGTTCATATTAATCTTCTCTAGAAATTGCTAAGTCCATCAACTCCTTTGGCTTTGGAACCGAACAATGTAGTCAGTGAACCATCCAAAACCCCATGAACCATGGCTCTACTCCTTCCCTTTTTCTTGCCAACAAACTCAAAGTAGAGTGTTTAGCAATACAAGACTCAATCTCTGGCTATATCTTATGCCCTTCTTGTTGAAACTCCATATACCATCCAATAATCATAACAATTCATTTTGCGGGGAAAATAAGAATGATTTTTTATTTATTTATTTTTGGCTAATAATACTTACTGTAACAGCATCTATTCCATTCCCTCCAATTTTTCCAACCATGAATATGGTTGTTTTAAGTACAATTAAATTTTAGTAATAGCATATTACAAACCTTAATGAACTAACAATACCTTAAATCTACCAGGTTTAAATGGTCTAAAGGAATGTAAATGACACTGATAGAGTTATTGGTTAATAAGAGAAAACATCGTTGATAGCTCAAAAGAACTTTAATGTACTTATAAGTGGGAATATAAGATCTTTTATGTACTTAGCAGTGATTAGCAAAATCACTTTCACACTTGCTAGTTAAGCCCTCAATTGGATGTGGATGCCCAAGATTGATGTACTAATCTAAATAGATAAAAATTAGGCGTAAATGCACTTTTAGTCCCTACATTTTATTTTTTCCACTTTTAGTCCCTAAAACCAATTTACGCTTTCCGATTTAGTCCTTGAAACACTGTTCTGTCACCAAATTAACGGAAAGACTGACAGATTAATAAAATATTATTAAAAAAAATTATTTAACATTTTTTATATGTCAAAATTAAAAAAAAAATAATTACTCAATTTTAATTTAGAACAAAAAACAAAAAAAAAAATTATTTTCTTTCAAACAAAAATTTTACTTTTTTTTAATTAAAATGATTTTTTTTTTATTCCAATCTTCTTCTTTTTTTTTTTTTGTTCAGAAGAACATTCAACTTTTAAACCCTTTTCTCTCTCTATTCTCAAACTCTCTTTCTCCTCACCCCGATCTGATTCAAACTCTGACTGACCCAAACTCTCTCTGATCTCTTTCAAGACTCGGTGATGAGGTCGCCGCCGTTGAACTCGTTCAAGACTCAATGATGAGGTCACCATTGCCATAGAAGAAAGAAACCCCAGAAGGTCTGCGTTGCCGTCGCTGTTTCCGTTGCCATCGACCCATCGAACCCATCAAGAAGGTCCGTTGATTAGGTGTATGAAACCCTAGAAAGAAAACCCATAGTTTATTTCTGTGTAATTATGGCTCCGTTGAACAAAACCCAGTCACCGATTCGGTATTGGAGCCCGATATTGACCAGCGGCGAGCAGATCAAGAGGCTGATCTTCGAGGTTTTGATCATGGAGGCCGTGGGGTCTTGATGGCGTGAAAACAATGGGAAAAATTTGGAGGCTTGCATGTGGGTGTTGTGAACATGGATCGGTGGTTGGGTCTGTTGATAATTTTGGCTTGGGTTGTGATTTGGGTTTTGTTTGTGTTTAATCTCTATTTGTGATCTGGGTCTGTGTTTGTGTTTGGTCTCTGTTTCTTTTCTTTTTTTTGTTTGTGTTGTTGTGATCTAGGTTTGAGTTTTTGGTTGCTGGATTTGTGTTCTCGGTTGCTGGGTTTGATCTGGGAAGAACACGAAGAACTTTGGGTCTGTGTTTGTGTTTGGTCTCTGTTTCTTTTCTTTTTTTTTCGTTTGTGTTGTTGTGATCTAGGTTTGAGTTTTTGGTTGCTAGATTTGTGTTCTTGGTTGCTGGGTTTGATCTGGGTTTAAGTAATAATATTCTTTTGCTTTGCTAGGTTGTTATTCTTTTGCTTGGGTTTGATTCGGTGGTGATCTTCTGGAAAAAAAAAAGAAGATTGGAATTAAAAAAATTCATTTTAATTAAAAGAAAGTAAAATTTTTGTTTGAAAGAAAATAATTTTGTTTTTGTTTTTTGTTCTAAATTAAAATTGAGTAATTAATTTTTTTTTTAATTTTGGCATATAAAAAATGTTAAATAATTTTTTTAATAATATTTTATTAATCCGTCAGTCTTTCCGTTAATTTGGTGACAGAACAGTGTTTCAAGGACTAAAACGGAAAGCGTAAATTGGAATAATTTTTTTAATAATATTTTATTAATCCGTCAGTCTTTCCGTTAATTTGGTGACAGAACAGTGTTTCAAGGACTAAAACGGAAAGCGTAAATTGGTTTTAGGGACTAAAAGTGGAAAAAATAAAATGTAGGGACTAAAATGGAAAAACGTCAAAATGTAGGGACTAAAAGTGCATTTACGCCTAAAAATTACATAGAATGTTGTTAACAATTGAAATTGCCAATTAGTTATATGTAATAGAACTTTTTAAGAACACTAGTAACAAACATGCATGACAGAATGAACAACACATATTCATTACAGAACAAACAACATCAAAATTAAATTTCTAAAAACCGTAACAGGAAAATAGGTCCTAAAAAGAAATTGGAACATAAACTTAAATATCAGCACAATGTTCAATATTATACTAATTTGATCGCAACATCTTTAAGATTAGTTAGATATAAATGTTTTTAAATCGTGCAATGTGCGGGATTATTTAATTGATGTATTAGGTTATCTCATGTGATAATCTAGTCACAAACATTGAAGTTAAGATCTTAATTCTAGCAAGTTTATGTCGATAATGTATCAGTTTGTTGTAAGCTTTCTGTAGTAGGTTATTCTTGCATTTCATTATAGTATTTGGAAATCATAAACTCAAAAAATAGTGGCCTACGAAATTCTAGAAACTGGATTACAAAAAGTTACTATTGTGAAACCTATAGTTGGTACACTCTTCCATGGATCTCAATCAAAAAATACATTTGAACAGTGCAAGGTATTTTAAATATTGCAAGAATTAATTAGTCAAACTTAATAGAGCAAATGAAATATATAGAAATGAGCAAGTAAAACCTAATATGTGACCCCTTCTTTTGATTCAAAATGTTGTATTGCTAAAGCACATCCCTGAGAATTCCATTATTCATCTATAAAAAATCAGCCCACTGCCTTTTTTTAATCTCTTCATTGGGTTGCAAAGCAAAATTCTCAATAAAAACTCAAGAACTAACACCAAAGGGTGGGTGCACGCACATATGAAAATTACATGATTATAAAAATCAACAGTTACAGTACATGAAACACTTTATGCTAGAGACCACAAACTAAATATACAAAACTGGCTTAAAATTGAAATTAGCAATTGTAGAACCCTCACTATTGCAAACTAAAATCTCTCAAAAACCAACAAAATGTCGTCACTGAGCTAGTCTGAATGGTAAAACCTCACAAACACAAATAAGTCAAATTGATTACAAAGCATAGTGAACAAAAATTTGAGGAGAATTCTAACCTTCTATAAGGCTGTTGGAAAAAGGGTAAAAAAATTAAAGCAATTCCAAATTTCAAACAATTTTACGGATTAATGTATAAAAATAGAATGATACAACATAAATTAAGCAATAAGGTGCAAAAAAATGAAAATATATATCAATAGAGACATATATCAATAGAGAAATAATAATAAAATTAAATATCAAAAAGAAAAACAACAAAGGCGATCAGAGAAAATGTGGTTCAATCTACAAAACTCAGTAATTAACATTAAAAATCCAATAATTTTAATTTTAAAAAAAAATATAAATAAATGTACTACTAGTAATCAACTTTTTTTTTCCCCCTTTTGAGAACGATTCAACAAAACATAGATCTACACAAAGCATAAATCAATTCAAATTTTAGGGGCAAACAAAAAAAAGCACAAACCTAGCAAAATTCTACCAAACAAAAACAAAATTTAATCAATATAACAATCAAACAAAATAGAACTGAAGAAATTGAAAAAATAAATGGGAGATTAGGGAAAAAGGTAGCCAAACCTTAAACCTTGATTGAGTAATGCGGCAAAACAGTATTTAAGAAAATCTTTGTTATCTATCTGTTTGTTTCTATTAAAAAAAATGCAGTAAATAATTTCAGGGAAACCATTATTTCACTTTGAGAGAAATCATCAATAAATTTATACTCTACAATAATTGACAAAACATAAAGGCAAACGAAAAAAAGCGCAAATCTAACAAAAATTTGCCAAACAAAAATAAAATCTAACCAATACAACAATCGAAGAAAATAGAACTCAATAAAGAAGACTCTCGAAACGGTGTACTGTGCGGTTTTTTAAAGCTTAAACTGTACATGTGGCTGTTTTTAAAGTGGTCTCTTTTCCTGATATGGCAACACCTCCTTAATTGCAGGAAAAGGCTTATGTTTTTATATATAGCTAGCTTGTAACCTGTGCGCTGCATGGGATTTTTAAAGCAATAAAAATATGACACTTCAAATATTGGCAGACAAATTAGCTTAAAAATAAATTGATAAGATTTAATATAAATTATAGAAAAGCTTTCAACAGAAACTGGAATGTACCAAAAGTGCAAATTTATTTTATTGAAAGAAACCATTTAGATTGGGATACAAATTAGCTTACAAAGAAATTGATGAGATGTTATATACATAATAGTTTAGCTTTCAATAGAAACTGTAATGTACCAAGTGCACATTTATTTTATTGAAGGAAACCATTTAAATCATTCTTAATAAATATTAAATGCAACAAAAATCAGACTTAATAAATTTCTTTTGATACAAAATCAAAATCATTTTTTTTTATAAGTAACGAAAATTTTATTAAAAAACGAAAAACAGCCAACCCGAGTACATTGGGAATGTACTATGGGGGCATAAATCAATAACCAAGATTACAACGATCAAGTAAAACAGGAAAGGAAGAACAAGAAAAATGCCAAAAGACCACACTCCAATTGAGGAGAATGTGTAGAAAAAAAGACTTAATCTCTAACATAGAGTGTTCACATCCCTCAAAGCTTCTAGCATTCCTTTCGCGCCAAATACACCATAACAAGCAATGAGGCACAATTCTCCACAACTCTATATTTCTATGTCGTCCAAACTTGCCAAGAGTCAAACAACTTAATAACCTTTTGAGGCATAACCCAATGAATTCCAAACAAACAAGACACCAATGACCACAACTCACAAATAATGGGGCAATGAAGAAGAAGATGATCCACTGACTCCCCACAATTCTTACACATATAGCACCAATCAAGAACTAGCACACGTCGTTTGCGAAGGTTATCTGTTGTTAAAATCTTACCTAAGGAAGTAGACCATGAAAAGAAAGCTACCCTTGGAGGAACCTTCGATTTCCAAATCATCTTCCAAGGGAAGGATAAGATGGTAGGAGGGTAGAAGGAAAGATAGAATCCTCTAACCTCAAAACCTCTACTCCTGGCTAGCTTCCAACACACCTGATCCGGACTTGGACCATGTACCATTGAAGAGTAGACCATATCCATAAACAGATCAAAGGATTCTTGTTCCCAATCTTGTGGAGGACGACGAAATTTGGCATCCCAATGAATCCTCCCACCAGACCAACACAGAACCTCCGCTACTGAAGAATCCTATGTTGTACTAATACAATAAAGTTCCAGAAAAGCCTCTTGGAGAGTACGATCTCCACACCACACATGCTTCCAAAACTTCACTCTAGTACCATCTCCCACATCATACAGAAGTAGTTTAGAAAAACTCATCCAACCACTCCTAATATGTCTCCACAAACTAACACCATAAGCACTGGTCACCTTTTTCGTGCACCAACCACCCTAATCATTCCCATATTTCACCTCAATAACCCTCCTCCATAGAGCATCGGTCTCCATGCCATACCTCCATAACCATCTTCCTAACAAGCAGAATTAAAACTCCTCAATCGTCTAATACCCAACCCTCCAACCTGCAGTGGTTTACAAACCTGAGCCCAACTGACTAAATGTAATTTAGAGTCACCATTAATACCACTCCACAGAAAATCTTTGTAACTTCTCCATTTGATTTGCCACCTTTCCAAGTAAAGGCAGAAGGGAAAGAAAGTATGTAGGTAAGGAGGAAAGAGTACTTTTAATAAGAGTTACCTTATCTCCCTTAGATAGATACAACCTCTTCCACCCTCCTAATCTCCTTTCCATCTTCTCCAAAATAGGATTCCAAATTGATAACTCCTTATATTTAGCTCCTAATGGTAGCCCCAAATATCTCAATGGAAGAGAGGATTGCCTACACCCCAACATCCCCACCAGAACATCCATATTGTGCACCACCCTTATAGGAACTAACTCAGATTTCCCCAAGTTAATCCTTAAACCTGAGACCTCCACAAATCTAGCTAGAATTGCTCTCAAACTAGCTATTTGCGTAGGATAAGTATCACAAAAAATAAGAGTTTCATCAACAAATAAAAGATGAGACACCATCGCCAAGTTATCAGCCGTATTACCTACAGAAAAGCCTGAGAATTGACTAGTAGTAGCAGCCACATCCAACATACTACTCAAACCTTCCATAACAATATCAAATAGCAACGGAGACAAGGGGTCCCCTTGCCGAATCCCCCTAGAACTACCAAAGAAATCAGAAGGACTACCATTGATCAGAATGGAGAATTTAATAGTAGAGATGCAACACATTATTCATTTTCTCCATTTCTCTGAAAACTCACAGCGCTGAAGCATATACATTAAAAAACCCCAACTCACATGGTCATATGCCTTCTCCACATCCAACTTACACAACACTCCAGGAACACCTGACTTCAATCTACTATCAATACATTCTGAAGTAATTAAAAGAGTCCAAAATCTGTCTACCTTTCATAAAAGCATTAATATTCTGAGAATATGAAATAAGCCCATGTGCCACCCTTCTAAAAATAAGCCCATGTGCCACCCTTCTAAGACGATTGGCCAACACCTTAGAAATAATCTTATAAATCCCACCAACTAAGCTAATAGGCCGAAAATCCTTGATCTCCATAGCATCCACCTTTTTGGGAATAAGAGCAAGGAAAGAAGCATCAAGACTCTTCTCAAACACAGCCTGAGTATGAAAATTTTGAAACACTGCCATAATTTCAGCCTTCAAAATACACCAGCAAGACTGAAAGAACGCCATAGAAAAGCCATCCGGGCCAGGAGCCTTATCACTCTTAAAATCACTAATCACCCCAAACACCTCTTCCTCATCAAATGGCTTATCTAGCCAAAGTGCATCTTCCTTCGAGATACAAGAGAACTCCACATCATCTAATAAAGGTCTATGAGCCATAGTTTCAGCATATAGCTGTCTATAAAAATGAGAAATACAACTTGCTATAGCCTCCGGATCTGAAGACAATTCTCCATCCACCATAAGCCTATCAATGGAATTAAATCTTCTGTGAGAATTAGCTATACGATGAAAGAATCTGGTATTCCTGTCTCCTTCTCTAATACAAGGGACTCTAGACTTCTGCCTCCAACAGATTTCCTCCATCAAAGTAACTTTTTCTAATTCACCTCGAACTCTCTCCAACTCTAGCCTTTCCTCCTCCAATAAAGATCGACTATCCTCAATCTTCTCTAAATCACTAAGCCCTTGCCACAATTTTCTCACCCGATCTTCAACATTTCCAAAAACCTCCACATTCCATTTCTTCAAATCATTTTTCAAGAGTTTCAATTTATTGGCCAAAACAAAACTTGGAGCTCCTAGGACATTATAAGATTCCCACCAAGATCGCACCCTCTCCACAAAACCCTCATCTTTAAGCCACATATTCTCAAATCTAAACGGCCTCCTACCTCTCTGAAAGGAACCCCCCTCAAGAAAAATCGGGAAGTGATCAGATAATAGCCTAGGCAAGCGTTGTTGAAAGACAGATGGAAACTTATCCTCCCAATCTGCAGAAAACAAAAATCTATCCAACCTAGCCTTCGAAGCAACTTCACAAGTATTAGACCAAGTGAAAGGTCCCCCTTGAAGCGGAATATCAATGAGGCCTTGCTCAGAAATAAAATTGGAAAACTCCTGCACAGCAGCAGTAAAGGAGGTAGAACCAGAACGCTCGGAAGGAAACCTTACCACATTAAAGTCACCACCCACACACCATGGAACATTCCACCAACTGTTCAAACCAAATAATTCCTCCCATAAGAACCTTTTGTCTCTCACAGAATTAGGACCATAAACGCCAGTAAACGCCTAGACAAACTAATCTGACAGTTTTGTAAATCTACAAGAAACCGAAAATCGCCCCACAACTTCCTCCACTTTATTCACAACCCGTGTATCCTACATCAATAGCACCCCTCCAGAGGCTCTACAAGAGCCTAGATAAGACCAATCAACATGTTGACCCTTCCACAAACTGTGAATCACAGCTCTAGTTATCAACTCCATTTTAGTTTCTTGAAGACAAATAACATCTGGCCCCCATCTTCGGACCATATTACGAACCCGAAGCCTTTTATCCCTATCATTCAGCCCTCTAACATTCCAGGAAATAATCTTCAAATTCATTGATGAACCACCATAGCCCGCTCCTTACTTGTATTCCTTGATTTCATTGAACCAACCTCAACATTCATAGAGGTCAATAAATTTTTCAACTCCCGCTGACCTTTCTGCCCCGACTTGCCATGCTTCATTTGATCATCTACTGCCTTAAGCTTTTTATTCTTTTTCCTGGCCTTTATAGCTAGTAGCAATCCCATAATCTGCTCCTCAAAACCTTCCAAAGAAGTGCCCACTGATTTTCTAAAAGCCTTAATCCGATTTGTTACCCATTGTGATAAATTATTACCATCAACCGACTCCTTACACCCAACCCCCAGCTCAGAACTACACTCCAACTCCAAAGGAACTTCTGTGGCCAAAGGTACCACAACTAAAGGCTTGCCACTACATTCCCAAGTCATCGACCTCTCATCAACATCCCACATCTCCTCCTCTGCCTCATTAACAATAGACAAAGAATCAACTAGCCCATCACAGTCCTCTGCCCAGCTAACCATCTGACCTTCATTGATAAAAGAATCATTGCTTGTTACAGTCTCTAGATCAGTGACTAAGAAATCCGACACACTCTCTGGAGATCGATATAGAGATAGCGGAATCACTATTTGTCGACCATCCCGCAATTGTAGCATCCATTCTTTGGAATTACCCCATGATTTGTCCAAATCACTGACCAATTCCCTAATAGTGGGAGAAGCATTAAATACCACCTTACAGTCAAAATCCTCTTGCACCGTCGCCCTTACCTCCGTACCCAATAATTCTTCATCCTCATCTTTTGTCGCCGCCAGAGATGACGACTTCTCCACCATCTTGTCTACCGGGTCCCCTGAAGGCAACACCTTCGTCTCTGCCGGCTCCACCGAGGGACATATCAGAGCTAAGGGTGATGAACCTAGCTCGCAAGTGGCCTGGACCACTTCCGCTACCGATATCGACAAGGTGGGGGGCTAGGTAAGCCAACTCGGGCTCACCTGGACGCTAGACCCACTCCCGCCAGGAACTTCCGGTGCTGATATGGAAGAGATCGAGCCCAAGTCAACCATCGGAGCCATCACTGTCCTCCTTGTTGGTAGAGAATCAAGCACCGAGCTCGCAGGGAACACACTAGCACTTGTACCATACCCATTGTCCATTCCCTTAATACCAACCTGGGCAGAATGGTCCTCACATGCCACCCACTTTACAGCTTGCTTATCACCCTTATAACGTTGCCAAGACACCCGCCTCTTACCAAATTAATTTACTTCCACAAACAAACCTTTCCTTAACCAGCTAAACCTCCTAATTTGACGCTCCCTACCAGAATCAACCTCTTTCAAATTCAAATTATTCAATCTGTATTTATTTTGTTTCGGGAATTTCTCCTTAAACTTAGCTTCTCCATTAATACCACAGTGACTCCCCTCCACACCACCCACGGCAATCGGTATGGCATTATCAGCCCGAACTTCAACAGCCACCACCTAAATCCCAGCTTCGTCTCTCGAAGGCGGCATTGTGTTCTCCACTACTTGAATCTTCTCTGTCTCTCTAATGGAGGGCTGGTGCGAATGCTTCCCTCCTCGCATAGACACTTTTACCGTTTCAACAAAGGACCGAGAAGGGTGAATCTCTGAACCCAACTTAGACTTGTACGGTAAAGCTTTTGGACCACCCAACGCATAATGAGAAGGTTCCAACATTCTCCTCAATTCAATTCCAAAGGCCCTCCACCCTTGTTGTGCCTTGCCTGCAGGAATAATGATCGATCTTCTCATCCCGTCAACTTTTAACTCTGTTACTAACAAATATTGCCCAAACGAGTTAAAGCCCCGTTGCACTGTGTATGCGGTGTCTCCTTCCCTGAGCGTGAAGAAGTGTTTGGGGTTGACCCCAATCACTGTGTGTTCCAAGCTTTGCACATTAACCAACGTGCTGCATTCCTACCCATAAAAACTGATTGCATGAGATACTTCCCCCGTTCAAAAATCTTAAGGGAGAAAAAGTTCCCCCCTTCCTCAACCACCAATTGAAACAACTTCGATTCAATAAAAAAACTACGAAATCCACCCATGTCGATCCAAAACAGAAATAAAAATTAACCAGGAACAAAATTTCTGACTAATTTGAGGTTGCTGGGCCTCTCTAATGGATCATACTGAAGATTTTCTAACCATGTGCAAATATACAAAAATACATCAGCACTGGGAAGTCATTTACGAGTCAAATAAGGAGTTTTTATACTGCCAGTACAAGAAAGAGCCCCTGTATATTTATGCTCAATGAGCTCAAAGAATTGATGTAGGGATGGATAATAAGAATTGAATATTTGGTTGTGAAAGGAATGTATGCCCTAGTGTTGTAGAAAACATGCAACAGAGATTCTATAATAATTTGAAGAAGGCAATAAGACTTATAACATTGAGTTTTCTATCATTCAGGCCTCTTTCTCACTTTTATTGCAGCAGCTTCAGCTGCACCAGATGAAATCCCCATCTGAAATAAACTTGCTCTCACATTCACCACAAATTTTGAAAACCTCAAAGACCAGCAAGCAGCAAAGTAATAAATATCTTTTCCCACTTAACCTGATTTTTTATAATAGCTTTCAATTTATTTGGACATTGTATTGTGAATGACAAATAGTTGAAAATTTAAGATAGAGTTACATATCTTTTTTATTATCCAAACCCAAAAAAATATGTTGCAAGCACATTACTGATATCAAATGCTGAACAACAAAGGTTAGCACATTTGATGCACATGGTAGGATAAGTAATAAATCCCACAATTGGCTTGGGGAAGGATTACATTTATTCATACATTAAGGGCGTGTTGTAGAATGGTAACAAACCTCAAAAATGTCTAAGTGAAAGTTAATGCCTCCTTATTTAATAATTTGTAATGTATTATAATCTTTGATCATTTAAGCATAAATAAAATTAATGAATGCAGAAGCAAACTATATTGGCCATTTATATCTTGCATATTTTATAGTCTTTAGTTAATTTAACAATTTTGGCCAAAAGAACAATCAGTTTAAGTTTTACAATAAAATAGTTGTAGTCAATTGCAGCAAATAAAGTAATCCTTGGAAAGAACATTTACCTCGTGCAATGAAGAGTTCCTTACTGTGATTATTCATTCAGCTTATAATATTTCTTTAGTACTGGATCAAATGTCATTAGTTAATTCTAGAAAGTACAACATGAAAAATTTTAGAAATAAGGAAATATGTATAATACACAGTCGTGGTGCATGATTAGAATACAATCTGATTGCAACATATCATGAATAGAATACACACCCTGCTCACATAATCATGATGCCACATTTGAAGAGGCATTTTTTTTTTTTTCATTTTTGTATGATACGTAAGATTGTACCATGTGTAATAAATTGGGAAAAAAATGAATTCAACAAACTATTAAAATGGTCATACCCATTGTCTGAAGTTAATACCTGATTCTTCAAAAGAATGATACATTGAAGAAATTGAAAAGCATTCCCCAAAGAGATCCACATTACTACTTCTAAAAGACCTAGAAAATGAAAAAGCCCAATAATCTATTGCTCCGTTTTGATCTTTAAAGTATCCAAAAGAGACTGGAACCCACTTAAGGACTTTCATTCCATTCATTTGAGTTTTAACCGGACACCATAAATAGATACCCTTGCATCAATTTAACCAAATACCCAAAACAAAACAAAACAAAACAAAAATCTAACTCAAACACCTTAATTAGAAATACAACCCAAAAAGTCAAATAAAAAACAATCCAGCCAAATTATTAAAACTTGATCTAATTTAATGTACAAACTGAAAAGTAAAGAGAAAAACTAACCGATAGCAGTTTCGGAAGGATGGTAGATGTTTTGAGGAAGTAAGCCTTTATGTGAATTCTAATCTTGAGAGAAATTGAGAGTGTTACGGATATATGGCAATGGAAGTTTTTGATTTACGTTTTTTTTTATTTTTTATTTTTATTTTATTTTATTTTTTATTGGGTTGATTGGGATTGATGAGGGGCCAAATAGACAGGTTTATCACCGATGTCAATTTCCAAACCGTTTTAGGGTTTTTATGTTTTTTTTTTGCCTTACGTTGTATCGATCGAGCTCGAAACAATGTAATGATTTGGCTTTTCTACCACAATAAATCAAAGGCAAAATCCCTAATGTTACCGTAAAAAAAATAAAATAATATATATATATATAAAGGGATAATTTGAAACCAAAGCATCCAAAGAAAGAGAATAAAAAACACAGATATAAAAGAACCCTAGAAAATTAAGTAAGAGGAACTGTCAGTTTTGAATTAAAAAACACAGATATATTGAAGATTTAAAATTCTAATTCGAATAGGAAAAGCAATGGTGAGGATTTTAAGTCTTTCAAACAACAAAAACAGTATTTGAAGAGGAAAGAAGTATGCTGACCTTCGGTACAAAAAAACAGAGACTATATCGGTGGAGGGTACGGTGGTCTGATGGTGGCAAAGGCCTAACTGTCTTCTTAGATTTTTCTCTCTCCACCATCTATGACAGACCGAATCTCTCTCTCCATTGTTCTCTTTCTCGATTCTTCTTGTATTTCTGCAACACATCTCTCTCTTAATCGTAATTTGGGTTTTTATATTTTTTTTTCCCTCATACGGTGTAATGGGCTTTCAATCCATGTAACGATCGGTCTTTCCAACCTTTTTAACTGTATACGTGGCAGAATTTTAGATGGACATTTTTCCTACATGGCAGCACCTCCTTAATTGCAGGGAAAGACTTCTGCTATTATAGTATACTAGTGTTTAACCCGCGCAATGCGCGGGATTATTTAAAATCTTATAAGTAGAAAAAAAATTCAGCTAATTGCTTTTAATATATATTATACATTGTAAAGACTCTTAGTCATTACTACTCTATTTTTGATGGTATTTACGAAGGATCCTGATAAATTACATTGTAATAAACAGACATATTTTTCACTGTATAGCTGTTCTAAAAAAATAAGAGATCAAAATGATAACCTGTTTATAGCTATAAAAATGGTTTCATTAGAAGTAATAAATTTGTAAGAATTAGATATCATTATGTTTCTTTTAAAAAAAAAAGGAGATGAGGAAAAGAAATGGAAAGAAAAATTTAGATTGTTAGATTTATATATCTGAATCATGGCATACTATTTCAGAAAATAATGTGTTTGAACTTACCATATTTCTTAGGTAAAACTCCATAGTGTTCTATTAAGCAACCGATCATGCATTCAACTACTCAAAAGATTTTCTCTAAAAAAAAAAAAAAAACTCAATAGATGATTAGAAGAAAAAATAGTCACAATAGACATTAAAAATCCGTATTTGTACCAGGTGAATGCAACGTAGAGCAGCCATGAGTTAATGTTGTTCTATTCTTCTTGTTTTTTTCCCTCTTTTCAGCAATGACCATTTTCCTGGATTTCCTCGCCTAGGTAAATTTATTTTGTAAACTATTTTTCCTTTCATGCCATTTTCTTCCGGATCGCCTCTCAATCATTAGCATCTGTCTTTTTAATCGCGCTTGCTTTGCATTTTCCATATTTTTTAAAAGTCAGAAATGAGCTGCAACAAAATTAATTATAATTATTTAAATTTCAGAAAACATGGCAGGTTTATATAAATGAAATATATTACAAACCCTTTATTTAATCAAATATTCCTTCCTCTTCTATTTTATATAAATGGAATCCCTGAAACTTTTCACTCACTATTATGTAATCTTCTATTCATAAGATAAATAAATAAAACTAAAGCATCTATAAGCACTCAATCCAAAACACTAAAATACACACAATAAAAAAAAAAAGTAAACAAAATAAATAAAGCTAACAACAACATTTAAAAAAGCCTCCCAATAAACTGAATCTAATAGTCTGAACAGTAAAAAAATTAAAAGAAACAAAATCTTATAAGTATTCTAGTAAATTAAAGACATATCAATAATGAAATAACAAAAAAATTTACATTAAAAACTCAGTAATTGACATTAAAAACAAAACATTTTACTTACTAAAAATTACAAAATAAATTCACTCCTCAAACATTCAGATCTTAAATCATTCATTTCACAAAACATAAAGACAATCATAAAAGAAAAGTGGAATCCTAACAAAAATCTCTTAAATGGAAAAAAAATAATAATAATAATAAAAAAGGAGAAAATTAGAACTCATATATTTTTCGATTGAGATAAAAGAAGAACTCAATAAATGGCTCTAACAACCATATATAAAAGAAAAGCCAATAGGAAGTAACAAAATGCTATTCTAAAAAAGAACCAAGTAAAAGCATTGTTAAATATTATGTGTATATATATAAATATATATATATACGCAAATATTCCTAAGTTAAAATTATTACAGGCCAACACCAAAAATCTTATAAGAAAACTATCATATACTTATTCAAAGCAGCCCAAAATAGCAAAAGCTACAAACATTGAAAAAAAAAAGGTTTAGAAATCAATCATTATTGAGCAACTATCATGTTTTAGACTGTCCCTAATGAATAAATATAAATCATCTAATAACTTAGATTGTCCCTAATAACAGTAAATAATTAAAGATTATAAATTGAGGTTAAAACATTGAAAGAAAGAGAATAAATGTCCGGATTTTTATTCAAATTCAAATAACAAAAAATAGCGGTGAGGATGTGAAATAAAAACTGAAATTAATGATTAGATAATCATCACAAATAGAAATTCAAATCCTTCAAAACGAACACAATGTAATCATTGAGCTACACTGAATAATTAAATTTAACATAAACAAATAAGCCAAAATTAATAATTAACCCCCAATTGATTCTCCAAATAAAAACCAAAAACCCTTAATTTTTTAGTTTAAAGCAAAATTTTACAGGAAACGATTCCGGTAGTCCGATAGTGGATGGAGGCTTATGGTGATGACAGAACTTGTGGTGGTGCCCTTTTCTCAATCCATGGCGCATTAACTTAACAGTCTAATGATTATTCTTCTTCTTGTTCCAAACCGACTCTCTCTCTACCGTTCAAGGAATTTTGTAAATACGCTAAAACTAAACCAAAATCAAACACAAAATTAATTGAATCCAAATACTTCCAAAAGTTTTTAGTATTCTGAGAAACTAAATCAAACAACAAAAACAGATCTAGTAAACTACTTATGCTAGTGTATGATTCTAATAGAGCCGAATCAATCGACTCGGACATAGCTAACACACTCAGACAATAATCAGTCTTAACATTGCAAGAAAAGTTGTGGCCCACTCTTAGAAGATATTTCTGCAGGGAGTAAGAGAATCAATTAAGATAGATAGTTCAGTTGCACACAGCCACAAACACTGCTCTCTTTGTGTATTTGTAAATGTGATTTGTAGACATATAAATGTTCAACTTGAAGTATAATTATGACTGTTCTGCTATTAAAGTTTCTCAACAAAGCAACAAAATAAAAGCATGACATGTTTCAATATTGGTGAGCTAACAATAAAGAATTAGATAAAGGAAACTAAATGTTACATACCTATTTCTACACCCCCTGTTCTGCAGAATGCCAGAATAGCCATCAACCAACCTATAAAAACTACTACGATACAAAACTCACAACCCAAATCCAATACCCAAAAGTTTGATTTTTAAGAACCATAAGAATTGTTTTAGCAGTGTAGAGAGGGAAATCTAAATTAGAGAAAAGAAAGAATGGGTAGGACGTGTTTTATCGACTATGAATTATATTGACAAACATACACAATCAAATTTACAAATTTTTGGGAGCATATCACACTTTTAAAATACAAATTGACTTTAGAAACCAATAATACTCAAACTAAAAGCCAAATATCTAATGTTGAATTGACTTTACAAATTTACTTTAGAAGTCAAACTGATTTTAAAACTGAATAAAAGTTAAAACGATACAAAAAAAAAAAATCTAATGTTGGCCTTGCCATTGTCATCTACCCCATCAATCTCTGCTAAGCATTTAAAACAAAAGCACACCCAAACATAACTCTAAATGTTAACAAAAAGAATATATCAAGAATTGAGCACACACTTTACACAAATTTTTTTTGATGATATTATTCTTAATTGAAACTTGATTATCCAATCAGTAGTTGTATTTTCTAAATTTCTCATAGTTCTATCTTCTCCTAGGCCTTTCCTAAACACATCTATTTTCAATAGGCTGATACTCCCAGTGCTATTAAAAAATAAAAATAAAAAGTAATGATGATATTTTGAGACCAAAGAATTCAAAGAAAAATACTAAAACCCATCTTTTTTTAAACTGTTTTTGTTTAAAGTTTTTTTAAATCAAACATTAACAAATGATAAAGAGATACAAATTTAAATAAAAGCAACAAAGGAAAATTAGGTTGGCCTGACCCTTATATTTAATCAAGTAGCTCTTCTTGAATAGCTACCAACTGTCTTATAAGCCAGAGCAGAGATGATAGATCTACATTAGCACGTGAGGGAAAATAAGTCATTGAAAATACAAAATTACTGAGAAGCAACAATGTAAATGAGGTCCTCGAAAATTTGGCATATTTATGAATTATTAGTACTTAACAGGAAAAACTCAGTGAATCTGAATTTCAACAAAAAATGAAAGGGTAAGAAGGTTTTTTAAACTGACAGAAGAGAAAGATGAAAGATAGACACACACAAAACAAACTATCATTAAGTAAATAATCACACAACCATATTAAGTAAATAATCGCTTAATATGCAGTAACACATTTTTTAAACAAACTATTTGCCATTTATTTGTTCGTTTCTACTCAAAATTTCACTCTGGAAAAATTCTCAAAACAAAAAAGTAGAGACCTTAATATGAGACCAAAGCATCCCAATAAAAACCAACGTTGCATCTTCTGGGCATTTTATAGAACACTTCAAGTGCATAATTAAACCTGCTACTGTCAAGAACAGCAGCATATTTTGATTCTGTCAAATATTTACACCCGAATGCAATGGGTAGGACTAACTTCCCTTTCACAATCCAAACATTCATATGAAAATCTACTAACCCAAGTTTCGACTAATGCTAAATTAATCATTATGCATGAGCATGGAAATACTTTACTTTGATGCATGAAATGCATAAGAAGTCAATGAAATTTAGAGAAGATATAGGGCTTACCAATTGATAGAGAGCAACAACAATTAATAAGGAATTAATATGCGTAAGGAATTTGATGGAGGAAAGGGTTTATCCGTGTGTGTCTAATCGAGTGGGAGAATTTGTGATTTTGGATTTTCTTTTCCTATTGATTCTCCAAATAAAAACCAAAAACCCTTAATTTGTGGTGGATGGAGGCTTACGGTGATGACAGAACTTGTGGTGGTGCCCCTTTCTCAATCCATGGCGCATTAAACCTCTCTCTACCGTTCTCGGACTTTTGGCATCTAAACCTTGATTATCCAAACCCAATTGTAAATACGCTAAAACTAAACCAAAATCAAACACAAAATTAATTGAATCCAAATACTCCCAAAAGTTTTTAGTATTCTGAGAAACTAAATCAAATCAAAACCTAATGAAACCCAAATACCTAAATATAAATCAATCCAACCAAATTTCTCTAAACTCTCAAAACAAATCTAGAATATTCCGTAAATTGACGGAAACAGGGGGAATTTATCCCGAAATCACAGAGAAGTTTCAAAACCGAATCAAACAACAAAAACACATAGAGAGAAGGAGAGGGAGAGGAAGAGAGAGAAGAACGTACCTGGAAAACTCAAAAGAGGACAGCGATGGTCGGCCAATCGAATCTCCAGTGTGGCGCAAGTTTTTTTATTTTATTTTTATTTTTCTCCTAGCAGAGTTTGATGTGAAGAGATCGACTCTATCGCAGTATGGGTAGGGTTTTTTTAGAGAGAAAAAATATTAAGAAGACTGATGTGAAGAGGGTAGGGTTTTTTCCTTTTTCCCTTTCTCTGTATCGCAATATTAGCAAGATTTTTTAATTTCTACGTTTTTTTTTTAATTTCATAGAGATCGGTAGATATTTTTAAATTTCTACGTTTTTTTTTTCCTTTTAACAGTTTTTTTTTTTATTTTTAAATATAAACAATTACAGCCAAACAGTGTTAAAGTTTTGAAAACAATATAATGTATCGCTTTTTAAAGTTACACATGTCTTAATTTTAGGTAGAGACTTTTCCTATTTGTCATTATCTCCTTAATTCTAGGAACTCATTTTCTCTCAGCTTCTGCTTTTATATATATATAGATATAGATACTAGTCACTAACCTGTGCTATGCACGGGAAAGTTTAGGAAATTTATTTTAATATATTATATGTTTTTTTTTTCTTTATTAAGCACTAATAAATAAAACTTGTATATTTGAACAAATAAATCAAGGTTTATAGTAACAATTTCCACATTAAAATCGCAATAATATAAGATCAAAAACTTACATACAAATAAATACAAATATAATTTGTTTATGCTTATATGCTTCCACTTCTCATGGTTGGAAATCTTCATTACTGTATACAATTGTATCTTTGTATGATGTAATCTCATTTTGAACCTCAAGGCAAAGTTAAATCATGGTCCCAACTCCCAAAGAGCAACATAAAGTTGTTTTTAGGCCCCTAGTAGTGTTCTTTCTTTTTCATGGTACCCTAGATCTCCCAAAAGTGCAGCTTATATGCCTTAAAAAAGAAAATAACTTTTTAACTTCCTTGACAATAACAAAGACCACCACATGAAAATGTCCACTTAACAGAATAAGAATCATATTATTTAGTTTCACTAATCCACAATTGAATTTAGTAACTCACATTAAAGATAACACCAAAGACTTTAAATTACATACAGTCCATCATTTCCATCATGAAAATCAAAAGATATGAGAATGTGGTTTGAAAATCATCATCTAAAGCATTGCCATGTCAAAAAAGAAAAAGAATATATCAAGCATTGAGCACACACTTAACATGGAATGTAAAAACTTGGTTCTTTTTTAACTTGATAAGTGCAGCTCTTTTATCTAACTTCAATATTAAAATCTGCAAAATAGGAATTTAATATTTTTAAAAAAAAAATTATATCCCTAAACTTATTATTTAATGGGCAAAGAGAAAGCAAAGAGTTAAATAAAATGCTTTCACATCTACCACTTTAAAAAGGCTTAGACAAAGATACTTACCCAAGAGAATGAACTTTTGATAGAATCATTGATTTGAAAACTTCTACTTTTAAGAACCCTTCAACAAAAAGAAGAGTTTTGACTAAGGACAAATATCCACTTCGCATTTTCAGGTCCTCTTGCTGTGTGAAGGATTCACCACTATGGTTGAAGATAAGTTTCACATCTTGAACCACAACTTCATAAGCCTTCCTTTTTGCCTGCAATGCATGATGATTGAACTTCAAATTAAATATGGTGTTTTTTCCATGATGCATGATTGCTTTTTATCAAAATACAAACTCTACTTCCTAACTAGGGAGCATAAAGCAGGGACATGAGACTCACTGGACCAAGATATCTGATGCATTGCAGCTGAAGCTTCGATCTAGAACATCTCTCATGATTGACCTCTTTTCCTTCTCCTACTTCAAGCCTGTTATTTTTCGAAGTTCAGATGTTAAGCAAATTAAAAGTCAAAATTACTATAATTCTGTTAAATTTATCATTGCTCCCCATATGTAGAATCCCATTGAGACCTAGCATTAAACACCTCATAGGCACTATTATAGAGACTCTTTTTATCATTTTGTCGAATAAAGCAAAAATTGATATTTAAATTGCCACAATTAAAAGCACAACCACCATTCAAAATTTGAGAGATAAGTAGGATAATTAATCGATATAGATAATTAAACTGTTTATTTACTAATATATCTTGTAGCCATTCTATCAAACACCTGTTAGGAATCTCAAACAGCTATAGTAACCAACCCCAACCTTCAAAACAAAAATAACGACTTCTATAGAATAGAAAGTGAAATAGAGATGACATTCGAGTTGATCAAATAGATGTCAAGAGGTATTTGGATGTGCAAAGTGATAAGAGAACTAATTCTCACATTTATGGCTTTTGCAAGGTTTTTTATTTTTGGTGGTAATGTAGGAAGGGGATAAGTGGAG
Organism: Quercus lobata; assembly: GCF_001633185.2. Classification (NCBI taxonomy): domain Eukaryota; kingdom Viridiplantae; phylum Streptophyta; class Magnoliopsida; order Fagales; family Fagaceae; genus Quercus; species Quercus lobata. The sequence continues at coordinate 30,579,271 of NC_044904.1, forward strand.
TGGCCTGAAGATTTGGAATTGCTACTTTGAAGTAACATAAAAAAAGCCATGCCATGCTTTTCAATAGCTAAGATTTAGTGTTTTTGCCTTAACCCACCCAGCTGGGCTAGTGAGGCCTTGGCGTGTCAAGTCCTAGGTCCTGTGTTCAGGTCATCACTTACTTGATATGGCGGATAAAAAAAAGATTCTGTGTACTTCGTTAGGTATTAGTTGGACTATATTTGTGATCTAAATGTTTGATAGTCGGAGAGGGCTTGGTGGGTGAGGTTAGGGTGGTGTAGACTGTAGGTCGGTGCAACAAAAAGAGTGTCTATTCAACACAATGTTTAGAGCAAACAAGTGAAAATCTTTACCATCGGATCCCCAGATTTCTCAACCCTCACTTAAATATCCCTCTTATAGTCCTCTAAGAGCCAAATCTACCGAAATTCAAATCCATAACTCCCTCCACTAATTCAGGAGTAAATAACCTATACACTTGCATTGCAGGCATAACCTAACCTCACATACTAATTAAATCAATTACTTATTACTTCACAACTCATAGACAGTTCATTGAAGCATTTCATCAAACACATAATTTGCATTCCACAAACGAAAAGAGAAATAGAAAATAAAGACAAACCCAAAACAAATATTTCAGTCATATAGCAATATGCAACAATACCCACAAAAAGAAATTTTGATTTTTGGGGTTATACCATCCTCCTTTCCTCTCATCCTAATAATTCCAATTCTCCAACACTACCAACCATGAACGGTTAAATAATTAAAAAAAATCTCAAGAAAATTCCAAAACCTGCTTTAGAGGCTGCATTAGAGTTTTTGGATTGCTCATAGCTTCCTCGACGACACCAGCGGCATTTGAGTTTTGGGTTTTTGGGTTTTGATTTTCGGGGAAGGAGAGGGTTGCATGAAAGAATCTGAAAAGAGAGTGGAGGGCATCAAATATTTTGGGAGAAAAAGAGAGCACCAGATTTAGAAAAAAAAAAAAATATATATATATATATATATATTACCGGTAGCGGTTTAGGCGGCTTGATGTTGATGAGCGACTGGCTTGCCGGTGGATGATAGTCTGACACTCTGACGATTCTCTCTCAATCTCCTTTTTTCTGTCTCTGTTCTGAGGAAGAAGATGTTTTGGTGAAAGAAAGGGTAGAGCATCGTGAAAGAGAAGGCAGAGCATCGGGGTTTTAGAAAGGTTTTATTATGTTTTTTTTTTTTTTTAATATTATGCTGACGTGAAAAATTGTGGGAGCCTTAAAGGCTTCGGTTTTTTTTATATATATATATATATATAGATGATATATATATACACACCCTGATTTGTGTGTATGTGTGTGTTTTCTTGCACTTTTATGTTTTCTTGCTTTTAGTTGAACTGGGTTATCCTGTTATGGTGGAAACTCCATGTCCAGTTTGGATTACCACTTATTTTCTGATTAAAGGAAGCATGATTTTTTGGTGTTTTGCCATAGAGTCTCATTTGGTAGTATGCTCTCCTTTCCTATCATATTTGTTTATCTCTCCTACGTTCATAAGAATTTTGTGGATCATTTTTTGCATGTTTTAATTCTTTCTAATATTTGGGTCCTTCACTGCTTTTCCTAGGTTTTGATTTCGGGGTGGATTCTAATATCGAATTCACAGGCTAAGCTAGCAATGGCTCTTATTAGCTCCCAAACAATCATCTAGACATTATTACTACTTCTACCTCGATCTATGGAGTGGTTTATTTTGGGCTTATTACTATATAGCCTCTGTTTATTATAATTCAGTTTCTGTTGCCTAATTTTAAAGTCTATGCAAAGTCTTCTGCAGTGGTTTAGGACCAGAATTTCGAGTTTTGGTTTGATAAAGTAGGAAGCAGGCAGAACAACATCATAGATTTTATAGAGTATGTGGTCTCCATTCCATTATTTTGCTAAGTTGTGGTATGACATATGTCTATCATCTTGATGCTAGCTATTATAAACTATTTAATCATCAGTCTGTTCCCTGTTAATCTACTGCCTTAGGTGTACAACTGACTAGTATTTTGCACACAAATCACAAAATCAAGCACACAAAATATAAAATTTCAAGAATTTATCATCTTTAATTACCTTGGTCATATTGCAAATGCGGAAACCAAATCGGTGCCAAGTTCTAGGAAGTGGTTTGCGCCGAGTAGGGCCGGCTGAATGGGTGAGCAAAAGATGCAGTCGCCTAAGGCCCCAAGTAAAAAAAAAAGCCTCCAAATTTTAATCAATAGGGTTATTTATAATTAATAAATAAAATAATATTTTTTCCCATATGAGAAACAAATAAAAAAGAGAGAAAAATGCAACGTTTACAATATTTTTCATAACACTTTTACAACTAATGCTAAGTAATAAGTTGTTACAACTTGTTATTATGGCAAAAAAATAATTATAGTGATATTTTTAAATAGAAAACAAAAAACAACTTAAAACCTATGATTTGTTGTAAAAAAATATTGTAAATAAGAATAATAATAAGAGGTGAGTTAGTAAACTTTTACTAGTTTTCATCTAAGTCTATCACTAACCCCACTCTTTTACTTACCACCACAATCTGCCACATCAATAAGTATAAAAAATTTTATCAAGTTTTTTCTGTTTATAAAATTTCTAAGAAAAAGAAAAAATTCTATGTAGTTCATGTTAATTAGTAGTAATTTTGCATCTAAAACAAAATAATTAATTTTCACCTTAAGCCCCCAAATACATCAAGCCGCCCTGGCGCCGAGCACAGCATCAATTCCACCGGTCGCTACTGTTGTGACTTGGAACTTCAACTTGAGAGGGTTAATGTGTACTACAATGAAGCGAGTTCTGGTAAATTTGTGCCACGTGCTGTTTTGATTGGACTTGGAGCCTGGGACCATGGACAGCTTGAGGTCCAATCCTTATGCCAGATCTTCAGGTTAGACAACTTTTTTTTTGGCCAATCCGGTGCTGGAAACAACTGGGCTAAAGGGCATTACACTGAAGGTGCTGAGTTGATCGATTCGGTACTTCACGTTGTTCGAAAAGAGGCCGAAAATTGTGACTGCCTTCAAGGAATAAAATTGTCATGTAATTTTATTTTTGTAATGTTTGATTTGAAATGTGAAATGGGTCGGTTTCAAGATGGTAGAAGGTGTAGCACACACATTATGCACATGGGCGGCTTAATGCATTTGGGAGACTAAGGCGAAAATTGATCATCTTATTTAGATGCAAAATTACTACTAATTAACATGAATTTTATAGATTTTTTTTTTTTTGAATTTTTAAGACAAAAAAAATTTGACAAAATTTTTCATACTTGTTGATGTGGTAGATTGATAGTGGTAAGTAAAACAGTGGTGTTAGTGGTAGATTTAGATGAAAACTAGTAAAAGTTTGCTAATTAAACTCTTATTATTATTCTTTTTTTTTAGAAGTGCAACATTCACAATATTTTTTACAATAAATCCTAGATTTTAAACTGCTTTTTGTTTTTTATTTGAAAATATCACTAGAATTATTTTTTTGCCATCAACAATAGGCTGTAATAACTTGCTACTTAGCATTAGTTGTAAAAGTGTTGTGAAAAATATTGTGGACGACGTTGCATTTTTCTCTATTTTTTTATTTGTTTTTCATCTAATCAAAAAAATTATTTTATTTATTGATTATAAATAATCCTATTGGTTAAAATTTAGGGGCCTTTTTTTTACTTGGGGCCTTAGGCGGTTGCATTTTTTGCTCCACCATAGAGCCGGCCCTGATTATGCACAAGATGGTATAACCACACTATTTGCAACCAAAGAAGAGGAAAGTAAACCCCAAACCAATGGTCAAGATGAAGGTTGGTTCAGTTGTGTGGGACTTCGCTATGCAGAAGCAGTAGCCTTTGGTGTGCAGCAAACAGTAGAAACTCATTACACAATGCAACTGCATCATCCTAGAAGGCTAGAAGGCTTTATTCTCACTGGTGAATCAACCTTCTTCATCTTGACCATTGGCTTGGGGATTGCCTTCCCTTTCTTTGGTTGCAAGGAGTGTGGATGCACTAGCTTGTACATGTTGTGTGCGTTGCACCTTCTCCCCACGATAGCTTTATATAATTTTTCACATCTATGTAAAAGATGGAACACATTCATGGCTACTTCCTCATAAAGAACATAACGTTTATGCTGTCTATCATCCTCCACTTCTTCTTTCAGAACTTGCATGACCTTTGTTCCTAATGATAAATCATTTTCTTACTCAACAATAACAGCTGCTTCATCCATAGACTGATCATAAACAGGTTCAGTCACATATTTCATGCTATCACTCATTTCTTTCCCTTCTTCACCAATCTGTTCTTCAACGTAATTATCAAAAATAGACTTCCCCACGTCATGATCTTCCAAATCTTCAACCAGCAAATCTTGATCTTCTAATGCTTCTACCAGCAAGTCTTGATCTTTTATCTCTTCAACCAGAAAGTCTAGATCTTCTGTCTCTTCAACCACTGAGGTTTCACCCTTTGACAAAACCGGCTGGTTCTTGGCTGGTATTTTGGAAACTTTATTAGATCCAGCAATGTTTGACCCAATCTCAACATTCTTGGTTGGCTACCTCCAACGTTGAGTGAAGTTTGATGCAGCACCACCACTTGGGCTGGTTCTTGAATTGAAAAAGGGCTGATTGTGATCGCTGAGTCTCAATCAACACTGCTCTATTTGCTGCATCTGAATTTGTCCAACAGTTGTGCAAGTTGCTGTAGTGGGTTTGGATGTGGCTGTACAGAAAAAATTGCTTCCCAAGTTTCTGTTTTAGCTTCTCCCAATTTGAATCTTGATTTTTCCTTCCCTCAATCTTTGAATCTTCGACTGCTCCCACCAAGATCTTGCCTTGCCTCTCAAATTAGTTGCTACCAATTTAACTTTTCTGGATTTTGGAATATCATAATAAGCAAAGATCTCTTCAACTTGGCTAAAGCCAATCCACGAACTCCTCATGGTCCAAGCTGCCATCAAATTCAGAGAATTCAATCTCAAATCTTGTCCCAATTCTGGTTTGGAATCTTTGGTTGAACGATCACAAGATTGTGGCCATACTTCTCGTCTCCACCTACGAATATGAACAAAAGGTTGTTCATAATCCTCCTCAAATAAAGCTACACTTCCAGCAGTATCATGCTGGTAGTATTTCTATTGTATCTTCCTATCTCTTCTCAACTGTTCAATTAAGGCTTGTAGTTGCCTCCTCAATAATTCCACTTCAACTTCTAAGCCATTTTGAATCCTTCCATACCTTGGTCCATTGGCTGCAATATCATCTTCCTCTACTACAAGAATAGCTTGCTTCTTGCCCTTATCACTTACAAATTACAATTTTTTTCTATACTGTGAAGATTATAACTTGTGTGCAAATGTCATGCTTGTAGGAACCAGTTCCGTTACGCAACTTGTAAGGGAAACTGCAGTTGTTATGGAGGAGTTCCCTCAGTCTGGGTAATCAAAATATCTTTAATATGACATCAAATATGTTACAATCATTATTCGATTTTGGTTGGTATCATTTCTAGAATTGTATTGAAATTGTATTGAAATATAGAGACGAATATTAGGTGTCTGGAAAAATTATTTGACCCCTATTAGGTCACTTGGACTCTACATGGTCAACAATTGATGGCAACAGGCAGGCCAAGTGGTGGCTGGTAGCCAATGATTCACAACAGGCATGTAATGATGACCTGCTAGGAATCAGGTGGACCTTGTGACAGTTGGTGGCCAGTGGTTGTTGGCATTGATGGTTAGTAACTGGTGGCCAATATGTGGCGGCAGGGGGAGGTGGCTAAGCCAATGGCAGCGGTCATCATAGGGATATGGGCGGTAGGTATTTTTTTTTTTTTTTTTAGAAAACTGTTTATGTTTTTTAAAAGTGTAACTATTTTCGATTTATTAAAAAAAAAGGTGTAAAGTGTTTCTGTCTATTTGCTATAATTTTTCGTTGACTAAAATTTTTCGACACACAAAATACTTGAAAACACAAAACATTTTATGCCAAAAACAAATGAAACCTTAGAGTTTTGTTGTTCTTTGGATTGGTAAGTAGTTATACATGCACTCAGCGGTTTTTGAATCATGACCTCACACTACTTTCCATTATTGTTGGAAGTAAAAGTGCCATTTAAGCTAGAGCTCATTGGCTAGGACCTTAAAGATTTTGTGATGCTTTGTTTGCTTAGAATGGAGCAAGTGACCCTGCTAAAACATAATGTTGGGGATTGCATTTTTTTGTTGTTGCCGGGTATAGAGATTTATAAATTGTCGTTGACCGGTTCGAATTAGGGACTGCATCTTTATGTCTCCTATTTTTGTTGTTGCCTGGTACAGAGATTTTTTTGTGACAACGTGTCAGCATAATCGAAATCTTAAAATTCTTCTCCTTCCTCCTTGTTTGTTCGGTGTCTTTTCATTCTTCGTTTTGGGCTTTCTTTTAACATTGAACATCATTGGCCGAGGAGGCCATAACATAAACTTAATTGGATTTGAAGCCTAATAATAAGGTATAGTATTTCTTTTTCTTTTTTTTTTTCATTTTCTTTTATATTTTTAATTTCCTTGAAATTAAGGTAACTCCAGTCTATAGAACATGTCTCTACCATATTCAAAACCCTAATTCGAACCAAACATTCTATGTTCTTGTTGTTGTTGGGGTTCATATTATACGTAATTCCTCAATTCAGCTTCCTTTTCTTCTAATTATTGTTTGGGAATATTCAAATCCTAAATTGTAATACTAGTAGTTCTAGGACCTTAATATGATTGCCAAGCTCATTTGAATTATATATTAAGCTATATTATGAATTAACAGGCTTGCTTGATTTTAAATGGAGTTTGTTTATTATTGTGTCTGTCTTATATTTGTAGCTGAGGTGAGCACCAATGTTATGGAAATTTTATTTATAATTCCAATCCTAGTCTAAGAACTTAATATAGTTGCCAAGCTAATCTGAATAATCAGTTTAATTAATTAATGGGTCGGCTTTGTTTTATTGTTAATTGTTGTATAATTGTCTTATTTTTGTTGCTGAGAGGGGCATCTATGTTCAAATTTCAGTGCTTTGCTTAGGCCTTTGTTGAGCTCTGTTTTGTTAAAAAAACCTGGTGGGGTTGGCTTTAATTGTAGAAAAAGAAAAGCGTGTGTATGGGCCATGGCAAACTTTGATATAAGCAGAGTTTCTTATTCTTCACTTTCTAAGGTTGTTGAAAAGGATCAGATCATCTCACCCACTCAGAGTGCCTTTGTATCGGGGCGGTTGATTATTGATAATGTGTTGGTAGCATATGAGACACTCCACACCATACACTCCAGGAAAAAAGGGAAGAAGGGTTCCATGGCATTGAAGTTGGATATCAGTAAAGTCTATGACCGTGTGGAGTGACACTTTCTTCAATGAGTTATGGAGAAGTTGGGGTTTTCGGTTGTTTAGATAGAAAGGGTGATGAGCTGTGTGACAACACCATCCTTTTCTATTCTGATAAATGGAAAGCCCTATGGAATGATCCATCCATCTAGAGGAATCCGCTAGGGAGATCCATTATCACCCTACCTATTCTTATTGTGTGTAGAAGGCTTTACGGCATTGTTGAAAAAAGCAGAATCAGAAGGGCGGATTAAGGGAGTTTTCATCTGCAGAGGGGCACCAAAGGTCACGAACCTTATGTTTGCTGATGACTCACTGCTGTTTTGCCAGGCAACTCGGGCTAAAGGGGAAACCATAGCAAAGATCCTCTAAATTTATGAAAGAGCTTCTGGGCAGAGTATTAATTTGGAAAAGTCTTCAGCTTACTTCAGCAACAACACTTCAGATAGCCAGAAGGGTCAGATTTTGGAAGCATTGGGAGTGAAGGAGGTTGACCGGTTTGAAACATACCTTGGTCTACCAACTTTGATTAGGAGGGCCAAGTATCACACATTTTCATTTTTGAAAGACAGAATTTGGAAGAAGCTCCAAGGATGGAAGGGCATGTTATTGTCTAGAGCTGGCAAAGAAATCCTCATCAAGACTGTGGCATAGTCCATACCCACCTACACAATGAGTGTGTTTCAAATCCCTTTGAAACTATGTGATGAGTTAGATGCATTGTGTGCAAAATTTTGGTGGAGTCAAGTGGGCAATGAATGGAAAATTCATTGGAAGAGTTGGGATAAGCTTACTGTTTCAAAGAAAGAAGGTGGTATGGGATTTCGGGATTTGAGAGCCTTTAATCTAGCCATGTTGGCCAAGCAAGGGTGGAGGATGGTAAAGGGCAATGATTCACTGCTCTATCAATGTTTTAAAGCAAGGTACTTTCCGAGGTCAAATTTCCTCGAGGCTAAAGAATCACCCAATTGCTCATATGTGTGGAGAAGTTTGATGGCTGCAATGCCTATTCTCCAATCCGGTCACTGTTGGAGGGTTGGTAATGGAGTTTCAATCAATGCCTTGAAGGATAAGTGGCTCCCAAATTTTCCCACAAACAAGGTCCTAAATCCGATCCAAGAGAATTGGGATGATCTGATGGTGTGTGAGCTGATCAATCCGGAGCTAAATATATGGAGATATGAGGATATTCGAACCATATTTCACAGAGAAAAAGCGGATGCAATCTGCCAAATTCCATTGAGCAGAAGATATGTAGCTGATACCATAGTTTGGATGCATAATCCATGAGGTATGCTCTATCAATGTTTTAAAGCAAGGTACTTTCCGAGGTCAAATTTCCTCGAGGCTAAAGAATCACCCAATTGCTCATATGTGTGGAGAAGTTTGATGGCTGCAATGCCTATTCTCCAATCCGGTCACTGTTGGAGGGTTGGTAATGGAGTTTCAATCAATGCCTTGAAGGATAAGTGGCTCCCAAATTTTCCCACAAACAAGGTCCTAAATCCGATCCAAGAGAATTGGGATGATCTGATGGTGTGTGAGCTGATCAATCCGGAGCTAAATATATGGAGATATGAGGATATTCGAACCATATTTCACAGAGAAAAAGCGGATGCAATCTGCCAAATTCCATTGAGCAGAAGATATGTAGCTGATACCATAGTTTGGATGCATAATCCATGAGGTATGTTTACTGTCAAGTCTGCTTATCATGTGGCGAGAAGAGTCCTTTCTGAAGCAGCGCGGGTTGGAACATCTGGGGGCTGTGTTGCAAAAAAAGGTTTGGTCTGCACTTTGGAAGTTACAGATCCCTAATAAGATTAAAGTTTTCACATGGCGAGCTTGCCATGAGATCTTGCCAACAGCGGTGAACCTGACCAGAAAAAGAATTATCCACGAAGATAAATGTTCCTTACAAGGTATGTTTACTGTCAAGTCTGCTTATCATGTGGTGAGAAGAGTCCTTTCTGAAGCAGCGCGGGTTGGAACATCTGGGGGTTGTGTTGCAAAAAAGGTTTGGTCTACACTTTGGAAGTTACAGATCCCTAATAAGATTAAAGTTTTCACATGGCGAGCTTGCCATGAGATCTTGCCAACAGCGGTGAACCTGACCAGAAAAAGAATTATCCACGAAGATAAATGTTCCTTAAGTACAAGAGAACCGGAATCCACCATCCATGCTTTGTGGGACTGTGCAGTAGCTCAAGATGTTTGGGCTGGTAGTGTCCGTAAATTGCAGAAATACAAGCATGGTTAGTCTGATTTGTTGCAACTGATGGAGGAATTATTGGAGCGGCTGAATTTAGAAGAGCTTGAGCTGTTCTGGACTCAAGCTTGGCTGATTTGGAATCAGTGAAACTCTTTGCTGCATGGAGGAAAAATGAAGAGTCCAACTTGCTTAAACAAACGTGCAAAGGAGTGCATTGAAGATTATCAACGGGCTCAAACACAACTTAATGTTCAACTGAGATAGCAACCGTATGAAGAGGTATGGAAACCACCACCATTAGAGGCATACAAACTCAATTTTGATGCTGAATTATTTCCGGACTTAGGCAGAACTGAGATTGGAGCAATTGTTCGAAATGAAAAGGGAGAGGTAATGGCTGTTATGACTACTTGTGGACCAGTTGTGCACACCAGTGATGAAGCAGAGTTGCTTGCTTGCTGGAGAGCTTTAGAATTTGCTGTGGATGCTGGCTTTTCCAAGTTGATTATTGAGGGTGACAACAGTAACATTATTCATGCTATCTCTTCTTCTGAGGAAAACACGCTGTTTTTCGACAATGAAGTGGATGATATTTGCCATTTGATAAGGGGATTGTTTTGGTCTAATGTTTGCTGTATTAGGAGGGGTGGGAATAGGGTAGCCCATGTTTTAGCTCAACATGCTAGACAAACATTAGATGAGGATCTGTACTGGATGGAGGACTCTCCCCCACCAACCATGGATGCTTTGTATCATGATCTTCTATCTATCTAATTGAATGAATATTCCCCTTTCAAAAGAAAAAAAAAAAGGTTGTTGAAAAGGACAATAATAATAATAATAATGCCCAATTCCACTATGTTGCTGACTACACTGACTCTCCATGGGACTCGAACTCAAAGTCCTCTCCACCACATCACGCGTTTTAAGATGATGATTTTGTTGTTAATAGAGAAGGATATGATTCAAGTGATAACACTTGTAATTTGGTGCAACCTTATAATATATATATATATATATATATATATATATATATATAAACTGAAGCATAACATTTATTGTTGCTATACTTCAGTTAAGCCATCTAACAGCCACGTCACTATCCTTTTTTGTTTCTAATTTTTCCTAAATATTTTTTAAAACATTTTCTCATTTAATAATGTGACTTAAAAACTCCATTATCTAAAAATTAAAATATCTTTTAACCATTATTTTTATTATTAATTTTCCAAAACTCTCCCTCATTTTTACCTCTTCGTCTCTCCATTACTTTCTATCTTAATATCATTCGTTCTCTACCCTTTTATCTTCCTTTATTTTGACTCTTCTTATTCTCATCATATTACTATAAATTTGACATTTTCTTTTTCATTCCATGCATAGTTTTCTCATACAAAAAGGGTTACTTCTCTCTCTCTCTCTCTTAATTTGTTTTTCAATTTTTTTTATTGCATCCATACTTAGGTTGATGAATTTTTTTGTTAATTAGAATTCTACTTCTTTGGGTTGATGCGATTTAATTTTGTGTTTTAAGTTGGTATCTTTTCTATTCTCTTTGATTATTAAATATTATCCTATTGCATGATACATATAGTACATAATAATATAATGTTATTATATTACATAGAATGACTTGGATAATTTGATATTTATTATTATATATTTTATTTTTACTCTTTTTTTTTTCAATCTTATTTTATTCAACATTTAAATTCAATCACATCCTCCATACTTATGCAGCACAAATCAAGAAAATGGTTAAACAAACACTTGCCTTCCTTTATCATACATTAGGAGAATCAAAATATTTGTGTGATAAAGGGTCATATAATTTATAATTCAGATAACACTCTTTGAATGTGTCTAGGCCTATAGATTGAGTAATTTGTAGTCTTATAAGGCTATTGAGAATGGACTTTTTGAATCAAGACTAAAAAAATATGGACTACTATATATCATTTAGATAAAAACCTTTATCATAGATATATATATTTTTTTTTTTGCCACAAATTTAAATCATGCAAACTTAATAATTTTATATTCTGTGTTAGCATCGTGTCTACTTCTTCTTCTTCTCAAAAATATTATGTATCATCTTTAAAGGATGTCAACTATATTGATCTTATGGGAAAAGTTACATAAAATATTGAGAAAAAAATTGTTTTATATCACAGTCTACTAAAAATGCTTTTTAAAAATTTAAATCTTTCTATTTTTCATATCACTGACGTGTTTTACAGTTAACACATGTGATAACTTAAGTTTTAATATTCTTAAGTTTTTTCGGCAAAAAGAATTTTTTTTTTTTAAAGGTTGTCACAAAACAAGAGTTCATGTAAGGCCAACAAACTTGATAATTTGCAAATGATGGAACCATTCGTAACAATATTTGGATAGTTATATAATTCCAGGTAAAGCAATCAAGCAAACTTTTAGTCTTCAAAAAACACATATCTACTAGTGGTCAAACGTTCATCTTGGGTGGTTCTAACTTTTTGTATAATTTTACCTCTACATATTCATCTATTTTAATTTAGATTTAAAAATAATAATTTAGATATTTATAAGTAAACAATGAAATAATGATTCATGAATAACCAAAATAAAAAGGGTCATATAATTTATAATTTAGATAGCACTCTTTGAATGTGTCTAGGCCTATAGATTGAGTAATTTGTAGTCTATTGAGAATGGAATTTTTGAATCAAGAATAAAAAAATTATGGACTACTATATATCATTTAGATAAAAACCTTTATCATAGATATATTAATTTTTTTTGCCACAAATTTAAATCACGTAAACTTAATACTTTTATATTATGTGTTAGCATCATGTCTACTTCTTCTTCTTCTTCTTCTCAAAAATATTATGTATCATCTTTAAAGGATGTCAATAATATTGATCTTATGGGAAAAGTTAAATAAAATATTGAGAAAAAAAAGTTTTATATTATAGTCTATTATCACTTGCTCCGCGACACTAACTGCCGCATGTAGTTTTGGTGTTGGTGTGTGAGTATATTCCCTTATCTCATCCCCCTTCCCCTATATGTGTGTGTGTGTGTGTGTGTTTCTCAAATAAAAAAAATATATATATTACAGTCTACTGAAAATGCTTTTTTAAAATTTAAACCTTTCTATTTTTCATATCACTGACGTGTTTTACAGTTACAACATGTGATAACTTAAGTTTTAATATTCTTAAGTTGTTTCGGCAAAAAGATTTATATAAAAAAAAAAGAAAAAAGGTTGTCACCATATAGGAGTTCATGTAAGGCCAACAAACTTGATAATTTGCAAATGATGGAACCATACGTAACAATATTTGGATAGTTATATAGTTCTAGGTAAAGCAATAAAGCAAATTTTTAGTCTTCAAAAAACACATATCTACAAATGGTTAAACGTTCATCTTGGGTAGTTTTAACTTTTCATATAATTTTACCTCTACATATTTATCTATTTTAATTTAGATTTTTAAAAAAAAAAAAACTTTAATTTAGATATTTATAAGTAAACAATGAAATAATGATTCATGAATAACCAAAAAAAAAAAAATCATCTATACATATTTATCTTGTGTGGTCTATTATAATTTAGATGATTATAACTTAATAATGAAGTCTATAAACAAGGTAATTAAAACAATCATATTTTTATAATTCAAAAAGCTCCCATTTCTTTTTACAAAAAAAGGCCTTTTACATTTCCTTGGAATTTTTTAATTTTTAATTTTTTAACTTTGACATACCACTAACCTAACCGCTTCATACATTTAAAAAATTTAATGCTCATTATTGCTTCCATTAAGATATTATAGATCTCTTAATTGATTGAGACCAAACTAGAGAAATGCCCTTCATATTTCCTTGAAAATTCAAAAGAAAAAAAAAAAAAAAAACCTTTGATATACTACTAACGTAACTACATCTATAACTATTTAAGTTATCCATGATATTTATTTCTTATTGATAACCATAAAAACTACAACTAACAAGGGAACATACAAAGTAATCAAGAAAAAATGAAATGAAATCAAACTTCAATAGTAACCAGTACTTGGAAAATAAAAAAGTTGCTAAGAGGAGTAAGAAATAAAATAGAAATGACTATACAGAGGACATTGAAAACTTTATACTGCAAGAAAATCAACCATTACATTTGTAAGGACGCAGTTTGAGTCTTAAGCCCAAATGATAAAAGGATTTAGGCCTAAAGAGCCCAGTACAATGAATTTGTAGAGAGTGGGTTGGAAAACTAAGTTCTAATGAGTTGAGTCACAGTCACAATGGATCCAGTAGACAATAAAGCAAAAATAGATTGGATTTATCTAAGGAAAATCGTCCTCGGCACAATCCGAGGAGATTAGTTCTTGTATATATTACTTGAAGTTGATTACAAATATAGTTTTGATTGCTACAGTATTTATTTCTTAATTCTCTCCCCCCCCCCCTTTCTTCAAGGTCTTCTTTCCGTTTTATACTACCTTCCTTCTTTCCTTTTTACCCACCACGTGTAGGGCAGATTGCTGGTATTGATCCTTATCCCATCAGCACCTTTCTGAAGTCTCTGGTAGTAGCTGTAAGACTGAAAATTACTGTTCAGGTATCACTTCTACATTAATGCGACCAGTTGGGTAGGTGCAAAGCATTTAATACGATGGTAGCAGCTTTCCCTTTAGATATTTCATGGCCTCCCTTTGTCTTGTTCCTTCTTGATACTTATCCTCATTAGTGGAATTGTCTGTAACGTCGCTCTTGATGTCAGACCACATCTTTTGACCTCGGCTTTACCTAGCAGAGGAAGCATTCATCCTCGAATCACTTCCCTAGAACATAACAGCTAAAACCCTTCCTTTATTTATTAATGCTAACCTCTATCACACATTTATCTATCCTCGAATTTATGAGGTGTCCTTGGACTGGACCCTCGACCCAATACATTCTACTGGGCCTAATACCCCTACAATGTCCAAGCCCCATTGCGCAAATGGCCAAAGGCTGGACAGAAGATTAAGGACGCCCGTGACTGAAGAATGTTTGGTGCAAATCTTTGGTATTAGTCACACTTTTTCACATATTCTTGTGCTTCCCTCTTCATTTTCAGTCACAGTATCCTTGAGTAAGGGCTTTGTGAGACAAAGACTTGCCTTTCATGTGGCTTCCACAAATCCCTTCATGTAGCTCCTCAAAGAGTAGCTCTGATGCTTTTGGGTGTATGCATAGTAAGTATGGCCCTGAAAAAGAGCGTTTGTACAATTTTTGGTCCTCGAACAGCCAAAACCGAGGAGCTTTTCTTCGAACCTTGTCGGCCTCTGACTTCTCTTTGGGTAAGATATTTTCCTTAAGGAACAATACTATGGAGTCCATCCAGCTAGACCCCACCCTAATTTGATGGATATGGACCACCTCATTCTTCATCTCAGTAGGCTTACACAGATCTTCAATAAGAATAACCCGAGGTAGGCTTTATGCCGAGGAGGTTGCGAGCGTGGCTAGATAATTGGCATGGGTGTTTCCACTTCTAAGAATGTGTTATAAATTGAAAGACTCAAACCTTGACTATAAATGCCTAACTTGACTTAAGTACTCTTGCATTCTTATGTCCCTGGCCTCCAACTCTCCCTGAACTTAGCCCATAACCAGCCTTGAATATGAGAATATTTCCACTGCTTTTCCACCAATTTTTTGAACCATGGTCATTCCTACTAACAAAGCTTCATACTTAGCTTCATTTTTTGTGGCCGAGAAGCCCAATCTCAAGGATTTCTCAATTATGATCCTCTCGAGAGATATCAGAACTAGCCCCACTCCAGATCCTCTGTGCTTCACTGCACCATCAACGTATACCCTCTAAGAAAAAAGTTCTTGTAAGGAGACTAACCCAACCGATTTTCCATCCATGTTCTACTTCTCCATTCCCTCTTCTAATGGGGATTCAACAAACTCAGCCATTAAATCAGCAAGTACTTGACCCTTGACAGAGGTGCGAAGCATGTACTTGACATCAAAAGCCCCTAAGATCGTACTCCACTTGGCAATCCTCCTTGTATAATCAACACTTCGGAGTAGAAATCTAAGCGGAAGTTAGGTTAGGACAATAACTGTGTGTGACTAGAAGTAGTGGGGGAGCTTACGTGCAGCATGCACCACTGCCAAAATGGCCTTCTCCAGTGGTAGGTAACGAACCTTGGCCTCATGTAGTAACTTGCTCACATAGTAAACTGGCCTCTACGCACCACTATCAACCCATACTAGCACCAAGCTCATTGCGTGAGAGGCCATTGCAATATAAGCAAACAAAACCTCATCCACCTCGGGTCTGGACATAATAGGTGGCCAAGAAAGGTATTCCTTCAACAACTGGAAGGCCAAGACACACTCTTCTGTCCATTCAAATTTCTTCCACTTATTCAACAATTGAAAGAAAGACCTACACCTATCTGCTAACTGAGAAATGAATCGGTTTAAAGCAGTAGTCATTCCTGTTAACTTCTGGACCTCTTTGGGGCTTCGAGGTGGCTGTAAATTGTTAATTGCTCTAATTGGTCAGGATTGACTTCAATTCCACGGTGAGTAACCATGTATCCCAAGAACTTCCCTGATTCGACACCAAAAGAGCATTTAGAAGCATTAAGTCGCAGCTTGTGTCTTCTCAAGATCTCAAAGATATTCCTGAGGTCGTTAACATGCTCGGATTCTAACTTACTGTTAACCACCATGTCGTTTATATAAATCTCAATGTTTTTTCCTAGTTGTGACTCGAACATCCTGATTATCATCCTCTGGTAGGTAGCCACCGCATTCTTTA
The DNA here is from genome assembly GCF_001633185.2 of Quercus lobata. Taxonomy (NCBI): domain Eukaryota; kingdom Viridiplantae; phylum Streptophyta; class Magnoliopsida; order Fagales; family Fagaceae; genus Quercus; species Quercus lobata. The sequence continues at coordinate 30,595,689 of NC_044904.1, forward strand.
AACTAAAATGCATCACTTTGTAGTGGTAATTTCCAATGGGGGTGACAAAAGCTGTCTTCTCTTGATAACTCAAGAGCTAGTGGTATTTGGTGGTACCCCTGGAAGGCATCTAAAAAGCTCATCCGAGGATGGCCTACGGTTGGGTCCACTAGCTGATCAATCCGAGGTATGGGAAAGGGATCCTTTGGACAAGCCTTGTTCAAGTTTATGAAATCCACACATACTTGCCACTTTCCACTTTTCTTCTGTACTACCACTGTATTGGCCAACCATTTAGGGTAGAACAATTCCTTAATTGCCCCTGCCTATTTAAGCTTGTTCACCTCCTCCTTAACAGCATCAGAATGCTCCTTAGATGAGTGTCGATGTGGTTGCTTCCTAGGGAGGACAACTGGGTTGACATTCAGATGATGGAAAATGAAGTCTGAATCCACTCCAGGAGCTTCATAAGCATTCCATGCAAATACATCAACGTTCTCTCTAAGAAACGCTATCAACTATTCCTTCTTCTAAGGAGGCAATTGAGCTCTGATCTGGAAGAACTTTTTTGGATCACCATCTATAACAATTTCTTCCAGCTTCTCACACTTTACCCCTTCCAACACCGCATTCGTAGATAGGACCGGAATCCTTGATTGCTATGAGCCCCCCTCAGCAGAGGCTGAGAACTCAACTTTAGGCTGGTGCATAATTATAGCCACAAGGCATTGCCTAGCCATGGATTGACTCCCAACAAGTTTTTCAATTTGGTCCTCAGATGGATTATTTACCTTCAAATGCAGGGGAAGAAACAGCCCCCAGGGCATGGAGCCAGGGTTTTGCCACAATAGCCATGTAAAGAGAATAAGCATCTACCACAATGAAGTCCACCTCCACTACCTCTGAACCTGTTTTCACGGGTAGTCTAATTTGACCATTTGAAATGACAATTTTTCCATCAAAGCTTACCAAAAGTGAATCATAGGCTGTCAAATCCTTAGGCTTCAGGTTCAGCCCTCTGCATAAGTCAGGGTACATAATCTCTACACCATTGCCCTGGTCCACCAATACTCTCTTCACATCATATCCTTATATCCTGAGTCTGATCACTAAAGTATTATCATGTGGCTGTATGGTTCCAACCTTGTCCTCATCTGAAAAACTCAACGTCAGTCGGACCTCCATTATAGCCTTCTTCGGCTCTAGATTAGAGTCCTCAGTGGGTGGCCAAGCTACACACATCACCTTGGAAGGCTGCGAGCCAGTTCTTCCAAGAGCAACAAATATGACATTAATTGTACCCAAAGGGGGCCTTGAAGAAGTGTTCCCTTGAGCCCTCGACCCTGCTTGGTTTTCGTGCCCATTGGGCCGATACAAAAACTGTTTCAACTTTCCATCTCTGACCAGTTGTTCCAGGTGATTCTATAAAGTTCTACAGTCCTCGGTGGTGTGTCCTCGTTCTTGGTGGTACTGGCAATGAAGACTTTGGTTGCACCTTATGGGGTTTTCTCCCATCTTGTTTGACCATTTAAAGTATGACTTATTCTTGATTTTCTCCAAAACTTGGTGTACTGGCTCTCTGAATACCGTGTTAACTACCTGAGGAGCCGTGGACCCAGATTACCCAGTAAAATCCCTTTGAGGTCTATTATTGTTGTAGCGGTCCGACTTGAAATCCCTCCTCTCCTGAAGGATAACCTTACCCTTCCCCTTCCCCTTGCCTTGTTGTTGGTCCTTTTCAACCCTCTTATACTTATCAATCTGGTCCATGAGCGGGCATACATTGGTAGTAGGCTTCCCAATCAAAGACTTCCACAAGCCATGCTCGGCAGGCAGGCTGACCTTGAAAGTCCTGAAAGCTACATCTTCAAAGTCACCATCTATCTCATTGAACATCTCCCAATATCTGTCCGAATACGTTTTTAGGTTCTCCCCTTCTCTCATGAACAAGGACAACAAGGAATCTAAGGGTCGAGGAACCCTACTACACGTAATAAAGCGAGATCCAAATGCCTGAGTGAGTTCCTTAAAGGAATCAATTGAACTTGCTCCTAAGCCATCAAACCACCTCATGGCCACGAGCCCTAAACTAAAGGGGAACACCTTACACAACAAGGCCTCATTCTTGGAGTGCACAACCATTCTCTAGTTGAAGTGGCTCACATGCTCCACAGAATCTGTTCGACCATTGTACATGGTGAACGCTGGCTGAATGAACCACCGAGGAAGTCTCCCTTCCTAAATTCTGCACGTGAAAGGTGACCTGAAAATTTGGTTGAGCGCTCTGCTCATCGCATCATTTCCCAAGCTTTTGGAAGATGAGCTCATTTTTCTACATTCATGGTGATAGTCCTCATCATACAAAAAAGACTCACTAGGAGGAGTCCTTGATCTGGGCCTATAACTACCATCCTCCTCATCATTAGAAGAGAATTCAGAATTGGAGGAGGTTCGTCCTCGCTGTTCGTGGCGCAACTTCCTCTTCAAATGATCAATCTCCAGTTGCATGGCTTTAGTATTCTCTTCATAAGAAAGGTGGCTCTTGCCTTGAGAGTGGCTCCTACTAGTCTGATTGGTGTGCACACTTCCTTCCCGGTCCCTTCTTTGTTCAAGATGAAGAAAACGATCTTGACATTGAGACCCCATAGATTCCTCCTGGTGTGGACTTGAACCTACCATAACTGACCGTTACACTCACTATCACACAAGTTCTCCCCACAGACGGCACCAATTGTAAGGATGTAGTTTGAGTCCGAAGCCCAAATGATAAAAGGATTTAGGCCCAAAGAGCCTAGTACAATTTGTAGAAAGTGGGTTGGAAAATTAGGTTCTAATGAGTTGGTCACGGTTACAATGGATCAAGTAGACAATAAAGCAAAAATAGATTGGATTTATCTAAGGAAAATCATCATCGGCATAGTTCGAGGAAATCAGTTCTTGTATATATTACTTGAAGTTGGCTACAAATACAGTTTTGATTTCTACAATGTTTCTTTCTTAATTCTCCCCCCCCCTTTTCAGGGTCTTCTTTCCGTTTTATACTACCTTCCTTCTTTCCTTTTTACACTCCACGTGTAGGGCAGATTGTTGGTATTGATCTTTGTCCCATCAGCACCTTCTTGAAGTCTCTGATAGTAACTGTAAGGCTGAAAATTACTGTTCAGGTATCACTTCCACATTAATGCGAACAGTTGGGTAGGTGCAGAGCATTCAATGCGGTGGTAGCAGCTTTCCCTTTAGATATTTCATGGTCTCCTTTTGTCTTGTTCCTTCTTGATACTTATTCTCATCAGTGGAATCGTTCAGAACGTCGCTCTTGATGTCAAACCACATCTTCTGACCTCGGCTTTGCCTAGCCAAGGAAGCATTCATCCTCAGATCACTTCCCTGGAACATAACGCCTAAATCCCTTCCTTTATTTATTAATGCTGGCCTTTATCACACGTTTATCCATCCTCGGATTTATGAGATGTCCTCAGACTGGGCCCTCGAACCAATACATTCTACTGGGCCTAATACCCCTACAACATTCACTTAATTAAATCAATAATCAACAATTAAATATAATAATACAAAATTTAAACTTAAAACTAATCAAATTCTAACTAGGGAAATTATATTTCCTATCATAACTAAAAATGAGATGTATTTTAGTAATTTGGAAATTATATTATAAATAAAGTTGGAAAATTTTATAATCTCATTTTTTGACATTTCATTTAACCTTATATATATATATATATATATATGTATGTATGTATGTATGTATGTATGTATACCATGACTTAAAAAAATCTAATGAACAATTCTATCTCTTATTTAATGTCTATTGTAAGGACTCAATTTGTAACGATCCCAAAACCAGTCTTGGGTTCGTACGTTAAAAGGCCCAAACAATATAATTTGTAAAGTGTGGGCTTGAAAGGCTAGGCCTTGGTCACCGAACAGTGGTTAGTCATGGTGTTCATACAAAAGTAAACCATATTCACTCGAGGAGTCTTTCTCCTCGATACGGTCTAGGAGGCTCTGGTTTTTGGCCTTTTTTTCCCAGCCCCTCTTCTAGACTGCTTATTTTTCCTTTTATATTAGCTTTTACTTCCCTTCCAACGTCCACGTGTAGGTTCAACTTTCCAGGACTGATACTTGTCCCATCAGTGCATACCTAGAATGGTTGGGGGTGGTTGTAAAAGCTGAAAAACATTGTTCTGTCTAGTGCAGAGTATTTAATGGCAGTAATGGTAGCCTTTCTTTTGTCATTTGTCGCCATATTGTCCAGGGCTCCTTTATCTATCAATGCGGATGTGTTCGGCTCTTCCCAAAACTGTTCCTATGCCGTTCTTGTCCTTTCTTTTAGGAATGCCTTGGGGATGCCGAGGACAGAATCATCCTCAGCTATGTCTCAAAACTACTTGGTCTTTTATTATGTGTCCTCAGCAATTCCTCTCCTCGGCTCGGGCCTTAGGTCCTAATGTAAAGTGGGCCAGGGTCACAAATTCTCTGGCCCCACATATATGTTATGCAAATCATCAACCAATAAATATATGATAATGGTAAGAAACATTATAAACAAGATTATAAAAAATTTGATAAAACAATTTTTTTTTAAAGAAATTCTTTACAAAGTTTAGAGACTAAAATAGTATTTTACCAAAAAATTATCACGCGTAACGCACGGGTCTGCGACTAGCAATAATAATAATAATAGTATACATCATCCTGAGGTTAACTTGAAGAATGTGCTCAATGGTATATTTGCCATTTTGACTAGCTGGAACAAACTTCAGAGTTTCATTTCAAATCAGCAGTCGCTACTTCCCACTTCAAATGTTTCATTTGTTGGGTCCACAAAGAATGGCGATACCTTCTTGTCCTCCATTTATATACCTAGTGCCCCACCACTCCTTGAGCCCAGTGGATCAAGTGGGGTTAATTAATTATAGTGTTTACAAGGATGTTCAGGGAGAGGGATCCCCAGAGGGTCTGTGATGCCTGCTATGATAGGCTTGATCCATTACAAGGTGTTCTTATTAACACCATCAGCAATGCCGTGCAAGTAGCAAAGCATGATGTGATAGATTGGACTTGCACAAGAGGACGGTTGAATCTTCCACTTGGTTTGTCTATGGACCATGAGATATACAAGGCCTCCAATACTTTGAGAAGCTGTTGCCAGGTGTGATTTTCATTTGCATCTCAGCTTGCTTTTACATGTCAACTTGTTTTATCTTTGTAAAACTAACATCTCTTTCCTGTTTTGTAATGTCAAAGAGATAGGATTGTAAAATTCTATTTTGGAGCTTTGTTTCTTTGTTTGCTCTTTGCTTCTTTTCACGTGCATGTCAACTGGACTGTAATGGTATTTTAGAAATTCATACTTTGCATCAACATTCTAAATATGCAGTCCTTTGTAAAGCGGTTTTCCCTTTTTTCCCTGACTTTATAGTTTTTGTTGGAATTGACAGGTTGAATCCTGACAAGTTGATACCCGCGGCAATTTTGAAAGAAGCAAAAGGCCTGGCAATTTTAACTGTAGCTAAAGCTGGTGTTCTACTTGCTTACAAACTTGGCACAGGCTTGAAATCTCTTTAAAATGGAGAAAAATTGTGGGAACATTGGAATTTGCTTCCTCATATGGTTCCTGTTTATGGCTTCATATCAATTAGTGACTTTATTAAGCCTTAATCCAGTTGATTAAGGTTGGGCATTGGCTCCATGAATTACTGGACTTAAAACTAAAGGAAATTGTTGTGAAAAACATCTTAAGTGAATGCTAGCACATTAGTCGATACTAATCTACCTGTATTCCAGTGTTTTATGGTAGAATTTCAACATTTAGATGTTCACATGTGTCTGTGCTAGCATTTTGTGGTGGGGTGGGTGGGGGAAGGTATGGTTCTGTTAGGACAGTTTCTTTCAGGAGAGGGAGGCAAGATATATATCATAGTTCTAATCCTATGCGACCATAACAGCATTACTTAATTTATTCTTGTTGTTTTTGTGTTTGCTTTATATCTTTGATTCTTTTAAGATTAAATCTTCTTCCTTGTTTTTATAGTAATCAACATCTTAAAGTTTTGAACTGAATTGGAAGCATAAGGATTTTTTTAAAGATTGAGAGCCCAAAATAAATGCAAATAGTGAAGAGACTAGAGGAAGATACCAAAATCCATGGTTTTAAAAACCGGACCGGACCGGTTGGTCCTACCGGTTGAACCTAGAACCGAAGGCCAATCCGGTTGAAAAAGGCCAAAAATTAAAGATTGAGAGCCCAAAATAAATGCAAATAGTGAAGAGACTAGAGGAAGATACCAAAATCCATGGTTTTAAAAACCGGACCGGACCGGTTGGTCCTACCGGTTGAACCTAGAACCGAAGGCCAATCCGGTTGAAAAAGGCCAAAAATCGAAAAAACCCAGGAAAAACCGATAAAAACCGAGAACCGGAGGCAAATCTGGTTTTGCTCCTGGTCTGGTTTTTAAAATCATTAGTTTCAAAGATCAGCCTAAAATAAATAATTAATATATATATATATATATATATATATAGGGGGGGGGGGGGGGGGGGAATGCAAGATTCATTTTTGCAAGGTAGTGCTGCTCAAAGATGTTGTTTTCTGTACTTTCCCCATTCTAATATGTTTTGTGCATTTGAAAGTAGTTTTGCGGTAGCCTGGAAGTTGATAACTGCTGACACTTGCAAACTATGGCAGGCGCATTTGTGGGAGTGTCATTGGAAGGGAATAGTGTTGCAACAAGGATGGATACCAATTTACGTTTTTATGGTGATTCTTATCTCACCACATTAGATATTCTTCTTGGGATGGTGAGCAGACCAAAGGCTGCTGAGCCCTTGTATGCAGCACTTGAAGACCTATTCTCTAGTCTACGGTGATAATTCCAGTTGTCTACAATTTGGCATCTTTCTGATGCATGTGAATCATCCCCATGAGCATTGGTGTAGATCACTTTTCAGACATGCTTGGATTCTAATACAGATTCCTCATCTTAGATCTATAATTGTAAAAAAGTTATTTCAGATTGTTTCATCTTCCATCTGTATAAAGGGATATACTTAATGCCACAAGCAATTTAGTCTATTGTTCCTATCTTAATCCTATTCATTTGTGATTGTCAAACCGTTCAGTATAATATGATGTAAATATACTAAGATTCATAGGGACTTGTACATGTATATATTCACATAATGATAAAAATTAAATTTAGTTGGCATGAATAAATTATTTTAAGTTCAAATATTACTTAATACTTATCAAATGGTTTGTCTAGTTTTGGATGAGTTCATTTTCATTTGTTTGTTTTGTTTGAAAAATAAGTAGTGTAAAAGTACAATTTTCTACTAACTACATAAAAAGAGCATGAAGAGAGGGGTGTTTGGTTTGAACATCACTTAAAACTCAGTTCTCAAAATTCAATTCCAATCACTCAAAACTCTAACTCATATCTCATTTTTTATTTTCTATTTTTCTCTTGACTTACCCAACAATGTGTTCGGCTCAAATATTTGCTTTAGTTTTCAGCTTAAGAACTTAAACTCAAAAAGGTGAAGCCCACACGAACAATTATAGTGCTCTTGTTGCCCTCACCCACAATCTTTTCTCTCTTCCTATCCCTTCTTTCATTTTTTTTTCTTTAAATATGTCAAGCAAACAGCATAAAGGGAGGTCAAAAAACATAGGAAAGCAAAAAGAAGGAAATGAGTAGATCAAACACTTAACAATAGATTGTTGCAACTATGGTTAGTTCATTTTTTTTTTTTTTTTTTGGGATAATCTACAATCAATCTATATATATATATCTAAAAACTGAAGCAAAGTATTTATTGTTGCTACGCTCCAGTTGAGTTACATCATTAGTCATGTCACCTTTTATTCATTTATTTTTTTTGAACAATATATATATAAATAGTGCAACTTTACACATTCTCTAACTCATTAAATCCAACTCATTATTAACAACCTTACACATTCTTTAACTCATTAAATCCAACTCACCATTAATTCAGCCATCTTCCAATTCTCAACTCTTCATTTTCCCCTTCAAAACCGATTGGCTCTTTTGAAGTTCAAACCCTTCAATTGCCACTCCTGCAATTAACTAAGTTATTTTTAACGCTATAAATTTCCAATTGCTCCTTTTCTACCTCCTCAAAAGTTGTCAATGTGGCATCAAATTTGGAAAGTCCCTCTAAGGTGTGTTCTTTCCCTTCTTATTTTTTCTTTTTCCCCAACTTCAAATTTTCCATTGGATTTCTATAAAAAGTTTGTGGCTGGTATGCTTTTTTTGTGAGTTGCCGACAATGTGATCACTTTATGGCTATGGGTGGCTGGGATTTGGTTTGTCAATTACGAGAAGGGTTTTCAAGGATTAGAAATCCCTACAAGAACTTCTTACTTTATATTCACGTTGTACAATTTTTACTATTTGTGTTTTACCTATTCAATTTGTTTATTTTTGACATTTTAGTTTTCTTATATCTGACATTTGTTTAACTCTATGTAAACAAAAGAAGAAAAGAAAAATAAAGTTCGATGTAATTACCTCTAATAGTTTTGAAACAATAATAGAGTATACATTGTAGTTTTATTCCAACTACTACTTTCATATTTTTTAAACTCAATTGGAACTTTCTCAATTTCTGTTTGGCTTCGACAATCATAAATACTATGTTTAACATATGGTTTCTTACTATGTGTAGTACATAATAATTTGATCTTGCAATCCAATAGAAAATAATAGATCTGCCTTAAAAGTGTGATGGGTTTGTGTGTCACAAGGAAATAGAAAATCTCAAAACATGATTAGGGGTTTAATTTTTATCCAATTTTGGTAATGCTAAATGTGGAATTTGGTTCTTGTAGGGTTTAGGAACATTGATCCAAATACATGGGAGTTTGACAATGAAGTTTTCTTAAGTGGCCAGAGACATTTCTAAGTTAGGGAATCTTGGAGAGAAGTAGTAAACTACAAGAGCATACCTTCAAGAAATGGAACAAAGGCTAAAAGAGACTAAAAAAACCAAGCAAAAAATGATGTCCTTAGCAAGAGCAATGCAAAATCCAGCAAATGAATCTAGTACATTATTGTTTGTGGTTTTTGAAACAATAAGACAAACAAATTGAGTTCACCATCATTACTTTGATATTGGTTCATGTACAAGTGAATACTCTTGGCTAAATCTATCTAACTAGATAACATTAGATTGATACAACTTAATTATAATTAAAACACTTTTGACTCCCAACTGCTGTATCAATAACAGAGCTTCAACTGGCAACCATTTAGACCATGTAATTAAAACCTACCAAATAATCACTTCATAATCACCCATCACTTGAATTAGATTTTAGAATCAGATCTTAATGATTTTAACAACCTATTCCTTTGTCTTGACTACTCTACCAAAAAGCCTACTCTTTCTTTGAATTTCGGAAGTGGTAAATTGTTGTCCATAATGTCACTTTGCAAAGAGAAGTTCTGAACCACTTTAGGCTTGCACAATGGGTTTCTTTCACTTCACGTGCCTATACACCAATTTTTTAAAAATAAATAAATAAAAATTGAGAAGCCTATACACCTACTTGTTTGATTGCTAAGAAAATGAAGTAAACTTTAAATAAATAAAACAAGTCTTGAGTCCTTTGTTGGTGGCTTTTTTGTTGTTTAGTAATTGCTTCTTTGGTTCTAATATGTTTAGTTACTAATTTTAATCAAGCTGAAATTTTTTTTTTTTTTTTGGGTTCAATTGCTAAGAAAAATGTGATCTCTCTCTCTCTCTCTCTCTCTCCCCCCCCCCCCTTGATTGATGAATTTTTGTTTTTTGTTTTGGTTAGGTGTGTTTTTTGAGTTTCCCATCACATGCACACTCTCTCCCTCTTACAATTTTAGTTGAGTTAATTCTTAGATATTTAATTTGAAAGTGAGAATTTGAATTTATACCAAAATACAATCTACATGGCTATGTATTTGAATGTGCCTATCAATTATTTGAGTACTATCAATTATATATTTGTGATGAAGTTTAATTATCATGATAATCTTTTTAAGAGAATGAGAAATTTGAATAATTAATTTGAAACTTAAAAACATTTATTTGTACCAAAAGAAAAGCAAAACATAAAACACTATAACAAAAGTTTGAACAATATAGACCACTTCAAAAAAAAAAAAAAGAAGCAATAATATCAATCAAGCACCCCCAAGTTTCTATAATAAATAAAAAATAAAAAAAAAACCAAAATAATAGAACAGAAATGGATAATACTTTTAAAAAATAGTTCAATTTTTAAGGAGAACAAATTATCTTCAATAAATTTTAGAGAATAAATTATACATTATACCATATTAGAAAATAATTATATATTCCTACGCATCACGTGGATCTGCAACTAGTCTATATATATAAATATATATAAATATATATATATATATATATATTAATAGGTAAAGTTAAGAGAAAATCCAATTAAATTTCAAATTGGATTCTAATTGTTGTCTAATTTTGCACCACATGTCCTATATATATATATATATATATATATATATTTTTTTAATTTCTAGGTACATTAATGTTGTGCAAAAGACAAAGAGTCTAATATAAATAAACTATATATTAAAAAAAAAACCAATAAAAAAGAGTAAACTCATGTTTATATCCAAAAAATAAAATAAAATAACAAAATAAAGAAGAAAGAAAGAGTAAAATTCATGTATGTATCTATGACTTAAACAAGGTATAATTTGAATCCATATATGTGTAATTGTGTTATTTTTAATTGTACCATGCATATGCACGGATTATACACTAGTATATATATATAAATGCAGAGACCTCATGTGAGAGTGCATGAACTCTTACCATGCGATGCTCTAATATTTCATTTAGTCTTTTTAATCTTTTTTCATTAAGTTGTTTTTACTATTACCCAAAAGATCACATTAACCTATTTTTACTGTTATCTAAAAGATGGGTTGTAATTCAAAATTAAATTAAAATCATAACAAACCTTATGAATAGACCAAGCCTACTTATTATCTTAAATAGTATAACCCAAGTGTGACCCTTACATATTAATTTCTTCCCACATTCTCCAAAATATGGGCTAACATCATAAATTAGGGCGCACACACTTTGAAAGACTCTCTACAAGCTTTTTGATAAGACTCTTAGGTGGCGTTTGGTACAAGAGAATCCACATTACTCCTAACATTCAGATTCCTGGGAATATGATGCCTTACAATCTGGATGCCTAAGAATGTAACTATTCCTATGTTTGCTTTAATTGAGAATCTAATAAAATTCCTAAGAATGTGAGATTATAATGTTTGGTTTATTCCTAGGAATCTTAACTGAATTATTTATTTTTCTCATTCTATCCTTAGATTTGTAAATCCAATATAAGTCTTTTAAAAAAAAATTAATAATCTTCCTCTAAATAAATAATGAAAAACAAAATATAAGCTATAAATTATGACATATTCATTAAAACAATAGTCTAAAAGAAGAAAATATGAATATATCAACAAAGTTGTCTATCCTATTTATGTTGTTTTGGCGGGAAAAGGTAAAGATAAAGGAAAAGATATTGATGATTTGTTTTATATTTTATGTCAATTGCTTAAATGATAAGGAAAAAGTGTTAAAATTGTCAATTTATAAAAAAATACAATTTCCTTTAAACTTGAGAATTTGGATACCACCTGTTTTAAATAGAATCCACATTTCTACTTAAATGGGGTTAAAGTGGGAATCTAGATTCCCTTGGCATCTGATTATGATAGTTTTTAGACCCCTTAAACAATTTATTAAACCTAGGTAATTAGCCAAGTTGTTACTTAGTCCAATTAAACAAGTCTAGGTTATCACAATATAAAAGATCAAATCATGCAAAGCAGCGGAAAATAAATAACACAAGATATGATCACCCAGGAAACCAAACCGGTAAAAACTTGGGGAGGATTTGACCTAGCTATCCTCAAGGTAAACTTGAATCCACTATCTTGAAAGAATCGAAGTTCATACAATAAGACTTACAAGCCCTCACGCTCGACTTCTTATTGCTACCAACCAGTAGAACTTACTGACACAACCACGTGCAAGCTCCGAATCCACGGACTCCTTCTTTCTTTGATCCACCACTAGATACAAGTACACCCGCTTGTGTTTTCTTTAAATTTCAATGGCAGCAACTGAATTGATCATCAAGGTGTAGATAAATCTTCTCCTTGAAAACCCTAAGTTTGTGTAAAGGAAAGCTCCTCTAGATCTCACAAGAGATTTACACAAACTGCAATTATGAGCAACACTAAAATGTGGCTAGGGTTTGCCTTTTATACTTAGGATAAATAACAAACCCTAAAAACATTTTAAAACACTTAGGGCTGAGTTGGACGAATCTGCAGAAAAACATTCTGTCCGAGCTTCGATCAATCGAGCCAGGCCGAAAGGCACAATGCTACCTGCTTTAACTCAATTCCAACTTTACATAAAATCACAACTTTGAGCTAGACTAAAAACACTTCTAAAACATTGTTTTGATCATGGTTTGCCAACAATACAAATTAGAGAGTTCTAAATATATAAAATCCTAAAACTCTTTAGAACTTAACAAAGTCCCCATTTGGCAATCCGTGACAAAACACAACTAGAAGCTCAAAGTTTACAAAATAAAAAGCCATTTATAAAATAATGCTCATAAAATAAATTCAATCCTAACTACTATCCATCAGTTGCAAGTGTAGACAGCAGCTCAATTGAATCAACCTGTATATTTCCTGAAACACTAAACAAAATACATAACCACATGTGTGGAAACAATACAAGTAAACAAATTAACTTCTTGATTTCAAACAACACACAAATAAAGATATATATCAATGAATAACTCATAAATATAAATCAATAAGCAGTTTGAAACAAGAAACATATAAAGTACCAACAAAACATAAAACTCCCCCTAACATGAATATCCCAATCAAAAACATGGCAAGAGCTAAAAATGTAAAGTACAAAGTGAAGCACCTAGATACAATCTAAACTCCACAAGCTCCAACCAAAAACATATACTCCCCCTAAAAGCAAAAACTCTACAAAAAACTCCTCAAAATACTCCCCTTTTTGTGACGGAATGACAAAGGGCAAACAGAATCCATTATTAAAAGGGAGGTGGTCTAAACTGCGCCAACTCCGCACGCAAGGCACGGATCTCATCGAGCATGTCCACCAAAATCTGTCCATGAGCCGCCTAAACGATCAAGACATGATCCAACGTGCGACGAATGTCTGAACCATCCGTAGCAGTCGGTGGAGGAACATCATCAACAGCAGCACCTGAAGTCTCAGCAGCATCAACACCTGTAGAAGAGGGAGGAGGGAGAACACCACTACATGACGCACCTCTAGGACGAGAAGGAGCAACTCTCAATTGAGCAGCCCTTTGACAAAGAAATGTGGCACCTATGGGAGCAATAACATGAACAGGCTCACCAGACGGAAAACCATCTAAACCTAAGAAGAGCAAAATCTTATGAATGAAAATATGATGAATCAGCGAATGCCCTACGGCAGAACTCCTATGAATCTCGTTCAAAGAACGAAAGAACAAGTAAGGAAAACTGATAAACGCTCCAGAAACAAAGGCATACAAAAACACACATTGCTCTAAAGGGATGGTGTGGAAGTGAGAAATAGGCCACAACGAATGACACGCTATCCTAAAGAAGAGATAGGCAGTCTCGGTAAGTTCAGCGGATGTGATCCGAGGATCAAAACCCTACTGGATAGATGACCCAGTGATGTAAGACATGACTACATCTAATGAGGGTGACTCATCATAGGGATAGCCAGGCTCCCGAACAATCGGAACCCCAAGAGCCTCAGCCACTACCCTAGGCGTAATGGTGAACTCAACACCTCGTATCCAACTCCTAACAAGGGTGTTGGAATCATAGATGTGGCAAGAGAGGTTTGAGAAGAACTCTCTAATCAGGGCGGTCGGGGGTGGATGATCTATCTCTAAGAGAGGCAACCAACCTCTAGACTCAAAATTGGCCCTAATGGCCGGATCAAGCTCATCTAAGACTACAGCTCGCTCAGCCCATATCTTATGCTTACGGTTCAAAGTCTCAAAGGCCTCTCGACACTTCTCATTCCTAAACTCCTCAACCCTAGAGGGAGACACAGAGGAAGTGGAAGGGGTCCTATTGGCTCTAGTTTTCCTAGGCATGGTGCTAAGATAAGGACCAAAACACAGAGTAAAAGAACAAAACACAAAACCAAAACCAAAGGCAGATTTCAAGTTAGCACAAAAAAAATATAGAAATAAAGTATATATGATGCATGACAAATTAAAATGGTATGATGCATGTTCTAATGCAGTGAATTAAGTCCAAAAAGTTCAAATTCACAAAATTGGCTTGAACATTTGAGGTATTAACACAAAAACCCCAAAATTTGGAAAACCACTTGATCAATTTGAAAAATATTGACGAATTGATCATCACACATGATAGAATAACAAAAATAATGACCAAATACATCAATTTGATAAGCCAATTTCATCAATTTAAGCCAATTAGACAAAAATCCCCAAATCGGATCAATTTCAAACCCTAGAATTTCCAATTGTTCAAAAACCACAAAATTGATCAAATTAAACTACAAGAATCATCATTATAGCATCCTAGGACAAAAACCCATTGATCAATTTCACAAAAACAGGTTTGAATCATCAAAAACCCCAATATTTTGAAAGTGCCGAAAATACCCACAAGAATGCATGAAAAATGTATGACAACATGAAATAAAATGCAAAAGGAAGGGCAAAAGAGACTTACCGGCCTTCAAGGACAAAAACCTTGCAAAAATCTTGGAGGAAAACGACAAAAAATTGATGGTGGAGCCTTTAGCCAAGTCAGAGAGAGAGAAAAGTTGAAAAACTTTTTGAAAAAGTGACTTTGAAAAGTCCAAACTGGCTTTTTAAAAAACAGGATTCACGAGTTTCGATCGATTGAAAAACATCCTTGATCGATCGAAACAGACAGAGACTTTATAAAAACAATTTGAAACAAGTTCGATCGATCAAAAAACAGTTTCGATCGATCGAAACAGACAGAGACTCTCTCTATCAAATTTAAAAATTTCGATCGATCGAAAAACAGAATGGATTGATCGAAATAGGCAGAGGCTCACCAAATTTTGAGGAAAAAAAAACACAGTTTTTGAAAAACATTTAAAATAAACTCAAAGCATTGAAATTTAAGAACAAAAATGCATGAGTATGTGATGATATGATTTTCAAAACAAGAATTTTAAGCCCAAATTCCCCAAAAAAAACAAAATTTCTTGCATTTTCCACAAATTTTCAAGCAACAAATTAATTTTGCACAAAAGTCAAAGTATTTGCAAAACTTGGTTGGTCAGACCATAAACACATACAATAACATGTACAATGTTTAGCAAAGAGTAACTCGTGTAGTGTGTGCAATTAGCAAAAGCTTGAGATACATGTGAGGTGATATGTGAATAGCAATCAATCACAAAGTCTACAAAATTCATCACAAAGAATTTAAAAGAGACTATCACCTAAAGAGTTACATCATATAACTCCCACATCTCCTAGATCATAAGCTTGCAATCATGTAAGTTTCTTCTATTTATGCCTCATAATATACATACTAATTTTAAGTTATGTGAGTTTGGCATCAAGCCTAATAGTACACACCAATTTTGATTTTAAGAATTAAGCAATTTAACCGAGGTTTTACCTTATGTTCTTTTTGTGCATGTGCTACACTTTCTCGAGCACAAAATCTTATGATATGTACTAAGTTGTTCATGATTGGCTAGTGAATAGTGGTGAGATGGTTATTTATGCCTTTCTCTAAAAGTTCAAGTCAAACATTTAAAAACATGTGACTTCAAGATTAAGACATAATAATCAAAAACCATAAACATCTTTCCCACACAACATGCACTACAAATTTTCAACTAGCAAAGGGCAATAAATAAGCTCATCAAAGCTAAACAAGGTACAAAATACATGTTGTGTGAAAATAAATTGACCAACCTTGTTCTCAAAAACCAAGAAGAATAGTACAAAACAAAATGTGCTTCCTTTTTCTTCCTCTTTTTTTTTTATTTTATTATTATTTAAAATTAAAAAAACACCTAGAATGAAATGCATGAATGTTATGCTATACAAATTCTAGAAACAAAAAAAAACAAAACCATAGAACAATGGTCACAAAGGGTAGAGTAATGAAGCCCAAGGACCATGTCAGAAAGACTCAGTTAGATCGAGTCTTTTGCATCCAAAATCTTTTAGATGCACCATGATCATTAGAGTTCTTATTCACATGAGAAAAAATACCAACTCTAGGATTGGAATAAAGGTTTAAAACCTTTACCAAATCACCAATAAGTACCATAGGATCAAGTGCTTGAGGCACAGGTACTTTTGATTTGTTTACTCTCTTAGCAGCTTGTAACAGTTTGGACGGATGTGTCCAGACTTTCCACAAAAGTGACAAACCCATGCAGGCCTATCATGTGTCTTGTCCTTAGATAGGGTAGGCTTCTTAGACTTAAACTCTTTCAGATCAACCCTAATCTTCCTAGATGATGAACCTTCTAAGGGTTTAACAACCTCACTCACAGGGGGTTTGACAGTTTCACATACTATCTCACTCACGGAAGGTTCAGAAGAAGAAGATGAAGGAACAAACTTTATGGAATGGAGAGCGGACACAGAGATGCTTTCAACATAACCTAATCCAGTTTTGTCAAAAGAAGACTTTTGAACACTCAGCATTTTATCAAGTTTAGAACTAGCAAATCTAGCAACAGATAAATCAAGTTCCAAAGATTTAACTTTATCAAGCAAAAACATATTTTCAGTTTTCACATTGTTCAAAAAATCATTAGCATCAAACAGTTTAACAAGCAAAATTTTCTTTTCAAGCTCAAGAGATTCAATTTTCTTCAGGCCAAGTTCAACATTCATAGCATCCTTTGCAGCAACTTTGCAAAGTTTATTATAGGCCTCTTAAAGAGCTGCATCTTCAGAGAGTTCCCCATCAGAAGGGTTCTCTTCAACAGATATGCTCTCATCAACTACAGCAGTAGCGGTGAAAGTAATGAAGTTTCCATCCTCATCACAATCAGACTCATTATCAGAAACTTCACCATCACTAAAGGTTACAGCCATAGCCTTACCCTTAGACTTCAAATAGGTTGGAAATTCATATTTCATGTGTCCATACACTTGACATCCAAAACACTGAGAGCCCAAGGAATTATTGGAAGATTAACCTACTCTTTCTCTAGGTTTATCATTGTTGTTAACCTTAGTGGGATCATGCTTCCTAAAATTTCTAAGTTCAGCAGTGTTTGTGCCTCTTGCCTTTCTATTACTATTCCTGAGAAAGTTTCTAAAGTTCTTGGCAAGGTAGGCAATCTCTATAGCAGAGAGCTCATCATCAAATCCACCACCTTCAACATCATCAACTGACTTAAGAGCCATTGATTTGGATTTGGTTGTTTTGGGTAGATCCAACTCATAAGGTTGAAGAGATCCTACAAGTTCATCCACAGGGATGGAGTTCACATCCTTGCTTTCAGTAATGGCAGTCACCTTGGGTCTAAAGTCTTCAGTTAAAGATTTAAGAATCTTCCTAACAATTTTAGGTTGATCATAGATTTCACCCAAATTAAAAGCAGAATTAACAATATCATTCAATTTAGCATAGAATTCATCAACAGATTCATCATCAGACATCCTAATGCTTTCAAATTTAGAAGTCAATTGCTGCAATTTATTTATTTTGACAGCCTTTATGCCTTCATGCACAGTCTGGAGGATATTCCAAGCAGTATGAGCAACCTTAATATTAGAGATTCTCTTAAATTCTTCCATAGAAACAGCGTTAAAGATTGCATTCATAGCCTTGCTATTAAATGCAACTGCTTCTTTTTGAGAAGTTTCCCACTCACTAACAGGAGTAGTGGGCTTCTCCCATCCGTATTCAACGGAGTTCCACACTCTCTTATCAATGGATTTCAGGAATGCTTTCATCCTTACTTTCCAATAAGCATAATTATTCCCATCAAAGTGAGGAGGAATAACTAGAGAGTGTCCGTATTCCATGACAACAGGGGTCAAGGATCAGCTCAGTGATCAAGGGATCAACAACAAAAGAGCTACCCACTCTGATACCACTTGATAGTTTTTAGACCCCTTAAACAATTGATTAAACCTAGGTAATTAGCCAAGTTGTTACTTAGTCTAATTAAACAAGTTTAGGTTATCACAATATAAAAGATCAAATCATGCAAAGCAGTGGAAAATAAATAACACAAGATATGATCACCCAGGAAACCAAACCGGTAAAAATCTGGGAAGGATTTGACCTAACTATCCTCAAGGTAAACTTGAATCCACTATCTTGAAAGAATCGAAGTTCATACAATAAGACTTACAAGCCCCCACGCTCGACTTCTTATTGCTACCAACCAGTAGAACTTACTGACATGACCACGTGCAAACTCCGAATCTACGGACTCCTTCTTTCTTGGATTCACCACCAGATACAAGCACACCCACTTGTGTTTTCTTTAAACTTTAATGGCAGCAACTGAATTGATCATCAAGGTGTAGATAAATCTTCTCCTTGAAAACCCTAAGTTTGTGTAAAGGAAAGCTCCTCTAGATCTCACAAGAGATTTACACAAACCGCAATTATGAGCAACACTAAAACGTGGCTAGAGTTTGCCTTTTATACTTAGGATAAATAAGAAACCCTAAAAACGTTTTAAAACACTTAGGGCTGAGTTGGACGAATCTGCAGAAAAATATTCTGCCCGAACTTCGATCGATCGAGCCTATCTTTCGATCGATCGAGCCAGGCCAAAAGGCACAATGCTACCTGCTTTAACTCGATTCCAACTTTACATAAAATCACAACTTTGAGCTAAACTAAAAACACTTCTAAAATATTGTTTTGATCATGGTTTGCCAACAATACAAATTAGAGTTCTAAATACATAAAATCCTAAAACTTTAGAATCTAACAGATTCCCTAAAGTGATTTGCAACCAAATATGGAAATCTTTAAACATTCTTGAAAATTTTAAAATATTATCCCGTACCAAACGTCACGTTATTATTGTCACATCAATTTGCTCTTTTCTCTTTCTATCTTTTACCATATCCCAATTATTGCACAAACCCATCTATTCTCACCTTTTGACGTTCCACTATTTTTGTCTCCTCTCTTTCCCATACGTTGATTGTTATTTGGCTCAAAATGATACCCAACATCTTCTACCTACTACAAACTAGGCCAAATGTTGTTTGCTCTCGATATTCTTTTATAATTCTCTGTTGAGTGACAATTATTTGTTTAAAGCAAGTGCTATCAAATTTGTACCAATCTTGCTTTTATAGACTTCACGACACACGTTTTTTTTTCTTTTTTACTAAGCGTAAATAGGATAATATATCTTTGCAGTTCGATTAAACCATACTATTACTAATTCTTATGGGTCGGTCCATTTCCTTAATACTATTACAGAGATAGCAGGTTATTCATGTGTATCGTTGAAGCAGCCTGTATGTCAAGTATAGATCTTCAATGCACGAGACCCACCAAGAGTTGTATACATTACGAGAATGAGTTGATAAAACCTCATATGTTAAGGTTTTGTTGCAGTACCTGTATTTCATGTTTATTTTCATAGTAAGTAATATCTCAAAAAAATTTCTTGAAAATTTTATTGTCAAAATTAAATGGATCTGGTTTTTGGTTTTTTATGTGGTCTTCTAAGGTTGTAAGTAACCTGGTTGAAGCAATTACTATCCTTCTGCTCTATGAGTAGCCTGGTTGAGGTGTATTCCTTTGGCAAGGTTTAGACATTCTTGCAAGGACATGCTCCTTGTTGCATATGTCACTGTCACATATGCTGACATGAACAAAAAATACCATCATTATTTAATTCAAATTATTAAATTTGGTTTTAATAGTCATATAAACAATCTCGAGTACGGTGTTGTAAGCTGGTCGTTCTGAAAGCGCTGTTGGCCAATGCTTGGTGACACTGGTTCAACATGAGTTTGTGTAAATTTGTCAAAAAATACTAGGCTATAATTATTTAGTCAAAAACTTTGAAGGATAAAATTATCCCCAAATAGCCGTTAAAGCAAGCAGAGAGGTCAGATTAGTAACGTCAAATTTGCTGTTCCATAAAGTCTTTCTGTATTGTGCTTCACCATGCAGTTAATTTCCATACGAGTGAAGCTTTGGCAAATATGGTCCAGAGCTTACTCCTTCATAAAATATTAGGCACAAGTGATCATGTGAGATGTAAATGTCAATTCTCTTGTTTATTTAATACTAGTAGTTTGATCAGGGGTTCATCAGTTTCTTTCTTTTTTCTTTTTTCTTTAATATTTTTTTTTTTATCTTCAGAGTACTATTTTAATTTTTCTAATTAGTTGGATTTTTTTTTTTAATCAGATTTGAAAGATGATGATGCTCAGATCGTCAACCAATTATGATCGTCCAGATGGAAGTCGTCCTTAACCAACCCAATCCTCAATAACGAGTGAAGGGAAGAACGGATGTAGTTTGCCGGCGTGGTGCCTGCCAAAAGGTCTCCGATGCCAAAGTCAGAAAGATTGACAAAAGAGAGTTGTGAAAATAATGTGCTAGAGTTTTTTCCTTACCTCCACCCCTTTTGGGGTTATGTATTTATATGCATGCACTCACAAGTGGTTTCTTCTAGCCGTTGGTGGAGTCTTGATGGAGACTTTATTCTTGCCTGGTAACGCCCCTGCGGGGTGTTAATGGTGAGCTGCCCCTCCCAACGGTCTGAAGGTTGATTAATGCTTTATAACGGTTCCTCGAGGGGTGGAAGTGGGTTTACTCGTCCTTGAGCGACGGCCATTTCTTCCAGGACGATCTTGTTTAGGCCGTCCGTCACTAGTCGTGAACGTATGGATGATGATGATTTGATCGAGCCTATCAGCTACCCCCCTATTCCTTGATCGTCCATATCTCGGACGGTCGTAGGAATATGAAAGGGTTTTACAAGTTCATTTGAGTAAATATATATTTATTTTATATATCCTCTCTCCTTTATTTTATATTTTTTTTTTTATTTTTTTTTTTTACAGTTATGGCGTTTGGGGTTCTGCTCTGCATTGATTGCTTAATGGCGGCTGTGGCTCACTTCGCGGCCACGTGGTTGATTTTCATTGGCTGGAGGATCTCGTTTCCGGTGAAAACCTTTTCAGTTTTCCCGCACTTTCCAAGGCAAAACCTTTTGATTTCTTTGGCCTTTCCTTTTCTCATTTCCCCATCTTTTGTGTGGTTGGTTTCTCCCTCACTTGCGTGTTTTGCTCCTAGTCTTCTCAGTTTTCTCCCTAATTTCTAGGTACGCCCCCCATTTACACTTTCTTTCCTTTCTGAATTTTGCTTGTATCTGTGTCTTTTAAGTTCTTTCTCCTCTCTGTACTATCCTTTCTTCTTACTGAGTGGCGTTGTTCCTCTTTAATGGTGGATAACTTCGAAGTTAGGCACAACTCTCCCTCTGTAGCTTTTCTCTTTGCCTGTTTAGGAGCCTTAGTGGAACTTTCCGGCGACCCATTGGGTGCGCTTTCACCTAACGGTTCATACCCACAAGTAGAGGAATTTGTCAGTAGGGGTAGTGGGTTAGGATTGGCGTTGGGTGTCTTATACCCTTTACTGTTAAAATCTCAGGTCTGGTTTCGGTCCGTTCGAGGGATCCTAAGAGGGGAAAATATGGGCTTTGAGGAAAGGTCAGGTGACTTAGAGAGGGGCTCGTCCTCTAACGTAGGTGAGGAAGGGGTCGAGGTCGAGACAACGACCACCGTGCCTTCTCGTGCTCCCTCGTCCTCCCATTCTCCCGCTCCGGTCGTCGTCCGTCCTTTCCATACCCTTAAGGAAAATTGTTCCTTGAAAATAGAGGTTTTTAGCAAATTTAAAGATAGATTCCAGTTTCCTGAGGGGACCAGGGCTCGTCTTCCCAGGAAGGGTGAAAAGGCTTGCGCCTTTGCCCACGAGGAAGTTTGCTTTTATGAGGCTGCTTTTTCGTGTGGCCTCAGGCTCCCCGTCCATCCGTTCATCATGGAGCTTCTTCATCATTTTAACCTTGCACCGGGGCAACTTATGCCCAATTCTTGGAGAATAGTTGTTAGCTGTATGGTGATTTGGACGACCATCACCGACGGAGACATGATCACGGTCAATGAGTTCGTCCATCTGTACCGTCTGAAAGAGTCCAAAGAATTTGGATATTATGAGTTTGTACCCTGGAATAGGAGGTTGCGTCTGGTAGTTGATCTCCCGTCGTCCTTTCGCTACTGGAAGTCTAGATACTTCTTTGTATCGGGTGACGGTTGGGAAACATTGCTTGATGACTTATGGGGGAACGTTCCTAGGCTGCTGTGCCGGTGGGAGACCCCTTTGATTGGTGTGTTTGCTCCTTATGAGATGCCCCCTTACCCCTTTTCTCTCATCCTTTTTTTTTTTTTTAAAAAAAAAAATTTCCCCTTTGCTGTTGTCTTTGCAGTGAAAGATCGTCCAGAGCTCGAGAGCAAATTTGAAGAGCGGGTTCAGGCGGCAATCAGGTATGCAAGGACGATCAAAGATTTTGGTGAATTGATCGATCCGCGCACTTTAGCTCATCACTGTTTAGGGCCGGAGCCTTCCCTCTACATCCTCAGTACCCTCGATCGAGAAGAGAAAAAACGTAAGCTGTACTTTCCAATAGATTTGTCTTCTTTTTCTTCGTTCTTAACTTCTTACTTTCTTTTTATTCGTCCTTAACCTCTTGTTCTTTTTTTCTTCGTCCTTAAATTCTTTCTCTCTTTTGTGTAGAAATGACGTCCAAGTTTAACAAAGAGATGTACAAGAAAATTAAGGACAAGAAGAATGAGCCTCTTTCCAACATAGGTCAGAGGAGGTTGAGAATTACAGATAAGGAGAGGGAGAAAGAAAAGGAGGTGGTGGAGAGGGGCTCGTCCACACCTGCCCTTGACCTCGATGAGGGTTTGGCTGCCTCTCCTGGCATTTCGGTTGAGGAGTTGGCCCGTCCTTTCAAGAAGCAGAAAGTGGCGAGCAAGGGGAAAGAGAAAATTGGTGCTAGTGTTTGGTCGGACGCCGAGATGACCATGGACCGTGCCAACGAGCTCCTTACCCCCGGGGAGATGAAGGAAATTACGAGCGTTCCTTCCCACGAAATGGTGAGCCGTCACGTTCACAAGCTCGTGCAGGTAATCCACCACATTTTTGTCTTGTTCTTCATCTTTAACTGCTTGACCATTTTTGTTGATTTTGATTGAACTTTTTGTCCTCAGGTGTTGGGGGAGACCATGCACATTACCACACAGTATCTGGCAAATGAGGAGAAGGCCGTCGTGGCCAACTCGAAGGTGGAAGCACTGGAGGCTGAAGCTTCGGGCTTGCGGAAGGACTTGATCGCAGCCATGAACTCCCTCAACACTTCCAAGGAGCAAGTTCAAGTCCTGACGGAGCAGCTGGACGCTGAAAAGCAGTCAATGAAGCAGAAGGACGAACTCCTGGCAGCAGCTGCCCAGAAGATGAAAGTTGTTGTGGCCAAGGCCATCACTGCTTTCCAGACCACGGACGAATATAACACCATCCTGTTTCAGTGGTACTTCAAGGGGTTCAAGCTGCTTCGGAGATATTTGATCAAGCATGGACCTGGTACAGACCTTAAAGACTTAGGTTTTGAGGCTGTTGACAAGGATATCGAGGAGGATGAAGCAGCTCAAACAGCGGCGTCAACCGGTGCGGAACCTTCCCAGGCGAACAAGGACGACGATGTTGCCCCTCCAGCTTGATTTTGTCTTATTGAAAAAGTTTTTATTTTCTGTTTTGTTTGTATGTATTAAGTTTCATAAACAGCTGCTGTTTGGATACCCCACTTGTTTTTTGGGGCCCCATTTTTGCCTTTGAACAATTTAGCTTTATATAGTAAGTCTATTTAACAATTTGGCTTTATATAAACGTCTGCGTGTTTACCTTTGCCTTTCATGATTGTATGTGTTGTGTCAAGATTTTCTTTTGGACGTTCATCTCTTCCCCGTTTGGGGACTTTGAGAAAGTTTGCTGGCACACTGAATTTATCCTCGTCATCCTGTGCCTCTTTGGGTACTTTTGTTCCGTGCACCTTTTTTTTTTTTTTTGGACTATGGACGAGGTTCATCTATTCGAGGAATTTGATTGTCTTGCTTTGTTGGACGATGTGCATCCATTTAAGGAATCTAGTCGTCTTTCTTTGTTGGACGATGTACATCCATTTAAGGAATCTTATCGTCATTTTTCTTTTTGGGACGATGTACATCTATTTAAGGAATCTTATCGTCTTTCTTTGTTGGACGATGCATATCCATTTGAGGAATCTTATCGTCTTTCTTTGTTTAGAACGATCATTTGTGTTTTTGGGAAAAATTGTGGAGCATGACTTGCTGAATAATACTTAAGAAATATTGGATAATACTTATGAATTGAATAATAAGTAACGGGTTTTGAATAATCGCTTACATAAGACAGGAAGTATTAAATTGGGTTTTACAATCAGGCTATGGTTTCTTTACGTAATACCTCTTTAGATGTTCGACATTCCATGGACGAGGTAGTCTCTTTCCTTCTGAGTCTTCCAGATGGTAACTTCCCTGACGTGAATAATGGACAACTTTGTAGGGCCCTTCCCAAGACAGTCCCAGTTTGCCTTGTGCTAGATCTTTTGTTGCGGGGGTGACTTTTCTAACGACGAGGTCTCCAACGTTGAATCTTCTCAGCTTCACTCTTCGATTATAATATTCAGCTATCTTCTGCTGGTATTTGGTCATTCTTTGGGATGCCTAGTCTCTAATTTCGTCCAGGCTGTCTAGGTTCTGTTTCAATTGGTCATCATTGGTTTGTTCGTCAAAGAATTCTCTCCTAAGACTAGTGAGCCCTACTTCAACCGGGATGACCGCTTCTGTGCCGTATGTCAGACTGAACGGTGTTTCTCCTGTTGGTGTCTGTGCTGTCGTCCTATATGCCCACAAGACACTTGGTAGTTCTTCAGGCCACATTCCCTTTGCCCCCACTAACCGGGACTTGATAATCTTGAGCAGGGTCCGGTTGGTTACTTCCATCTGTCCGTTGGCCTGAGGATGACCTGGCGATGAGTACCTGTTTTTGATGCCCAAGCCCGAGCAAAATGATCTAAACTTTTGGCTGTCAAATTGACGACCGTTATCTGATATGATCGTCCTTGGTATCCCGAACCTGCAAACAATATTTTTCCATACAAAATTTTGTACCTTCGCTTCGGTGATTGTCGCCAGAGCTTTTGCCTCCACCCATTTTGTGAAGTAGTCGATAGCGACGAGCAGGAACTTTACTTGTCTCTTCCCTTGAGGTAAGGGACCCATGATGTCGATCCCCCACTATGCGAATGGCCAGGGTGAGGAGATTGTGGTCATCTTTTCCCCAGGGATTCTTTGAACATTCCCATACCTTTGGCAACTATCACACTTCTTCACGAAATCAGCTGCGTCTTACTGCATTGTTGGCCAAAAGTAGCCTGTTCTCATGATCTTCCTGACGAGGGACTTTGTCCCCATGTGGTCTCCACAGATTCCTCCGTACACTTCCTCTAGGATGTATTTGGCTTCCTCCCCTTCTACACATCTCAAATACAGTTAGGAGTAACTCCTTTTGTAGAGTTCGTCATTAAGTATCGTAAATCTGACTGCTCGTTTCTGGACCTTTTTAGCTTCTTCTGGATCTGACGGTAGTCGTCCTTCTCGAAGGAATGACAAAATCGGGCTCGTCCATCCAGGGTCGATGTGCACCAAGAGAGTTTGAAGTCCCTGGATGCTAGGGAGTTTTGTTCTTCCATCTTCCAATCGAACCTTTTATTTTGGTTGTCCGTTGAGGCACTTCGTGCAACTTCGTCAGCTTCAGCGTTCTGATCCCTAGGGATCTGGATGAACTCTACGTAATTAAAGGCACTTACCAGCTGGTTCGTCAATTTGAGATACTTCTGCATCCTTGCCTCCTTTACTTCGTACTCCCCTCTCACTTGCCCTATGATGAGCTGGGAGTCGCTCTTGAGCACAATATTCTCACCTCCAAGTGCCCAAGCTATTCTCAATCCCGTCAATAAGGCCTCGTATTTTGCCTCATTATTGGTTACAGAGAATTTGAGCTGGACCCCATACTTGAGAACATTTTTTTCAGGGGAAGTGATGATGATGCCTGCTCCGCCTCCTTTCTGAGTGGACGACCCATCAGTGTTTACCGTCCAGAGACTCTCTACACTCCCGAGGGTGGTGAATTCTGCTATGAAATCAACCAATGCCTATGCTTTTATTGCTGTCCGTGGACGGTATTTTATGTCAAATTGGCTGAGCTCGATTGCCTACTGTACCATTCGTCCTGCCGCTTCGGGCTTGTTCATTGCTTTTTTGATGGGTTGGTCTGTCATTACAATGATGGGATTGGCTTGAAAGTATGGACGAAGTTTTCTCGAAGCCATAATCAGGGCGAGGGTAATCTTCTCTATGTGAGGATACCGTGCCTCAGCACCCTGGAAAGCCTGGCTAACGTAATACACAGGAAGTTGCAACCTGTCTTCTTCTCTGATCAACGCCACGCTGACGGCCGTAACAGACACAGCTAAGAACAGGAATAAGTCTTCGCCCTCTTTCGATGGGCTTAAGAGCAGAGGGTTGCTAAGATAGCGCTTCAACTCTTGGAACGCCGTTTCACACTCCTCCGTCCAGGAAAACACTTTCTTCAAAGTCTTGAAGAATGGAAGGCATTTGTCTGTAGCCTTCGAGACGATCTTGTTGAGGGCTGCTATTCTTCTTGTGAGGGATTGCACTTCTTTGACCGTCCTGGGTGAGGACATTTCAAGGATGGCTTTGACCTTCTCGGGGTTTGCTTCTATCCCTCTCTGCGAAACCATAAACCCGAGGAATTTTCCAGAGGAAACCCCAAAAGCACACTTGGATGGGTTTAGCTTCATGCTGTACTGCCTGAGCGTATTGAACGTCTCCCTGAGGTCGTCCAGATGATCTTCTTCCTCTTTGCTCTTGACGAGCATATCGTCAATGTAAACCTCCACGTTTCTCCCGATTTGCTTCTCGAACATCTGGTTCACCAACCTCTGATAGGTGGCACCTGCGTTCTTGAGTCCAAAAGGCATGACCCGGTAACAACATAGTCCCTGGCTGGTGATAAAAGCAGTATTTTCTTGGTCTTCTTCAGCCATTTGTATCTGGTTGTATCCAGAGAACGCATCCATAAACGTGAGAAGTTTGTGCCCTGCTGTGGAGTCCACTAGCTGGTCGATTTTGGATAGTGGGAAACTATCTTTTGGGCAGGCTTGATTTAGGTCTGTAAAGTCGACACACATTCTCCACTTCCCATTTGCTTTTTTGACCATGACTACATTGGCCAACCACTCGGGGTAGTGGACTTCCCGAATAAATTTGGCTGCAAGTAACTTATTTACTTCGTCCATCACTGCCTTGTTTTGCTCGGGGGCAAAAACTCTCCTTTTCTGCTGGACGGACTTCTTTCCCGGGTCAACATTCAGGTGATGCTGGATAAGGCTTGCTGGGATTTCCAGCATATCTTCGTGGCTCCATGCGAATATATTGAGGTTGCTTTTCAGGAAGCTGACGATCTCTTCCTTCATCCTGGGACTCAGGTTCATCCCTATTTGGGTCGTCTTTGGTGGACTCCCTTCAGCCAGCTCTACCATTTCAAGCTTTTCCACAATCTCTGGCGATTTCTCTTCGATCGTCCACGTATGGTTCTCTTTTGAGGCCAGGACGGCCTGATAGCATTCTCTTGCCAACACCTGGTCTCCTTTAATTTCTCCGATCCCCTGTTCTGTTGGGAACTTCACCTTTAAGCAGTAGGTGGAAATAGCAGCCTTCCAGCGATTGAGCATTGGTCTTCCTATGATCACATTGTAGGACGAGGGTGAGTCCACTATCAGGAAATTGTGCTAGTTGGTTACCTGGAGGGGGTATGATCTGGCTGTCACTGTCAACGTCACTATTCCCCTAGGGTATACCTTGTCTCCGTTGAAACTGACGAGGGGAGACTCAAAAGGACGGAGCCTTTTTGGGTCTAGTTTTAGTTACTAGTAGGCAGGAAGATAGATTATGTCGGCTAAGCTTCCACTGTCGACTAGGACTCTTCGCATGTTGAACCCCTCGATCATGATCATAATGACGAGTGGGTCATCATGAGGTTGCTTTACACTTCTGGCATCTTCTTTAGAGAAGTACAAGTCTCCATTGGTTCGTTTTTGCTTCAACGGGGGTATACTATGGACACTGTTTACTTGCCTTTGGTATGATTTCCTGAGGGATTTGAATGATCCCCCAGTGGTCGGTCCTTCGGTGATAGTTTTTATCTCCCCCAGTGCGCTTTGTGGACAAGGTTGGGGGCGGTCTTCGTCTCTCCCTAAACTAACTTGCTGGCTTTTCTGTCCATACCTGCCGGATTCTCCCTTTTTTATATACTGTTGTAGTTTCCCATTACGGATGAGCTCTTCAATCTGTTCTTTCAGGTCCTTGCAATCCTCCGTGTAATGCCCATGATCTTTGTGGAAGCGACAGTATTTCCTCTTATCGCGTAAGCCAAGCGCTGAATGGAGTGGTCTTGGCCACTTAAGAGACGGTTCGTCCCTTATCTTCGTTAGAATCTGGTCAACGGGCATTATCAGTGGTGTGAATTTCACTGAACGAGGGTTCTTGTCCTCCCTTCGCCTATTTCCATCGTCATTCTGTCGATCAGCCCGATCCCTTTTTTGCCCTCGTCGATTGTCCTCCTTTTCCTTCTTCTTTTCCTTGTTCTTTTTTACTCCGTCAATGGCTGCTAGGGCTTCTTCCGCGTTCATATACTTCTGTGCTTTCAACAGTGCCTCGGCCATTGTCTTAGGAGGGTTCTTTGCCAAAGATGCCACAAAATCTCTGGACTTCAACCCTGCTTTGAAGGTCGTGAGATGTACCTTGTCATCCGCCTCGTCTACTTCCAGCATTCCTCGGGTGAAACGTGTCACATAAGACCTCAATGGTTCCTTCTCTCCTTGTCTGATGGTAAGCAGATAGTCGACAGTCCTTTTTGGACGCTGCCCGCCTACGAAATGACAAACAAAGGAACTGCTTAACTGTTCGAAGTTATCGATGGACGATGTTGGCAACTTGTTGAACCACTCCTTAGCTGCTCCTTTGAGAGTTGTAGGGAAGGAGTGACACAAAATCTCATCAGGTGGCTGTTGAAGGCCTAGGGTCGTCCTGAAGGTATTCAGGTGATCCAAGGGATCTTTTAGCCCATCAAAGGGTTCTAGTTGGGGTAGACGGAACTTGGAGGGTACTGGGCACTCCTAGATGGCCATGGTAAAAGGTGAGTCCGTCTTCCGGACGATCCTCTCCAGGCTTTGGTCCGTTTTTCCTTTGATGGCATTCCTTAGTTCGTCCATTCCTTTCCTCATCTCTCTTAAGAGATCCGAGCTTGCCTCTTCTGGAGTGCTAGTTCGCCTTCTGTTGCTGTCTTCGTCGTCGCCCATGTCTGCACGATTACTTTCATGTAGCAACCGTTGCTTCATCTCTTGGTTCTGTCTGGTGAGTTCTTCCACAATGGCTGATAGCGACTGAATTTGTAGGGCCAATGCAGCGGGATTTGGGTTTGTACTGGATTCCATCTGGACCGGGGATAGATCACGTGCTGAATCGTTCCCCACAGACGGCGCCAAACTAATGATGCTTAGATCGTCAGCCAATTATGATCGTCCAGATGAAAGTCGTCCTCAACCAACCCAATCCTTAATAACGAGTGAAGGGAAGAACAGATGTAGTTCGCCGACGTGGTGCCTGCCAAAAAAGTCTCCGATGCCAAAGTCAGAAAGATTGACAAAAGAGAGTTGTGAAAATAATGTGCTAGAGTTTTTTCCTTACCTCCACCCCTTTTGGGGTTATGTATTTATATGCATGCACTCACAAGTGGTTTCTTCTAGCCGTTGGTGGAGTCTTGATGGAGACTTTATTCTTGTCTGGTAACACCCCTGCGGGGTGTTAATGGTGAGCTGCCCCTCTCAACGGTCTGAAGGTTGATTAATGCTTTATAACGATTCCTCGAGGGGTGGAAGTGGGTTTACTCGTCCTTAAGCGACGACCATTTCTTCCAGGACGATCTTGTTTAGGCCGTCCGTCACTAGTCGTGAACGTATGGACAATGATGATTTGATCGAGCCTATCAAAAGACAAATTTTGAGCAAGAACATTGAGACTGGAATAATTGGCACCGACAAGAAATTCAGGTAAGCTTCGTTGTCCATCCTCATTAAGCTTGTGGATGGTCTTGCGCTTGATGTGAATCGGTCTTGGTTTGGGTTGATATTCCAACTTGCATAAATTTCACATTTATAAACTATTTTTCAAGCGGATATAAACTGGTCATGTGATTGCATGTTTTAAGATTTTTGGGAGAACGTCTCTACATCACCATTCTCCATTTTTTTTTTTTTATAGATTTTGCTAGGCTGCTATTTAAGGCCTTTGTTGCACCAAGTTGGCTTTTGTAAATCGATTTGATTCTGTTCTATAGTAGCATATGTATACTTTATTGCCCTTTGTTTTGTATAGCTGGTAATAATAAGTTGCCAAATTTAAGTTCACTTTGTTACTGAAAGTATGTGCATCCATTTTGTGTATTTTTAGGCTGCATTTGTGGATTTTATTTAGGACAAAATTTAGTTACAAAATTGGTTGTAGCCTAAGGCGACAAAATTGGTTGTACTCAATATCTTTTTATTGGTAGTGAATTTTGACAAATCCATCATTAGATTACATCTTCTTCTTAGATCCTCCATACTTACAAAATTTCTAAAAAATTAAAGAATAATAGTTATGTCATTAATAAATTGTTTATGTGGTTCCCAAACCCAATGGCACTTCCTGTGCAAGGATTGGGCTTCCAATTTATTTGTTAGTGGGTATCCCTGAACTCCTACTATGGCAAGTTTCAAATACTACCTTGACAGCCCAACTATATAACCCTCATACCTCTCGTGCTTAATTCCCTCTCTTCCTTGGTATCTTTCTTCTCATGTTCACTCCTATTTCTCACACCCCAATTTTTACCAACCAACCCCTTTTTGCCCTCCTACCTTCCCTTTTATAGCCTCTCCTTAGTGGGGACCCAAATAATTACCTTTCCATCTTTTCCCATGTGGTCCCCACCTCTGTCCAAAATCCTTAGTAACTTGGTCAATTCTAAGGACGTTCTTAAAACTTGCACCTGAAGCCGAATGGCGCTCGGTAGCGGATTCCCCCAAGGCACTAACAACGTTTGAGAACCGATCCAAGTATTGACTGTTACCCCTTCAGTCATCCCCAACCCATTCATTGATACTGGGTCGAGCCCAGTCCAATAACAATAGGCCACTACCAAACACTGATCCTATGTCTCTATGATATTCCTACTTGTCTGGGCCCATCCTAACAACAATGGGCCAACACCGGCCACTGATCCCATGTCCCTACAGTTTAAATTGCAAATTTTTGTAATTTAAAATTATGTATAAAATATAAGCTTATAGATCATATAGTAAATAATATCCGATTGACACAAAATTTGACATGTGTATTAAGAGCGTAAAAAATATGCAATTCAACAATTAGGATTTTAAAATATGTAGTAATGTTTATTTAATCAAATAAGGTTATAGGCCTAAGCTACAACTTGTTTTGTAGCTAAATTTTGTCCTTTTATTTAATCCCAGTACTCTTAGCATGTTTTTAGCTGGCTACTTTTTAAGGAGTTTGTTGCAGTAAATTTGTCTTCTCACATTCTGCTTGTAAGTGTTTTATATTTCCCTTAATCATGATAGTATCCTTTATTAAAATTATTTTATGAATATTGGTGCTCAACAGTTTTTTTTTTTTTTAAGGTAATTTCTTCCTCCTTTTATACTTGAAATTAAGGGGTATTTTTTCATTTCTTTCCTTTTTTTTACTTCTTGAACTCCGTTTTGGTAAGCAATCCATTGATTTGTCCTTATCGCTGCAAGTTTTTTTTTTTTTTCCCTCCCTCCCTCTTTAAGAGTAATTATCATTGCGAAAATGCTTTGTGCTTTGAGAGTTATCGATAAATTTTAAAAGAATGCATTATTTATTAAAAATATAATGTTAAAAGGGTTAATTGTGCAACTAGAAATTCAAGGACTAACCACATACATATAAATTTAAGGATGAGATTTGGAAAAATCTCTTCGAAATATTGCCATTCAATTGGTTTCTTAAAAGCCATTCTCAAAAAAAAAAAAAAAAAAAAAAAAAAAAAAAAAGGTTTCTTAAAAGCAATTCCTTTCCTTGTTCTTAATTCCTTTTTCACACTTGGTTTGAGAATACGCAACAATATGTACTAAGCCTTATCCACATGTCTTAGCCTTAAATTTTTTTTTTTTTAATTTTTTAAATAATGCTAGAGAAACACCTAACTATACACCCCATTGCTTTCCTTGTGATTGATGCAACTAAAATTTTTTTTTTCAGCAAGTACCCATGGTGGTTTGTTGTGTAAGTGCTAAAATTCATTCTCAAATTAAACCCCACTATTTTGTGAAATTAGTTGTGGGTGGCAGGAAAAAAAAACCATTTTGTACACAACCGTCAACATACTACCACCAATTTGGCAAGTTGTTGCTTCCATTTTTGTAGAGTCCATACTCAAATAACAATAATTGGTGAAATGATTGAATAATATTATTCATAGTCTAATGGAACTGTTAAATGGAGACTTAAGCTGATAAGCATTACAATAAGATTAAAGACCTATCATAAATTACATTTTGGAGTGCAACACCTAATCAACTAATCTGCAAATATTGGGATATACCTCTAGGCAATGAATAGACACCATATGAGGAAAAAAAAAAAAAAAATCTTCTTCTCATTTTAAGTGTTTCTCTTTATCCTCTACTAATTGATGTATGGCAAGGTCTGAATTTTATTTTTCATTTTTCATTTTAAACTTTGGTTATTTCAACCAAAAAAAAACACCTTATGACAACACACACATAATATAAAATGGAACACTCCGAATAGAATCTAGGATTTGTATCAACTACACAGGTGATAGGACTAAAGCCTAATTGCTTATCTTAAGACATGGCTCTTTGTACACCACTCCCCAATCCAGTCCAATTTTAACTTTCAGTTTTTAAAGGTTGGAAGCTAGAAACAGTCTTGTAGCCCAACCTTCCATAACTTGGGGTTGGCCTGATAGGCTTTAGGCCTGGCATCCAAAGATTCAGTGGAACACAAGCAAAAATGTGATGACTTACCCTGGAGTTTCCCTCTCTCTCATCCATCTTGGCACTGGAGGCTGGAGCAGCTTTTGCCACCAGCAGAAAGAAAGATAAGTGGCAGCAACAGATGAACCATGACTACCGCATCTTTATCTCTATCTCCAAGGCTTTTGCTCTCCATATCCAAGCCCAAGCCTTGCAATTTTGTTAACACCCATAATTCCTCTCTACCATTTACCTCAACAACAACCAAAAATACCATTCTTTTACACAACCCAGCTCACAGAATTACTCAGAAAAGCACCCAACTTTGGAGAATCTCTTCTGCCTCTGAAGGTGAAGTAGTTCTACCATCAGAAGCCACCCCACTAGAGAATTCCCAGGAGATAGTGTCAACCAGTGATGATAGTGTCTCCACCATCATATCAACTCTTCTCTTCATTGCTTTTATTGGTCTATCTATTCTCACTATTGGGGTAAAGTCACTTTACAAAAAAGTTCCATTTTTTCATGTGTAATTACTTGCGTTGTTTGTTCTAGTTGCCTATAATTGTGACTCTGCGTTGTGGGTTGTTGCTAAATTGAGTTGGTTTTGGGTCCCAGGTTATCTACATAGCTGTGACAGATTTCTTGCAGAAGAGGGAGAGAGAGAAGTATGAGAAAGAAGAAGCTGCTAACAAGAAAAAGAATGGGAAAAAGAAGAAGGTGAGAGCAAGGGCTGGGCCAAGGGGGTTCGGGCAAAAGATTGATGATGGTGATTATGAATAGAATGTTCAGTGTAAGTTTTTCACTGGCTTTGTATCTCCAGATTGAAATGGGTGTTCTTTAACCTCCTTTTCTTTGACCAAAAGGAATGGGTTTTCTTTGTTCTTTTTACAAAAATTTTATGCTCATTCCGTAAAAGTGAGAGCTTTTGTGTACTGCGTATGACAATCTTATTAATTCAAGCATACATGATGCTCAATCAAAACAATGGAGCTGATTTTGATTAGCCTTCAAGACTTTATGGTTCTTTTAAAAGTTGCAAAAGTATTTGGCATTAATTCCCTACTCTACTCCCACTTGGATATCTAAAGCAACGAACTTTCTGATTTTAGGACATTCTTGCTTAATGGTTTGATTATGAAATATGAATTCAAATACAAGAGATGGAGAGAGCTTGATGCATATGTGATAAAATTTTCTTTGGCCCAGTAGTTGGATGTCCACCTTTATTTTTTGCTCCCCTTCCCTCTTCCTTTGAGAATATCTAGAGTGGATGAAGTTTTTCATATTGGTCAAATTTATTTTTTTTCCTCAAGTTGTGTTAATGTAGTCCCTAAAGTTGGTGGTTTAGTGTTCTAAACTATGTGATTAATTAAATCCTCTTTTATCTCTTCGGGTCTGAGGACTCTCCATAAAGAAAATCTACATTCAGTAATAGAAAAAAAAATCTATTTTGCATCATATTTGGAAGAGCCGAAAAGGTAATATCAAGGGTTGCACTTCCTTGTGAAACTTAATCTAGCATCTTACAACACAATGTGACAACAACCATACACTACCGATGTCTGCATTCAAGGCATCCCTCTGGCTCTGTCTCAAGATGGAATGATGAGTGACGGTCATCCTCACTTCATCTTGCTCATTGCCAACAATCTGCACATGTTCCAAATTTAGTGGTTGCAACTTGCAACTAACCATGAGGATTGAACTTTTTGTGAGACTTAATCTTAATCCAATACTAATGACACGAGTTGACAACAGCCATATATCACATGTATCTACGTTTTGGATGGCATGCCTCTCTTGTAAAAGTATTCACATGTTAAAATTTGGTGAGGATCTTCACTTTGCATCGAATTCAATTATGTGGATACATGTGTGAGTGAAATCTCATATTGAATAAAAATGTCAAGAGTGAATAGTTAATACTTAATATAAACAAAGTTGAGCCCAAACTCAGAGATTTGATATCTTTGCTATGGGGCCTAGGCCCTAGAGTGTGTAAGGGCCTTATCACATACACTTTTCCAACCATTCTTTTAACATATTGATTTGCTCTTTGAATTTTTGTTATCAATTAAAAAGGAAATGCCTCTTAGGTTGTTCTTGAACCTTTGCGTGTGAAAGTGCGTCCAACACAAAGATCAATGCTATAGTTTCATCATAGGGGTTGTTCGGTCTAAGAACTGTTAAGTGACTAGCTTTACTCCCAGTGACATGAATCAACTTTTAAGGGCAACACATTCACCTAACTCTCAGCTCTAAGAGATTGTTCCTAAACTTATTTTAACTTTGTTGATTATTTCCATTAAACTTGTTTTCTTGGCTGAAGATTTTGTGTATTAATAGAAAATATTTCCAACATATTCATCAAAGTGAAATCCTACAACATCTGAAATGACGTACTCCTGGCCTTGGTTTTGCTCCCATGCGGTGGCAGCTCCAGCATTTTTTTTTAGAGGGGTTAATAAGTACTAAGAAGATGAATCATGAGTAAGAGATGAATTTTGCAGTTTATGTGGCTTTTTTATTACAAATTTGTCCATAGTGTTGACAAGAAAACAAAAGATAAACTATAAGTTCATTTGATATATTATTTCTTAATACTATAAACATATTAATTGTTGTTGATAAGATTAAATGGTAGAAATTATCTATTGTTTCTTAATATGTTTAGATCAAATTGGTTTATATATATATATATATATATATATATATATGTAAGGACACGATTTGGTGACGAGCCTAAACAGTATTGGGTTCGTATGTAAAAGGCCCAGACAATATGATTTGTAGAGCGTGGGTGTAAAGAGCTAGATTAACGGTGGTATCTACCTCCAAAATTTTCTTTCAAGCCCATACCATGTTTTCCTTCTCATTTGTTGGTATAATCAACGTCTTTTCTTAAATCCCTAGTGTTACTCTCTCTCCCTCTCTTCTTCCTTCTTTCTCTTCAGTTTTGTGTGTGTTCTCCTTTTTTTTCTCGATCCTCTTCTTCATGTTCCTCTTTTAGTTTATATACTCCCCTTCGCAATCCATCTTCACCGAACACGTGTAGATTGTGCCCGGGGGATTTCTTTCTGTCCCATCTGGCGCCTCCTGGAACTTCCTATGGGCAGCTGTAAGGCTGCTTTCCTGCTGCTCAGGTATCACCTCCACATTAATGCGGCCAGAGAGTTGGTTGAGAGGTCATTAATGCGGAGGCAGCTATAGTTTCAGATATTTGTTGGCCTTATCTCTTTCATCTTTAGTCGGCTACTCTACCCTTGAGATGACCTACTTCTGAGGTCTGATCGTGGTGATACCACGTCCTGATCGTCGTCCTCGGACGCGATCGTCCTCGGACGCATACTGCCGAGGAGGATGGCGTCCTCGGACGGGTGCACGACCTCGGATGGGCCACTGGCCCAACAATCCTCAACCAATTCTGAATCCTATGGGCCTATCGACCGAATGATCCCCACATATATATATATATATATATATATATATATATATAAAAGCTAAGATATTGTCAAGGGAATTATATTCAAGTTTATTTTAATTTTAATTTTTTTTTTTTTTTTAAAAAGGGTCAGGGGTTCAAATTATTATTTTAAAATTAATATACATAATTCTTTTTTTTTTTTTTGGGCCAGCTCAGGGGGTTCATCCCCTAAGCTTCACTTGCCGCTGCCCATTGGCTTTGCCATAATAAGGATTAGAAGGAATACAGTGGTGGAGGACTGGTGATTGGATTGGAATATGACTATCTATAATAGAATATCTCTGCCTTTTGCTGTTGACATTGAACTTTCTGTCGGTTGGACAAACTCAAATGCTCTGTCAGCATGAAAACAATTGATGTAATGCCAGAAGAAATCTGCTACAAGGGTAGAAGCTTTTAGTCAATCAAAGTGCTTCAGAACTGCATGTGTAAAATCCTAAACCACAAGACAGGCAGCAAGGACTTTCATAAAATTTGAGATAGGGGTTGGCATGATTGGTTGCATCCAATGGGTCCTCTTCATCCCAGATTCTGTTTTAGGGTGATATGCGATGCAGCTAGCAATGTTGATGCAAAGATCTCTATTATTCTAATTTCTAAGGAGAAAGGATTGGATTTGGTCCCCTACTCAATCAAAGGACTTAGTAGAGAGATTCAGAGTCAGCTGCATCCACCTAGCTGATGAGGATAAAACAATCTAGTGTATAGATGGAATTTAGTTTGGCTCTCTACAACAATTCCTTGGCATGCCTTTATTCTGCGGTTGGCCTTTAAAATAGGCTTCCAACCGGAGATAGACAACTGCAATGGGGAGATCATGGTGATGCATTGTGTATTTTATAGAAAGTACATTGAACACAAGAATCATATTTTCTTTAGGTGGGGTCTTCTCTAGTAGAATATGGAAAGCCTTTATGACCAAGTCCTTGATTGATAACCCAGTAATAGAGTGGGACAGATTGGTGGCTTGAACTTGCAAAATTTGAGAGGAAAGGATATTAGTGCTGTGATTTGTAGGCTGGTTTATGAGAGCAGCTTTTTGTAAAATCTGGTGTCAAAGAAATGCGAGAATTTTTGGGGGCAAAATCCTAAATGAA
Organism: Quercus lobata; assembly: GCF_001633185.2. Taxonomy (NCBI): domain Eukaryota; kingdom Viridiplantae; phylum Streptophyta; class Magnoliopsida; order Fagales; family Fagaceae; genus Quercus; species Quercus lobata. The sequence goes on from NC_044904.1 coordinate 30,633,621, forward strand.
TAAAGCCAAATACAGCATATTTGTTGGGAAAACAGGAACAGGCATTGTGGTTCTGTTTTGAAGTGTCTTTTGGGAGGTTGTGTTCTGTTGATTGTTTTGCTGAGTTGGGTAGTATTTTGGTTTTCTTTTGTGTTGCAGCTTTGTACTGCTTTTTGGGCTGTATTTTGTTCTTTCTATGAGTTGTAGCTTTGATTTGTTGTTTATTCTTCTTTTGTGTTTTAATGAAAGTGAGCTGTTCATCAAAAAAAAAACCTAGAGTTTTCGTAGGAAACACTAGAGAATTTCAATGGAACTACGAGACTCTTGACGTTAAATAATGATCCAATTAGCTTCTACAAATTTGAGAGAATGAACAGTGCTTGCTTATCTGGCCACTCATGGCCGGTTGGACAAATAAAAATTGTTAATATGAGAACATGATCCCTGCAAAATTGGCTAATATGAACCCACTAACCAAGTGATTTACCAATAAACGACCAACTTGGCAGAATGACTAACTAAATTTTGTATTACACAAAAAATATAGTTTTTTTTTTTTTTTGGCAGACAATCTGCAAATAATTTAGAAATTCCATTTAGGTCAATCAGCAACTTAAAAGTAATCAAGGTCTCCTAAATCTTAAGTTTTGCATGGACACCCGAAACTCATTTTAGCATTATACTTTGATTGAGAAACTTTACGTGAAAACATAGGATTGGTCCATAAAATTTGAAAAATTCTTTATTAGTCTTCAAAAAATTATAATCACGCTTGGTCAACCTCCGGAAGCCTTGTTCATAACGAAACCCCAAAAATGGCTATCACATTTTGCAACGTCATAAAAAATTTAATGGAAAGGATATGAAGGACTAACTTGATACGTTTATAATTTTTTAAAGACTAAAAAAATTCAACTTTCAAGAACTAAAATACAATTTTTGACCCATTTTAGATTTTAATGTATATTTTTACCACAAACTTTATCACCAATATACACATTTTTAATGTTGGCTTCAGAAATTGTCAATTGTTATATAGCCTAGTGGCATTTTGTATCTTCAAATATGGTCAAAATCACGGTTGCTTAAGGCCTCAACTTACAGTTAGCACTTAGCACACAATTGCAGGGACAAAAATCAATAAAGTTACATTTGCATACTTGAATTTAGATTTGGATTTTAAATCATAAATACCTTGATTCTAAAAAATTAGATTTTGAAATTCTTTATTTGAATCTGTTTTATATACATCGGAGTACTTGAAATTTAGAATTTTAAATTCTATGTTTGGATATTCTATAACCTATAAATTATGATTTAAATTGTTATGCTCTATTTGTTTTGAAGTGAAACATTTTTCAGAAATTTTTTTCCAATTTTCAAGTGTTTGTTTACCAGTAAAAAAAATATTGGTAAACTTGTGAAATATTTTTGGTTAACCGTAAAATCATTTATAAAAAGTTGTAAAACGTTTTATCTTTGATTTTTAAAACTTGATAAAAGATTTTACAAAAACACATTATGCTTTCCCTCCCCCTATCTAGTGGCTAAGTCATTGATCCAATGGGCTAGGCAATCAGTGTAGATGGTTTGGTGGCCGAAGTTGTCCTTTTGATGACTAGTGCCAGCTATCTAATCACTAGAGACATCATTCCAACGGCCAGAGCAGCTCTTCCAATGACCAAAGCCGCATTTTGATGATCAATGTCAACAGTACGATCACCGAAGTCATTGCTCCAATGCACTCTTCAAAGCCTATCGTCATTCTGATGCACTCACTGAAGCCTCTATTCTAACAACTGGTGTCAACAATTTGATCATTGGAGAGACGAGGTAATCGAAGCCTCCGTTCCAACAATCGATATCGTTGTTCCGATTGCCATTCCGAAAGTCCAATCACTAGAATTCCAGCACCAACGGCTATGCCAACGATTTTGTGGTTTGTTTAAAAAAATTTACATGTTACACCCAAACACTTAAAAATATTTTACTAAAAACGTGTTTTACATGTAAAATATTTTACTTCAAAACAAACATAACAAAATCTCTTTTTTACTTCCTCATTAATCAATAATAATAATAATAATAATAATAATAATAATGTTTATGCTATTAATAACTTCACTCATTTCCTTATAACATTATAATTATAATATATCATTATTATCTTGCTAGTTTATTTCCTACATAGACAACATGGTTGAATACTCACATTGTTTGGAAATAGTTTGAATTAGCTCCATCATATACGATCAACTTTTAACAGTGTAATACTTGTAATTTGATGAAATGACCATGTATATTAATAAAGATTGAAACTGCATAACAAATGCAATAATAAAGTATTAAACAAAACAAAACCAGAGAGAGAGAGAGAGAGAGAGAGAGAGAGAGAGAGTCAGAGAGATGGGGTTGGAGTGTTGGACTTCAGCACTGACTTGTGAACTTTGTCTTAGGCTGGAATACATGAGTTAGGTGGTCAGGTTTAATTAAAGGTATGATCCCTCCCCATTGTTGAATCACTTTCTTTCACTGTCGCTATAAACCAATTTGTCACCAACAGCGCCAACAAACCCAAATTAAGAATTCACCAAAAAGAAAATCAAAACCCATTAGATTTGGGCAACCTCTATTCCAAGGTGACTTGGCCTCCTTCGATTTCTTCTAAGAAGCTTCAACCAGAGGTCATGTGGTAACCCTTTTGAGAATCTTTGTGCCCTAATGAGCTTTTTGTTACAAGCGAAGGGTTTAAAAATAGGTCTAAACTCCCAGTAGCCTCACCCCCAGGTTGGGGTCTAAAGCATACCCGAATCATTGAAGGTCTTCAGCTCGAGCCAAACCCCCAATGATAATGTTATGAAAGGCCTCGTTAAGGACCTGAATGTTGTGGTTGGACTCGATGTAAAGGCCTAGAAATTTGGGGTGGGGGAGAGGGGCCATTTCTTTGTGAATACTAGACAAAGTCAAATCGACAAAGCGAGCCGACTTGGTCTGAGTTGAGTGTGGCAACAAAGTCATGGTTTGTGTCAATGCATGCTTAATAGAGAGAGCGGAGTCAAAGAGGGAATGGAACTGAGCAAGAGTACCTGTCGTGGTGGTTGGCGTAGGAGGATTTTTGAAATTTGTAAGGCTGTGAATTTATTTGCAACCAATGGATTTGTTGTCTTAGAATCCTAGTTGTATTTGGCCCAAATTCAAGTCCACATGGTCCAAATCTTGCCATCCAAACGGACCACAAGTAAATTTAATTCTATGAGCACGCCCTTGTAGTATTCAAGTAAATTTAATCCATATGAGCAAGCCTTCGAGCATATTCATCCATGGTACAAAAAATCAAACTAGGAATACTTCATATACTTGACAAGTAACAAGATTGAACTTAGCCAACTCAAAGAAAGAGCACGTGACAAAAAATATTGAAGACATGAAATGAACGGAATTAACATCAAAGCTATATTGCAGAAAATAGACTAGAAGAAGATACGTGATTGCATGAGAAAATTGTGCTTATAATCAAAGAAAAAACGTCAATAACCATACATCAAAAATATCCCTGGCCTCAACCTAAACATAAACAGCTCTCCACATGGCAACATTTGTACAGTCGCGTTAACTTAAAATCTACCTCACCATTCAATAATTTTTACACCCTTAAAAAACTTGTATAGTCATTTTGTCTCCTCTGCAGGGGGATCAGGTGCATTCAACATCTGAGCCTCGGCTTGCTTGATTTTATGTATATAAACCTTAAAACTACATAATGTACAGTTTTGCCGTACAAGCAACAACTTTATTTCCAATCGGCCCACACCTATCACAAATGACAGGTAGAGTAGTAGTAGCTCTAGACATGGGGGGTGAAAGAGAGGAAAAGAGGAAGCTCACACTGGCCTCAGTTAGCTGTACAGAACTTTTTCCTACGCTGCCTAAGCAGGGTGTGGAGACTGAGCTGCAATTCTCCTTTCTGCAATCAATTTAATTGACCGGTTAGCAAGCTATTTCATTATGGAAGAATCGTAGGATCAACAGACAACAATCTTTTAAAGCAGATGATTATAAATAAATAGATAAAAGCTAAAAGCAATATGACATTCATGTTGCATATATAACAACATTTGAAAGCCCATGTGTCTTTTGAAACTCAACAATGACACATAAATCATAATGATATAGCACAAAATTTAGAGGGTCAAACCACAAAAGAGTTAAGACATGCTCAATGAGTTGATTCCCTATATTAAACAAAGGGATCATTAGTATATCTACTGCAGTGAAACCTTGATCTCTTCTTGTTGGGTGGTAAATTCCAACGATGCATTTATACAAATGGTCCACTTAGAATGAAACCTTTTTTTTGGGGTCATAAAACTCATACAAGGCAGAAAATTTGTTCCCTACAGATAGAAAAGTTGGACATAAGAACGGATGTCTCTATACCTACACATCCAAGCAGTGAACCAATAGGAGTACAAAGAGGAACTATTGGTCTAAGAACCAGGGAGCATCGTAAGAAACCTCAGAATGTGAGATCAGCAAGGTAGCTCAAGAAAACACTTGTTACAGTTTGCTTACTGGGTGTGGGAAAAATTATAGAAATTCTAACATGTACCTGTATGTACATGCATGCAAGCCAACACAAATACATATAAAAGTATCTAAATCTACATACATGCATAGAAGTACAAACTCATATATATATATAACAAGGGAAGAATGAATGAATACCCCCGGCAGCAACAAGTTTCTCTACACGTGCAACAATATGCTTTCCGTAAGTGTATTTTTTCAATGCACTCAAATGAACTTTAATACGTGAGAGGATCAGCTCACGCTGCTGGTCATCACAAGTCTCCAGAACTTTTTGAACAACGTAGTTTGCGAATTGATCTTTCATCATTGCCTGGATAATAAACAAAAGATAACAATAATGAAAAGACAACCAGTGTAAATGGCAAGCAACAGACCATAAAATAAAGATTAAGACAGATAAGCCTGATAACTAGTTAACCATCATATCATGGCATCTACAGATCTATTTTTTTTCATTCTCAAAAAGGTGTGAACCAAAGCTCAGAACTAAAAAAATCTCTTGCTTCACATTCTATAAAATATCATCTTCTGGAATCCACAAGACTATAGAACAGTATCTTTTTGCAAGTTTACAGTGAAACTGCAGTTGCAGCTGCAAGAAGATCAGGTCCCACCACATTATCATTTTACATGTCAAAGGGCTTACATACCCTCTCTAAAAGCTCCCACATTTTGATTAGAAGACACTGAAGGTCAGGCCTACACAAAAACTCAATGTTTCAACACTAAGGCATACCTGAAGCGGCTCATTTTCATCGGTAGAGCCAAGCATCTCATTCACTAGTAACAGGCGTTCAGAAGGACCACCAAAAGTCAAACACTTCTCCACAACATTGGAGGCAAACTTCTGCTGACTCATTTGAACTATCTTTCCAGCTAATTCTTTAATAATAGCAGAACGCTCATGAGGCTTTCCATGCTCCAGCACATGCTGTTAGAGAAACCAAAATTGCAAAAGATCAATTAAGGAAGCATCCCCAAATAATGAAATAGATTATACGAACTAATGAACTGAAGACACATTTAGAACATCCAAAATTCAGAGCTGGGACTCGAAAGCAGCATTAATACAAAGAACATTTGGATTGTTCATTCATGAAATGAAACAAAAGGAGCTGAAATCTGAGACACAAATGTAGATGACAATCAAACCTCTAAGAGCAGAGTTCCACATCAGAACTCTTCTATGCCAAACAAGCAATGTTATTAGCACAGATTGTGGTCTCAAGTCCAATTGACACTAAAAGTAAAAGATGGGAAAGAGAACCATAATGTTTTTGAATAAAGAACAAGGAAGACAGAGAAGCAACAGTGTTAACTAACAGAGTGGAACTTTGGGAACATAAACTTTAATTTCTAAGAATTAGAAAAACAAAGTACTGGAAAAGCATGCTGGCAGGCAGTGAAAAAGGAAATAACACACTTGAATGACCTAACAGTAGTTAGGATGGTGCTTAATAATGAGAACCAGGATTACCAGATCCAACCATATCAAGAAAGCCCGCATCCTGTTAAACACATGAATCCTATAGCCCAAAATACAAGACAGAACATGATATCATAATTTATATTGCCCTCATAATAATAACTACCGCACATATGGGTCCAAGCAGAAAGTATTCAGGAAAGATGATTATCAACCTGAACAACATAATTGCCATACTGATCTTGTGCCAACATGCTAACTGCACCTAAAATTTCATCCATAACTTTACTCTGCGTTTTTGGGTCGTTGCAGTGCTCTAGTACTCTCTGCAAGACAATGTCAGAGCATACAGTTCTTAACAGTTCAAATGAAATAATCAAAACTAGAACTAACAGCAAAAATTTTCTCAACCTGTATAACACGACAACCATATGGATGGGTGGAGAGGGTGACAACTTGATCAAAAAATGTTGAGACAATAAAGTGTATAGCATCTTCAGGAACACATTCAATACATTTCTGGATGACATGGTTCCCATTCTGATCACGTACACAGCGCATGACCTGACCTTCAAGTTCTTGGACCATTGTGATCTTCTGATCCAGATCAACAACTTCAATAGCCTGAACAGTTCAACAAAGCCGATTACTGCAACAACCTTCTTTGAGGAAAAAAAACTCATATTTTAGTCATTAGCCCTAAGAAGATTGGGAAAAGATACAGTAGTTATCAACATAGGGTCCGTTTGCATTAAACTTATTGTTGCTGAAACTGAAAACTGAAAACACTGTAGCAAAATAATTTTTAAATGTGTGAATAGCGTCGTGAGACCCGTAAACAGTGCATGAACAGTGCATGAACAGTGTTTTTTCTCATGAACAGTAACTTTTGTCTCTCCCTTAAATGTGTGAAAGCAAAAAAAAAAAAAAAAAAAAAAAAAAAAGAGGAAAACACGATGCAGGATTCAGCGGAAACGCTGAATCTCCAAACCCACACATAAACTAAATTTGTGTCAAAGTAACTATTTTTCATGCCTGACACAATAAAAGAATTGTACCATAATTTCAAAGATTCAATCTCTTAAATTGACCAGAAAATGGAGTCCACAGAAACTATCAGAAAAAATTATTATTCCCAAACTACCAGAACAAAATATTTCAGTCAAACCAATGAAAGATGACGGAAAGTTTTAGCAGAACGCTGCAGAGCATAAAAGATAGAGATCCATATATGAAAAATGCTGGGCACAAAATAAAAACACCAAAACATTGTTACAAAATAATTGATACCTTCTGGATCACTCGACAACCATACATTTGAAGGCTCAGTGTAAGTACATGGCTGAAAAGCTTGTTGGCCAATTCTCTTCTCTGGGATGGAAGTCCATGCTCAAAAAACTGCATTCAACAACTGTGTTAGTTAAAGCAAATACACTAGACTAGAGGGTATTGAAATAACAACTATAAATTTAAAAAAAAAAAAAAATAGTGCAGGTTACCTTCTGAACAACATAATTACCAAACACATCAGTCATTAAAGCAAGAGCTTGGGGCATGATTTCCTGATAAACCATGTTTTTTTCTTCTGTTGTGGCTGTTTCAAGTTTCTGTTGAATAAATCGGCTCCCATACTGATCCGCACTGCTCATAAAAGATGTAAAACCACAAAAATCAACTTTGGATGGTAATAAAATAATGGAGTACAACAAATCAACTAGTATTACATACCTGAATTCAACAACGTGACCAGCAATTTCAGAAAGTTCAAAACACTTTGTTTTATTGCTCTTAAACTCTTCTAAAAGTGAGGATGCAAAGCTTTCATCGATGTTAGCTGGATCCAGGTGCCAAGGTCCCATGATGCCCCCAGCTAAGTTCCTCATGCCAGTAGGAAGACGCATAGGACTTCCAGTCCCAACTGGAGAGTTTGGCATAACAGAACCTGCCATAGGACTTCCAGGATAAGACATGCCGACACCGAATGCAGGATTTCCATAATAACCATGATGATTAGAGACACCAGATTTACTTCCCAATGGAACACTGTACTGAGACTTCTGAGGGGATAGCATAGCCCCAATATAAGCTTTCTGCAGCTCGAGTAAATTCATGTATGAGTTACCTAAGTAGTTCCTATCCATAGATGGGTCATTAAGAGCAGCAAGCTGTGCAGCATAATCAGATGTCCTCAAGTACTGATACATAGGATCAACAAATGGCGCTTGAACAGCATTCCCTGCCATTTGGTTACCCATTCTACCAAGATTATGTACTTCAGATGCAGCAGCTCCAGAGGGCAAACCTCCTCCAAGAACTCTTGAGTCCATCCCAGGGGCTGCCATAGCAGAAGCTGCAGCAACATTTTCATACAAGGGTGGAAGATTACCAGTTCCAAGTTGGTTAGCCATCATGGACGCCAGTGATGGATTTACAGAATAACCATAGTTAATAAATGACGAATTTGTACCATCGACATACTGATATGAAGCAGCCAATCCACCTCCACCATTAGTAGATCCTTTTAGGTACGAATTGCTAGAAGGAAGAGCAGATTTTTGCATTTCAGCCTGCCTATCTGAGGAGGGGATTTTCAGGTCTGACCCATTGTTCTTTCCCAAATCAGAGTAAGATACTTTAGCAGATTGAGGAACAGAAGGCATATGCAAATGCCCAGATTCTGACTTTTTAAGGTAAGAATGTTGCTTAATATGATTCTGACTCCCTTGCAGACCAAATAGATAATTTTGTTGACTCTCTACTTCCTGTTCAAGCTGTGATGGAAGATGATTTTCATCATCCAGCACACCATTTGTTGACAAGTTCATGCCAGATAAAGCAGCTACCAGATCTGCAGACTCATTAATGCCAGATGAGACACCATTAAATGAGTTTGGACTAGCGATGACTTTCTTTTCCGATGTGCCAACTCTGCCTCCTCCAATAGGAGTAAGGCAAGGGCTAGGAGCCCTAGCAACATGTTGGGGATCTGGAGTGGTGCTTCTTGACAAGGAAGCACCTAGAACAGCAGCATAAGAATATGAAGAAGGAGGGCCCATATTTTGGACAGAAGATGAGCTCTGACCATTTGTACCTGATCGCAAAGCATCAGAATTTTTCAGTTCACCACGCAAATGAGCTAGCTCAGCTTCAGCAGATCCTAATGTCTCAACATTCTCATCAAAAGCATTACGACTGGCTGGACGAGAAGGATGCCCAGTGACAGGAGATGAACGCCCCATGTCATCCTGCACAGGTACTAATTCTTAATGCCACAGGAAAAAATTTAAGGGGAAGTCAAGAGAAAAAAAATTCAAACCAGGAATAGCAACTGCGTCAATGTAAATGGTAGGCCAAATTTGATAATAGTAAGAAAGATAGACATGCAGACAAGACCAAAACTAAAAGCATATGTCTTCAGAACAAAACTAATGAAACGCTAGTTAAACAACACTATAACAATAAACATGGAGAAGAGAAAGGTCATATCTTAAGCAATAGGAGATTAAAGGGTATTAATATAAAATTCACAAATAACAATCATATCGAAGATAAAGGATGACATTCTTTTGTAGATATGAAAGTGCAAAGTAATCAAAAGAGCAGCCAGCTTAAAAATTGGAACCTAATACTCACAAGCTTACCTGAGACAGACTAAAATAGGTGTAATGAGTTTAAATAGACACCTAATATGAAGGCATAAAAACTGGTGAGGATGAACATATGGCTCTACATATCTCAAGAACTCAAGTCAACGATGTAGACTGAGCAACCATTGGATATCAAAATCATATGATACCCTAATCAGTATTCATATTAATCCCAAAAACATGTAGACTGAATTACACAAAAATGATAAAGTCCGATCAAGAAAATAGCAGGAGAATAATCTGCAGGTGCAAAGTACTTTGATAATCAATCAATAAATAACTGCACAAAAACAAAAATATACCAACAAGCACAGTTCAAACAAAAATATTAACTTTTAAGCACAACCAAAGAAGGAAAATCACCTGAAAGATTTCAGCAAGACTCTTTTGTTTGCTCCCCAGCCCTAAACCCGGCAAACCAATCAGTCCATCACCACCCCACTCAGCAGAACCACGGCCTTTGTCCGACTCAACCTCACTGTCTCCTCTCCTCGTGTTGAAGCCCGGCGGCATTGAAAACAACGACCTGCCACTGCCACCGCCACCGCCACCATCATCGCCCCTATTTACTTTCCTCCTATCTCCAATCCCACCCAACACCGAACTCCCACCTTTCAACCTCTGCGTATACCTCCAGTCCTCCTTTGAAAGCAAAGGAGGCGGAAGCCGCGGATTCAGATTCACATTCGAGTAATAGTACGAAAGATAAGCTGGATCAGACCTAAGTTCATCCTCAGACACAAAGCCATTCCCATTCTTACTTTCAGAAAACTCCGAAAACACGGCACTACCACCGCCACCGCCACCGTCACCTCCCCCGCCGCCACCACCAAATAACCCACCAACAGCACTCAATGATCCCTCCACAGTTGGAGGAGCTGAACCACTTCTATAAATATTAAGCTCACGCTCACGATCATCAGCCTCTTGCCTACTACGCTGTTGCTCACGTAGCAACATACCTATCTCCTTCTCCAACTCATCCCCAAACGAACCATCGTTACCTCCAAGCATTGGTCTTCTCCCCAATTCACTCAACATTCTTTCAAAACCTCAAGTTGATCATCTCCGCCTAACACTCACTATTAACCAAAACTAATCAATACCCACTTCCTAAAACCGAAGGCTAAACCCTAAAACGCCCTCAAAATCAAAACTTTTCACACCAAAACTGATAACCCCCTAAACCCTATATATACAGCTCCAAGAATCCTAATCTTGCTTTCTTTTAAGCTAATCAAACCCCAAAATTTTCAAAACCCAAATACCCTTTACAAAGCCTAATCACAATCAAAAACTTACCCACCTCAGGAATCTGATCACTGAAAACAAATTTGATTTCCCACAACATGTTTTCATGGTTTCAGCAAAACCAAACAAATTGAAATCAAATTTAGAGAACCAAAAAAAAAAAAACAGTGTGGAAACTGAGGAGTGGTTAAGAGAGATATATATAAGACAAAGAGAGAGTAGGAAAGCAGTGGAGGCTGAGATCAATCAGGCGGCGATTGGTTCTTACAAGAACCCTTAGGGTTTTGTTCCACGATTAAATACACTCATATACTACTAAATTCTTTTCCTTTTTTGGTTTTTCTTTTCTTTTTTTCTTTTTTTTGTATATATCTCAATATTTGATTTTTAATTTTTATTTTTTTTAATTTATAATTTTCCTAAAGATTAGGGTAATTGACCAAGTGATAACCGACTGATGTAGGGATTTTTGTGAAGACTGAAATTGATGCTTTGGTTTTTTTTTTTTTTTTTGCTAGTGTTCCAAAACTGACACGTAAGTGCCTTAGATGCGGTGCTTTAAGAAGGGTTATTAATTACATATAGTAAAAATGTGGAATTATAGGTAAAAAGTTTGTGTCACAACTCAATAATTCTCAAAAAAACAAAAAACAAAAAAACTCAATAATTTCTCAACTGCTCCACTTTGGTTGGTTTTGAATTTCATCTGTGGATGATTTCCGAGTTCTTTGCTTGTGTGGGGATATATTAAGAACAAAGTCTCTGTGCCAACAGACATATCATGTCATCTATGTAACACCTTTGTAACAAGTAACATCACATGAGTGAGTGTAATTTAATGTAATTCAATCCCACATGATATTTATTTATTAGATTTTTACAAGGCATGTTTGTGACAAGAGGTAGGTATTTTTTTAAGGACAAAATTTAAATACAGTACTTAAATGTTGTTTCTTAAATTTTCCTTCTAAAATTCGGCTATGTGGCTTTTTTTCCTCATAGAATGGAAGTGTATTTTAGTTAAGTACAAACACATGACTGAATCTTAAGAGAGGAAACTTAAGGAACAACATATAAATACTGTACCTAAGTTTTGCCATTTTTTATATATACATCATCAATAGATTGGGTGTGAGATTTGATCTTTGAATGTTTCCGTTGAAAATATTAAGAGATGTCAATTAAGATACAAGTCTTGACACAAGAGATAATTTTATAAGTTCCGTTTGTTTTAAAATAAAATACTTTCTTACTTTCAAACGTTTGTTTACATGTATGTTAAAAGCTAGGGAAGTGATCACAACGGACATGCTTTGGTGTGTGGGTGATGGTAAGAGTATCAAGATCTATGCAGATAGGTGGCTACCTAGTACTAGTCCTTCAAAAATTATTTCTCCACAAGTGGACATGGCCGGAGAATGGATAGTTTCTCAGCTGTTGGATTCAAGTACAGGTGGCTGGAATCACCATCTAGTTGAGTCCTTATTTCTTCCCTTTGAGGCACAGTAGATTATGGGCATTCCATTATGCATGTTACGGCAAGAGGATTGTATTATTTGGCCAAGATGTAGCTCACGGATATATTTAGTGAAAACGGGTTATCAAATGCTATGTGAGATGGAAAACAATGAGGGGGCATCGGCTTCTTTGGTGGAAACATCTAGAAATTTTTGGGGGAGTATTTGGAAAATTAAGGGCCTGTTTGGTCATAGTTTTCAAAATTTGTTGTTTAAAAAGATGTGAAAACTGTGGTTTAAAAAGTGTTGTTGAAAAACGTGTTTTTAGTGTGAATAAAACAAACAAAAATGTGTTTGGTATCATGGTTTAAACAACATTTTTCAATTTTCAAAAAATATAAAATATGTGTTTGGTATGTGTGTTTTGAATGATAAAAAAAAGCTGACCAAAGTATGAAATAACATTTTTTTAATCAGGAGAAAGAACATCCATATATTCCCGTTGCTCCTCTCTTTCCTTCTTTATCCCTTCTCTTCCCTGAGAGCAGAAAACCAAACCCATGCATAGTCCTCATCTCCATCAACGCTAAAGAAGATCCACGGCTAGGCTTCACGTTCCTCGGATCTCATCTCCATTGTCAGCACTCCAAGACCCAACAACTAATCGAGCTTCTGTCGTTGTCGAGTCGCCAACCCATCACTCCAAGATCCAGGTTCGAATCTCACTTTCACCTTGCTTATCAATGGGTTTTTTTCTAAAGACCAAACCGTTCCTTCTTCACTCACAGATTTCTCACTTTTTTGGGTTTTTTTTTTTTTTCCTCACCAATCGAGAAAACCCCCAATTTTTCTGTTCTTTGTTTGCTGTTGAAACAATATTTGATTTACCATCCAAACATACATGCCCTACATTCTCGAAATCTTTTAGGTACATTCTCTAAATCTTTGGCTGTTGAAACAATGTTTGATTTACAACCCATTCGATTTTTCATTTTTCTTAACACTCTGTTTGGTTGCTGAGAAAGCTGATTATTAGTTTCATTTTACTGTTAGTTTTAGTTGATTGGGTTTAGTTTAATTATTCATGAATTTAAGCTTGGTGAATTTGATGATTTTGTGGTCGGTTTGACTGAATTTCGTTAGTGAATTTTTACTATTAGTTTTAGTTGATTGGGTTTAGTTAATTATTCATGAATCACACCTGGTGAATTTGATAATTTTGTGGTCGATTTGACTGAATTTCGTTTGTGAATTTTTACTATTAGTTTTAGTTGATTGGGTTTAGTTTAATTATTCATGAATTTAAGCTTGGTGAATTTGATGATTTTGTGGTTGGTTTGACTGAATTTCATTAGTGAATTTTCACTATTAGTTTTAGTTGATTAGGTTTAGTTTAATTATTCATGAATTTAAGCTTGGTGAATTTGATGATTTTTGTGGTCGGTTTCACTGAATTTCGTTGAATTCAATTTGGATATGATGGATATAATGTGGTGCTGTTTAGGCCAATTCCTCAATTATAGTGATGAACAGAAAGGTTTTGTGAGGTTTACTTTTGGTTTTCTCTGTTCTGGTTCTGTGAATGATGGTTTTCTAATTCAAAAATTTGAAAGTTTGGATTAATCTTGCACCGAAAATTGAAAACAGTTATAGGAAATTGCATAGCCATAGGGTCTGCTTGGATATGTTGCTATATTTTTTGTTGCACGAATTAATAGCATGTTCAAATGGCTGTTTAATAGTGTTGATTACGTTCTGTAATGTGTAAGTGAGTAGGTTTATGGTTTCTTCTCGCAAATGTCGAACGCAATGCATGAGGATATTGACGATGGCCTTCGGTTCCGAAATTCCAACTGTTTCTGTGGCTTGAGAGCAAGCGTGAGGATTTCGGATAAACGAAATGAGAACCGATACAGACTATTTCAATGTTGCCTAAAGGATGCATGTGGGTTTTTTCAATGGTGTATTCCTTTGAAGACGCCATTGTCATTTGCGGAGGATTTCCAGTTACTACAAGAAGAGTTGTGTGTATTGCAAGAGGAATTGAGGGTCATGCATGACAAGGTCCACCCCTTAGATCAGACCAAAAAAATGGTCAAGATAATGTTCATTGGATGGTGTTTGTTATGCATTGCACTTGTACTACTGCTAACTATGACAATGGTTTAAACCAAACTGTTATGATGATATCTTGTAACCATATTATCTTATTATGTACTACCGACTCCTCATGAACTTGATGCACTGTGTACTATTTTTGAACAATCTTGAGTCATCCATTTTGCTAGTGCTAGGTATATGTATGGGGCTGACTCTTGACTCTTACAACTGTATGTTATTGACTTAATAGTACTTTTACAATAGTATGTTATTGTCGCATTCCTCTAGCTTTCCTTTTTCCTACATATATATTGTACCAACACAATAGTGAATGCTTAAAATTTAATTTTGTCAAGAAATTGTTAAGTTGTTAAGTTGGAAGCTTCTGTTTAACCAATTGTTGGAATTAATGTTTTAAACAATTGACCAAATTTACTATCTTTTACCAACAATTTCAATCCAAAAAACAGTCTCAAGTTAATTGCCACAGTACCTATAAATAAAAGAAAACCAACAATGTCAACAACAGTTACAGCTTGCGTTATAGACTTTCCAAGAAATACAAATGGTTCATAATTTTTGCATCTCAACTGCTTCATTATATATTGAATTGCCTTCACACAACCTAGAAACTATATTACTAACCTTCATTCAGCACTTTTACTGTATCCCTGAATATAATAATTTCATCACAGTACCTGATAGGGTCTTACACCCTTCTTTCCTTTCAATAGGAATAGAACCATATCAAACCTCAAATAGAGTACTTAGGTGCCTTGATAAGGGAATAATATCTTATAGGACAATCACATAAGATATGACCTCCCTAACAAGAGTGGTCCAATCTCAAGAGATCTTACTAACCACTTGAGAAGCACAAAAGGAACAAACCAAAAGGAAAGAAAAAGCAAAATCCAGTTAAAAATGCAAACATAGCATGATGTCATTGCCTAATGCCTCCATAACTACCATCTATTTTTGTCACAACATATTCTTCAACAAAAACAAGGTTAAAACTTAAAACAGAGTTTGAATACTGTAATATCCATATTTTTTACAGTCTATTCCCAAAAAGCTCAATCACGGTTGCCTATGTAACCTGCCCACATAGCAGCAGTTATCACATCACGATACTCCGACATCGCTCGTTGTGCCCGAGCATTAAAAGCTTCTTCAGTGCCCCCACTGCCTACGCGTGCAGCTCTCGCTACGGTTGCGTCGCTGTTACGCACAAATGATCCTTCCCACATATGGAACATTTCATCCGCCCGGTTATACATGCGGATAAAGTTTTGAAGTGCACAGCAAGCGGTCACAATCAGCCGTTGTCTAGAGAGGGAGAAGGAGTGCATTTCATTCAGAATCGGGAACCTCGCCTTCAACACGCCAAAGCATCGTTCAATCACCATCCGTAATGACAAATGCCTATAATTGAACAACTCTTGTGGGGTAGTAGGCTGCCGGTTCACACCCCGAAACTCTTGGGCATGGTAGCGTGCGGACTTGTGTGGGGAGAGGAATGCACTGCCTATTGCGTACCTCGAGTTAACGAGGTAGTACGATCCTGCAATAAGAGTAATAACCATTGGCAGTTAATGTTACCCAACACAACTATTTTTAAGTGACAATAAAGGAAAAATTGCAAAAGGATCACCATACATAGAAACATAGTTACCATTTATAGAAGTAATGATGCCTATTAGCTGAAGTTTACAGGAAAATTATTTCATAGGATGGGATAAAGGAATGCAACATGAAAAAATAGAAATTTTCTTCTTTAATTTCTCATTCTCTGTCATTCTCTTCTTAGCTGTCTAGTAAGATTATGGCTCACTGTAATTGGAGGTACCTACCCTACTTTCAATTGGAGAGTTTTTAGCTAGCAGCTGAAGTTTACAGGAAAATTATTACATAGGATGGAATAAAGGAATGTAACATGAAAAGACAAATTTTCTGCATTTATTTCTTATTCTATGTCATTCATTGTATTGTCTAATTATTGATATATGCATCTTTATGTATCCTATTCATTGGATGCATCTGCATTTTGATATTGACTAATGGGGTGTCTAAGGAAATGAAACTAAGAGCAGAACTAACAAGCCATCTTGATGCAAGAAGAAGGGTAGCGGCTTCTAGTAACTATAAAAGCCAATTTCTATCGAACATGAGGTCAGTAATTTCAAGTGTTAGATTTTGTAGATATTTGTCTTATGAGGTTATGGTTCAATAATAAAACCTGATGCATTGCAGTCATGAACTGAGGACACCTATGGCTGCAGTAATTGGTTTGTTGGACATTCTCATATGTGATGATTGCCTCATAAATGAACAATATTCAACTGTTACACATATTAGAAAATGCTCAATAGCTCTACTCCGACTTCTTAACAACATATTGGATTTGAGCAAGGTGAGCTATAAAACAAGCCAACTACTGATTTCTATATATTGTGTATCAAAACAAGCTAGAGTATATGTTCATACAGTTACTAAGTGGAGAGAATTAGTTGATCACCTTCTAGTAACTATCGACTGGACAATTGGAAGGAAAAACACCTAGATTTTTATCAGAAGTTAAGAACCACACTTAATCAGATGACAACATGCTTAGTATAATGTTTGTTGAGCGGATTTACCACAATAATTACTTCTTCACTTTCAACTATCGCAACAATATTTTGAATTTATAAGAAACAACTCAAAATCACAAGAGTGACAGAATTTTATTCTACATACTGTAAGTGCAAATTTTTGCAAATCTAATCAGCAATTCTATCAAGTTCATGACATGTAAGTGCAACTCATATATCGAAATTTTGCCAGCCTTAGTTCTGCAGTGCTGCAGCTACAATTATGAAAGCTATCATACTGATGCAGATGCCCAAAGAACAAATCCAAAACCAAATGCACCAAAATTTTTTTTTTACCTCTAGGCGGCCAAGGGAACTCATACTCGGCATGTCCAAGTGCATCCTGCATGACTCGTGAATCATTCGCACTCCCTTCCCATCCAGAATGCACATACGTAAACCGCATGTCGAAGTTGCATGCACACATCACATTTTGGGTGATGTCATTTCATCTATCTATGAATGTGGTGGTCCTACCAGATGGGGCAGAAGCACTTATGTGCGTCCCATCGATGGCCCCCACACATTTCTATTAAAAAAATAGCTAGCTCTAATTATGTAAGAGCAGAATTGATGTGCAATCAGATCTCTATTCTCTATTACAGATTTTTCAGATTTTAATGAATCAAAGCGATAATTTATCTAAGAACTAAAAAAAGAAAAATCAAAGCATACCTCAAACCATGGGTAATATTTCTCATTCCCTTAAAGTGAATGAGGAAGCTCAGCTGCATCAGCGTCGGGTCGGATGATGAGACATCCCAAAGCATGGATAGCACTCAAGGCACGCCAAAATCGCCTTTGAATGGTATCGAGAGAATGTTGGAAGTGGTTGGCAGTTAGCCGGTAGTCAGTGTTGTATCCGACAATAAATAGCACTGTCCTAACGGCCTCCTCAACTGAAACAATACCAGTGTCCTCCTCTAATAGGTGCAGCCGCTTCAACTCATTACACAAGTGCCTAAAAATGGTCTTGTCCATGTAGAATATGTCATAACACACTTGGGGATTCTCTTCTAGTACTTCAATCACATATGACCTCCCACTCAAGATACTATTGCACATAGGTCGCTTCAAGTAGTACTTTTGCACGTACTCTATGCATAGCTGAACGTAGGCTGTGGCAATCTCAAGTTCTACCTCACTATCGTACTCATCTGAATCGGGGTCAGTCATGACTGAATCACGATCTGAATCGGTATCAGCCATAACTGAATCACACATGTGGGCAGCCAAAAGGTTCACATCAGCCACTATAAAGAAGTACATATATATATATGTTGCTATATGTATATATATCTATATTGCTGTATGTATGTATATATATATATATATATATAAGTCAGTATATATATAAATGAGTATATATGGCTGTATGTATATATAAGTGAGTATATATATTTCTGCATAAGTGAGAAAATATAATTCTGCATAGCAAATTTTTTTTTTTTTGAGAAGTGATTCTACATAAGTGAGTATGTATAAATGAGTATGTATATATAAGTAAGTCTATATGTTGCTGGAAGCATTACATACATATATATAGATGTTATTGTGTGTAACAAAGAAATGTTATAAATATATATATATATATATATAGATGTTACTGTGTGTACCATAGAAATTCCATAAAAAACATATCAGATTTTCTAATATATATATATATATATATGTCACCAAACAAAGCAATCCATATAAGAGACGACAACCACAAAACATATTTCTTACATAACTAGCATAGATGTCCAAAGCATTATATAGTAATAATAAAGGAAGGCAGCATACAAACATTGTCCAAAATATTAACATAATACAGTCTTTGCCTATTCACATTAAAGCAAAATAACTAAACTAATTAACTTCCTAGTAGCTCTCTAAACGACACACATTCTCAACCACCCCCACAACTACTGCAATCCACCCCCAATGAACTCAATCCAAGCCCTTCTCCTATCGACCGTCATAGCAAAAAAAGCGACTTTACTCTTGAATTTATAAAGCTCCTACACGACCTTGCAATATCTGACATGATCCACATTGGTGTACTGGTTGAGCAGTGTTACAGCTTGTGTAACTGACTCAGTGTCACCCCCCACACCAGAGTCTCTGGTGTCAATGGACATTTTCCCCCTCCGGTTCCTCATGTCAGTAAACCCCCAAATAGCCTCAGTCATGCTTTCAAGGGAGTGTCATTTCTTCCTTTTTCCACTTGAATGAGATGGTTCAGCTAGCCGCTTTTCAGCTTGCCTCCAGTTTTGGGCTTTACTTGGTGTGGGCAGCTCCTCCACATCA
Source organism: Quercus lobata (assembly GCF_001633185.2). Lineage (NCBI taxonomy): Eukaryota > Viridiplantae > Streptophyta > Magnoliopsida > Fagales > Fagaceae > Quercus > Quercus lobata. The sequence continues at coordinate 30,652,996 of NC_044904.1, forward strand.
TCCACACTATCGGTGTTAACATTGACATAAACCCCTGATGATAGGAAGGCTGCATCTAGCTCTCTCTCTTCGTCACTGTTGGGAGCTAGTTAGGCAGATGAAATTTGGAGGAAACCCATGGCTATGTTTGAATTGAAAAGCCTGCCCAACAGGTTGTAATGTTTCAACCCCTTTTTCTTGAAGTCCTTGAATTTATGATTAACCTATTAACAACCATATATATTGGGTTAGATGACTTATTCATATGAAACCCAATACAAATTAGATGGGTAATTATAATAACCCTATAATAATCATCCACTCTTAGATACCAAAAACAAAAAGAGTAACAGCATTTCCTCAAAATTTAACTTTATATCAAAATCACATTTTTGTTTTCTACAGTAATAAGCCCCTTAGATCAGATTCTATTTCATTCCTAAAAGCATCATCATGAGAAAATGCTACAAAAAAACTATGTCAGCACACTATTTATTAATACACCATTTAATAAACCTCATATTCTTGATATGCAGGGAAAGGTAAACAAAGATACGTATACACTTACAACATAGTGCTGGTCCATATAAACATTTTTGTTTTTGCCTTATCACTATCTTTTTTAGTTGTGAATACATTCAGTGTTTAAAAGATGGGTCATGCTATTATGAACACAAGGTAGATTTCAGCATCATTTTAATTACAACCATAAACTATGCATATAGCTAATTGTAACAAATTTTGTTTGGAGTATGTTAAAGGACTTACCGCAAATGCAGCAGCCCATGCTTCCTCACTGGCCTTCACCGTATTTAAAATGGGGTCCCATCCCATTCCTGTATGTGCGATGAGCTAGGAGAATGTGTGGTATCGACCTTTCATTCGTTGATATTTTTGTGTAAGTTGTGCCTTCTTGTAATTTTTATTCGCGCATTTGTTAAACTCATTCATAACGATTGTCCAAGTTCCAGTCTTGAACTGGCCTTGGGGTATATTCCCTTTAGCGTCCTCTTCTAACAATACATCAATGAAATGTTTCTCGACTACTTCAGGCCACAACTTCCTATCCTTGGCATCAGCTGTTCTCTCTTCCATCTAAATAAATTTTGGTATACTTACATAGACTAGTCATTTGAAATTGTATGATATGGATTAAAAAACATTAACTTCCTACTCACTAAAAGACCCAAGTAGCAGGCATATAAGAGAAACTAAGGTCTAAATTTGGAAATTTTAACATAGATTTTCTGAATTTTAATATAATATAAGCAAGGCCAAGGACCATAAATGGTCATATATGATATGAGAACCCAATAATTGAAAAGCCTGGTATTGAGAGCATCTTTATCCATACATCTACTTACTTTTTGTTGGGATAATGGCCAGCCTTACTGTTTATTTTTTCAAGAAAAAAGAAGGGGGAGGGGGAAGGTAACAAGGGTAAAAATGATCTAATTAGATTATTATACAGCAAGAGAGCCAAAGAACAGTAATCAGCTGCATGTGGACATTCCTATTTGGGCATGGAAACAAGCAGTACTGAACACATTATATGGTTTATGTGTTTGCAACTGCAAAAATATAATTGTTCCTCATTTTATTTTACAAGAAAATTTAATAAAACTAAAGGAAAAATACATAGGTATGCATTGTATACACATCAGCTTATCATACACTTGCAATGGCATTGTATATTTATATAATTGTAAGTGATTATCCCTAAAAAAAAATTATAGTGATGTCAATTTAATTATATCATGGACCCTTTTATTTTTTACCAACTAAAATGATAGTAGAACTAATTCAATCAAAACCTTTGTACAAAAGGCAAGAGGAAATTAGGACAATCTCTATCCATATTATGTACTATATTTGACACTAGCCTCTTATTTTGTCAACACAACGTACATAGAGACTATAATAAATACATATGATATAAGTAGAATTAATTTTTAAAATATTGTATTCCATCAAAACTTAAAATTTTGTCAAATGAAACTTAACATATGTTTACAGTTTACAGTTATACTTACACCTACTGATCTCAAGTTCACATCAGCAACAACACAGAGGCCACAAAATGAAGAGAAAATGCATGACCTAGGTACAAAATTATAACAGAACAAGCAAAAATGATTCACTACCTATGAAATTATAACAATTTACATTTAGGCAGACCTACCAGTAAGGGAACACGGTGAGAGGAGGAAGTAGATGCTCTATATAGCACGAGAGAGGTGGATGAGGATGAGAACGAGGCTTCCATCTGAATGAAGATGTGGGATTAAATAAGCCCTAAGCTGGATTAATGTCAACTGATCTGAGTTAGATTTGGATGTGAAAGAAAGTTGCAACAAGTAATTAAGAAAATTACAAATCTTTACCTAACAAAGCCCTTCAGACTGTGTGAGTTTGGCTTTTTGTTAGCACTAGAGCTTCGTAGGTGAGGAATTATGATTCTGAGAAAGGGGTTAATGTGATTGACTGAGGTTGGTGATGCGGTGTAAACTGAGTGTGTAGAAGACGCGTTTATGATGGGTCGGTGAGGATTTAATGGCGTTGGGTCAGTGAGGGGAGTTATGGAGGTGGAATGGTGCTAGGTCGGTGAGGGGAGTTATGGAGGTAGGTGAGAGTTCTGGGTTGCTCTGACTGACTGTGTGATCTTCGTACCAGGTAGAGAGGATTCGGGCGTGAAGAGATAAGAGTAAAGAAAGGAGACAAACTTGAAAAAAGCTGACCAGGTGGACCCCATAAGAGTGTTCAATTTAATTACCGAAGTGCCACTGAAACTAGTGTTTGTTGTTTAAAATCAGCTCCGAGGTGATTCCAAAAAACTCTGTTCAAACATGGGTTTTTGAACAATATTTTTCAAACAACCCTGAACAGAAATGGTCCACCAAACACGTTTTTTAAATTTTGGACACTAGTGTTCAGTGTTTAAACACTGAACACTATGTTTTGAAATGGGTGACCAAACGGCCCCTAGAGTTCCAAATAAGGCAAAAATTTTCCTGTAGCGTGCTTGTTTTGATGCCCTACCCACAAAAGTAAGCTTGCAGAAAAGAAAAGTGTTGGATAATACATTATGCAGTGAATGTCAGATTGCCCCTGAGGATTCTTTCCATGCCCTTTGGAGTTGCAAAGCCCTTCATCCCGTGTGGTTACCAAACTTTTCTTGGCTTCGAGGTCAATATTCTCAACTAAGATCAGTTTCTGACTTGATGAGTGTTGTCCTTAAGGAATCGGCTAGACTAGATGTGTTTGCAATGGTAGCTTGGTCTGTGTGGTTTCGAAGAAATAAATTCAGATGTAATGAGCAAAGTTTGCCCATTCATAAGGTCTTTGAATCAGCTTCTACATTACTGTCCAAGTTCCAGCAAAAACTCCCTATTCGTGGTCCAAAACCGAAGCTAGCCCTTGCTAGATGGAAGCCCCCAGCCCCAGGTGAGATGAAAGCAAACTTTGCTGGCGTAGTTTTTGTAGATTTAGGAGAAGCAAGAGTCGGTTTTGTTATCTGAAATGAAAATGGAGAAGTCATGGCAGCATTATCCGAGAAAATTGCTCTCCCTTCATCAGTGTAAGTACTGGAAACGGTGGCAACAAGAAGAGCTACTGTGTTTGTAGTGGAGCTTGGTTTTCAACATGTTATTTTTGAAGGCAATGCTGCAGGTGTGATATAAGCTTTGTTTATGAGGGATTTAGTTCTTGCACCAGCTGGTCACTTAGTTAAAGACTTTAGGTCTATAGTGGGTTCCTTAAGAACCTTCTCTCTCTCCCATACTAGAAGGCAAGGTAACAAGGTTGCACATGCCTTAGTAAGGGGAGCTAGATTTTCTTTTCCTTTGCAAGTTGGGATGGAGGATGTTCCACCAAACATTTTACATTATGGGTCTATTTGGATATCGCTTATTTTGCTGAAAACTGAAAATACTGTAGCAAAATAATTTTAAAACGTGAACAGTAGCAAAACACTGTAACAAATAATCTGTCGTGGGTCTTCATTTGTTGGCTGAAACTGCTACAGTACCATGGGTCCCAATTTTAAAATGCAAAATGCTGCAAACGTGCTAGGCAAATGCACGCTATGTTGTTGAAGATTTTCCAACTAAATAAATAAGTCCACTGGGTGTTGACTCTAAAAAAAAAAAAAAAATGGTCAAACTTGTAAAATATTTTCCCTTAATCATAAAATTCTTTATAAAAAGTTGTATAACGTTTTACCTTTAAAATTTGGTAAAATTTTTTTCCAAAAACCCACAAGGTCTCCCCTTATGGTGACTAGGTCGTCAATTCGATGGCTGGGAAGGCAGTCTAGTGGCCCAAGCCGCCATTCTAGAAGTCATCAAGCTATCTTTCTAGTGGTAGTCATTAGCAATCTAGTGGCTGGAGCTGTCGTTTTGACAACTGGTGTGGCAATCCGATCACTAGAGACGCCGTTTTGACGGCTATCATGGGAACCACCATTTTGGCAATTCGGCACTAGCGGCTTTGGTGATTGAGCCACTAGTTTCGGCAATTTACTTGAAAATTTTTATATATCACACAAAAACATTTGAAAATGTTTTACATGTAAAATATTTTACTTTAAAAAAAAAATGGAGCAAAGGGAGCCTTAATGTTCTAGAATTGTGTGTTGTTTTTTTCTTCTTCTAGGGGTAGAATTATTATTATTATTATTATTGTTATTGTAAGGGCAGGTTTTGGATCCTAAACCTAAAAGGTAAAAGGATTAAGGCCCAAAGAGCCCAATATAAAAAATTTGTAGAGAATGGGCTAAAAACTAGGCTTTAATAAATTAGATAACGTTCACAATGGACTAAAGATGGTAAGAAAGCAAGGAAAAGACAAAGAAAAACAAGTTTTTGCAAAGAAATTCTTCCTCAGCAAAGTCCAAGAAGAGTAGTTCTTAAATATATTGCTCTTTGACTTGATTACAACTACAACTCTTAACGCTACCGTCTTTTTTACTATCAATTCTCCGATCCCTTCTACAACGGGATTTTTCTTCTTTATATTACCATTCTTCACTCCATCTCAATCATCCACATGTTGATCAGATGACTAACTTTTATCCTTGTTCAGCACCTTCTTGAAGTTTTTAGAGGTAGCTGTAAGGCTGAGTATCACTGTTCATGTATCACCTCCACATTAATGCGGTCAGATAGTTAGCTACAGAGCATTCAATGCGGTGGCAGCAGCTTTCCCCTAGATATTTCTTACTTTCTCATTGCCTTATCCCTTCCTGATGCTTATCTTTACCAGTAGAACCGCCCAAAACGTTGTTCTTGATGGCAGGTCCACCCTTCTGACCTCTGCTCTGTTAAGTCGAGGTGGCATTCGTCCTCAAACCTCTTCCTGAACTCTCTTGACTAGACCCCTTTCTTTATTCACTAATGTGCACTTCCACAATAACATTTACCAATCTTCGGACTATTAAGTGTTCTTAGATAGGGCCCACGGCCCAATATACACATCTGGGCCAGTCATCCCTACAATTATTATTATTATTACTGTAGGATTAAGGGCCCAAATTATATATTGGGCCTTGGGCCTTGTCTGAGAGCGTGGGTGGTTCGAGGAGGAACGAATGGTAATAAACAGTTCAGACTCAGGATATAATGAGCAAGATACAAATGGGAAGGTTGTCCGAGGAGGAATATCTCCTTGGATACGATAAGTACAGCTCAAATATGTATTCCAATGATCAGAGTGACCTTTTATGAAGCTTCAGTGATAGGGATGTGCATCATAAACATACGAGAAGGAGGGGAACCCAAAAATATATAAGAAAAAGCTGCTACCACCGCATTGAATGCATTGCAGTTACTTTTCTGACAGCATTTATATGGAGGAGACCTCTGAACAGTGTTGCCTTAACTACCACAACTCACAGAAAGCCAAAGAATGTGTCTGATGGGACAGGTACTCAAATAAGGGTTTAGATGACCAACAAGTGTAGGATCAAGATGGTCCAAAAGGAACTATATAACGTATGAGACCCTCCATGAGGAAGGGGATCAGAAAAGTAGAAAGAGAACACTGTAACTATCAAAATTATACTTGTATTCAGTCTAGTTGATTTATATAAAAACTTACCTCCTCGGACAGTGAATTGATTCAGATCAGTGCTTCTTGTTCTTGTTTGATCATCATTTAAATCTATAATAGCCGTTGTCCAATTCATTAGGGCCTAGTTCTTTGACCCACTCTCTACAAATTTATTGTACTGGGCTCACTAGACCAAGATCCTATACATCTTGGGCTTGGACTGAAAAACGTGTCCTTACAATTATTATTATTATTATTACACAAAGTTTGAATCGGATTACATCATTTTTCTGTTAATTTTTCGCTAGTATAATGATTTCAACTTGTAATAAAGTATTTTTTAAAACCATTTTTATTAAAAAAAAAATTAGAAAGAAGATTATTTGTCTATTGCTTTACTCACATGTGATATGTTTTTAATCCTGTTAAGAATATTTTTTTTTTTGTTTCATATGACTTTTATTTATTTATTTATGTATGACATATTATGCAATGATGATATTAAGCTTAAGAATGTAAATATTTTGATTTTGATTTGCACAAATTAATATAGTATCATATAAGTATTTATTAAATTTGAAGTATAATTAGAGTAAAAATTAATTTCTACATGGATTGTGCCCTAGTTCTATTTATCATTGGATTGCTTTGAATTAGGCCTAGCCGAGAAGGCTCCATAACAAGCGAGCTCCCTGTTAGAGGTCTGAGCAAGACCATAGTAATCCCCAAATTGTGTTCTCAATTTCTCTCATGTATCTTTGCCCTAAATTTTGTTCCAACCCCTGATCTTTGCCCTTCCCCTCCAATTTATACCCTCGTTTCCATGGGACATTCATGATGAGGGAATATCTGGTCTATCGGTGAGTCCCTCCACCTAGAGGTGTCCACGGGTTAGGCCGGGTCGGGTTTGTGCCCAACCTGGACTCGACCCGACATTATTGGGTGGGGGAGATTTCGACCCACAACCGACCCGCCTGAAGTTTCAAATCAAGCGGGTCGAGTCGTATCGGTTTTCGGGTGTGAATCGGTCGGTTTCAAGTTTTCCAATTCACTGGTTTTTGGTTGAAATTTGGCCAGATCTTGTTAGATCTGGTTGGATCTAACGAGAGTTGGGTGAGATTCCTTTAGATCTATGAAAATTTGGCCAAGATTTAGCCGAGTCGGAGTAGTGCTTGAGTAGATCTGGGTTGGATTCGCCGGAATTAAGCATATCTGAGTAAGGAAGAGACTAGATCTTGGCCGGTTTTGAGCTAATCTGAGTGAAGGACGCCCAAATGTGGCCGGATCGGAGTTGAAAAGAGCTAGATCGTCACCGGATCAACGTGATTTTCGTCGTTCTTTGAGTTTTTGTCGGGCGGGTCGGGTGGCTCGGGTTTTTGAGGACAAAACCCGCCACTCGACCCGCCAGAGTTGGTTTTAACAGTTTAAGACCCATCACCGACCTGTCAAAGGTGTCAGCCCAACCTTGACGGGTTGGTTCCGGTCTGGTTGGTCAGTTCCGGCGGGTCTTCAGTTTGCATGGACACCCCTACCTCCACCCATGAGGTTTGGGTGGTTTCTTAAGTCTTGTCCACTATTCCATTATGCCATGTCATGTATCAGAGAAAGTGCCTACTATTTGCTATCGAAGTGACACTCTAATAACTTATGGTCGACGCCAAATCCCATGTTCGATGGGCGAATTCTCCCAAGGCACTGCCTTATATCTTTGACTCATATGGGCTCTCATAGGGAAGTTTGCCAAGACGAGGTCCCTTACCTAGAATGCTTCATTATACTCTCGGCTAGCATAGGTCTATTGAGGGCTGAGACCACCCCGAAAATGGGCCTAAGTTGTTCTAGGTATGGGCCCACTCTTTTTGGCCCACCCATAACTTTCATTCCATTCCATTATTTTAAAGCATTCAAACAAGATAACTTAATACTATTTCATTCATTTATTTTTCCTTACTTAAATGTATTCTATTTTTTTCCGTTTCTTTAAAGTTTATTCATTCCATTTCTTCTCAAAAAAAAACAAATACTCATTCCATTTATTTATGAAGTCTCAAACGAAGTATTCTATTCTATTTATATATATATATATATATATATATATATATATATTATATTATATTGAATATTTTCATGCATGAATACTGGTAACACTATAAGATAAAGACTTAAAATATATTTATTTTGTGTAATAAATTTACACACACACACACATATATATATATATATATATATATTAATATTAGCCATAAATCCAAAACGATACATCAAAATAAACCGAATAGAAATATTTTGTTACAAACCGGTACCGTCATTAGAACGAAATTAACTGTGATTTCAACCAGTTTGGAGGGGGTGTTTAATTTTAGGACCCCAGCAATAAATTTCTCAAACATTAGGTTTCTAGAGTCTAAAAAAAAAAAGAGTTTCTAGAGGTATGCCACATGACGAATGGGTAATTAATAGAAATGACAATTTGATTTTGTCCTCTTTCTTTCTTTTTCTTTTAAACGTAAAATAATTCTACAATTCTACTCTCACTCTTTTTTTCTTCTCTATTTGTCGAAGATAATTCTTCTTGGATCCGTTTGTCAAAGATAGGTAGATACGGTTGGGGGTACCTCTCACCACATTGTGTGGATCTCTACCACCTCTAAATCATACACATTGTTCGTAATTAAGAGGACCACATATATGTTTAGCGAAAAAAGAGAGGATCACATATATCACATTTATGCCTAAGTAAGGAGTTGGTTTGAGGCTAGCGTGGTCAAACTTGAGAAAGTTTAAAATCCATTGACAAATAGTAAGCATATAAATAACACCTTCAAGGCTGATTTACTCTCAACTTTATTTAAAACTAGTTAGCAATTCATGTCATGCGTAGGAATGTTCAATAAAATGTTATTTTATCTTAAAAAATGATTTCTCTCTTCTTCTTTTATTTTGTATATAAATATGAAATTTGATCATTATTAAGAAACACTTGTTTGTATAAGAAATTTGATAATTATTATCACACCCCAAACCCGATACCCGGATTTGTGATTATGACCGGCATGCTAATATCAAGCTTAAGCCTGATATTAACAAGAACCAACTTAACTTTTTCCAAAACTTTTACAAAAGCTTCCCTCTTTTTTTTCATTCTTGTTTCTTTACTTAAATGATATAACTTTCCACTTGACATTCAGAGCATATACATTGTACCTCAAAGAATAACACAATCCACTGATTATTCAAATTCTAAATTTCACATAATACATCTCTTAATACTTTAAGGTACACACTTTCATTATATTCTAAAATACACCATACTACAAATCTAAACATCAAATTGCTAATTTAGGATCTATACATATAAAACTAAAACCAGCTCCTTCCAAACTTGACTAAGGCTCCATCTGCTCCAACTTAAAACCTGCTAACTGAAAGAGTGGAAGGGGTGAGCTACACAGCTCAGTAAAGGTAAGATATATCAGAATTTAATAAGGATGCATGTAAATCAAATCATTTCATTCTATGAATATTCGAATAGGAGAACAGCTTTTCATGCATAGTATTTTATACTATTCATAATAATAACTTATACGCTTTTCATAGGAAAATAATTGTTCTCCATTTTCTTATCTGAATAATATTACCAAAACCTTTCGGATCTAATTTCTTTCATTTCTTACAAAGTCACCAAATGTAATATTGATTGTTTAAAATCAATATATATGCATATTTTCATTACAAAATAATCATTTTAACTTAAATCAGATAATTAGTAAATTTGTCTTAAGCTAGAAGCATCTTAAAGAATAACAAAACCTTTCTTCCTAAACTTCTTCTCAGAAAATATTATAATTTTCATAGTCATAAAATTTAACGTTTCATAAAGAATAAATATCTTATAACCTTTTAACATAAACTTGTACTTTCATCAAAAGCATTATCTTTAAAGCGTAACAAAACTTCATAAACTCTTACCTTTAAAGAACAGCTTTTCTTTTCATCATAAACTTCTTTTCATGAGAGTTTTTAACTTTTCATAATGCATTTAAACAAAATCATTCTCTCATAATTAATAACATAAATAGCTGTTCATAAATAACTTATTGGTTAGTCCATATCTGATAAGTCTATACTTATTTGGGAGGCTTCTAGCACCACGGTACTAGGCATCCAGCATTCCCCACAATGCCAGGTATTCCCGGGATCACATCATAATACATATCTTTCAACCATGGGGGAATGTTGACTTCCTCCATGAGTTGGCCGTAACCAACAAGGGCAAGTACAGCTGAGCCAGTCCCACTTAATGGCCAATCATATAACATTTTCCATGGAAAGCCAGTAATTAACCCCTACTAACAGAGTTCAGATCACCAGAGGACATAACCCGAAAACCTTTCATACTTATACATCATATTGAAATTTCTTATTTTGCATAACATTTCATAATAATAGCATTTCTATTATTTTCTTTAAACATCATATTCGTGGAAATTAGTAATAGTGTTGACTGTATTTAACCGCACATGAAGGGTAAAAGGGTAATTTCACATTGGAAATATGCATCTTGATTCTGGTCATTAGATCCTTAATCTCATTTCACCAAAATGATCTTGATGTTGTAACGATCAAATCGACTGGTCATGAGCCCTAATCGGACCATTAGATTGAAAGTTATCATCAAATCAAGTTTTAATGGCTGAGATGCACTATTACAAATTGAGTCTGACTATATGTGATTATGAACAATTGATTTCAATTGGTTATAAATATAATCAATTTGAGATCGATAATGTGTCATAATTTGATTGGTTAGGACTACATTTTATGGTAGAGTTGCATACACCTAATTAACTAGATAGTTAAACATTAATTATTCAATGAGTAATTTGTGCAATTATCTTTTAATTAGAGTAAATTTAGAGCCAATTAAGTCTGAAATGGGAGTGATTGGAGCCATTTAATGTTAATTGGGAGCTAATTTGGGGACCTATTAATGTTAATTGTGCTGAAACCATTTTCTAACAAATGACCTCTGCTTACCATTTCATTGATATCTCTCATAATATTTTGAATCTGTGAATGAGGTTATTTCCCTCTCCTTCATTCCAAGGACAAAAAAAAAAATCCCCCTCTCCTCTCTTCTCTTCTCTTGAGTTCTAGTGAAGTTGAGTAGTCTTATCATATCTTGGTCTTCCTGAGACTCAAGGTATTGAGTGAGACTCACTCTCCCTCTCCTAGCTTTTCTTTTCCTCCACCCTTAGGACCTCCATAAAGAATCCCCTCCTCCATCATATGGATCTTGCATAAAGGTATAATCCCCTTCCTTAACTGTTTGCTTATATTGTCATGATGAGAATTTAAGATTAAAGCATGATAATTCTCTTGAATATGTTTAAATGTTCTTAATTGTTCTTTGTGTTCTTCACATGTTCTTAGTTGTTCATCACATGTTCATGCATATCACTAGATTTAATCTTAAATCCACATCAAAAATATGAAAAACATGTTTGTTTAGTAATTCTTTCAAATCCTTAAATCTAGGTTTATCACTATCCACACACATTCACTAGAGTTCATTTTTTAATCCAAACGTCATGCTTAATAAATTGAATTAGGGTTTATCACATGCACACACATTAAATTCAACATACAAATTGATTGACATATTGGATGATGTGATATGAATGTTGGCCACCATAGTCTAGAAGACCGGTTTCACCGGGCAAGGTGGGTGCCTAACACCTTCCCATCTTGTAACATAGCCTCCGAGCTTAGATCAAGGGTTAGTAGATCAAATACTTATCCATGTAATTTTTGATTTTTAGATTGTAACTAGGAAATAAAGCCATGTACTTTATCTTAGATTGTATCTAGGACCAAAGCCATGTAATTTTCCTATGATCAATGTAAATTCAATTTCAAATTAATAAAATGAGGAATTTTTCATTCATGGTTTTCTTATTTTTCCAATAATTAAATAAGTGGCGACTCCATTGTAAAACCCTTAATCTAAAGGGAAAAATATAACTAGTCGAATCTCCATTTTGAGAGGCAATAACACGACTCCACCCATTCACGTGGGTTTGACCTAACACATCCCATAAAAACGGGCCGGGGGCGCGGTCTCTCACAGTGGCGACTCCACTGGGGATATTGAGGGCTAAGCTTCAATTAGGTTATGGTGGCCAACCATGTCATTGTTTGTTTATTGCTTTTTGTATATAATATGTCTAATATGTCATTATTTTGCATGTCATGCATCATTTGCTTGAATGAAATTTATTTTATTTGTGTGCTAGCCCGGAAGCCCGGTAGTATTAGCCGTGGATTGTGGTCTTCCTGAGACTCACATACCCAGCGGTGAACCTACCACCCACCGCGACAAGGATCATCATGGTTATGCCATGGTGGTTCATAGGGACAAACTGTACCGTTCGGACCAACGCGGCGCTCCTGGCGTCACAAGTTGGGAGGTACGACGTCCTAGCTTGTGGGGACCTTTAACCTACCTTCTACCCATGTTGTAATGACCCATAGAACCTACCTTTAGGTCGGTCCATGTAAATTGCATTTCATTACGCATTTGTTTGGCCGTTGTTTGAACCATGATGACTCAAGTCCAACGCTTGAGCCCATCATGATTGTTTGAACATTGTATGTTGTGAATGAACTCAAACCCAAAAGCCTAAGATTGAACTCTACTTGAAATGGAAGCCCAATTTGTTTCTTGAATGAGTCTAAGCCCAACACTTGAGCCCATCAAAGGTGTATACTCATGATCAACATCAAAGGCCAAAAGCTCACAAGATGCATGCCTTCCAAGTGTAAGCCCAAGCCATTTCAAGCAGATACCAAGAGATCATAATCAATGTTCAAGCCTTCCAAGTGAAAGCCCAAGCCATTTCATCATAATCAAGGTTCAAGCACACCAAGCCTCAAGCATCCTAAATGGACCAAGAGGAAGCAAGTGGCCCAACTTTGCCTCACTCTACATTTGGTTTGCAACATCATGGTTAAGCTTAAAGTTTGATTGTTTATTCCATGTTTCTATGTTTCTTTGAATTCAAATTCTTCATGTAGCATTTAATGAGCTTTGTTTGTGTATATATATAATAAAAAAAAAAAACAATTCAAGATTTCCAAATTTCCCAAAAAAAAGAGAAAAATTTTCAAATGAAAAAAGCCTTTGGACAAGGGGCATTGAGCCCTTAAGTCATTTTAAAAAAAAAAATTCCTTGAACTAGGGGCATTGAACTTCCTAGTGACTTTTTTAAAAAAAGACCCAATTTTTTTTCTTTCTTTCAAGATTAAAAAAGAAAAAAAAAAAAAAAAAGTCTCCTTTTCAAAATGGTACATGAGGATCCCTTGGACAAAACATTTTTAGAATCTTGATGTTTAAAAGCTTGAGCAATCAACTTGTACCAAGGAATGATTAATTTCATTTGATCCATGTAAAGACTTTTGCTACTTGACTTAGAATATAAGAAGAAATGGTCTTAAAAGGCAATCAAAAAATCCATCCATTGAAAAATCTCGAGAATCCATGCACTTGATCCAATTTTCAAAAGTCTTTTGTTTCACATCATTAGAGCATTCATACTTTTTCTTTTAAGATGAATTTATTAAAAGAGCTTGAATCACTGTGCCTACAAGCAAGCATTACTAGGGATAGGAGGCCATCTTTGGTTAAACCAAATTATTTCCTATGACCTAGAATGTTCATCATCCATTGCTAGCCCATTTGAGCCTTTAAACACTTAGCCTCTTTTTTGCATAAACCCACTAAAATCTAAACCTAGGGTGGGAAAATTCAAAGTATGCATGCTTAAATCTCATGTTAAGGAGGAGTTGACCTTGTAGTTTTGAAACTAATTGATAAAGCGCTCCTAGAAGACATGAAAGACAAGTAGAGAATTCATTTAGTTAAAGATAAGAGATCATCAAAGTAAAAGGATTTTTCACTCAATCAAGGATAGAGAAATGAAATTCCATCAATGTGAGAGAAAACAAAATGTGCATCAAGTTTGAAGAACCTGAAATTCATCATGCCAAGAAGAGTAGAAGGTTCATCCAAAAGAAGGTTCGTCCAAAAGAAAGTTCATCAAAAAAGGAAAAGATTCATCAAGCACAGAAAGGTGCAAGTGCATTGAGGCAATAAAGAAGTCTAAAGAGTGCATCAAAATGACCAAAAATCATTAAGCTGAGAAATACAAGTAGGGCAAAAGGTCCCCAAAAGTTCATTCAATCAAGAGATGAAAGACAAAAAAAAAAAAAGGAGCCTGCTAGGCTGAAAACCCAAAAGGGCGGTCTAGGCAAAAGTTAGGGCCAAAAGGGAAAGAAAAGAAAAGAAAGCCCGTTAGGCTGAAAACCCAAAAGGGCGGCCTAGGCAAAAGCTAGGGCCAAAGAAAAGAAAAAAAAAAAGGTAAAATCCTAGCAAATTGGAAACTTGAAAATGTAATCTAAAAAGAAAAGGATTTTACAAGATAAAAGTCTAGAGGTATGATTCAAGATGAATGAGCATAAAAACAAATGTTGATACAAGTGACCAATGAAGACTAGTGAGAAGATGACAAAGAAGAAATGTGACAACTCCTCCAATACTTGATTTTTGAGTAATGCATACTTGGGGGAACATCATAGGGAATTTTGAGCCTTTTTATATCCTTCATTTCATAACCAAACCTCGGCCTACATTACAACCCATGAGTAAAGACCTCCTTGAAGTCTTGCTAGTTGTAGGCGCATCTTAAACTCTAATAATATTTTCTCTTGAATTAAAAAGGAAAAATGCTTAAAATTGTCAAATCCCACAGGATGATATGTCCGAAGACAAAATTTCTCAAATTCTCAAATCCTCAAAAGAACTTCCAAACCTGGAGCACTCTCCTTGTTTGCACCCAACAATGTGATTCATAAATATTATCACATTTCATTTCTTGATTGCCTTTGGAGACTTAATCTGACGATGTTCAAAAGGATGAGGCAAATTTGATTACATGAGTTTAATGATCTTGATCCTTCCTAATCAAAGAGATTTGTTTGGTTCTTAAACACTTTGATTTGCCAAAATGGTTGTTCAAAGGATCACCTCTTGTTCAAAAAAAAAATAATTTCAAAAAAAAAAATCAATCTTTTTCAAAATCCAGTTCTCTTGAACTACGTCTTGACCTGATCCTCTGTGACAGAGGTACGTAGGCAGCCTTGCAGAGGCTCGGTCCCATTCACCCAAACAACCTTGGAGAACAAAGTCAAAATAATGTGACAAAATTGTTTGGGTGCATGTTAGGCTAAGCCTCATTTGTTTTGCATTAAGCATGTTTAAACTTAGAGCATTGGCCTATTTATATTGTATGCAAGTTTTCATGATAATTGGTTTCTAACAAGCTAGAGAAAGAAAGCCTTTTTGCAGGAACCAATGATGACGGACCGTGATCTTCTTTCATGTTCCCCAATTGTCGCAACATCAAATGAACTCAACTTCAATTTAAGCATGGAATATGCCTCAAACTAGGGGCATTGGGTAAATACTTCCAATTCATTTCAATGAATAAATCCATTGCTAATTGAAATTATCTTTTTGCAGGAATTAAGCAAGGACTTATCCAGCAATCTGCATCAACTCCCAACCAAAGTTGTTCTCATTCAAAGGATAGGTTTTTCAAAAAACATCATCATGAATAAATCTTCATCACTTTTACTCCATCTTCATCTTCTTCACTTTTTGATAATGAACAAATCTTCATATTTCAAAAAAAAAAAAAAAAAAAGAGAGAGAGAGAGAGAAGAAAAAAAAAAGAGAAGGAAATTTTCAAAAAGGGCCTTGGGACTAGGGGCATTAGGCTCGTACTTCTTAGGTTGCTTTCAAAAAAAAAAAATCATCAATTCCTTGAAAAAATTCAAAATTTCCAAATTTTGCAAAAAAAAAAAAAATTCAATTCTTTCTAATTCTTTCAAAAAAAAAAAAAAATCATCAATCAAATTTTCAATTCCTTGAAAAAAATTCAAAATTTCCAAATTTTTTCCCAAAAAAAAAAAAAAAATCTTTATTAAATTCTTCTTCAAGAACAGAAAGCTATGATCCTCTTCCATATTTTCCAATGATGCAACATCAAGTCAACTGTCCACCCTTAGCATTCATCGAAGCGTGGAATATGTCCGAAACTAGGGGCATTCGCCAGGTATGCCAACTTCTTTTCAATGAATAACTCTGTTACTAATTGAAAACGTTTATTTTGTAGGTACTAGTATAAAAGGCCACACACATCGGCATGAGCCAGGATCCGGAACCTTTGGTCTTCTGAAAACATGAGCCAAAGCCCAAAAAACCCTTGGTCCTCTGAAAACATGAGCCAAGTTCCAAAAATCCTAGGTCTCTGAAAACATGAGCCAGGATCCAGAACCTTTGGTCCTCTGAAAACATGAGCCAAAGCCCAAAAAACCCTTAGTTCTCTGAAAACATGAGCCAAAGCCCAAAAAACCCTTGGTCCTCTGAAAACAAAAGCCAAGATCCAAAAATCCTAGGTCTCTGAAAACATGAGCCAGGATCCAGAACCTTTGGTCCTCTGAAAACATGAGTCAAAGCCCAAAAACCCTTGGTCCTCTGAAAACATGAGCCAAGATCCAAAAATCCTAGGTCTCTGAAAACATGAACCAGGATCTGGAACCTTTGGTCCTTTGAAAGCATGAGTCAAAGCCCAAAAACCCTTGGTCCTCTGAAAACATGAGCCAAGATCCAAAAATCCTAGGCCTCTGAAAACATGAGCCAGGATCCAGAACCTTTGGTCCTCTGAAAACATGAGCCAAAAGCCCAAAAACCCTTGGTCCTCTGAAACATGAGCCAAGATCCAAAAATCCTAGGTCTCTGAAAACATGAACCAGGAACCTTTGGTCCTTGAAAGCATGAGCCAAAGCCCAAAAACCCTTGGTCCTCTGAAAACATGAGCCAAGATCCAAAAATCCTAGGCCTCTGAAAACATGAGCCAGGATCCAGAACCTTTGGTCCTCTGAAAACATGAGCCAAAGCCCAAAAACCCTTGGTCCTCTGAAAACATGAGCCAAGATCCAAAAATCCTAGGTCTCTGAAAACATGAACCAGGATCTGGAACCTTTGGTCCTCTGAAAGCATGAGCCAAAGCCCAAAAACCCTTGGTCCTCTGAAAACATGAGCCAAGATCCAAAAATCCTAGGCCTCTGAAAACATGAGCCAGGATCCAGAACCTTTGGTCCTCTGAAAGCATGAGCCAAAGCCCAAATCCGTCGTCCTCCAGGTAAGCATATCTTCTACTCATACAAAAAAAAAAAAAAAACTGCATGCATGAACTACGTTTAGACTTAATCCTCCCACTAAGAGGTACGTAGGTAATCTCCCTCGAGATTCGGTCCACATTTTGATCCAGAACATTACCGTCTACATTTTTATTTACATGCATCATACATTCACCACGGTTAAATACTGATTGCAGAGTTAGGTGTCTCTTTCATACATTGGCATTCGCTTTTCAAGCTCTTCCAATGAGGGGCATTTTGTTGACACCCTATTTTGCAACCCGTATTTAACCGCACATGAAGGGTAAAAGGGTAATTTCACATTGGAAATATGCATCTTGATTCTGGTCATTAGATCCTTAATCTCATTTCACCAAAATGATCTTGATGTTATAACGATCAAATCGACTGGTCATGAGCCCTAATCGGACCATTAGATTGAAAGTTATCATCAAATCAAGTTTTAATGACTGAGATGCACTATTACAAATTGAGTCTGACTATATGTGATTATGAACAATTGATTTCAATTGGTTATAAATATAATCAATTTGAGATCGATGATGTATCATAATTTGATTGGTTAGGACTACATTTTATGGTAGAGTTGCATACACCTAATTAACTAGATAGTTAAACATTAATTATTCAATGAGTAATTTGTGCAATTATCTTTTAATTAGAGTAAATTTAGAGCCAATTAAGTCTGAAATGGGAGTGATTGGAGCCATTTAATGTTAATTGGGAGCTAATTTGGGGACCTATTAATGTTAATTGTGCTGAAACAATTTTCTAACAAATGACCTCTGCTTACCATTTCATTGATATCTCTCATAATATTTTGAATCTGTGAATGAGGTTATTTTCTCCAGAAACTAGACATCCGGGGCTTCAATTTGAGCACAAGAATGAGACAATTTCGATCAGAATTGAGGCAGATATGATTTTTCAAATTTGGCTCTATAGGCTGTGACAGCAACTACGGAAAAACCGAATTTTGGCTTATTCCTCACTCCCACCAATCTTTCCATTTAATGCACCAGATTTTCCCAAAGGCTAAAATGAGGTCTAGGTTCATGATTCCTTGTCAACTCTCATTAAATGGCCTTCTATTCATATTTCCTCCACCACTACTATATAAATCCCCCTCTCCTTCATTCCAAGGACAAAAAAAAATCCCCCTCTCTTCTCTTCTCTTGAGTTCTAGTGAAGTTGAGTAGTCTTGTCATATCTTGATCTTCCTGAGACTCAAGGTATTGAGTGAGACTCACTCTCCCTCTCCTAGCTCTTCTTTTCCTCCACCCTTAGGACCTCCATCAAGAATCCCCTCCTCCATCATATGGATCTTGCATGAAGGTATAATCTCCTTCCCTAACTGTTTGCTTATATTGTCATGATGAGAATTTAAGATTAAAGTATGATAATTCTCTTGAATATGTTTGAATGTTCTTAATTGTTCTTTATGTTCTTCACATGTTCTTAGTTATTCATCACATGTTCATGCATATCACTAGATTTAATCTTAAATCCACATCAAAAATATGAAAAACATGTTTGTTTAGAAATTCTTTCAAATCCTTGAATCTAGGTTTATCACTATCCACACACATTCACTAGAGTTCATTTTTTAATCCAAACGTCATGCTTAATAAATTGAATTAGCGTTTATCACATGCACACACATTAAATTCAACATACAAATTGATTGACATATTGGATAATGTGATATGAATGTTGGCTAACATAATCTAGAAGACCGGTTTCACCGGGCAAGGTGGGTGCCTAACACCTTCCCATCTTGTAACATAGCCTCCGAGTTTAGATCAAGGGTTAGTAGATCAAATACTTATCCATGTAATTTTTGATTTTTAGATTGTAACTAGGAAATAAAGCCATGTACTTTATCTTAGATTGTATCTAGGACCAAAGCCATGTAATTTTCCTATGATCAATGTAAATTCAATTTCAAATTAATAAAATGAGGAATTTTTCATTCATGGTTTTCTTATTTTTCCAATAATTAAATAAGTGGCGACTCCATTGTAAAACCCTTAATTTAAAGGGAAAAATATAACTAGTCGAATCTCCATTTTGAGAGACAATAACACGACTCCACCCATTCACGTGGGTTTGGCCCAACACATCCATGAAAACGGGCCGGGGGCGCGGTCTCTCACAAATAGCATTAATATACTTAAATCATATACATAAGGTTTCGAAAGCTCACAAACATATCTTTGTCAGAATAATGATTATATGTCATATCTCTAATCAAACACCTTTTAATGCATGATATACTTTAAAATAACCTCATAACTTACCAAATATCCATATAATTTATCCCTTACCTCAAAGCAGAGGAACCGAGAGCCTACAGTCGAATGAGCTTAGACTTGGGAAACTGGTAGCACCTAAACCAAATATCAAAGCTTATCACTATCCATTACTCCTTATCATAAACTTACACATTCATCTCAAAACCTATCTCTTATAATCAAGGAAATCCTATTCCCACCTCAACGAGGTTCCCACAAACATATTATGCACACATCAACAAATAATGTACCAAACTAAAGAAAACCATCATTCTCATATTTATATCATATCTCCAGAGGTGCCAAATTCATTTCAAAATGTGCTTGAGATTAAGGCAATAATGCATGCATAAACATAAACTATTTTAAGCACGGTCATGTAACCATATACACTCTTAAAGCAACATGCAACATGTTGAACAAAACAGCTTCATAAATACAACCGTTGCATGGTTTAGAACCCCTCCTTTAAAACCTAAACCTCAAACCAAGTTACACAAAATTTATCTATGATCCAGACATACCAAATGGTAAGCATAATAAATTATAGCTCAAATCATTCACCCTAACTTTAAAATTAAATCCTCAAAGTTAGGCATTTCCCTTACTGTTCACTGTTTTATTCCAGCAGCATATACTTCACTTATAAAATACAAATGGGCTATCAATTCACATCCCAATGTCATGAAATTTTACAAAACTACTCTCCTGTATGTCCAGTATATATCATAAAAATTTCGGAGTCAAAGCATAAACCCATGATTTACTAAAAATCACGCAAGACAGCATACTCAAATCTATCCTGACAGAATTTCTTGCAACTTACAAATTAAACCATTACTTTTATGTTCATCCAAATGTTGTGAGACCTCTTCCATAACAACCATATGTATCTTAGAATTCATAAAAACTACTCTTAGCATCCTAATTCACAACATATGATTTAATACATATTTTTCTTGTTATAAACATCAAATTTGTCACAGAGACAGTTTCAGTACATATTCTTACAAAATCATCAACAAATAGCCATAGGCCTTAATTTCATTTGGGTATTTTTATACTCATACTATACATATTAAAATATGTTAATAAGCATTCAATTGATCACAATATCTTCAAACTCTCAAATCACTAAAACAGAATCATAGTTCAACCTCTAAAATCAGGATAGAGGATAAAGAAATAGAATAAACAAATGAAGTTTTGATTACTTACCCACAAACTTTGAAGACGAAACCTTAGGGTTAGACTCTTAATTTCTTCTTAGAGAGAAGTCTATGATTTTCGGTGAGAATGTAAGGGAGAGAAGTTGCCGTGTAAGAGCAAAGAGAGAAGAAACGAACAAGAACAAAGAAAAAGAGTAGAGAAAGAGGGGCTGGACTTTCTGGTTTGGTGCAGCCAAGAAGATACGATAAATGAAAAGACTTTTGGGGCAGCAACAGAAGATAAGGAGAGTGGACTTGAGAGAAAGACTCAAGGGAGCTTCCTAACTCTTTCCTTAAGAGAAAAGAGAGTAAAGTTAGAGGTGAGAATTCTGATTTTGCATGGACCGGTGGAAATGGAGAGGCTTCATGGATGTTTGTCTTGAGAAAAGTCAAGGAAGAAGTAAGGTGGAGCTTGGTGATTGCATGGCCAACCAAGTCTTGGTCTTTGGGTTTGTCAACATGCATGAGACTTTGGCATTATGTGTTGAATTCCCAGTGGTTGCATGTGGGTAAAATTTCTACTATACTATCTCATGCATCATGCTTAATTAAAACACCAATTATGTATGTAATAACTTAACCCACTTAATATAGTTTTGTACATATTTGGTATATATACATAATACAAATAGCCATTCAATTATTTATAATCTTTACAATTCTTATTGTGGGGGAGGATTTTGTTCCACGCTTGGCAAGCTGTTTGTCCTCTTTGGGAAGCCAAGCCCGCAAAGGTTTGTTCTCAGTACCGAGGGTGAGGTTTGGGATTTTTGGGGTGCTTTGACCCTGTGACACCCTAGTCCCACATCGGCAAGAGATGCGCCCTACTCATGATCGCTCCAAGGGCTTATAAACCATGAGTGGGGCGCATCTCTTGCTGATGTGGGACTAGGGTGTCACAGGGTCAAAGCACCCCAAAAATCCCAAACCCCACCCTCAGTACTGAGAACAAAACCTTGCGGGTTTGGCTCCCCAAAGAGGACAAACAGCTTGTGGGGCGTGGAACAAAATCCTCCCCTACACTTATTTAATGGTATTATAAAATAATATGTTTATTAAATACTCTTCTATTAATTATAAAAAAGAAAGTGGCTTAAAATAGTAATTAACCACTTAAACACATAGTTTAATTATAAAATTGGGTCAGGGTGTTACAATTATGGTAGCTACTAATATATATTTTTAATTATTTTTTTTATATTAAACTATTAAATATATAATTATGATAATTATTAATAGGTATTTATTGTGATAGTATTTGTATATGGAACTATTTATTCTATCATTTAAAGAAAATGTGACATAGTAAAATTCTAATTAAGGGTTAAATATAGAATAAATTTTAAATTCAATTAAAAATATAAAATATTGACATATAAAATTGTGAGAACTAAAAAGTTTATATGTCAAAATAGTATGACATCAACCAAAAATAAACATTTTCAATTTTTATATACTAGTTGGTAACCCATGCAATGCACTGAAAAGTTTAATAACATATTTTTGTTTTTATATTTTATTTTTTTACTAAATATAAAATTAAATAATTATGGTAATTATTAATAGGCCTTTATTGTATTTATATATAGAACTATATATTCTACTATTTAGAGCATTCACATCAGTCTTCTCAAATTTTTAGTTAAACTAACCCAAAAAACCTTCCTTTTCTAGTTTAGCTATCTATCTTTTTCATATGCATACATCAGCCTCAATACTTTATTGATATAGAAATTAAATATAATTTCCTCTGTTTCACATTTTTAATCTCAAATTCTACCACCACCTACATCCACCGATTACAACCCAACGGGGTTGCATACCCACAACTAGTTTCTTAGCAGATAAAGAGAATAAAGAAGAAATGATTCTTCAGTGCAAGTCTAGAATGAACAAAAGGAGAAAGGTGGAGAGAGATAAAAAGAACAAAGATGAATTTTTTTTTTTTTTTTTTTTTATTACTGAAGAAAGAATAAACTTCATTGTTCATGATATTGATGGCAAAGAAAATATTGAAGGGAGCTAGCTAAACTTGTTTTTGGCTCTCAAAGCAACTTTGTTTCCATTCCTTGAGTAGTTTCTCTTCAACTAGGGTTGATTCAAGTGAAGAATCCAAACATAAAAGGACAAGAGATGAACTTGTTGCAACTATCTTGAAAAAACCCAAATCACAAAACCAATAAAATCAAAAAAAAAAAAAAAAATCAAACAAGAAGAAGAAAAGTCAAATTAAACGTCAAGTGGAACCATTGGATCACACCACCATAACAATACTAGAAATGCACCACCACCAGACCATATCTCATCACCACAAAAAACCCAAATATGATGAAGAGAGAGGAGAAGAGAGACTCCATATTGCACCACCATCAATCCACTGCGGTGCCCGCCAAAAACACTGCTAAACTAAATCGCACCACCGCCTCACCCATCAGAAACTCCGCCTAT
Source organism: Quercus lobata (assembly GCF_001633185.2). Lineage (NCBI taxonomy): Eukaryota > Viridiplantae > Streptophyta > Magnoliopsida > Fagales > Fagaceae > Quercus > Quercus lobata. Next base: position 30,676,256 of record NC_044904.1, read on the forward strand.
TTGGTGGTGATTGTTGTATTACAAAGAAAGAGAGGAGAAGAGAGATATACGAAGACAATGAGAGAGAGAGAGATTCAGGCGAAGAAAGTTAGACAAGGAAGGGAGAAGAAAGTCAGACAGGGAGACAGAGTGTTTGAATTGAATAGAAAATAATTATTTTTAATATAGTGATGCTCAGTGCCTCACTACAAGTAGCAAGAACATTGGGCATGACAAAATTTTTTGTTAACTTAGCGAGACTGTATGGTTGTTTTGGTTGGGTTTAGACAAATTTTTGCTAAAATATTAAATTGGTGAGACTGATGTAAATGCTCTTAAAAAGAATATGATTTAGTTAGATTTAATGAAGGGTTTAAACTTTAAATATAAAATAGAATTTAAAATTAGTTAAAAATATATAATTTTTTTTATAAACAAGGGTATTCATACCTCTTTGAGTATCTAATTATTCCTTTGAGCGTATGCAATTCCCCATTTCATACACACCAGGTTATTCTAGGGAGAAATCCCATAAGGGTGGCCCTAAGATGCTGACAAGAAATATTAAATCTAGAATCTCATGGATATCATGAGACCTTAGGAATGGTAACATATAAAATTTTGAGGCCTTAAAACAAATATTATAACAAACTATCATAAAATCAATAATAATAAAAAATTTCTTCAGTTTTATATATGTTATTATTATATAAAGATTGTAGATGTTAATGTTAGTGTAATCGCAATGCTCTACACACAATTTTAACCCTTTATTCTTTGCTCTGCACAATTTTAACCTTGTTCCAAGGGTCCATAGTGTTGCTTTGGTTAAGTGTCAAATAATGTGTGATGCTAAATGATATATATTATACAAAGTAATAATGGAAAAACAGGGTTAACACAATAGACAAATAGAAAATAGATAACTTGAAGGCACAATATTATTTTCCTTAGACAATATTTGCCCCCACATTATTGTTGCTAAAGGGTTATCGCAAATTTGTCCTCAAGATACAATCAAGATGTTGGGTTCTACAAATAGCAATTTTGGAAAATGGCCACATGATTTCTTGTGTTTCTCTCTAACTTATTATTTTGTGGAGTTAGTTATTTTCAAGTGAACATAAGCCTCTATTTATATCCATAGGGTGATGTTTCATCAAAAGGCACGTACAGAGAGTTAAAATGTTTCATAAAACCGTTCACAAGGCTTGAAACCTCTTCAACTTTTCCGAATAGTCACCAGAAAAATTCTGCAGAAAATTTAACTTTCGAGTTTCGATTGATCGAGAGGTTCTTTCAATTGATCGAATGCTCTTTTCGATCGATCGAACAGGAATTGAATAGCAATCGAGCCAAGTAGAAGCTCTAGGATTTTTTCTTTACCATTTCGATCGATCGAGCCAAAGCTTCAACTAATCGAAAATGCTTAATACAGAATTTTCACTTAAAAAATTTCAGAACCTGAATTTTCACTTTATGAAACAATATTCTCTAAACTCAAACAACATTATTACAACATATCCTTATATATACCTATATATACAACATGATATGTTAACACCTCATAACAATATCTAAAATATAACTTTTTTATATTCTTAGCAAAAAAAAAAAAAAAACTTTTTTATAAATACAATAAAATTTTGAAAATTGATAACGTCCACTAAATTATAATTGCTATTTATAATCAATTCAATATATTAATAAAGGTTTTTTTTAGGTAGGATTTGAATCTACAATATCTAATATAATATATATATATATATATATAATATTTTTTTTTGTTGTTGAGAAAATATAATATAATCTTAATTTGAATTATTACCTTCTTCTAAATAATAATAATGATCATAGTTATAAATAAAATACTGAAAAATCTTTTGTTTTGATGGACTGGGAAATGTTTTATGATACCCATGATCATGAGTGTAATTTGAACTAATTGAAAATAAGAAAAAAGATGTTGGAATTGGAAGTAAATAGTGTTTATATTAAATAAGGAAATATTTATGACTACATGCTTTATTTGGGTGTTCAATTGGTGAGAATAATAAATTTATTTGGGTGTTCAATTGGTGAGAACATAAATTGGAAGGAGAGTACCGGTCATTTAGTCCAATATAATATATAACGCCCATAAATCTCTGATCTCTCTGTCTCTGAGTCTCTCTCTCTCTCTTACTTTACGGTTTTTTATTCATGGCTAGTAGCCCCCCATTGAAGTAAATTGAAATGGCAAATGTAAGTTGTAACTCATTCATTAGTCAATGACTTTGCAAACTTCTGTCTTTTTCTTTTATAATGGGCTACAGTTTTAGCTTTTATCAGTTTTTTAGTCTGATCCCTCCAAGTTTGTAACTTTGTAGCATGTTTAAGAGGCATTTAAAATCTGGTGATTTCGCAAACCTATTGCTTGAAGAGTTCATAATATAGATACAGCCTTCTAAATAGTAATTATATTAACAAGAAATAGGAATTCATCGTCATCTTCATCTTGAATCTAATGATCCTACAAACCTACACATCGAAGTCCAAGCAACTACATAATGAGCTAAAACATTTGCATCAGAGGCAGATCAAAAGGAGAAAGATTAATAGAGGAAGGAACTTAATGTCATCCATAATAGAGGTAATGGTATGGTCTGGTAAGAATGAAGATAACTGAAAGAGATATATTGATGAATGATGATAGTCAGTGCATCTCCCTCCAGAATGAAATAGCAAAGACTGAAAGACCCAATTTAACAGCCTCTGAAACATCAACGAGGGCTGCCTTAGCCTCAGCCTACAAAGGCTCAACACATCTTGCTTGATCAAACCAAGCACTAATTATACTCTCCCATGATGATCTCGAGTCACAACTGCAATAAAGCTGTGATTCCAATCTTGCAGCACTAGGAGGGTAGAGACTAGTGACTTAATTTTATATTAATTTTGTTGTTTTTGGTAACTTATTTGTTAATTGCAAGACAAAAAGAGTAACAGTTTATTTCCAAAAAAATTAATTTTGTTGCTCATGTGGTAAAAGATGAGACAAAAAGTAAAAAGCGAGAATGGACACTCATCAAATTAGAGAGAAAACAATTTATTTTTTAACTATCTTTAGCCAAAACCAAAGGATCATCAGATGCTTGCCTTTTTAAGACTTGGTTCTGTATACACCATATATAGTAATTCGTTTTTTATTTATTTATTTATTTATTTTTAAATGTGATAGTTACAACAATAGAATAGGGGAATTTGAAACCCAACATTTCCGTTGTAAACACTTAGAGTATTAGTATCTGAGAATGCAAAAAAAAACTATTTTATATTCTCAAACACTATTTTATCTATTTTACTAACTCATTTTACAACTCACCCTATATCCTAGTTTTTTATTTTTACATACAACTCAATAAAATAATATAAACTACTTAATAAAATAATATAAAGTATTATTCTCTCTTTTTCCTCCCACTTACTTTTTCTCTTTACACATAATCACAAAATTAAATTAATATATTTTTTTTTTAAACCTATGAATAGTAAGGTTGCATACATAGGTTGCAAATTTTTTTAATTTTACAAATCCGGATGGAGTGGATTTTGGGTGGCTTGGGTTGTAAAATAGCAACTGAGGGTGTTTACACCCCTCAATGCTAGTGCTCTTAGAGGTATCAGTTAAACTATAAGACTCTTGACAATCATCAATCACAGTTGATTCAAAGTATTGATGTAACAACAACAAAATCATCTACTACATTTTGAAGAATGTCCCAGAATTGTGAAAAATTGAGCATGTCTTTGACCCATACCCGAGCAGTCGCAACTCATGCTCTCTCAGCCAAGCGTAGAGACCATGGAGAGTACAGCCAGATTAGCTTTTATTAATGGGGCCAAATTTGATTTTTTATTAAAAATAAAAAAAAATAAAAAAAAATAAATAAATAAAAAAGAAGAAGAAGAAGAAAGTATCACTTCCCCTTTACACAACGGACTGCACAAATCCTCCATAGGAATTCAAGTATTGAGGAAACGTGAGAAGGAAAACATTAGCATCCAACGCAATCTTCCAAATGAGAATTGTTTATTCTCTCGATCTCTCATATAGCCTTGACTTCGCAGTTATGTATTGTTGGTTTAGCACACCAGTAACAATATAATCAACCTGATATCACCTTGGTTAGCCCAAAAAGACGAACCTAGATTAACTAATCATCAAAAAAGTTCAAAGGTATATGAACCTCCAAGACTCACCTCACAGTCACTGAGGTACGATGAAATGTCTCAAAGATCTTTCTACTATCCTAGTTCCCAACTATCAGACTCATCTAAACCTTATCAACTTATCTAAACTTACCGAAAGAAAATAGGTTTGTTATCTAATTTTTATTGGCAGATATTAAATTATTAATTACAACTTGGTTGTAATCAATGACTACAACTTAATTCACTTGATATTTTTTTATTAGATGTAAATTTTGACAAATTAATTCACTATATAATTATATTTTCGTTTTATATTCTCAATGTTTGGAAATTTTAGAGGATCAAATATCAATAGTTATATTATCAATTAAATGTTAAATTTCAAGTTTTTATAGTTTAAAATTATGCATAAAAATAAGTTTATGGGTTGAATAATAAATAATATTTGATTGGTACATAATTTGACGTACATATTAAGAACACAATTAACATGCAATTCAACAATTAAATTTTCAAAATATGTAGTCATATTAATTTTTTAAGTGAAAGTTGTAACCAAAATTTGTCCATAACATTTTATCAATGTCATCAGTGATACTCTCTATGTACCTCTTTTGGCCACGTCCATGGCTTAGTATTACAATAAAAAAATAAAAAAATTGAAAATAAGTTTGGATTATAAACCATAGTAGATTCTATATTAATTTTCGAAACCCTCTCTCTCTCTCTCTCTAAAATCAACATTCTTATGTTTTTTTCAATGTTAATTATTAATATTTTCTTTATCTTGAGTTTCTCCATTTTTAAATATCCCATACCAATTAAATGGTATAGTTTCTATAGTGAAATTTTTATTTTTAATATAGATTACCAAATTCTCTACCAACGTTAAAAAGGAAAATTCCAAGGAAACCAAAGAAATCTTTAAAGTCAAGAATAATTACAAAATTTTAGTAGATATAAGAGCATATTTTATAATTAAAAAAATGAAAATGATTAAAAAAATTTAGAATCATTTATAAAGAAGAACAAAAACAAAAGAAAAAGGAAAAAAAAATTATTATCTCTATAATCATTGAACCTATGACCAATTTTTTTTTTTAAAGGAACATTGGGAAATTCAACTTTTTTTTGGGGCCAAATGGCGAATATGTCCACGACCACCATTGTTGCCTCTAAGCAACTAGCAAATGGTGTAAGATCATTAATCACAAAATGCTCAGTTTGTTTAATATTGACATTTTCTAAAAATTGAATTATTTTTCAAAAAACTTTTTATAGAAAATTATCTCATTTTCTTATATTTGATAGTGACCTTTGAGCACTATCAATGGGGATGTAAAAAAATACATATTTTAGGTCCTCACACACTACTTTATTTATTTTACCAATCCATCTAATAATATACCTAACATCCTGGTTTTTATTTTTACATAAAACCTAATAAAATAATATAAACTGACTAATTAAAAAATAAAAACTAAGAAAAGAGAGAGTGTAAGATTAAAAAATATTTTTTTCTTTACAACTCCATGAACAGCAAGGTTAAATATATGCAATGCACCAGTCCTTGCATAATAGAAAAAATGTGAAATTGACACACTTAAGCCTCAAAACTACTCACATCAATCATTCTAAAATTGTGCATATTTATGCATTTGTTACAATAATTGTGTAACTGTGTATTCTATTATTTTATTAATTTCATAATTTCGCAAATTTTTTTCTTTGTTCTTCCTATGCAAAACGAACACTCCTCTTCTCTCTTATCTTCTTTTTCCTTTGTTACACACAAACACACACCCACATGGATGAACCAACACAGAGACACACAAACACACCCACATGGAAAAACCAACACAAAGAGATATAACACTATTGTGAACTCGACATGCTAACATATAGATCGGCGCTAGTGGCTTGCGAATCGTAAATCAACACTGGTGGCAGAGATCGGCGCTGGTGGCTTGTGGATCGACAGAAATGGGCCTAGATGCTTGTGGATCGGTGCTGGTTGTGGAGATCGATGTTTGTGGGTCAACGGGAATGGGTTTTGATGTTTGTGATCGGTGTTAGGGGAGATTGGTGATCTGTCCGAGAGAGAGAGAGAGGAAGGAGAAGACACGTTTGATCTAATATGAGCGACTAAAGAGATAAAAGCACAAAAATAAAAATATAAAGAGATATGTACAAAATAAATAGATAAAATAATAATAAAAAATTAAAGAAAAATTATTATTTAAATATAATGGAGTGTAAAATAGACATTCTAATGTTGGTGTTTTTAAAAAAGTGGTTGTGTAAAATAGAAAAAGTAGGTTCTTGTACTAAACTAGATAGAAAATTTTAGACAGACTGATGCAATTGCATTTGTTGTAACTAGGATAGAAAATTTGTTGGGTTTACATACTTGAATGGAGTATGATTTTAAGGGTCTAATTGCTAAAATAACAACTAGGGGGTTTTTACACCCCAATGCTAATACTCTTATAATGAGTTGAAAAACTATCTCTTGACGTCCTTTATTTAGTTTTGCATGAGATAAAATTGATTTTAAAATTTTTTTAGAGGAAAACAACTCTATCTAATGCCAAGCTAAATAAGAAAAGTTAAGAGATATTTTTCTTTTGACCAATTTTTTTGATACTACCAAATATAGGAAAATGCAAAAAACTATCCGTACATAAAGTTTTCCATTGATATAATATATTAAGAATTAAGAAAGATGAAGTCCTGCAGAAAACAATCAGTACTCTAGGGAATGAAAGAGTACAATCGGTTACATGCGTATAAATTTCTTTGCCAAAATTAATGGGGCTTTTTAGAGTTGTTTGTTTGCATTCAAATCAATTACATGCGTATAAATTGCTTCGCCAAAATTAATGGGACTTTTTAGATTTGATGTTTAATTTGTTTGCATTCAAATAGTGACATGAAAATTTTTAGTAGTTTTTTTTATTAAAATGATACATCTTAGGGTCCGTTTGTTTTGGCTTCAAACCATTTCAGGAAATCATTTTCCATAAAACCGTGTGTTTGGTTGCACATGGAAAATAGAATTTCCGGAAATGTATTTCATTTGACCGTAAAAATAAAGGCTTTGACCCGGAAATCATTTTACGTTTCTATTTTCACTTCAAACCATTTCCAGACTCAAACGCACAAAGAGAGAGAGAGAGAGAGAAAGAAGAGAGAGTAGAGAGAAACAGCAAGAATACAACGCAACAGAAGCTGAAGCGTCGATCGCACCACCTGCGAGATCGTCGCACCCCAGCACAGCCGAGATCGTCACCACCCAAGATCGATCCACCCAAAACCGATATTGTTCTCGACCCAAAGCTCATCGGCACCGCCGTTCTCACCATCGTTCTCGTTCTCGACCGCCAGTCACCAATCCGATCTACCCATGAGTAACGCAGTCACCGATCTACCCGTGAGTAACCCAGTCACCGATCTACCCTTTTTCTCTCTACCCATGTCGAACCCAGTCACCGATCTACTCATGACGAACCTAGTCACCTCCCTCTCTCTTCCTTCTTCTCTCCATTTGACCGGATTTGATGAATTTTTTTTGTTTGGGTTTTGTTTCTTGTGTTTATCTATTGAGAAATGATATTATATATTTGTTTGGAAGCTGAGAAAATGTGAGCAACAAGTAGAAAATGTGTTTGATATAGTATTTTCAAGTATATAACCAAATACCAAAAAATATTTTTCAAATCATTTTTTGAAATGTAACCAAACACTTGAAAATATTTTACACCCGGAAAATATTTTACACTGAACCAAACGCAGCCTTAGTTAGATTCTAGCTAAGTGTGTGTTTAGATATGTAGCTCTTTTATGAAAGCTGATTTGTTGAAAGTTGATCGGGGTTTTCAAAAGCATACATAAGAATTTAAAAAGTTAAAATAGTACTAAAAGAAAAAGCTACATACACTAATCTCTATTGTGCATAATGACCTTACCACAATATGATTAATCGATTAATAAGATAACAGGCACATATTCACAACTATTTTGCATTATTTGTTGATGTTATTTTCCGATAACGGTACCTTTTCATGTATCAATTACTAAGACTATTTTTAGACGAGTCTCTATATAGTGATAAGACACCTCAATGAGTGTGAACAATGTCTTTTTTTTTCTTTTTTTTTCTTTACAATAGATGTGAACTGTCTTAATTAAGTTTTTTTTTTTTTTTTTTTGTTTATAAACTTATGGTTGGTTTGATTATCAAAAGGCTCATGTTTAATTTTAAACAATAACATGTATGTTCAATTATTTTGGCCCAACCTATCATTTTAAAAGAAAACCATGATATATAAAGGAAAACGCTACTCTTCTTGGGTTCACTGCCTCTTGAAGGTCTGACAATTTGAGTACTTATGAGTTTTGAGACAAACAAAGATATGATCTATAGTATTTTGTTTTTCCTCTTAAAAGTTTTGGTGTATGGTTGGTAAAATGATTTACGTAATACAAGTGTCAACATCATGGAGATTAGAGAGTAAAACGATCGAAGAGAAACTTTAAGCAAAGCTTCCTGACAATGAGAATTGATTCAATGACCAGAATTGCTTTTAAAGGAATAGTTCCAAATGAGAGCGATTTTTCAGTCTTTTTTTCCTCGATCCGGGTAGGTAGGTATTTGGTTCTAACAGTGGCAAAAAATCTTTCAGTCTTGGAACAGTTTTGTGTCAGCAAAGATCAAGATAGGTAGGTTATATTAGGAATCAGAACATGATGAAAGAGTTTCATCAATAATGAAATGATGTGCCATTCCTCCACCAACCACTCGTGTCATTCTCTGCTTTTCAGTCAATTTTAACGTTAATGAATATTGCTCATGCACGTGGAAATGTTTAATTACATTATCTCTTGTATCTATATATGCTTTGCCTATCTATCATCTCTTTCATCTTGAATTTAAATTTTAGGTTGATCCTTAATTGCATGATCCAAGCTTATTTTTATTATGGTCACAAGTTCACAACACAAAAAAACTTGCCCAAAAACATGTGATATTGGAACTAATAGAGGCTATCGGAAATGCTAGGTAATTTAGCCCACCATCCTCTCATTCTTGATGATATATATATATATATATATATATTTTTTTTTTTTTGATAAACTGATGATAAATTTGTATTTTGGGATCCGAATCAACAGAAGTCTCTATATTCACTTGGGATTAGTCAATAACTAGGTGCTCTATAACCCCTCACATCATGACTCAGTTTAGCCAAATCTAGTTTAAACCACCCCCTTCTTTTTTTTTCTTTTTCTTTTTTTAAACAAACTTATATTCATATAGACCTACATAAAACTCTTCATTTATTTATCTGTTCTATTAATTAAACATTATTATTTTTTTAATAAATATAGGTGCACAATTTTTTTTCACTACTTACTAAAGTGATTGATTATGAGTAGCATTGTTGCAACGTTACCGCACCATCGTCACACAAAACCACAATCCCGAATTTTTCAACAAAACTGTCACACAAAGATTAGATCACTTCTCCGTTGTAAGTCAACGTTTATGACATAATCGCCTATCATCCTTCCTGCCACTCACTGCTCGAAGCTTCAAAAGTTGCATTAGCTCACTGCTTTGGCCTTACCCGTTTTTAAAATTAAAGAAAACCCAATTGATGGAGGTATTGTTCACAGCCACCGTGAAATGCCAAACATAAACCACCATCCTTCGTCCTTTATATTTGATAATCTGTGGGGATTGGTGTATGAGAGAGAGAGAGAGGATATATATACACAATTAGTAAGTGAGAGAGTACGTATGAGAGAAAGAAACTAAAAAAACAAATCATTTTTGGTACTCATCTATTAATGAATAGTGTCTCAATACCTGTATTGAAGTATAATTTCCTATTTAATTTGGTTTACATGTTATTGAGCCTAGTGCTTGTTATTGAGCCCCGTGCAAACCAATTTTAGGGAGTATTGATATATTGGGGCTAAAAGTGTTTAGGGTTTCTATTCAAAAAAAAAAGTGTTAAGAATTCCAAGTAACTCAAATAAAGTTTTTTATTTTTGAATTAGAGATTTAGGTTTTGAATGTTACCTACACAAAAAATTAATTACTATCTTAACTTGATAATAGAGAACAACCATAATAGAATGGACAATTATAAAAAATTAACAAAATTCCCATTTAATTAAATAAAAATAAAAATAAAAGCTCATGAAGATCGAAGAGGGCACCATCAAACATAGCCATCAAACATCAGTCGCGCTATGTTTGATTTTATGTCACTGTACATGTTTGCTATATGTCAGTTGTCACATGAGATGAGACATGCATGCAAGTTATCGAACGCAGTTGAACAGCCTCGTGTGAAGTGGAAAGTGGTCAAACTTTTCAACCTGCTACATAATATTTGCCCTACCTAATAATATATGGTAGAAGTTGAGACAGACTGGACCTTGGAAAATTAGACTGACATCTGTTGGCCTACCCTAAAATCCAAGGTGGGCTTTGTAGTCTGCACAGAGCATATGGGTTGGGAAAGAGTGAGCAGTGTCAGTCAAGGCTTCAGATGGGTCAAGTCCATGTTGATCGGGGCTCAACCAAACCCAAGCCACAGTCTCTCATGATGGGGATGGGCCAATGAATAATTGACTCAGTCCTTCAAGAGAAAAGGTCTTCTTTGGTCCCCACTACAGCACTACGTACTCCCAACTATAACCACACTGAAAGGAATGGGTTTGTGTTCTTAATTAAAGACTTTTAATCAATTAGAACACTTGCTTTTGTCTTAGGCAGGAAATGACACCAAGAAAAAACACCAATTAAGCGTACTACGTATCTCATTCATATCTTAAGGCAACGCGTTTTCCTGTTTGTTGAGAGGTCTTTGTCTCACAAGAATGTTGCTTTTTGTAAGCTTTTATGATGAAAAAGCTAAGTTTTTCTTTTACAAGGAACTTTAACTTGGAAAAGTTAGGGAGAGCGGAAACAATTAGAGGCATCATCAGAAGAAGTAACCTCAAAGACTGTACCTAGAAGGTTTAAGATTCCATTTAGCATCAATTTTAACTTTGAAAGCTTTTTTCTAGCTACTACTCCCTCTTTTAGTTTTACAATAGGATAGACGTGGTTGTATTAATTTGTGCCTTGACTTGCAAAACAAAGTTCCCTTCTTTCTGGGCAATTATGGTAAGGCATCAATGAGAGCGTGGTGTAATCTCTCTTTTCTAAGAAAAAAGGAAAAATGTTTGGTGATTTATACCATTCTTTGGTAAAAAGTAAAAAACTAGGAAATTACATAGCTTTCTATTTCTTTTTTTCACATATGAGGAGAATGATCCTAAAAACGTTATTACAATTAACAATTCTATTTGGCAGAACAATATCTTTTTGAGTGCAACAAATTAATTTGAAATGAGTTTCTTTTAAAAATACATATCATCCAAGATACTCACGAAATATAAATAAATAAAATTTTCTTGATTTTGGTCTCAAAGTTGAGACAAGGATTGTCTTGAGATCGAGACCAAACTAATCTCATCCCCATGTCAATTCAATTGAAAACCAGTTACGTACATGTCATTAGCATGAAGCGTCACAAATGAAATGTAACCTATTTAATTTGACCAGAAAATCAAGGTCGTACTGTGTTTATAAGGCCATCATCGCATGTTGAGATCAATAATTCAAGATACTACATATGGTTTACAGTTTGTGGCCTATTTTAGTTTCATTGACTAGGTGTGGTTATAAGACACGTGTGAGCTCTATTTATTGCGTTAGAAGAAGCAAATGCAAGTGAATTAGGTTGAAAAAGGCAAGAGTTATGTAGTCTTATAACTTAATTGACACAAAAAAATGACACATTTTGATAGATTTAATAGAGAGATTTAAGTGAATTCAAATTAGCTCAACTGGTAAAGATTTTTATGGTTGAATAGGAGATTTGAAGTTCAATCCCCACCTACACCAAAAACTTATTGGTGTTTTAATCTGATGATAAAAAACCATCATTTGTCTTGTCTTGTGGTGAATTATATTCTTCTAAAAAATAATTGAGACATGAAAAAAATTAAGTAAGGTTACTAAGAATTTTTTTTTTTAATAATAAAAATTCTTAGTTTATTGACTAGTTACTATAAATTTTTTATTTTTTATTTTGATAATTTGATAGTTACAATAATAAGAATGAGAGATCTAAACCCTGTATATCTCCATTTGAATCGGTCAATTATATAATAAACTAGTTATTGTATATAGCTTTCGAGGCAATAAATGAAATTATAAATATGACAATGTCACCTTATAATAATTAATAACATATATTTAGTGTTGGGGGGGGGGGGGGTAGAGAGCCCGAAGAGAAGGAACCTTTGACAAGATTAACCCGATGAGTTATTAAGGCCCAGCGGTCTAATAAACCGGGCCCGACCCAATCAAGGCAACCTAAGTACTTGAAGGACTAGAAAAACCGAGGGTTACGGCTTGCCCGAGGAGGCTGAGGAACATTCATTAATGACAGAATGACCCCTGAATAGTGTCTTCACAACTTGTATCCTACTCTACCACCACCAGCAAAGCAATGATAGGACAAGTATCCAAAAAAAGATTAGCAGCCCTCAAAGTGAAAGGCTGAGATGCAATTCAATGGCTATAAGAGGAAAAAAGATCCCATTGAAGAAAGGATCGGAAAAAAGTTCAGAGAGAGAGAGAGAGAGATAAAGAGACTAATGTAATACCGAAAACTGTATTTTCCAAGGATAAGTGATCCTCGACCAACCCGAGAAGAGATTTAAATAAGAATCTTTTTCTTAATAATTAAATTTATGTCAAGTGTTATCTTTGTAGTTAATCCCACTTCTTTAATCATTAAGCCGTATTAATTGTATTGGGTTCTCTTCTTAGCCTATCCTAATTGGGCTAGGCTTGGGATTTAGTTCTGCCCCTACATTTAGTAATTCTTTTCTTATCTTCGAGACAAAGGTCGTTTGGTGTTTATTTTCAAATGCACTTATATGGTATTAAAAAAAAAAAAAAAGTTATAATCCCATAATTTTAAAAAACAAAACTTTGTATTTGGGCTTCCATCATTCATTATCTTTAGAAGAAAAAAACCGTGTAACTTTTCAAGATTTTAGATTTACATGATGACCAAATTGGTAAAGGTATTTGTCCACTATATATTAACATTTTTTTTTTTTTTTGGAAATCATATTAACATTATGAGGACATATTCTTATAATTTAGCTAATGCGTAAAAAAATGCTAAGCGTTGTATAAAAGCTAAATACCCGTATGCAAAAAATATGTGAGCTTAGTGTGTGTATATATTTGAAGTAATCTTTATGTTTAGCATTTAAATTTACAATCTTGTATGTCAGCTTTATTTGGAACAATGTATGAATTTCGGCCGACATTACATTTTATTTTGTCTTCTTCTCAACCATAAAGTTTTACTGATCTCGTTTCTCTTGATAGATATGTTGCATGTAATTTTAGATAACCATAGAGGAAAAGATAAGCTAAAAAGCCTATTTTAGAAAAAGATAAGCTAAAAGCCAAGGTGCATGTCACAATTTTCATAATTGGTTTTGTCTCCTACTGATATTGTCCAACGAAGGAAATTTTGGATTTCAATCTTTCTTGTTGTAAAGAAAAAAAAAAGTTAAAAACCTTATTAACTAATTTTATCCTGTTTCTCCAATATGAAGATTGAAGAATCTAGAATCGAATTATCAAATCCCCCACTTCTAATAAAAGAAAAAACCATAACAAAAAATGATTTTTATTTTTATTTATGAAAAAAATGACTTGTGTATTCCATTATACCACAATATCCATAGCCAAAATCTCAAGTTTCACTATTTTTTTTATATGATTATATATAATCCATTTGTAGAGGCATTATGAAAAAATTATCAAATTTACTTCAATTTTTTCATTAAGGTCAAGCTCATTGTTTTAAGGAAAAAAAAAAGGGTGAAGCTCATTGGCCAAGTACATGGCACGAAGTTAAATAATAATGCATGCCCGCGCATCTTATGGGAGTTGCAATCATAGAGTTTCACGCGTGCACCGGAGTATGGACAAACACTATATGCTCTCTTAGGAATGAATGGAAGGCAGGCAAGAGCCAACAAGAGAGACACAAATGAGTGGGCACTGGCACCTAATATTCGCTTTGCTCTCCCGGCCTAACCAAACTCAGATAAAGAACAATTAGTACAACTAGCAATGCTTAAAAATAAATAATAAAAATACTAAACATAATATAAATTTTATTATATATCCTTTACAAATTGGGTGTTAATATGTGAGCTCCAGTTAGCTCAATTCGTAAAGTCTCTGATAGTAAAATAAGAGATTTTGGGTTCAATTCCTGTTTATACAAAAAACTAATTGGTATATTTAGTATGATAATAAATAGCTATCATCAAAACCATAAGTTGAAACTCTCTATAAAAAGAAAATTAGTGTGTCAAAAAATATAATAGGTAGATTTCAAAAAATATAATAAGTAACAAATGAATGTTTGAATAACTATTTTTGTGTTTAGAACCTCGCCTCCTCTCTATTGCGTGCATGTTTCTAAAAAAAAAAAATACTAATTTTCTTTTTGTGATTAATGACACATTAATTTGAATAACTTTCTTTTTATTTAATTTACAAAGATAACTTTAAACAAGTTTAAAACTAAACTTTCTCCTTTGATTTATAAGAAGCAAAGGAAGAAAAAATAATTGTTTGATAGTCCTACTAATTAAAACCCTTTCTTTTCTCATTTTTCTCTTAAAATTGAGAGAGGAAAGAAATTGGTAGACGAGGAGGAACATAAATCCATTTCTTTTCCTTTCAACCAAACAATAGATTTGCTTTCTTCTCTTGTTGATGATTTCTCAAGTTTCTCAAATAAGGCTCACATTGCATCAGGAAAGTGAATAGTGTGCAGATGCACTATTATGAATTGGAGCAAACCAACATGCTTCTTTTATTTACTATTGATGGGATTGACGAACCTTGGCACGACATAGACGAACACAAGAGAACCATTTATAAAAGCATTCAATGCCATGGACAATTATCAACTAGTGTGCAGATCGTTGGAGCCTCATCAAAACCCATATTCATAAGCCCTGAGACGTTACAAAAAGGGCACTAAAACTACAATTAAGGCCCCAGCGACTAGAAACCATGAAGCTGTATATATACACCCTGATCAGAGGCAAACTAGGTATATATGATCCACTCAAAAATAGTCTGATATTCAGAACTCTCTTATTATTCTCAAAAAGCTTTCATATACTGACTTTGGCATCAGAGATGTTGTAGCAGGCACCACACCAATGACCACCTTAGGAGAGACTGTGTTCTAGGTTTGCAGGAACAACGATGAGGATTCATTTCCATCTGGACGAACCAACAGGACTGACGATCTTACGCATCATCAACTATGATGCTCCCCCTTTAGATATTGTTATTTTTTTTTTTTTAATTTGTGGTTTAGATTTATGACTTATTTGAGAAATGTGGGTTTGGTACTTGATTTTGAGAAGATGTGGTAATGAATTGAATATTTGAATTGATAGTTTTATGTGGTATAAACTAGTAAAACTATGTGATATATATATATATATATATATATAAGTGTAGACACCTCATTTTATATCTGTTAATAAATTTTGGTCCTTGGTCCCAATGATGAGCTTGACATACGTCAACCAAGGGTAATTTAAGAGTTCACAACAGTTTGGAAGTAATCACACTCAAAGGTGCTCAAATCGTTTTGAAAATGATTATGAAAAATGACCTTTGCTCACTATTTTGACCATAACTTTTGATCAAAAAAGAATTTTTGAGTGAGATTTATTTAATTGGAAAGCAAATATCCTGGGCTTCGATTTGAGCAAAAAGTTTGCCTAATTTGGATTTATATTGAGTGAGTTATGACCATTTGAAGTCGGGCTATCAGAGTTGTTAGGATTTAGGGTATACATACGCATGAATCAAGTATGCGTGTGCACACTCGAAAGATGCGTGTGCACACTCGAAAGATGCGTACATACACTCATTTTTCTGAGCGGTGGAACTTCATTTTTATGGGCCAAAAAAATCATTTTTTTATGTGGGCCAACCTCTAGACCCTTGGGAACATCTAAAGACCTTTAAAAAGCCCCGAAAACCCTAATTTTAACTTATAAATACTCATTTTATGTCTCCAATCAAAACCCTAACTAAAGAGAGCTTATTTTTTGCCTCCATCTTCTCTAAAACCCTAGTTCTCTTTTCCAAACTCACATAGCAGCACCTAAGCACGTTTTTGGATCTTTGTAAACCTCTATTTAGTTAGTTTTAAGGCAGAAACTATTTTGCCAATTCGTTTTCTAAAACCTTTTCAATTATAAGTTTGTTCTTGAGTTGTGATTATCCTAAAAATTATTGTGTTCTTCAATTATTCTTGTTCCCTCAATCCAATCTTTGTGTTGTAGGCACTAAGGGGTCAATTAAATAATCTTAAACTCATAATCTCAAACAGGGTGAGTGTTCTTTCCACGAACTCCTCCTTTGTTACATGATTCACATGAGTTCTTGATGTAGTTTCTCTAGTTATTATATTTTATTCACTTGTTGATTTTAATTATGTTTGATATGTTTTAATTTGATTTTAGGTTGTTTATAATTTGTTTTGGTTGTTCTTGTTTTATTATTTTAGTTTTATGTAAGTTTGACATGATTATTTTTTTTAATGTTAGTTTAGTTTGCTATTTGATTTGTTATGTTTATTTATTTATATTGATGCTTTGTGTTATTTGTTTTATGTTAGTTTAGATTTTAGGGTTTCTAACATGCTTGTTTGATTTTTGTTTTAATATCTTTGAATGATTAAATAAATAAAAATGTGATTTTTCAAATCTGTGTTAAAGAATGCGCATGCATCATTGAGTATGCTGGTTTCGACCATGCATGCCCATAGTTGAGTATGCGTACGCACCCTAAACCCAAATTATGACAAAAATCTTGTTTTTATTTATTTAATCATTTTTCTCATGTTCTTTAATTTTGTTTGACTCTATTTAGGTTAATATATTGTGTTTAATTATTTTCCATGTTTATTTTGGTATTTTTGCCATGTTTGATTTATTTGTGATATTTTTCCTTTGTGTTTATTTAATTGTTATTTTTCCATGTTTAATTTATTTTGTTTGATTGTGTTTTATTTGTTTCCTTTCATATTGTGATGTGATCCTTAACATGTGTGTGTTATTTTATTTGAGTGTATGATGTATGTTTAGGTAAGGATTGGGGCTCTTTTAATAACTTTTTTTTATCTAAATATGGCCTAACAACACATAAAGAAGGCCGGCTCACAAGCCGAGTGATCTTGGGTACTTAACACCTCTCCAAGCCGTACCTAAACTCCAGACCCATAATATGGTTTGCAAAACTATGTATCTAAATACGTGGTCCAAAATGTCTAATATAGTTATTAGACTTAATCTTGGTAGCGACTTCATTTTTCACTCTCTGCTACGATCCACTCTAAGGCTAAGACGAATTCCCTTGTGCCGACAATAAATGGTAATTTCAAAATAGTATAAAGATATATACTGAAATATTTTATTCCAATGGACAGACCCGAACAAACACCAAAACAAAGAAATTGAAAGCATTAGTGTTAATGTCTCCACTCTTCAACTTTTTTGACAACGTAGTACTAGGTAGTGGCTAAAATCCAAGTCGCGTCTCCTTTTGCAATGTGGGAAGGGATTGGTAAAGATTTTAGGTTGATTCGTTTAATAGATCCCATGCTTGGGCAATACATTGACTTGTAGAACACACTACCAGAAAAATAGAAGAAGAAGAAGAATTCATGCTTACATGCAAGGTATTATGTTTTTTCAACGGTAGATAAGAAAAAGTTAGCCTATATATAGTCTATTTTAGACGAAATATAATACAAAATATCTTTCTTCATCTTTCACATTGTATATACATCATAATTCCTCTATCATAACCCATCATTTCATATGTCATCGTCCACTAGTATGTTCCATGATAAGTAAAAAGATTTGAACTTAATTAATTCTTTACTTTTTTTTTTTTTTTGATAAAATTAATTCTTTACTTATAGCCTTATAGGTGCTATCTTTGACCCTTAAAGGAGGTTTATGCGTTCACGTACATGTATCAACCATATATATAATATAAAATAAAATCGTACTAGACCTTTAATTGGCAAAAGCAAACAGGAAAAAAAAAAAAAAAGTCTTTTTTATTTCTCTCAATCTCATAATTAAGATTTTATTTCAATATCTTAACACGTGATTATGTACATGATAGTATAATTATACCACATCATTGTAAATTTAAATAATGTTGTATTTAGATATAGTTTTAGATTTAAAATATTTAATCAAAATCAAGAAATATATCCATTTCAAAGGGAGATTATTCTAATACATAAAACAGGGTTTGGGGCACACCCTCACCCCTATGATAGGGGAGTTTGTTGCCCTTATCCCCACCCAATAGGCATCTGTAATTAAGGCCTTGCTCCTGTCAAAAATTAGATCAACAAGAGAGAAACTCAAGTAGCTTAAAAGAGAAACTAGATTGATGGTTGATTTATGAAAGAGTTGTTGTATATATATAGGTATATACAAGGATAGATATATACAATGATAGGCTGTAGTAATGATATAAGGTTAAAGAGTATTTATTTGTAAAATGAATAAAGTGAAAATTCAAGTTCTTGAATTTTCTAAGTGAAATTCGAAATTCAGTATGTTCGATTGGTTAAAACTTTTATTGTTTGATCGATCGAAGTAGTGAAGGAAATTATACTGGAGTCTTTGCCTGTTTCGATTGGTACTCGATTCCTATTCAATCGATCTCTTTTTGATTGATGCTCGATTCCTATCAATCGATCAAGACTTGTGAAACAGAATTTTTGCAAAAATTTTTAATAACTGTTTTGTACATTTGAAAATGTTTCAAGCCTTGTGAACGGTTTTATGAAACTTTTTAACTCTCCACATGTACCTTTTGAAGGGCTATAACCCTATGAGTATAAATAGAGGTTTATGTTCACTTGAAAAATATATTATCTCTCCAAAATAGTAAGTTTAAAACAAACACAAGAAATCCTGTGGATATTCTCCAAAAGTTTTATTTGTAGAACTCAATAACTTGGTTGTATCCTAGGGACAAGTTTGTAGAAGCCTTTAGCAACTTGTGTATGGGGACAAATATTGTCTAAGGATAACATGTAATTATACCTCCAAGTCAATCATTAATTTCTATTTATTTTATGTATTCATTTTATTATTTCATTATTATTCATTGATTTGGTGAAATCCCCAACAAGAGGCATGTTGGTTGTTGAAAGGAAGGCTGGTCCTAAGATGGGTGATGAGTTTGCAATGGAGTACAATATATATATATATATATTAAAAATCAAAATTTAGAAAAAGTCCAATTAAATTTCAATTAGATTATCAATTTTGTGCCACGTGTCTCATTTAATTTTTAATTTTTTGTGCCAAGTGAACTATTGAGTATAAAATTGAAGATTCTAAATCCAATTATACTCTAAATTGGATTTCAATTGAAATTCAATTTTACACCACATGTTCATCTAATTTTTAAATTTTTGTAGCAAATAAATTATTAGATACAAAAACAGAAGAATTTAAATTTAATTAAATTCTAAATCATATATAAAATGTAAATTAATACCATGTATAATTTGAACTATATAATTGTGATTGTTTTTAATTGTACCCCATATATACACAGAGTTGTTACACACTAATGATCATGGGTGACAAATAGATTATGAAATAGGAAGAGGTAAGGGGATCGAGAGTGATTTGAGGGAATATATTGCGTGCTCTTGGGTCAAATTCAGTTTACCGTCCCTACTAATACAATAAATAGCTAGCATTATACATGTCAATGACTTGACATTTTACATGTAATATAACTTTACTTATTAAACCAACTACTTAGTCATTTCCCACCTTTGAATAACAACAACTTGGCAATAAACTAGAGAAGTAGTAAATGATAATTAAAAGGGTGGAAACTCAAGCACGTTTATAATAATAATAATAATAATCCTAACCACACGATGACAGGAGTGGGACCCAAAATCGTCAATTCCTCCACAGTCCACACTAGTAATTTGTAAACGAGTGAGAGCGCCTGGGGGCCCCACATTTAAGACACGCACAGCAAAAGAAAACCACCAAAGACCTTAAAAATAGATTATAGTATTTAGTTTTAGTCTTAATAGAATAGTAACACTAACACGCACGGCATGAGACTTGTTGCCTCGTTAGGAATCTTCTTGGCACAAACAAAATAAAGACAATCAACGACTATTTGAAATTTCAAACTCGGCGTCCCTAACCCAAACCAAACGTAAGTAAAAAGTTAATATTCGATTCGACCGACCGTGGAGTCAACGTTTCCAAACCGCTGGCGCTGAGTCAGCTACGCTCCTCCCCCTTTCCTTTCCTACGCGCCAGGCCCCAACTTCACGTCAACAACGTCAATTATTATTATGTCCTTTTCCTTTTCTTTTTTGGCACATTTTAGGAATCTATTGTGTCAATTTAATGCCTTGAAAATTTGTAAAAATAAATTAATTTTCCTTTTTTTTTTTTTTTTTTACTTCTCATAGAAGTATAATTGTTCAAACTTAAATCATAGCTATATAATTATATACCTTTTTTTAAAAAAAAACTCTTTAGTCTTTTTTTGGATAATTTTAGTCTTGTATTAACTATTAATAAAGATTAAATCTAACAAGAATTTAAATTTCTTTATTTGGTAAAATAAGTTATTTTTTAAAAAAGAATTTAATTTATGAAAAAAAAAAATTAGAAAGCATAAGATTGAGTTTTAAAAAAATAATTGAAAAACTAAATTAATATAATCAGTAATATAAAAAACAAAATTAAACTTTTACATGACCAAAATTATAGTTTGCTACGGATAGAATTTTTCGGTTCAAATTATTTGTGTATTTTTAATTATATGATTTATTATTTAAACAAAAATTACATGATATATCAAATAATCATTTTACTTATTTAAATGATTTAACAAACATGGTGTTTACTATTAAATACAAATCATGTGATTAAAATACAAGTGTAAGGTCTTATTAACTACTATCCATTGATTTCATTTAAGGAATTTTTTTTTTTTTTTTTTTTTTTACCTTATAGTTTATTACAATTCAAACCAAATGATATAGTTTTATATCTCATAAATTATTTATCTATAATCTATATAAAACTGAAGATTTTGAATTTTAATTGATCTCATAATATTGTGCTACATAAAATTTTAAGATCTCACAATTCTACACATCATTGTTCTAATATATATTTCCTAAAAAAAAAATTCTAATATATGTATATGTGGGGTACAAAATTTTAATAAGGTAATAATACCACGTGTCATACTCATAACCGAAGAGGCCATTACTGTGCCAAGAAGTTCATGCACTCAGACGGTAAAACCAGAGGGGGGCCATATTGTGGAGGAAGAGCTTCAAAAAGGGGGTTAGCCCTGACGTGACTGGAGGGATGGTAGCTACACCACGTTTATTGCACCTCATCAAACCCTCTGGCCGCATTTATGTGGAGAAGACCCCTGAACAATACTGTCTTAGTTGCTGCAACTCAGAGAAGACTGAGGAGAGCGTCTGATGAGACAAACACTCGAGTAGTGGCTTGCATAATCAACAAATGGAAGGCTAAAATTAGCCAAAAGAGGATATATAATGTGAGAGATCCTCTAAGGATAGGGGGATCGGGGGGAATTTGTAGAAAAAACATCGTAGTAACAAGAACTGAAATTGTATCCAAGTCTAAAAGAAATATATTTAAGGACTACTCTCCTCAAATTTTGCCAAGGAATGATTTCTTTGCATAGAGTTTGTTTTTCTTTACTTTTTTACTATCTTTAATCTACTGTGCGTGTTGTTCGATCCATTGAAACCTAGTTTTTAAGTCTACTCTCTACAAATTCATTGTGTTCGACTATTTGGGCTCTAATTCAGCTACTTCTTGGGCTTAGGATCCAAGTCATGCCCTTACAGTATATATATTAATTGAATTTAAATTTCATTCTATATTTAAACTTAATCTTAATAAATGCATAATAGTAGAATTTATAATTTCATATATAAATACTGATGGTGTTACAAAAAAGCACCAACTCCTGAACTCGTCCATATGACTCGTCCAATGAAAGACCGACTAGGGGGAACCAGGCACATGAGGTGATCGTCCCAAGCGTCTTGGATAACCTCGTTCGTCTTTGGATGGACGAGGTCCCGTGAAAAGATCATCCATCCCTAGAAACGTTTGGACTGATGAGCTCTACACGGAATTAAGAAAAAATGAATGCACAAGGAAAAGTCATCCCTAATAGTCTCGTCCGTCCTTAATAAAGGATGGACGAGTTCATTGGGTTGAACATGTTAGGCTATAGACGACTTTGATCTCCACCAAGTGTAAGGGACGAGTTGACCTACTATGTGCCAAGTTCTCCATTAACTATTACGGAACATAAGTCTAAATAAGGTAACTTCCATGGCGGTTATGGAAGTTACCTCCGAATCCTCTGGACTCCTCGACAATAGGAACAGTTATTTAACAGATAACCGTTCTGCGTATGCTATATAAGCATTCATCGATGAGAAGGTAAGAGAGACTTAGAGACTTTTCTCAGAAATTACTTCCTTTTTATTGGGAATTGCAAATCCACTAACTTTACCATCGGAGGACTTTTGGCTGGTCCCCACCGGTCCCATCTGACTTAGTATTTGTTTTTAGGATCAAGCTTGAGGATCATTAGCGCCCGAGACTTTCAACCTACTGATTTCCAAGGAATCATCAAATACAATTATATTAATGCCTATTAATAAATACCATAATTATCAATTTATATTTAGACAAAAGTAAAAAAAATAGAAAAAGAAAATCATATTATGTTATTGCAAGTGCTATTAACCTTGGTTGACCTGATTATATTGCACTGCATAAGCTTTTGAGATTTTACCATTTTACATGTCACATATATATTTTAATTGAATTTAAATTATATTTTATACAATATTTGCTTTATATTTTTAAGGAAAAAAAATTAACGGATACCCTAAGGGATTTAGGAACTATTTTTAGAAACATTTTATGAAAAAATAATAGAGCAATTATTTTTTTTTCACAATTTTTTTAATATATTTTCCATGAAAGGGAGTTATCAAGTTAACATGTTTAATAGTACTAGAATACATAAAGTATAAACACAATCAAAATAAATGTTTATTATTAATAATAATTATCATAATTACCAAATTTTATATTTAGGTCAAAAAATATTAAGTTAAACTTTTAAATTGAATTATGAACTTTTAATTAATTTTGTTAATTTCCTCTCCTCTCAATTTCCAAGACTTTTCTTTCTTTCCCACGTGACGGAGGCAGTAACAGCGTGAACCTTTTGAACGCAAGCCGCGTGGATTTATAGTTTAAACTTTAAACACGTATAGGGGAATCCACTGACGCCGTTAAAAAGGTACCTCCTCGCGTTGCCTTAAATATAAAGCCTTTCTTCACCTTCTTTTTCTCATTCATCAAAAAAACACTTCCATTTTTTATCTCTCTCTCTCTCCTAAGTTTTTTTCTTCTCAAAACCACCGAAGATGTCTTCGTCTCCGACGACGTCGTATTGGTGTTACAGATGCTCTCGCTTTGTCCGTATGTGGGTACATGACAACAACATAACCTGTCCACACTGTCACGGCGGATTCGTCGAGGAAATCGACACCGTTCCTTCCCCTCCTCCTCAATCGGAAACTCTCCACCGTCGATTTCCTCCCTCCGCCATGTACTTATTCGGATCCACCGCACAGGACCCGAATCCGACCCGACGATCTCGTCGCAACCCGGGTAACCGCTCACCCTTCAACCCTGTCATCGTCTTGCGTGGCGGAGTTGCTTCGACTTCCGATTCGGAACCCGCCGCCGCCGACGCCGACGCAATCGGAGTAGAGAGGATCGATAACCTTAACGGTAACGGGTTTGAGTTGTACTATGATGATGGAGCCGGGTCGGGTCTTCGCCCACTTCCACCAACCATGTCTGATTTCTTGATGGGTTCAGGTTTTGACAGGTTACTGGACCAGTTGACCCAGATCGAAGTAACCGGGTTCGGGCGACCCGAGAACCCGCCGGCGTCAAAAGCAGCGATAGAGTCTCTCCCCACCATCGAAATCGTCGAGACCCACGTCTCGGCCGAGTCGCACTGCGCCGTCTGCAAGGAACAGTTCGAACTCGGATCCGAGGCTTGCGAAATGCCTTGCAAGCACATATACCACTCCGATTGTATCCTCCCATGGCTCTCTCTCCGAAACTCTTGCCCGGTTTGCCGGCACGAGTTGCCGAGCGAGCGAGAGCGAAGCCGAAACGAGAGCGAGGCCGAGATTGCGGTCGAGGCGGAGGAGACGGTGGGATTGACGATTTGGAGGTTGCCGGGAGGTGGGTTTGCGGTGGGGAGGTTCGCCGGAGGAGGAAGAAGAGCCGGAGATAGAGAATTACCGGTTGTGTACACGGAAATGGATGGCGGGTTTGGCGGGTCGGGTTCCGGGGCTCCGAGAAGGGTTTCTAGAGTCAGACGGAGTGGCGGTAGTATTAGTAGAATTGGTGGAGGAGAGAGTGGTGGGTTTCGGAGGGTTTTTCGTAATTTGCTCTCGTTCTTGAGGTTAAGAAGGTCTAGTTCTAGTTCTAGTTCGAATTTCAGTTATTCTTATTCTTCATCGTCTTCGCAATCTGGGTCTGAATCTGGGACTATGAGAACAAGTCAGAATCATTCTGGTTCGGTGTTTAGTAGGTACGTGCGAAGGCGGAGCAGAGCTTGGGCTGTGGAGGATCAAAGTGAAAATGGGAGGTATTGAATGTTGTCATTTTTGGTTTAAAATGACAAAATTTTTGGTTAAAAAAGAAAAATCTTTTGGTTTTATAATGATGGCCAAGAATACATGTAGCTGACCTGATTGACCATTCTGAGCTTTTGTTTATGGTTGGTTTAATTGGGGAAGTATATGAGGAAGAAAGGCATGGGTGGATTTAGCTGTAAATATAGCATTTTGATTTGGATCTTTCCTATCTAGAACTGTCAAGTCTAAGGTAAAAAGAAAAAAAGCTTTGTTTTTGGGAAGTTTGGCATGAAATTGGGAATGAGTACAGAATTGGGCCAGTTTCTTGTTTGTAAGGCAGGCTTCTTTTGTTGTAGTACTGAAGAGGAAGTCAAGTTTTGCTGGTCCTGAAGATATTGGATGGTATATTTCGAGCTGGAGAGAGTATTTTGGATACTCAGAAGGATGTTTTTTTTTGGTTTTTGGAAGTACGGAGATGAAGAATTCTTTATTTCTTTTGTTCTATTTGTTGTAAACTTTAGCTTCAGTTATATATGTCAAATTATTTTCCTTGGCGAATCAATATTTGTTAAATTGTTGCTAGGCTCAACTCTCGAGCAACGCTATTATGGGATGTGTTATTTTGATTTGCTGCTAATGGCAGTGGGATTAATATTCAAATGCTCAAAAGGATAGCAGATTTGAGCAATTATTAGCTAGTTTGAAGTGCTGTCTTGTGTCTGAAGAATACAAATATTCCCTGTCTAATTTTAAGTCAAAATTTGTATGCTGCCAAAGAGCTTGATTGCACTACACACCTGTCTCGAGAGCTGCTGGCTCATAATTTGTGCCTAGTCTATTGGTATCTGCGTAGCATAGGGATGTCTGATCTGCCTTTTGGCAAGATGGTGCATGGCCTTTTCTGGCTCCAAAGCAAAGCACTAAACTAAACTTTACAACTTTAGCATGTGCTTGGCTTTTTGAGAGGGGCTCCCTTTGCCTTTTCCCTCATGAAATCCACTACTAGGTGGTCTTGGAACATATAAAGTAGAAGCTAAAACGTACCAATTTGACAATACCCTGTAAAAGATTTTGTATTCTTCTTGCTTTTGGGCAAGATAAAGAATGAAGAATCTTACACATCCCCAATTGCTGTAATTTTTGTAACTCAGCGAACGTTCCCAATGCTATCAAACATGCTTCGCATTAGCAGAGGAATTCAGATATAATCTAGTACCGGATAACTTTTTCCACTACATCTGCCACTCTCTCACAAAAGAGAGATTTACCATTATGTGAGAGGAGAGGGTTTGCTAAGAATTCTGTACATGGTAAACAAGCTTACATAAGCCCCAAAATAAAGGTTGATGAATCTGGCGAACAGGGCTGACATAGAAAAAGACAATGGTTCATTGAACTTGATTAAACTCTTGGACCAATCTACTAACTTGATCAAACTGTTCTTATCCAACTTCTTATACAAAATTCGACTGGCAATACTTTTGTTTTTACTATTTTGGGCCATTGAAAATATTTCTAATCATGAATTACAGAAAAAATCACATAAATAAAACGTGGATATCTTGGAATCTCCCCATTATCCAATTGTTTGTGAGCAATTGAATAATGGATACCCTATCCTTGGACACAAATTTTGTAATTTAATGTGACACATACTAATATATAATATAATAACATATATAATATAATAAAGGGCAGCCAACTCAGTCACACACAGCTTTTAGAACTTGGCATCATTATCTAGTGGTTGAACCGTAGAGAGTCCTACCTTGCTTTTGCTTACTTCCCCAAATATCCCAACCTGCTGAAAAAGTCATCATATTTTCGATGGCATAATATTGCCATTACCTAACATCTCAGTCAGTAGGTTGACACTTCTTCAGGATATAAAAAAATTATAAATACATTTGTATAGCACCAAATTTAGCAATCTTTCCCGCAAATGCAGTAAAATGTTTACAAACTGCTGACACTTCTGTTTGGAAAATAATATGCCAACGGGCCAGCTGTGTTTTGCACTCTGAACCAGCTTTCAGTGACGTGTTCAAGGCTAAAGCATGGAAAAACTATTTTTTAAGTAATAAAAGCTTAGGATAAGGGGGTTAGTGAGTTTGTCCCATCTGTGGACCGACACAAAGGGTACTGTGCTAGTGACCAAATTGACAAGAAACACACAGATTGACCCAGTTCGCTAGCCTTTTGCTTTGTTTTAAGAAAATGAAATTGACTCCTCCTGTTCTGGTAGATGGGATCATTTTAGCCATTAAAAAAAAAGACTACAGGTTATATTTCATAGTCTATTCGGTGCAAATTTTACTTCCCTAGTGACCTTTTACCTGTTCTCACAATTATATTTTTTTTAATTATTTTTTTTGGTTTAAATAAAATGAATTGCAGTAATTGGCAAAACCCCTTAGATATCAATGATAATTTTTTTTTTTTTTTGGAAAAATGTTTAGTCCATTAGTTTATACTGAAAAAAACTATTACACGCTCACAAAGCTTGCTTCACATTAAGATTTTGTGTATATACCTGCTCTTCTACATGGAAATGAGAGTGTTTTTAATCGGTGATTATGTATTCTCTAAAGTATATTTGGAACAAACGGAGATAAATGGCAAGAATAAAAGAGCAGAGAGAAAGGTGGCTAGAATATATAATATATTAAAACTTAGTATATTCAGTTCTCCTTCGTTTATTCTCACTTCTCATTCCATCCCAACATAAAGTAAGTTTTAGAAAGCATTTAATAAATGGCATCACGCTTTATTTGTTTTGATGTTGATGTTTTCTAGAAAATATGTTATTTTTCAAAAAATATTTTTCATAAAACAATATCATTTTTCTATATTTGGTATCAACTTTAAATAAGTTAGAAAATGATCGTATAACTTCCTTTATTTAGTTTACTCTAAGATTTATATATATATATATATATATATATTTTTTTTTCAAAAAAATTTAGTGAAAAATAATCTCTAAAAATAAGTCATACTTTTTATAGGGTCACAATTCGGGGCCCAAGCCCAAAAGTTATGAGGTCTTGGTCTAAGGAGCTCAGAAACAATGAATTTGTAGAGAATGAGCTGTAGAACTAGGTCTTAGCGAATTGGACAGTGGTTAATATTGGGCTATACAACAGTTGAACACAAGTAAAACACGTTAGTATCCATAGATCCTCAGTCTGAGGAGATAAGATGAATATATGCCGGTCCCTGTTCGAAGGTACGGTTGTTTGTACTGTTACTCTATTCTCTCTTCTTCCTTCTGTCCCTTTTCCTCATGGGGACTCCCTTTCTTATATAGTCTTTTTGAAGCCATCGTGGCCTTACACTTGTTGATCATCTGGATCCTTACTTGAGTGCTTGTCCCATCGGACACCCCCTTTCAGCCTTCTGTGAGTTGTGGTGGCCAAGACAGCACTGTTTACAGGTCCTCTTCACATTAATGCGGCAAAAAAAGTAGTTGCAACGCATTTAATGCGGCAGCAGCAGCCTCTCCTTAGATATCTTATGTTTCCTTCCTTCCTACGGGTTTGTGGGACGCATCCCTACTGCTAATGTCTGTCAGGGTGGGTCCTTTTGGTAGACAGAGTGCATATTTGAGCCATACTCATCACTTCCGAGGAGGCATTCCTCCTTGGACCGTCCTTTAAACGCCCCCTATCCACGAGATCTAGATTGGAAATCCTTTTGGCATCCACTTCCTCTCCTCGGACATTGCTAATTGTCCCGGATGGGGCCTAATTAAGGCCCATTACATAATTTTGGGCCTTTGCCCCTACACTTTCTATATTGACCAAATATAGTTTTACTTTAACTCACTTTTTCTGATATTACTAAATACTAAAAAAATGTGAAAAACTATATTTTTATATAATTTTTCATTGAAACAAACAGAGGGTTATGCAAATTATTTAGTAATTTCTCTAGTACCAATTTTTTGTTTTCCAATTCATAGCCTTATTCAATGGAACCCTTTCACAAAATCATCTTCTCATATATGTGGGATCAACACATTAATACAATAATTCTGAGATCTTAAAATATTATTTAAATCACAACTCTTCTAACTATAGAATTATTTTTTTAAAAGACTTATTTCTAATTGTGGGAGGATGAGAAGCCGAGGACAGGAATGAATAAGAAAAGACCAACACCAGAATAGCACACCTCAGGAAGTACTATCAAAGAATTCTCGAGCAAATAAGACAACTCAAACACAAACCCAAGAAGATTAGAATGCCCAAGGACCCTAAGGATATTGATACTTCCTCGGAAGGGCTGAAGTCCATTTTTGAAGACCATTAGGCACGTACCGAGGAAAAAAAGGAAAGTTTGTCATCAAGCAAGAGAAAGAAAAGTACAAATAAAGCATTCATCACCTTCACATTCAATACTTTGTACTCACTTAGTTAGCCACATTAATGAAGGAATGACCCCTAAACAATGTCATCACAACTCACAGTCTAGTAGAGAAACTTTCTCGTAAGGCCCTGATAGGACAAGTATCAAGGGAAATCAACCTTAGCCCTCCAAGTGGAATGCCAAGATACAACTTGGATGACTATATAAGATAGAGAGATCCCTATGAGAAGGGGGATGAAACCTTGAGAAAGAAGGAGAAAGAGAGAAATATCATTGTAACCCAAGAACAAGTGTAATCCTATATCCTCAGACCAAACCTAAGGATCTTAACTTAATGAATTCTAGACCAATATCATTCCGTTTCCTTGTCTCACATATATTTCAAGCACTTATTCAATTATCATTTGATTAATTCACATTATAAGGGTAACTAAGGTTGATTGGCACTCTATCTTTATAAATTAATTGTGTGAGGTTAGAGTTGATCCTAGCCAATTTTAACCTGCCACACTAATAATAATAATAATAATAATATATTAGGAGGATTCAAAATGTTAGTTATGATTTCAAATAATGTCAAAATGCCCTTAATCTAATTAGATTATCCTTATTCTTAAAATATAATAGAGTTAAAATTGTAATTTAACAAAATTAAAAAAAAAAACCCTACCAGAGAAACTTTTTTCTTAAAAATTAGCATACTTTCTATCTAAACATATCTCACGTATATTTGATACATTTTTTCCCTTAAAAACTAGCATATACTAAACCCAACAGTTTACTCTATTTAAAATCTTCAATTTTAATTTTATAAAAATCATTTATTGTGTAACCTCACTAACAATAGATAAATTCAAATTAAAAAATTATATTAAACTTAAAATAAAAAAGAGCCTCATCACATATACAGGGCGCATGTGATGAAGTTAGTAATAGTTATTGTTGGCGTTATACAAATCATTGTGGAAATAATAAAGTAAGTTATATAATTTGGATAGCTAATTTGGGACATCCGAACTCAAAATAAAAAATATTTATCTTATCAAAAAAAAAAAAAAAATTTACTTATTACATGCAAGTTTGTTCGTTGGCTTGGCAATTTTTATGTCCAACGTTTAAGGAGCGTTTTATCTAGAATCTGATTCTCCCAGATTAACCAACCCCATGTGGCCCACTTTTGCCCCAAAGGCAAAAAATCCAAGGTAAAATCTGCTGACATGAGATCGATTTTGAGGACCCATGAATCCAATCCAACGGCGTAGGTACCAACTTGCATGTTCTAGAAGTCGTGTCAGCGGTTTGATCCCAAAGCTAGTCCACGTGTCAAAGCCTCTACACCCTTGAAGTCGAGAACTTTCGTGTTTCGATCTCTCCAACATTAAAAAGTCTCAAAATTTCTCTCTTTCCGTCCAACAATAAACAAAAGCTGATCCGAATCCTATGAACGACTCATCTTTTGATTCATTTTTCGCGTCTGTGACTGTAACTGTAAGTGTTTTTTTTTTTGTTTTTTTTTCCTCCTTTGCCATTGCACAGTTGCACTCACACACACTGAATGTGTTTGGCTGCCGACAAAATCTCCGGGAAAATTGGACCAAAACAAATTTTTTTTTTCTTCTTATTTTTACTATATTGGGAATTTGGACAATGACACAATTAATGTGGGTCTTTTGTGAAGTAAAATGTTAATGCATGGGTGTAGAGAAATTCAAAGACTTGTATTGGGTTTTTCTTAATTGTTCATTGTATGAGCAAAGCTTTGTTCTTTTCTAATAAATTTGATGGCTTTATTTTGTGTTTATTGCTTTGCATGATTATATATTTGCAGTATGTATTAGATCTATGTTATTTTGGTTCATATATGGTTTACATTAATGAAAGTGGGACTAAAAGGAGCTTTGGTCAAGAGCATGAAATGAAAATGATACTAGGGAATAAAAGGAGTCAATGAGTTCTTTTTTGCTTTTTAGGCTAATTTCAGTGCTCCCCATTTGTTGGTTAAGAGAATGCTTTGGTTATTTTATAGATTTGGAATTGGGGTGTGGATCTCATTAGGCAATATTAAAATCATTGTCTTTTGACTGCTTCACCATTTTGGAATCTAAAAAGAACAATTGGGAGGGTTTGTTAGGAGAAGATAAATTGGTTTTCTCTTTAGTTTCAAAAGCTTTTTATGCTGCACGTATCCTTTTGAACATCAAGCAGTCACCACTAGCTGAATGCTAATTATGTTCTTTTGATTGTGTTGATATGCTTGAATTTGCAAATATAGTGCTTCTGTGCAATCAGTCTCTTGAGTTATAACCTGTGAACAATAATTTTCTTGTAAAGTGATTCTGTGACAAGCCCAATCCATACTTGATCTGTATTACTATGTTTTAACATTGTTGTGCTTGCTTTGGGCCAGTGATAAATGTGAATTCTGCTTTTCCATACTCTATGCCCATGTGCCACTCAAGCTTTTGCTGTTTATTTGGACAAGTAACAACTAACATGGCACCACCATGTTTACTAGTCTAATTTTCTTCAGGTTGTTCTTGGGAAGTTTGTGACAAATACTAATCACCCACAGAAAGTGTTGGAATAAGATTTCTAACTTCATGTGTATAAACTACAGGCAAACACTTGCTTGCATCTGTGTGAATCTGTCATATAAAGTGAATTTGTATCGGGCAATTTTAATAGACTTTAAGATTTTAGAATGTATGTTTGTGTTTAATCTTTGTGAAGAGTAGAAGCTAAACTTGTTGCTTCTTGCACTTCTATTCTCTAAGTGGAATGTGTTTGCAGGATCATTGTGTATTCTGGTCATTTATTCATTTGGTATTTTGTAGACTGAACTTTTATAGATTCATTATTGTACTTGACATGTATTTGATGAGTATACTAAGCTCAGTGTTAGACATGATTGATTCTTGTATTTGTTTTAAACTTTATTAAATATGCTAAATCCTTACTATATGGTAGGAGGTGCACTAGAATTTAGCTCCTATTAGTAATACATATATCTTGGAACATTTCAGGTTTTATAGGTTTGCAAGACATACTGTACAACTTGCTGTATTTGAGTGTGTTCTCATACTATCTAATACTTTTTGGAGGTAGAAGAATTCTTGAAACCTTTGAAACCATCAACCATGAGTTTTGTTTTCCGAGGGAGTAGAGCAGATATTGAAAGTGGATTTCCAGGATTTGCTCCTGAACCACCAGCAATGGTATGTTAACATGTGCCAGTGCACATTTCTGCAATATTTATTTATTTTTGTTTACTTTTTACCTGTATCTCAATCAGATAATATTATTAGATTATGTGATTGTAAGCTTGTCACTGTGTTGATTCTTTATCCTTTGACCTCTTCCTATCAGCGCATGCACACAGTGCGGCCGGTTAATACCAACTCACTTGCTTTTCTTGTCACAGGTAATGTATTTGATTTCAGCTTTTTCATTCCATCGCTTGATGTTTTGTAAATGTATTTTTTAATCCATACCATTACCTCTTTGTTCAGCAGTTCTTTTGCTTTTCATGATTTTGAACTCTAATCAGATGTCACCAAACTTTTTGGTATGTTGTCACCAAGCATTACTTGTGGGCATACTTCTAATTCTGTTAAGTGATTCCCAAGTATAAAACTTACACAGCAATTAAGCTTGGACACTTTGCGTCTATATGTGCAGATCTGGCTAGTCGTGGGTGTCTTTTTGATGGCCACAATCCTGAGGATGTATGCAACTTGTCAACAACTTCAAGCTCAGGCCCGCGCTCATGCTGCGGCAGCCAGTGGCTTGCTAGGTCATACTGAACTGCGACTACACATGCCACCATCAATAGCTTTTGCAACAAGAGGACGATTACAAGGACTAAGACTCCAGCTTGCACTTCTTGACCGAGAGTTTGATGATCTAGGTATTGTAGTTTTTGTTAAATAATTTTTTGGTTTTGTATGAGTATGACTGGGTCACCTCTTGAAAATTGATGGTGCACATGCAGATGCCCAAAGAAATGCTTGGTTTTTGATTTTTCTGTGGATGAATTATTTTGCTTATTCTGCTGCAGATTATGATACTCTCAGAGCATTGGACTCTGTTAATACTTCCACCACTCCTTCAATGAGTGAGGAAGAGATAAATACTTTACCTGTTCACAAGTACAGAGTTCCTGGCTCAGAGAAGTAAGTTTGAAAGAGAGTGGGTGAGAATGTGTTTGTCTTTAATTATATTGCAACTTTTTTTAGTAGCTAGTTATCAGTATATGGATGTCTCTATAGATTATGTCATCATCAATTGAGTATTGAACCTTGTCTTAGTCTTAGTATTTTGTACTAACTGCTCATTACAATGATGATATACATGGTCAAGAGTGGAATGAACCTCTGATGTCATTAAGTAGTGGATGAAATGGTAGTGATTTGGAGAAGTAGTTTAACTAATTTAACTGCTAGTCGGCTATGACTTTGATTTGTTCAGTTTACTACCAACTTCTAATTAATTTTAAGAAGATCCTTAGAAAGTTTCCTCTTTTCTTTGCAACATTTGTATCGGAGTTTGACTAAGCTGGATGAAAATGAATGCATTCTTCCTGAAATGCTTGGACAAAATGCTTCCTCCCCCCTCCCTCTCTCCTCTAAAATGCTGTATATAGAAATTTATTTTGAGACAGTGTAGAAATTTATTTTGTTTTCACAACTCAATGGCAATAATTTAAAATGATTTATTTATTTATAGTCACAGTTCATCACGGCAACAGGCATCATCTTCTTCAGGCCCAGCTGAGGTAATTTCTTTTCCTTTTACAATTTGATTGCATAATCACTACAAAAATGCCTGGGATAATTTCTTTTCCTTTTACATTTAAAAGATTCTTCCTTTTGAAATGTGAATCATCTGATACTACTTTCCAGTTATAATAGTCACAGTATCTGTCCATAATTAAACTGGTTGGAATCCCTGTGAGCTTTGTCAAATCAGCTTGTGGAATTAAGTGCTCTTTCATGATTATTAGGTGTAATTATTTAGCACTTCGAGAGAAATGCTCCCTCATCTCACATAATAGTGAGTTCTACTAATTAAATTCAAGGTGAGACCCATTCTTCATGAGAGGAGGGAAAATTGCACCTGGAATATTGAATAGTTTTTCAATTATTAGGTACTCTCATTTTTGTGTTGTCTTTAGTTTTTCAATTATTAGGAACTCTCATTTTTGTGTCATCTTTAGTTTGTTATTTTCTCTTCTGCAAGCAGACTAAGCAAGACTTTAGAAAGGCGAATGGGAGCATCAGGGGCCCAGATGATGAACTGACATGCAGCATTTG
This sequence comes from Quercus lobata, assembly GCF_001633185.2. Taxonomy (NCBI): domain Eukaryota; kingdom Viridiplantae; phylum Streptophyta; class Magnoliopsida; order Fagales; family Fagaceae; genus Quercus; species Quercus lobata. The sequence goes on from NC_044904.1 coordinate 30,711,057, forward strand.
CTTGGAGCAAGTTAATATGGGGGAGCTAGTTCGTAGCTTGCCATGTTTGCATCAGGTTCTTCCACTGTCCATATTGAATCTGGTCCACTTTATTAGCTAATGAGTGGCACACGTTTCCAAAATCTAAGAATAAAGGCTATATATTTTTTTTTTTGGTAAAAGAGGATATATACTTCTTAAAGCTAAACAGAAAAGATAGGTTCAGGGCATAGCCTGTTAGAGTACAAATGGCGGCAATCAGCCTCATAAACAGAGATTAAGTCCTAAGGAGGACTGGAATTCAACACAAAATCCACATCTAGAGAAAATCCTTATCTTTTTTTATTTTTTTTGAGAGAGAGTTTCAACCTATGGCGTTTGCTCCTGATGATAGCTCTTTATCATCAGACTAAGACACCAATTAGTTTTTGGTCTAGGCAGGGATCGAATCTCAGATATCTTATACAACTATCAGAAACTTTACTAGTTGAGCTAACTGGAACCCACAGAGAAAATCCTAATCTAGCTAGGCAGTTAGCACTCTTATTTGCTTCTCTGTAGACATGGCTAAAATGCAACTGCAAAATCCGGGTAACCAATTGCCTGCAATCGTCCATAAGAGAGGAGACAACAGTGTTAAGAGTTTGCATGGTTAGCAAAGCATCAACTATAGCTTTCTTACATCTTAGTTTTTCATTAATTATACACAAAGAATATACAAAGAGTCATTGAGATACTCATACCTAAAAATAATTATTAATCTATATTTTTACAATAATCTCCTGATTTAGGAATTATGCTCACATATACTAATAATTGCACCTTGAATCTTGATGTTTAGCATTTTTAATTTCACCATACCTTTTCCCCTCATATTTCAAGATCTTGAATTATTATGGATGCTATGCTGCTCAGGGATGGCAATTTTGCCCTGCCTTACTTAACCCGCCCCTCCTTGCTTTGTTCCACACAGGTTTTTCCTGACTCGCAAAGGTGGTGGGACGGGGATGGGGCAAAATTTTAGCCTCGTATCACAGGGTGGGGTGGGGATAGGTTTAGACTTTTTAAACCCACTCTGCCCCGCCCCTCCCTGTCTCCGCCCCGCCCCGCCCTGCGTTGCTGAGGGTTATAATTGTAAAATTTTCATACCCTAAAACTCTACTATTTAAACAAATATATCAATAGTAGCTTATTTTATTCTACCCAATGTGGTTTTCTGCCTTTATTTTGTTATGCGTTATACTATGAGATTTTTATTTATTTATTTATTTTTTGTGATCATCTTGTTAAACGCTTGGATATATTATTCAATTTTTTTTTTTTTTAAATTGATTTGATTTGATAGGATAAATTTAGTTGTGATTTCAAGTATATTTTTATTAATGAAATAGGTTTCATTAAAAAAATTATACTAGCTGTGGGGTAAATTAACAAAAAGTAGAGTTTTATAGGGTGGGGCAGGGCTTCGCGGGGCCCCAAGGGGGTGGGGTTAGAAAGTTTTTTTCATTATGCGGGGCGGGGCGGAGATGGGACAAGATAAAACTGTGCGGGGTAGGGATGAAGACCTCATCCTTTGGTCCCATCTTGCCCCATTTCCATCCCTAAGATTGCTATTGCTGCTGCATAAACAATAGATTCTAAAATCCACAAAACAGTATAGTATAGTATATCTAATTGATTTGTATGATAATCATTATTTTTTGATCTTTTTTTTTTTTTTTTTTTGGCAGTTTCATGCCAATTGCATTGATCCGTGGCTGCGGCAACAAGGCACATGCCCTGTTTGTAAATTTAGTGTGGGATCGGGATGGCAGGATAGAAGGGAGAGTGAATCAGATGGTTCAGACATGGTTTAATGACTCAGTCAAGGATATATATATATATATATATATTTATAGCTTTCCATATTGTCTTTTGCATAAAAATAATATACTCTTGAGTTACATATGTATGTAAGTTTCAGTCTCGGCATTTTCTTAACTCGGGCATGAAGCATGCCTCTTTTTTTCCCTTGATAAATAAAAGAGATACTTAATATTCTATTCTTAGATCAATGTTGTTGAGCTACACATTTCTTTCTTATAGTTCATTTTTTAATATTTTGACCTTGTGTGTAAAACTCTGGTTATGGACTGGAAGACATCCTGTGATCCTGTCACACTTGTCACATGTATGCCCGACTTTTTATTTTTATTTTATTTATTTGAGATGAAAGTATGGGTGGCTTATTGAAATGCTGAATTGGTCACATGCTACTAGGGGTGTCAAATGGGTGGGTTTGGGGTAGGCATAATTAAGTTGGGTATATAAAACTTATTTACCCATTAAAACCCATTTAACTAATTGCTTCTAACTCAAATCTAACCCAACCCAATTATTATAGGTAAACCTCAACCCACCCAATTTCCCAATGATCAAAATTATCAAAATGCCATTAAAGTGAAAATGATTAAAGTACTCTAAAATCTTAAAAAATGATCAAAATACCTTAAATCTAAAAATGACCAAAATACCTCTGAAACCTAAAAAATGACCAAAATATCCATGAAACCCCAAAAAATGACCAAAATACCCATGGACCCCATAAAATGACCAAAATATCCCCTAACCCCAAAAAATGACTAAACTATCCTAGAAACCCAAAAAATGACAAAAATACCCTTAAAGCCCAAAAATAACCAAAATACCATCGAAACCAAAAATAACCAAAATACCTTCGAAACCCAAAAATGACCAAAATACCCCCCGAACCCCAAAAAATGACCAAAATACTATCGAAACCCAAAAATTACCAAAATACCTCCGAACCCCAAAAAATGACCAATACACCTCCTAAACCCAAAAATTTACCAAAATATCATTGAAATCCTTAAAATAACCAAAATACCCCTGAACCTAAAAAATGACCAAAATACCCTCGAAACCCAGAAAATGACCAAAATACCTCTAAAACCCAAAAAATGACCAATACACCTCCTAAACCTAAAAATTTACCAAAATATCATTGAAACCCAGCAAATGACCAAAATACTCCCGAATCCAAAAAATGACCAAAATACCCCTAAACCCAAAAAATGACCAAAATACAATTGTGGTTCTTGCATTCAGTTGTGGTTCTCGAGCTTATATGATAGATTTTTGGGTAGTTGTGACCATCTACCCAAAACTATGAGGTTGTGTTCCAGAACTTTTCCTTACATGTTTGAATGTGGTTCTTGCATTCAAATGTGGCTCTCAAGGAAGGAGTAGTCAATTAGGGTGCATTTGTTTTGGCTGAAAAAAGTTTCAGGATAGCCTTTTACACCCCTCTATGTGTTTGGTAAAAACAGGAAATTGGGTTAAACGGAAATCACTTTCCGCGTTGATTGTAAAATACCTATGTTGGCCCGTAAAACCATTTCAGGTTTTATTTTACCTTCAAATCATTTACACCTCTCACACACTCTCTCAAGCTTCTCACATGAACACTCCAAGCTCAGTGAAGACTGAGCTCCATAGAGCAAGACACACCAACGCAGGTCACCGTCCGACGACCTAGTTCGTGCTCCTCCTCCAGTCTGTGCTCCTCACGCCAGTTTGTGCTCCTCCGCCGACCCACAGTCCACCGATCCACCCTCTATTTCACTCCGACAACCTCACCTCACCTCCGATCCACCCTCTACTTAGTCCGATCTAGTCACCTCACCTTTGACCCATCCTCTACAAAAACTGATCCACCCACAGTCTTTCCCTCAATCTCTCAATCTTTCTTTGATCTCTGATTTTTTTGTTGTTGTTGTTGTTGTGGTGGTGTGGGTGGTGGTGTTTTGGTGATTTTTTTGTTGTGTGGTGGTGGGTTTTGTGTGGATAGTGGTGAATTTTTTGTGGGTGCTGGTGTGTGGTGGTGGTGGATTTTTTATGGGTGCTGATGTGTGGGTGGTGGTGGATTTTGTGATATAAAATTTGTTTGGAAGCTGAGAAAATGGTTGAGAAAATGTGAAAAATTTGTAGAAAAATAGCATTTTCAAAATGTTACCAAACACTGAAAATTGTTTTCTAATATAATTTTTAAATGCATCTAATAATTAGAAAATATTTTTCTTTTCCGAAAATATTTTCACCTAAAAATATTTTACATTCGGAAAATATTTTACACTGAAACAAACACAGCCTTAGTTCTACTTCAAATGGTAGTAGTAAGTTGGAGGGTTACATTACAAATTCAAAACCGACTGATTGCGTAATACCAATTGGCAATAACCATATGTATATACAAAGTCTTTTGGGCTTGTCTCAAGGAAACGGATTCTAAAAAATTTTATCAGAAATTTGACGTCTATTAAATGGCAATAACGACCCCTTGGATGCTTGAATAGACCATAGTTTGAAAAAGCCACTTAGAGCATCCACAGCAGTGGAGTTAAAAATTTAGCTTTTTAGCTCCACCAAAAGTTACTTTATCTATTTTACCTACATACATGCTGCAGCAGTGGATCTATTTTAGCTTTTAACACAATAAAATAATATAAACATCACAATAAAATAATATATCCATTACAATAAAATAATATATCCACTACAATAAAATAAAATATCTTATACAATAAACAACAACCACAACTACCTTCAACCGCCACCGCCACCATCGCCGCTGCAGCCATCGCCATCGCCGCCGACTTTTTTTCCACCGCCGTCGTCGCCGCCGCCACCGCCACCGACGACTCTTTTTCCGCCGTCGCCGCCGCGTGATAGCAAATAATCGTCTAGTGTTATATTTTTTTTTTACCCCAAATTATACTCATACATTTTTTTTTTTAGTAAAACAATTTTTCAATTATCATGATAACGTATTATCGTCTCAATTATCCGGAAGCAACCTTGAAATAATGTGAACTATGAAATGAAGGAACTTTATAATGTAGTCCGTAGATTTATAAGAAAACATAGAAAATAGAATACATATTATAGCAAGAACAATGTAGTCCATAGATTTGCTCACATACATAATTCAAACCAAATTACAATAAAACTCACACTCGCACAAGTTCTTATGACTCATACTAAACCCACATACAAAAAAGAAAGTTCCTACGACTCGCCTTGCAATTGCCATAAATGTTCAATAAGGTCCGACTGGAGTTGAAAATGGATTTCTCGGTCTCTAATGCGTCCATGCCTCTCAATGTATGACAAAAATTCATCACTTTGTTCACGTAACATTTGCGGAGGAGGATTATCCACTCCATCATTTTGTTCATAATCCAAATCTACCACTTCATTATCATCCCGCTCATCTTATCGCTCATCTTCAACAATCATATTATGGAGAATTATGCACGCTTTCATGATCTTTTTGAGTGTTTCAAGATGAAAAAACCGTGCAGGTCCATGGACAATTGCGAAACGTGCTTGAAGCACTCCAAATGCACGCTCAACATCCTTCCTATACGCCTCTTGGGCTGCTGCAAATAATTTATACTTATGTCCTTGTGGAGCTGGGATTGTTTTCACAAATGTTGCCCACTTTGGATATATACCATCAGCAAGGTAGTATCCCATAGTGTAGTCATGACCATTAATTGAGTACTGTATTGTAGGAGCACGTCCTTCAGCCAATTCATTAAATACATGAGATCGCTCTAACACATTAATATCATTATTTGACCCAGGTGATCCAAAAAATGCATGCCATATCCAAAGATCATATGATGCTACTGCCTCCAAAATAATAGTAGGCTCACGAATATGACCACAATATTGACCTTTCCATGCAGATGGACAATTTTTCCACTTCCAATGCATGCAATCAATTGAACCTAACATACCTGGAAAACCTCGACGTTCGCCGTGAGCTAACAGTCTAGCAATGTCTTCATTGTTTGGCTTTCTCAAGTATTCTTCAGAGAAAACATCAATTACCGCAGTAACAAATTTTTTCAAACTTTCTAATGCAGTAGTTTCTCCAATCCGCACATATTCATCTATCAAATCACCCGATACTCCATACGCAAGCATTCTAAGTGCAGCAGTTATCTTTTGCAATGAAGATAAACCAAGTTTGTTAGCACTATTTCTTTTTTGGACAAAATAAGAGTCATGAGCTTCAACTTGAGATTGAATACGAAGAAAAAGAGAACGCTTCATTCGAAATCTCCTATGAAATAAAGTAGGTGGATATATTGGTGTGGAAGCAAAATAATCAAGAAAAAGCCTCTCATGGCCTACCAAATGATTACGTTGGATAGAACGACGACGACGCTTAGGTTGTGATGCTTCCATAACAAGTTCTTCGATTATCTCATTTTCATCTGAGTCATCAAGAAGGAACTTGCGAATCACAAAGTGATTCATGGATGCAACCTTCAAGACAATTGAAAATCAATTATTACTATAGATGCAAGATTAAAATTAAGTGACATAAACCACATTAAAATAAATATAACTAATTCACGCACAAATCACAACACAAACACATACATCTAAAAATAAAAAACTTGGAAATACTATGGATGCTCATTGTTCATAGATTTATTCTAAGACCTGTCATCTCAAAACCAAGCATATGATACTAGGCACTCCATAGTGGCTGTAATACTCATAGTTGATCAAATAATAATTTCATTGAATTAAAGAATCATATCAATGCCTATCACAAGATCAAATAGAACTTAACAAAAGATAAAAAAGATTGCACTTCAAAGTCTTTACTAGATTGCACTTCAAGTCATAACACAAATACATACATATAGTTTAAGATAATTCATCAAGTGACATAAGCCACTATAAAATACATAAACCACTACAAAATACATAAAAGTCTAAATTACATCCAAAATACAATTAAACTCATTAATTACATGATCTTCGTTTTGCCATGATTTTTTCTTGGAGTTGTTCATAAAAAGCTTTTTGTGCTCCGGTTAAGCCACTTGTATCTATCATCATGATTCTCTCTTCCTCTAACCTTTCTTCTTGCTCACATTTTTTCTTCTCAATAATCATTCTTTCCCTCTCAATCTTAAGTTTTTCTTCCCTACTTGCCTTTTCAATTGCAAGTTTTTCCCTCTCAAAAGACATTTTTTCCTCTTCCAACCGAGTTACATCCTCAATCAATTTCAATTTTTTGTTCAAATATTCCCCTACATCTTTTCCGGCGGCTTTGTTCTTTCGGATGGCCTTTTCGACCTTCCTACCAATAGGTCTCTCCAAGTTTGAAGTGTCACCAAGTCCGGACCCACAATCCCCTTCACTAATAGATATTGCCTCTGAAGTTGGAGGCACATATGATCTCGATCTAGCATTATTAGGATCGGCAAACTTTGGTTGGTCCTTTAACATGAGCCAACAATGATCAAGAAGAAAGGGTTTCTTGTACTTCTCTAAATACAAAGCCTTCGCATTGATAATCTAAAAAAAAATTTAAAACAAATATAACATAATTAATATTTTCATACTATTGGTGAATGAACATTTTAACACTATTGTAATATAATTTATACCTTATCTTCTTCGGTTATACCACTTTGATGAAGTGCGTTAATTTGAGCCATACACCCAGCAAACTTATTTGTCTTTTCACTAATCGTACTCCAACTTAGTAAGGAGATAACAGTGCGTGTGGTACCGAATGTATTGTACTGCATAAAATATTCCCAAACTTTTTGACGAAAGGTATTTTGTGTTTGTTCATTACTGCTTATGGCATCAACACTAGTATTGAGCCATGCTGCCACTAAAAGTTTATCTTCCTCTACAGTAAAATTAGAGCCCCGTTTTCCTTTTGTAGAAGAGGTATTTTCAACTTGTGGTGGTGGTGGAGGTGGAGAATCAGAAACTGACGTAGGAGTATTTTGAGACGTTCCCAAAAATTGAGAGTCAATTTCTATATCCCCGTTCATGATACCCGTGATAAATGTTAGGTCTCTACGTAACTCTGTGTCCCTACGTGACTCCATAAAATTAGAAAAAATATATATAAACTCCCTGCACACAGAAAATTTCCAAACTAACATTTATATCGACACAACAAATTACATAGATAAATAACACAATATTACAGAGACATTTTTTTTTTTGATAGGTTATATTACAGAGACATTTATATGAGCCATGAGTCAATTTTGGTTTTATGCAACACAGGAACGTGGTTTTGTGCACACAATTTACACTAACAACAAAACATAGCTTTCCCGCACAAATTCACACAACCAATTCCAAGGGCACAGAGACCACAAATTCACACTAAGAGACCACATAATCCACACAATCAATTCCTGCAAACAGAAAATTCCCAATACAGAGTGCACAGAATCCACTCAACAAAATAACACAAAATTTCCAAACACAAAATTTCCAATACAGAGACACATAATCCACACAACCAATTCCTGCACACAGAAAAATCCCAATACAGAGAGCACAGAATCCACACAACAATTCATCTATCAAATTGCCAATACAGAGACCACAAAATCACACTAAACCCAGAACAGAAAAAACAGAAAAAATTCATGTGCACAGAGACCAAATAACAGAAAAAATTCACTACAAAATAAAAGAGAGAGCACTGACCTGAAGTGGATCGGCTGGGACGGCGACGGCGTGGGCTGGGCTGGGACGGCGACGGCGTGGAGAGCTTGATGAGTGAGATGAGAGCTTGCGACGGCGACGGTGATGAGTGAGGGAGATGAGCTGGAGTGCGATGAGCGAGGGAGATGAGTGAGGGAGATGCGGCGACGGACGGCGTGGGCAAGGCTGGTCTGGGACGGCAACGGCGTGGGCTGGACGGCAACGGATGGCGTTGGCGTGGGCTGGTTTGGGCTGGACGGCGACGGGTGAGAGAGATGACTGCAATGGGTGAGAGAGAGGAGTGAGGGAGATGCGGTTGGGACGGTGTGGGCTGGGCTGGGCTGGGACGGCGAGGGACGGCGTGGGCTGGGCTGGTCTGTGGCGGCGACGGTGATGAGTGAGGCAGGAGTGGCAGGAGTGATTTGGGAGATGAGAGTGAGGGAGAAGGAGAATGAGGAGTGACGGTGAAGGAGAATGAAAATAAAAGAATGAAAAAAAAAGGAGAAGGAGGGATTATTTTAATCGGGAAGGACAGATGAGTGCTGCTTAAAAAATTATTTTTTTTTTTAGATGAGTGCTACAGTGCACATCTATATATAGATGTGCACTGTAGCAAATCAGCCAAATATTTTGGCTTTGGCTCCACTGCTGTGAGCTTGTTTTGCAATATTGGTGGAGCTAAAATAGCATTATAGCTTTTTAGCTCCACTGCTGCAAATGCTCTTACATGCCTTTCAGCTCTTCACTGCATGAAAAGCCAGTCTCGTATTGGATATGTTAAAATAACAAAATTCAAAAGGAGCTATTTAGTAGTACTTTCTGCAATCCAAATGAGGTCTTTAAGATTTAAGACAATGGAATTTATAATTCATCCAAATTGAATCGTCTGGGGCCCTTCTCTGAGTTTCATTTTTCCACCTTGACTTCTTACCTGATCAAAATACCAAATCTAAAAAAATGTCAACCACGGGCGTGTGTGGCCACACTTTCCACTTTCCACGGGCTTGGATTTAAAAATTGTGTAATTGGTCTTACATTGAAGTAAATAGGCTAAACATCTGATCTGAAACAAATTGGCAATTCTAAAAACACTTATAATGTAAAGAAATTCACTCAAATTATCTTAAATGGAGATTCTTGAGCTACAACCTTGTAATGAAAAGAAATGCAAATATGTGACCTGTGAACCAATTTCGCCGACAGTAAACCTTAGTTTTCCCTACCTAGAAACTATTAGAACTCAAACCATATATTGTTTATTCAAAAAGGTAAAAATAAAGTCTGCCTCTTCTAAGGTTAATCATCTTCTTCTTTCTCAACCAGTATCCTCTTGCATGCCTCATAGCACATGAAAGATATCCCAGCAGCAGGGGCCAATTTCACACAACTTGGTCCCAAGCCTCTATACAGATGAGCACCCAATACTACTCATGAATAGTCTATAGATATTGTATGTGAACTCAACAAAAAGTGACACTGTATTGCATTAGAAACTAAATCAGGGGGGAACATTTTCCTGATGGAAAGATTACCATATTTTCAAAGCATTCTTCTGCAGATCGATGCTCAGTAAATACACACTTAAATATATCAGAAATATCACTTAAATGTAATCTATAAGCCTTTATCTCATAACATACACAGTAGGTGATTGCCAAAAGAAAATTGATGAAAAGCTATGAGATTTAGATATCCACACAACCCCATACAATGTTCATGACTAGCCTAGCTACTATGATGCCCAAAATGCAACTACAAAAAACCTCCTACAAGAAACCCCATATAATTCCATTCCAATAGAAGCCTGAACCAATATTCACAAACTCGCGAATTGAAAGACCACCCAAGCTTGAAATTCAATCAAAACTCCTAAGCAATTAATTCCCGACAGAAGAAAAAAATGCAAGCAAATTGTAGAGAAAATTTTATTTAAAAACCTCAAAATATCAAATGGAACATTTTATCATGAAAGAAAATTATTCATGAGACTTCAATTTTAGGTAAAAATTTCCACGGAAACAATCAGAAGACAACAATTAAATTTCATTAAATATTGATAAGAATCAAGCTGACTATAACTAAAAATTGATAAGCTAAAACCAAAAGATTAGGATTCTTATTTTCTTCTTCAGCAAAATCAGTAGCTGAATTTAGCTAAGAACCCAAATAGGATTCATGGGTTTGTCCCTAAACCAATAAAAACTGTGATTAGAGCAGTTAAGCTCCTTAGTTTACTGAGGGTTTTATTAAGAAGTTAAGCTCATAAAGCCCTATCGCACTAACAGCTTAAACTGCCCATAGGTCGAAGAAGCATAATTGCGTAAGTGACTATTGAGCCTTCAAGTGACTCTTTTGAGGTAGAAACTCAAGGGGGGCAGGTTAGTACAGGAATCTTAATCACAGTAAGTGGTTATCTCCTATGTACCGCACTTTGAAGACAAGACGGCAATAGTTGTTCCCAAGAAGCTAAAGGAATTCGGCGGTCCGACGTAGTGCGTGATAGGGGAGTGACAGCGATGGATGCTCTCTGTTTTCAAATGCTGACATGGGGCGTAATTGGAGCTTAAGACGAGGAGTGGTGACCTCTAGACAAGCTTAAGTGCCAGTTACAGCTGTTATACGCGACGATGGCTCCAAACGGTCTAGATTTAGGTTTCGGGGACTCAAAATTGTGCTTAACTCCTTAATAAAACCCCAGGTAAACTAAGGAGCTTAACTACTCTAAATCCCCCTGAGGGGGACTTTAGGGGGGTAACAGTCCATAAATGAGCTATGAGTTCTGAGCTATGAGTTAATAGAGTCCTAGTAGGAATACCAATGAGCTAACACCTTAAAACAGCTCTCTCTTAGCCCTTTCCTCTATCGATAATAGGGCTTTTCTTGAGCTCTTCTTAAGGAATACAACTCCTATGGAGCTAACTGTTTAACTATCTCCTTACGGGAGGGTAAACCATACCCTCCCCCTCCTAGAGCGAGGGCTGTTGCCGCTCTAGTTCACCACCGATCTAGGCAATAGGGAGCCTTGAAAGAGCCTGTGTTAAGCAAAGTGCTGTCTCACAAGTTCTTTCAAGGCAGTTAAACAAGCGAAGTGATAAGAGCCTGAGTATTCGTGTTTGTAGGGGGTTTGGGGGAGCATCCCCCATAGCACGAAGTGCAAAACTAAATGAGCTAATGAGCTAACTCATTAGAGCTGCTTCTTGTATGCGAGAGACCCCCAAAGAGTAATACGCACTTTCTAAGCTCTCAGCCCGCTATTCCTGACGAGAGGAAGGAATAGAATAAAGGGCTGCCCATATCAAAAGCGCGTTTTATCTTCCGTTTTCTCTTCTCTTGTTTTCCTACTTTTAATCCCTAAAACCTAAATCTAGACCGTTTGGAGCCACCGTCACGTATACCAGCGTGTGCATGGCGAAAGGCTTTGTAGGGGTCACCACTCCTCGTCCTAAGCGCCAAAACACGCTCGATGTCAGCAGTAAAGAAACAGACAGGTTCATCCTGTCCCCTCCCATCGATGGGGCCTTCGTGAATCTTTCCGCTTAGTCGAGCAACCATTGCCTTCTTGTCTTACAGCGTTATCGGATACCGCCAAGGAAGATCGATGAGCTATCCTCGGCACTGTTCCTGCGCTAGCAGGGGAATGAGGGCGCTGTAAGGTTCAATCCTTCGTTTTCTTAGCAACCAAACATAGGCCAACCTCTAATTATTAAACCCCCCCCCCCCCCCCGGGGCCCCTAAAAAAAAAGAAAAAAGAAAAAACTAATCAAAGCCAGAAATTTTGATCTCAACGAATCCCCCAAAAGTAATCAATCTCCAATTCAAACCAAAACAAAATTTTCAACAAAAAAACACACACACACACAAATCAATAATCCAAAATCAAAAAAGCTAAATTTAACAAATAAGAGAGAGAGAGAGAGGACGAACTAGAGGGTTGTTGATTAGAGGCCGAGAAAATGAGGGAAAATGAAATCCCTCGTGAAACCCTTAAACGTCTGAGGGCTGGGTATTTTTTTATTTTTTTTTGGAAGGCTGGGTTGAATTTGAGTATATTGTTTTTGGGTTAAATGAGTTTCAATGGGTTTTTAGTTAAAACCCAATAATTACTGGGTCTGATACCCATTTAACCCAACTAATAATTGGGTGAGTTTGAGTTTAATTAGAGTGGGTGGGTTTGGGTGGGCAAATGGGTTTGAGCTTATTTTGCCACCCTTACATGCTACCTATTGGCTGCAGTTGATACCTTTAGTTGTTTTTAGGTAAAAATTCAAAACTGACCCTCTAACTTTTAGCATTTTTTATTTCAGTCTTCTAACTTTTAGTTTTGTTTTTTCAGTTCTCTAACTTTCAATTTTTGTTAATGTAGTATTCCGTTAGACCTCAGTTAGTTGTTGACGTTAAAGGCGTTGAAATGACGCCGTTTTGACTATTTTTTTTAATTATAAATTTTGGAATTAAAAGAAAATAAGAAAAATAAAATATTTAAGGGCGTTCCCCTTCCCCTAAAATCCACTAGAAATCAGTCAAGAAATCCATCACCTTCTTGGTTACAAATCTCAATACCATTGAAGTAATTAAACAAAAGATTATTTTTTAAGAAAAAAAAAAAATAGAAATAAAAGCTACGTTATGTTATCCAGTTTGGCCATAAAAGGCTTGGGAAGACCATCTTTCTGTTTGTGTTTGTAGTTGAGAGAGAGAGAGAGAGAGATGGGTTCCATTCTAGATAGGGTAGTTGAGAGAGAGAGAGAGAGAGAGAGAGAGATGGTAATAGGGCGGGACAGGGCCAAATGATGGGGTCTTTGTTCTCGCCCCGCATGGTTTTGTCTTGCTCCATTCCCGTCACGCCCCGCCTCACATGACAGGGAAAAATTTCTCACCCCATCCCTGCCCCATGGGGCCCCACGAAGCCCCGCCTCACCTTGTTTCGTAAAACTTTACTTTTTGTTAATTTGCCATACAATTAGTACAATTTTTTTTTTAATGAAACCTATTTCATTGATAAAAATATACTTGAAATTACAACTAAATTTATCCCATCAAATCAAATCAATTTTTAGAAAAAATTGAATAATATATCCAAGTGTTTAACAAGACAATCATAAAAAAAAAGAAAAAGATATCTCATAGTATAACACATAACAAAATAAAGGCAGAGAACCACATTAGGTAGAATAAAAAAAACTAATATTGATATGTTTATTTGAATAGTAGGGTTTTAGGGTATAAAAAATTTACAATTATGACCCTTAGCAATGTAGGGCAGGAATGGGGAAGGGTAGGGCGGGGTGGGTCTAAAAAGTCTAAGCCCATCCCCGCCCTGCCCCATGGTGCGGGGCTAAAATCTTGCCCCATCCCCGTCCCACCACTTTTGTGGGGCGGAAAAAACCTGCACAGGGCGAAACGGGAGGGACGGGTTAAGCGGGACGGGGGAAAATTGCCATACCTAATTCTAGAAGCTATTAGACCTCATGTTGTTTGCATCCCATACCCACTTCAAGGTCACATAAACCCAATGCTTAAGTTAGCCAAACTCCTTCACCATTGGATGCAGATGTTAGCCAAGACATCCACTTAAATGTTTGAAATCAGTTTTTATTTCCATCGCGATCTTTGTTTTGATTTCAGGGGAAGGGGAACGACCCCTTAAATGTTTTTTTTTTTATTTTATTTTATTTATTTATTTACAAATTTTTCTTATGTTCTTTTAATTTTGAAATTTATAAATAGCCAAAATGGCATTGTTTCAGCATCCTTAACGGCAGCAACTAACTGAGTTCTAACGGAATACAACATTGACAAAAATTGAAAGTTAAAGGACTAAAATGACAAAACTGAAAATTAAAGGACTGAAATAAAAAAAAAGGCTGAAAGTTAGAGGATCAGTTTTGGATTTTTGCCTTGTTTTTATTTGTCTTTAATAATTTTTTAATATTAAATACTAATTATCTTTCAAAGAAATCAAACTTATTACTGTATGGACTGCAAAGAATCTTTATCCATCAAAAAGTGAAACAGAACGGACTATAAATAATCATCAATACCCAATAGCAAATCCGTTTGTCAAACTCATTAGTATCTATCTTGGAGAACATTTATCAGAAGCAACCTCCCAAGTTATCAATTATTTAGTTATCAAATATATATTCTCAGGAATTAAATAAAGGGTCTTGTTAACCGATACTTTTAGGGCATTTGTTAAAGAACTATTTTTAAAAAGTTTTAGAAAAGTTTTGATATTATTTTTATAAGAAATATAAAAAGCTACCAAAAAAATCAATTGATTTCTTTTTACTAGGCATCTAAAATTAAATATTCTTAGGGCGCCTATTAATATTTCCTTTAAATAAAATACACATTGAGGGGGCCTCATGTACGGCCTTCATATATCAACCACCCCCCCCCCCCCTCTCTTCAAGAGCTAGCTTACAGTTATACCTTAATAAAGAAGGTGATGATTTTTTTTAAAAAAACTCTATTTTAAAATGAAAATAAGTTGAACCAAAGAGGGGTTATGAGTTGTGGTCAGTAGCTATTTCCATCTAATTTCATCATTGTTGACATCATTAGTTTTCCTGATAAGGATAAATGACATCCTTACTATTAATTCTTATTCCATCATTTATATATTTTTATTCACTATGTCTTGCATCTATACTAGTCTCAATCTTTGTTTGGTCAGAATGTCTTTTACATGTTAATCACAATCACCCCAGTAAAAGATTCCATGTCTACATTTTTGGGCTGATATATACCCGAAAAAAGAAAAAAGAGTTTGTCAAGGAGGGTACCATGTGGTTGCATTCATCAATTTAGTACAAATAGTCTATATTTCCCTAAACATAATTAAATTAAAGCATGACTTATTTATTAATGTAACTATATTTTTAAATTTAATTGGAAACCCTAAGAATTTATAACTAAGTTTTATCCATTTAAGAATGAAGTCACGTAACTTTTTATTTTATTTTATATGCAATCATGTATACTTTATATTAAACAAGTAATATTTGGATTTTGAACCTTGGAGTCGAGCCTGGACACTTGGGTTGGCAAGTATCACAAGCATCTAAGCAAACTTAGCCCAAGACAAGCATTGCCACCGTTGATTATAATTTAAAATTTCCAAGTTTATTGGTTGGACAGTCGATTAACACTCAAAGAGTGTGTAGTACAATCCTACAATCTTTCACAAAGTCAAAAGTGTACTACAAAGAGAAAAAAACTAGGAGAGGCATATATCCAGGTAGTATTATTTTCATAGCCCTTGTTATATACAGTAGTAACTGACATTAACCTAACCCAAAAAATATTAAGAAAGTTTTTTGATCCATGGCTTCCATTTCTTCCTCGAAAACCCTGAAGACAACCACTCTGTTTTTCTGTCTCTTAGTCCTCCAATTATCCCTCATCAAAGGTCAAGGACCTCAAGGTGGAAATGATCAGAGCAGCAGCGATAAGGTAAATTTGCACTCAAAGCAGTTGATTCTTGTTAAAGTATGGTGCTTGATAATCCTACTAGTAAGCACTTTTGCATTTGGGATCTCTCCCTACTTTTTTCTATGGAATGAAAGCTTTCTTCTCTTGTGAACGCAATTTGCTGGTGGGGTTTTTCTGGCAACCTCTCTGATCCATTTCTTGAGTGATTCAGCTGGGACCTTTGCAGACCTCACAACCAAAACATACCCTTTTGCATTCATGTTAGCATCGGCAGGTTATGTTTTGACATTGCTTGCTGATTGCATAGTGGCTCATGTTACAAGTGTTGTCAAAAGAGATGCCAGAGTCCTGGTAGTGGAAGAAGGAAGGACACCTGAGGAGCAACCTAAAGAGGCGCATGTTGATGTCAACCCAGAGTTTTTGAGGACAACCTCTTTTGGAGACGCCTTACTACTCATCCTCGCCTTGTGCTTTCATTCTGTATTTGAGGGTATTGCTGTGGGAGTTTCAGGTAAATGATACATTCATACATATTGTGTATACATATATTCCTTGGTACGTTTCCTTTTTTTTTTCCTTGTCCATCGAATTTCATCATCTTGCTTTACTTTGTGTTGTTAAGTCATTGTGATGGTAGAGGGTGGTTGCCGATTAGGTTTGTGTATTGAATGCAATATAGTGTTTCTTCTTTATAAGTTTGACCGTTTGAGTGTCCCTTTCTTTGTGTAATTAATATAGAGACTGCTTCTTATATATCTAGCCATATCACACTTGAGTCTGTAAATAAGTTTGGAAGAACCTAGCTACTATCTTTGTAACAGATTGTAAGCAAGTACATTTGCAGTGTTTAATTTAGGCAAGCATATCCTGATCAAATCTTTCCTGTTTTACCAAGTCTTTTATATTCATGATTTGTTATTATTGTATGTTGTTTCATTTTTAGCTGTTGTAAAACCCATATATACCTTGATTTCCTTTAAAACCCATAACTCTCATATGCTAGTTTAATTTAATGAGTTGTGTTTACGTTTAACAAACTTAACTACAATCTCTCCCAATTAAATTTCAGCTACGGAGGGTGAAGCATGGAGGAATCTTTGGACAATATCCTTGCACAAAATGTTTGCAGCCATTTCAATGGGAATAGCATTGCCCAAGATGCTACCAAAGAGGCCATTTCTTTCAACTGCGGCTTATTCATTTGCTTTTGCTATATCTAGCCCTGTTGGAGTTGGAATTGGCATTGCTATTGATGCCACAACTCAAGGACAAACAGCTAATTGGATCTATGCTATCTCAATGGGCATTGCTTGTGGGGTTTTCGTCTATGTTGCCATCAACCATCTTATGGCAAAAGGCTACACACCCCAATCTGAATGTTATTTTGACACTCCATTCTACAAATTTCTGGCTGTCCTACTTGGAGTGACCGTTCTAGCGATTGTGATGATCTGGGATACATAAAACGTCTTTTATATTGGGTTTCCTTGTTTGACAGTGTGAATGTTTGATAATATATAATTTATGTAATTTCTTTGGCTTATTGGCTATACCAAATTACCTGTGTGTGCACTCAGTCTTAAATTCTGAGAAAGTATCATTTCCTTAATTTTGGTTACTCTCCTGTATTTTCTACATGTATGTCTTCTATTTTTTTGTTGCTAATATGTATGTCTTCTAATGCATTGTTAATAAGAAGTTAATTTTTTTGCTACTTCCTCAAATTACCTCCTTAAGTACCTTTAAATAGCTTAACAAATTAGCCGTGGCCATGTTTGAAGCCAGAATGGATTTGATTTCATGATTCACAAGCTGATTAAAAAGGGGAATTATTGAGTACTTTTGGAGTACTATAAATGTGTATTCTCCCCTCTCACATAATTTTGGGTCCCATAAATTAAATTCATAATAGGATCCATAATTCATATGAGAGGGGGGAGTACGCATTCATGGTATTCTCGGAGTATTTAATAATTTTTCGATTGACAAATATGAGTGCCATAAGCACAGCTACTAGAATGGAAAGACAACTAAGTAATTAATTCTGTATGTTTTTAGACCCTTTAAAACACAAACTCTCCTATTTGTGACTCCAAGACCACCCTTGAAGGTTTAGATCATCAGCACATTTGATGACTAGAGAAGACAGTAACTTCTACAAAACCGGATTTTGAGATTCTTCAAGTAATAACACCGGTAGAAGATATGAGAGTGCTTTTTAGGAATAAAACCCTAAATACAAAAGAGGCACTCTCTTCTCTCTCTGAAAAGCCTATAAAAAACGTGTTTAGAGTTTCCTTTATATACTAGGAGAAGTAGATTAGAAACCCTAATTCTTAATCGGCTTGAATTGCTGTTTAGGTTTAATTAAAATTCTGCAGATACGACTTTTGATCGATCAAACCTATCTTTCGAACGATCGAACTAGACAGATTATGAAATCTTCTTCTTGCAGTTTGTATGTTCTTGAATCTTGACTTGAATCACCTTGAGCATTGTCTAATAATACCTATAGACTCTAAGATCTATATCAAGACAAGTTTGTGTTCACAATTTGCCAATTGTTCTAAACTTTTAGAACCTAACAAATTCAAATTAAACTAAAGGGTATGTTTGGAATAGAAGAATGTGTGGAGGAGGAGAGGAATAGAGTGGCCAGAATTTACATATATCTCCCATTCAATTATAAGGTAAATATCATTAGGAAAAAAGAAAGAAAGTATAAGGTAAATATCAACCATTACCACCGTTGATTATGATTTTAAGGCAAAAATATAATTTACACTCTTTAACTTTGCCCAAAAGCCCATTAAGTTTGAAATTGGTCATTTTAGCCTGATAATTTTACCAAAAATCATTTGTCCTTTAAGAACTCATTTAGTTTGGTAACCTTGCCTAAAATTCACTAAAAATAATAAATTTAAAGCACTAAAATGATTTTTAGGTAAATTTACTGTACTAAAATAATTGACTAACATGATTTTTGAGTAAAGTTATTGGATTAAAATAACAGACTTCAAAATTAAAAGACTAAGTGAACGTTTGGATAGAGCTGAAATGATTTTTCAGCTGTATCCAACATTTTTTATGGGTCTCGTGCATTGTTTATAGGACTCGCAAGTACTTTTTTAAACAAAAACAACTTTAAAACTGCATTCTATGGTATTATTCATACATTTAAAAATTATTTTTATTACAGTGTGTTCAACTTTTAGCAATAAGCGATATTGAAACAGACCCTAAAATAATTTTTGGGCAAGAAAGTAAATTACATTTGCTTGGATCAAGTTAATATGGGGGAGCTAGTTCGTAGCTTGCCATGTTTGCATCAGTTTCTTCTACTGTCCATATTGAATCTGGTCCACTTTATTAGCTAATGAGTCGCACACATTTCCAAAATCTAAGAATAAAGGCAATATATATATATATATATATTTTTTTTTTGTGGGGTAAAAGAGGATATATACCTCATAAAGCTAAACAGAAAAAATAGGTTCAAGGCATAGCCTGTTAGGGTACAAATGACGGCAATTAGCTTCATAAACAGAGATTAAGTACTCAGGCGGACTGGAATACAACACAAAATCCACATCTAGAGAAAATCCTAATCTAGCTAGGCACTCAGCTCTCTTATTTGCTTCTCTGTATACATGGCTAAAATGCAACTGTGGAATCCGGATAATCAATTGCCTGCAATCATCCATAAGAGAGGAGACAACAGTGTTAGAGTTTGCATGGTTAGCAAAAGCATCAACGATACCTTTCTTACTTCTTAGATTTTCATTAATTATACACAAAGAATATACAAAGAGTCATTGAGATACTCATACCTCAAATTAATTATTAATTCATATTTTTACAATGATCTCCTGATTTAGGAATTATGCTCGCATATACTAAATATTGCAACCTGAATCTTGATGTTTAGCATTTCTAATTTCACCATACTTTTTCCCCTCATATTTCAAGATCTTGAATTATTATGCAGGGGCGGAGCCACATAGTGGCTTGGGGGGGCCGTGGCCCCAGCAAAAAAAAAAATTTTCCCATTAGACTATGAAGAAAAAATAATTAGGCCCCCCCAACCTTAGGCAGCCGGCCCCCCCTCCCAATTTCTCACCCATTCTCCCAAGCCTCAATCAAAAATTAGTAACATCCTCAGATTAAAAAAAAAAAAAAAATTATCTGTTCTACTTTCAAGCCAAAAAAAAAAAAAAAAAGCCCAAAAAAAAAATTGAACTAAAATCTGAAAAAAAAAAAAAAAAATTCACAGAGAAGCCCACGGCAAGCTAAGCCCACGGTGAGCCCAGTAGCTCGCTCACGGCAAGCCCACGCATTCTCAACCGAAAAAAAAAAAAAAAATTACAGAGAATCAGAAAATCCAACCATCACGTCGCTGGCAGAGAAATCAAATCGGTGGCAGATACCACAATGCCCGATACTGCCTATACAGAGCAAATCAAGCTCAACAGCAAACCAAACTCAACACTCAACAGCAAACCAAACACAGAGAGAAACACAAAGAACACAGAGAGACAGAGGTTTTTATCTAAAAAAAAAAAAAAATCCCCAATACACAAATAAAAACCAAACCCCAGCAAACCCACGGTCATGTCGCCGCGACGCCGCAGCTCGCTCGTCGTCGCTCGCCCCTCATGCAGATCGGAGATCGACCTCTGCTCCGGTGACCCCTCCAGCCCTCCCTCAAGGCATTTCTCTCTTTTTCTCTCACTGTCACTAAAATGAAAAATGGAACGAAATCTTTGCAGATCGTCGATGCCAGACGGTAGATCGGTCATCACTCATCGGAGATCTGCCATTGACTAGTTGCTTCCTCCGCTCCGGCTCTGGCTCCAACAGTCCCTCAAGGTTTTTCTCTCTGACTCTCTCTCTCTCTCTATCTCACCGAATGGTTTAGACTGTTTAGTAGAAATGAATTCTGTTCTGCCTGAGCCCTTTTATTCTTTTAACTTTAATATCATCTCACATTCTCACTCATTCTTTTTTTTTTTTTTTTGGCTGAATACATCTCAATCATTCATTGGTTGATTTTTACCTTCCTTTTTTTTTTTTTTTTTTATTTTTTTATTTTTTATCTATTTGTCTTTATCTTATCCGGTTATTCCTCATTGTTGGTCAATGTGTTGGTTTTTAGTGTAAACCAACATTATTAAATAATAATTAATATTTATTCAAAAGTTAATAATTAAATTATTAGCTATTATTTATTGCAATTTTTTAAGAATTGTTTAATTATTTATTGCTATATTTTAGGAATTGTAACAAAGGATATGTTATGCTAAAATTAATGACAAATAAATTAAAACTATATTGCGTAATTACCAACTAGGATTAAAGCATTATAATTAATGACAAATAAATTAAAACAATATAGTTTATTGTTATGCTAAACAACAATAATTAAAGTTATATAATTAAATTAACCAATGCATTATAAAAGATAAATTAATTAAATTATTTGAGGGGTTATTATTAATTAAAGTTGTATTAAAAATGGGCTGACTGTTTAAATTATAGTGAAAATTTTGTTTTTTCCTTGAGTATGAATAATATTCATATAACTAAGCAAAAATTTCTAATTAAAATTTTATTTTTTAAAATTCTTTTCAGGTTAATTGAGTCATATTCTTAAAGTTAAAAGAATTATGAGCAAACAAAAAACAATTGATGCATTCTTTAAGAAAAAAGATGTTAGCAATTCAGAAATTAGGACACCTGTGGCTGTAGAAACAAATGTTAATACTTCAATGTCTGATGAACACACCTCCAAATGTCCAAAACTTCAATCTAAAGAGATAGATTGTGATCCAGGAACACGTAAACAAATATGTGAATTTCCTATCAACAAATAAGATGAAATTCGACGAACTTATCTCATAAATGGTCCATACCAACTTGAAGATATAGTCTGTCCATACAATAATGATACTCATCGTCGTCGATTTCAACCTTCATGGTTTGTTTCACATAAGGATTGGTTGGAATACTCACCTACAACGGATGCATTATATTGTCTACCTTGCTACCTTTTTAGTAAGAAACCAATAGGTCGTCCCGGATCAGATGTATTTATTTCAACAGGTTTTAATAATTGGAAAAAGGTGAAAGATGGAATGAATTGTCCTTTAATTCGTCATGAAGGGAAAGGACCAAACTCTCTACATAAAAATGCTGTGAAATGTTGTGATGATTTACAGAATCATTCACGACATATTGACAAGCTAATTGAGAAACAAACGTCAAAAGAATTAGAGAATAATCAGTTGCGGCTCAAAACCTCAATAGAGTGTGCTCGATGGCTAGCATTCCAAGCTTGTGTTTTTAGAGGTCATGATGAAAGCCTTGATTCAAAAAATAGAGGCAATTTTATTGAATTGATAAAATTGACATCAACTTTCAATGACAAAGTAGCTAGTGTTGTCTTGGAAAATGCTCCTGGAAATGCCAAATATACATCACCCACAAATTGCCGAATCACGTAAATACTGTCTTGTGCGTGTGATTGTTTTACTTTTGGCGTTTTGTTTTCTCTATTTTTTTGTTTCTCACAGGTTTGAAATTTCGGTTGAATTCCCAACATTTTCAAGTATATAATAATATATGAAAGTTGATAATTTTGTATCCAATAGACTTAAAAATTATATTTGGTATATCTCTGTTACAACCCGGCCCCCCCAAGCATGTATTCCTAGCTACGCCCCTGTTATTATGGATGCTATGCTGCTGCATAAACAACAGATTCTGAAATCCACAAAACAGTTCTGATATAGCATATCTAGTTGATTTGTATGATATTCATTATTTTTCGATCGTGTTTCTTATTTGGCAGTTTCATGCCAATTGCATTGATCTATGGCTGCGGCAGCAAGGCACATGCCCAGTTTGTAAATTTAATGTGGGATCGGGATGGCCGGATAGAAGGGAGAGTGAATCAGATGGTTCAGAAATGGTTTAATGACTCAGTCAAGTGTATATATATATATATATATATATATATATATAGCTTACCATATTGCCTTTTCCATAAAAATAATATACTTTTAAATTAAATAAAGGGTATTATTAACAGATGCTCTTAGGGCACTTAGTAAAGAACAATTTTAAAAAAGTTTTAATACTACTTTCATAAAAAATATAAAAAGCTTTGAAAAAAGTTTATTGGTTTTTTTTTTTTTTAAGGGTACGTTTGGTACACTGAATGAGGATTACGATAGGAATTGTAATCTTTATTACTAGGAATAAAATGTGTTGTAATGTAATAACTAAACCTATTCATTAGTTTGGTTGTAAGTTATAACATTAGAATGAAACTTAACATTTATTTTAGGAAATTTCTTACTCATACAATTATATCTCCTTAAAAATTGTTATTTTTAAATTTAAGAGAGATATGTGTTATTTTTTATGATTTTTTATTTTTATAATTGTTAGATGTATATGAAAATTTTGTTTATTTGGAAATATATTAAGTTTTGAAAATATTGTACATACTAAGGAATGACTGATACAATCTTTTAAAGAGGAATAATTATTCCTCATTGTGAAGAATAGTTATTTAAAAGGAATGATTATTCATTGTAATAAAAACATAACCAAACTAAAGAATAATTAAATTATAGGAATAACTATTACATTACAGCACTTATTACAGTCTACCAAACATGCCCTAAGTTTCTAAAAATAGTTAATTAATAAATATTCTTAGGGCCTTAAAACGAAAAGAAGGCGATGATTTAAAAAAAAAAAAAAAACTCTTTAAAAATGAAAATAAGCTGAACCAATTAAAGAGGGGTTAAGAGTTGTGGTCATTAGCTATTTCCATCTAATCTCATCATTGTTGACATCTTAGTTTTCCATGTAAGGATAAATGATTACGACATCCTTAATATTAATTCTTATTCCATCATTTATATATTTTTATTCACCATGTCTTGCATCTATAGTCTCAATCTTTGTTTGGTCTATTGCAAAAAAAAATCTTTGTTTGGTCAGAATGCCTTTTACATGTTAATCACAATCACCCCAGTAATAGATTCCATTGGTTTACGTTTTTTGTCTTATATATACACAGGGAAAAAAAAAAGGAGCTTGTCTTAGGGGGATATCGTGTAGTTGCATTCATCATGAAGTACAAATATTGTTATATTTCCTTAATTAGATTCAAGCATATGACTTATTTATTAATTTAACTATATTGTTAAGGAGAAATTATAGTAAACTCACATGTGGTTTGGCCCGTTTTCACTTTGCCTATTTGTGGTTTAAAATTTAGCACTTTGCTTACCTGAACTTTAATCTGTTTGCTCTCCGTTACTCACTTCACCCTCAGATGTTAGGAAAACACATTTTTAATACAAATCAGAACATAACACGGATAAAAAATATGAACCATTGAAACTTTTCCTCATGAGTCCTAGAAATTCTGAGACAACCCCAATATCACAATTGGTTCAAAGTAATTATAATCATTTTCATATGCAAATATTCTAATGTTCCACCAATCAAACTACCATAAATGCTATTATTTTTTTGAATAATTAAGCTTAAGAAAAACATCTGGATATTTTGAATTAAACGAACCAACATAACTCTTCCTTGATTCGACCATACAGAGCTTCCCAGAAGATTCTGACCAATACCCATTAATCGAAAACACTTAATCGTCTTTCCGATAACTAATACTTCCCAAATGTTGTCGACCGAAAATAGAGTACTTCCATGGGTCTTGAATGTATAGGGTGGCTTTGACCTTGTGAACACCATGGGAGGTGGTGTTTTTGATATATGAGGGGTTGAAAGGAGATAGATATCTCGGACTCAGTGGTTCGGTTGAAGATTTCGATGCTACCAAAGAAAAATGTGAATTGGAAGTTGAGGAAATTGTTGGAGTGAGAGACAAGGACATTGCTGAATGATAAAGGGGGCTCGGGAACAACGTCATTGTAGTGCTGGAAGTACAAGATTTCAGGATTCCAAAATGGGTTTTGGAAAAAAGGCTGGCTGTGGGGAAGTTGAGGAATAAGAATAAGATGCAAAGTAGGGGACTAAGTGTGAATTTCAATTTCTTAGGATTTGGAGAAGGAGAAGGGGGTTTTTTGAGTTTCTAGTGTGGAAAAGTTTCAATAATTCGTGTTTTTATTTTATTTTATTTTATTTTTTTTATCCGTATTATGTTCTAATTTGTATTAAAAATGTGTTTTTCTAACCTCTGAAGGTGAGGTGAGTAACAGAGAGCAAACAAATTGAAGTTTCGGTGGACAAAATATAAAGTTTTAAACCACAGGTAGACAAAGTGAAAACGGGTCAAATCACATGTGGGTTTATTGTAATTTCCCCTATTGTTAAATTTAATTGGAAACCTTTTTTTTTTTTTTTTTTGTGTGTTGAGAAGAATCTATAACCGAGTTTAATCCATTTAAGAATATGCTTGATCAATAATTAAATTGTTAATGACACGTAACTTTTTATTTTATTTTATTCGGCAATCTTGTATACTTAATATTAAACAACTAATATATGGTTTTAGTACCCTTGGCGAGTCGAGCCCTGGACAATTGGGTTGGCAAAGTATCACAAGCATCCAAGCAAACTTAGCCCAATTCAAATTAATCTAAAGGGTATGTTCGGAATAGATAAAGATGTGGAAGCTAGAGGAGAGAAAAAGAGTGGCCAGAATTTACATATCTCCCATTCAAATATAAGGTAAATATCAATCATTGCCATTGTTGATTATAATTTTAAGGCAAAAATATAATTTACACCCACTAATTTTGTCCAAAATTTTTTAAGTTTGAAATTGGTCACTTTTGTCCGATAACTTTGCTAAAAATCATTACTCACTTAATTGGGTAAGTTTTCCCAAAAATGACTAAAAATAACCAATTTAAAAAACTAAATGGTTATTAGAGAAAATTCTTGTACTAAAATAACCAATTAAAATAACTTCGAGATAAAATTACTGGATTTAAACAACTAATTTGAAACTTAAAAGATTAAAATATTTTTTCGGCAAAATCAACAAAAGTTAATTGCATTTTTGTCTAATTTCAAAATCTACGTTTATTGGCTGGACCGTCTATTAACCCTCAAGTGTGTGTCGTACAATCCTACAATCTTTCACAAAGTCAAAACTGTACTACAAAGACAAAAACTCGGTGGCATAGATCCAAGTAGTATTATTTTCAAAGACATTGTTATATAACTGACATACCTAACCAAAACAATATCAAGAAAGTTTTTTAAGCCCCATCCATGGCTTCCATTTCTTCCTTGAAAACCCTGAAGTCAACCACTTTGCTTTTCTGTCTCCTAGTCATCCAATTATCCCTTATCAAAGGTCACGATGGCAATGATCAGAGCAGCAGCGATCAAGTAAATTTGCACTCAAAGCACTTGATTCTTGTTAAAGTATGGTGCTTGATAATCCTACTAGTAAGCACTTTTGCATTTGGGGTCTCTCCCTACTTTTTCCGATGGAACGAAAGCTTTCTTCTCTTGGGAACGCAATTTGCTGGTGGGCTTTTCCTGGCAACCTCTCTGATCCATTTCTTGAGTGATTCAGCTGGGACCTTTGCAAGCCTCACGACCAAAACATACCCTTTTGCATTCATGTTAGCATCGGCAGGTTATGTTCTCACCATGCTTGCTGATTTCATAGTGGCTCATGTTACAAGTGGTGGCACAAGAGATGCTAGAGTTCGAGTTTTGGAAGAAGGAAGGACACCTGAGGAGCAACCTAGAGAGGTGCATGTTGATGTCAACCCAGAGTTCTTGAAGACAACCTCTTTTGGAGATGCCTTACTACTCATCCTCGCCTTGTGTTTTCATTCAGTATTTGAGGGTATTGCTGTGGGTGTTTCAGGTAAATGATACATTCATACATATTGTGTATACATATATATATATATTTTTTTTCCTTGTCCATCAAATTTCATCTTGCTTTAGTTTTTGGTGTTAAGTTATTGTGATGGGAAAAATAGAGGGTGGCTGGCGATTTGGTTTGAAGAAATCATCGAATATAACATAGCTTTTCTTCTTTATAAATATGAGTGTCCTTTTCTTTTTGTAATTGGTATAATAACCTATATATAGAGACTGCTTCTTTCTTATATATCTAGCCATATCACATTTGATTCTATAAATAATTTTAGAAGCACATAGCTACCATCTTTGTAAGAGATTGTAAACAAGTACATTTGTACTGTGTATTTTAGGCAAGCATATCTAGATCCATCTTTTTTCTGTTTTACTGTCTTATTTCATGATTTTTTATTATTGTATGTTGTTTTTAGCTCCTGTAAAACCCATATACCTGAATTTGCTTCAAAAGAATCAAAACCCATATCTCCGGTCTGCTAGTTTGAATGAGTAGTGTTTTCGTTTAGCTAATTTAACTACAACTCCTCCCAACTAAATTTCAGCTACTGAGGCTGATGCATGGAAGAATCTGTGGACAATATCCTTGCACAAAGTCTTTGCAGCCATTTCAATGGGGATAGCATTGCTCAGGATGCTACCAAAGAGGCCATTTCTGTCAACTGCGGCTTATTCGTTTGCTTTTGCTATATCTAGCCCTGTTGGAGTTGGGATTGGCATTGCTATTGATGCCACAACTCAAGGACAAACAGCTAATTGGATCTATGCTATCTCAACGGGCCTTGCTTGTGGGGTTTTCGTCTATGTTGCCATTAACCATCTTATGGCAAAGGGCTACACACCCCAATCTGAATGTTATTTTGACACCCCATTCTACAAATTTCTTGCTGTGCTTCTTGGAGTGACCGTTCTAGCCATTGTGATGATCTGGGATTCATAAAACATCTACTATATTGGGTTTCCTTAAGTGTGTGATAATAATTTATGTAATTTCTTTGGCTTTATTGGCTATACCAATTACCTGTGTATGCACTCAGTCTAAAGTCTAAAAAAGTATCACTTCCTTTTGGTTATTCTCCTCTATTTTATAAATGTACATGTGTTTTAATGCATTGTTGATAATAAGCTGATTTTTGCTACTTCCTCAAATAATCTCCTTATTCCTAAAGTAACTTTAAACAGCTTAACAAATTAGCCTTGGCCTGTCGAACCCAGAATGGATTAACAGATGAGTGGCATAAGAACAACAACAATAATGGAAAGACAACCAGGCAATTAATTCAAATTAATCTTAAGGGTTTGTTTGGAGCAGACGAAGATGTGGAAGGGGAGAGGAAATGGGTGGTCAGAATTTACATCTCCCATTCAAATATAAGGTAAATATCAAACCCAAAAGTATTTTTAGAGTTTAGACATAAATTTTGCGTTAAAATTCATGCTAAGGTGACGATGATCATAACATGATTGCATTGTACAGTTCTCCTATAGAAGAGAACTTGGGTTCAAATTCCTCAGTCACCCTCCTCTTGTAAGCAAAAAGATAGAAAACTAGGACCAGTAATGATTAAGCTGGAGAGCAATCTAGTACTATATGCGATGGCAAATTGTAGCCAAAAAAAGAAAGAAAAAGTGATGGCATAGGGCTTGAGCCAGTCAATGGGCCATAGAATGAAGGATATTCTACGTAGTTCATAATAGTATTTGGCAACAATAAGTCAAATTGAAGTTTACAGCTTTCCATTTGGGTACTGAGTTAATTTTGACTGGATCAAGATGTTGGGTTAGTGATGGTTTTTGAGTCAGATACTAGTATGATACTTTCATCCTCCATAGTCCAGAAGAAGAAGAAGTGCAGCATCCTTTTTTAAAGTAGGAAGAGAAGACTGTGAGCAGGTTTTTATTGAATAAAAAAAAAAAAAAAAAAAAAAAAAAAACAAAAAACAAACAGAGAATAAGATATTATAATGGATGGAACATAAAGTAAAAGACAAAGTATGAGTAATGGAATACTCTTGATGATGCATTGCAATTGATAGTTGGTATGAACTCGTACACACACCTGCAAAGGATTGGAAAAGAAACCAAGGGTTTGCCGGGCAATGTGTAAATTGGGACTCTCTTATGCTTAAATTAGAAATGGTCTTTTACAAATGAAAGGTTTTCTATGGAGAATTTTTTAGTTAAGTGTTCACAATTTCCCTAACGACCTTGCTCCCCTTTTATGCACCTTAGGAGGGTGGAGTTTTTTATTTTTTATTTTTAAAATTTTTAATTAATTAATTTATTTTTAAAATTTTCATTGTAGCTTGGGTTCCAAATTTGAACAGTGATGCCTCCCCTTATTTGGGGGAATATCCCTTGATGCTAGGAATAGTGTTTAGTGCCTCCCCTTATTTTAGGGTATATCCCTTGATGCTAGGAATAGTGTTTAGAGTTTTCAGCGGTGATAAATTGAATTTTAATATGTTCCCATATAAGTGATGATCAGTAGATTTTTGTCAATTTTTTTTTTTTTTTTTGTTAGGGAGAACTTACTCAGTTATGACGAGTTTCTCAAGATTTGACCAAGCTACTTTGCATGCCCTCATATCTTACCGAGATAACTCATCGTTACTTTTTCAACAACTCTTAATGGGACAAATGATTTTTATTCAATAGGATGACATATTGAGAAATGAGTGGCAACAATAACACACATATGGATAGAATGAAGAATACAAAGGTGGAAAGTGAAGAGTGAAAATAAAAACACCTCTATCCTAGATATTGTCAGAATTTATTTATTTAAATATGAATTTACTGAATGTTGGCTCAAAGGTAAGGAAGAAGGGAAAATTCAAACAAGTGTCATTCGCTCTCGAAATGTTTTTCAAAACAAATCAATGTCTTAAGTGTGTTTTTCCTCCTAAAAGTCATATACTTATATATATAAAAATAAAAATCAAGGTAGTTTCATTTGAATGAGAAGTTGTTTAAGAACAATACCTTTTGGCTTGGGTTTTTTATTTTTATTTTTATTATTTATTTATTTTTTTTTTTTATACATGGTATCACTAAAATGATGCTTTTCTGGTTGGTTAAAATCATGTCTCTTGGCTAAAATATGTGTGTTCAAAATGCTTGACGAACTTACCTTTAAAAGTTCATGTTTGTTCATGTGTGAAAGATATACTTACATTGATGGCAGATAGAATTGACCTAATAAAGCTATCTATTCAACAATATATTTGTCTTGTCCCCAACCCAATGAATAAGGAATGTTTAAGATAACGGTGACTTATAAAACCTTTAACTTAGAAATATGTAAGTTCTTCTTACAAATTTGTAATTATCCTCAATTAAAAAAGACATCAAATAAAATCCAAAACTAAATCAACAAAAAATCTATAAAGTATCCGTGGAAATTAAAACCCAAAAACTAGAGTGAATACAATACTAAACAACA
Source organism: Quercus lobata (assembly GCF_001633185.2). Lineage (NCBI taxonomy): Eukaryota > Viridiplantae > Streptophyta > Magnoliopsida > Fagales > Fagaceae > Quercus > Quercus lobata. Next base: position 30,741,361 of record NC_044904.1, read on the forward strand.
AAAACCCTAAATCTGAAGGGGAAGGAGGGGGTGAATTTGACAACTCAGTAAGTAACCAAATTCCAACTAACTAAATCAAACACATATATATACAAGTAAAATTAATAAAATCCAAAAATCATATATCATAAAATCACAATTCAAACATATATTTTAGTCAAATTCTTGGTTCATTTCCAAAATTTACACAAACTTCATCTAGTAATTGATAAAAAAAATGAAAATTTTCTAGATAACCAATTAAAAAAAAATACACATTTGTAATATTTCAATAAAGAAGAAATTCAAAATCTTTTTTTTAAATTGATTTTGGAAAAATAAATAAAAATTTGTAAGAAAGACAAAGAAATAATTAATAATTATAACATTTTAATTTAAGTAAAATATAACTAGTTAAGGAAAATATTACTATATCCTTCGTTGTCTACTAAAAAACCTCTCGCAACTCCTCCAGAACAATCTAACAAAACCTAAATTTTATCGTAATTAATTCAATTTACAAAAAAATGGTGTGTCAAAAAATTACTAAGAATAATTTAGTCTAGGGGCTAACTATTTTTAAATCACAAGATCAATGCTAAAAGGGATTTCTAAGGTGTTTACCTCAATAATCTAAAAAATATTAAGCTTCTCTTCTTGGAATCCTTAGGTAATCTTCTAGCTAAAGTTATTCACTCAAAATAGTCACATTAGTCTCCTTAAATATTTAGCTAAACTAATCCAAAAAACTCTACTTTTGTTAGTTTATTTATCTATTATTTTCATACACATACATTAGCCTCAATATTTTATCAACATTGAAATTTAATGTAGTGAGGATAGAAGCTCACTACATGAAGAGATGAGACTATCATCTTTAAAAACTTTAATTAATTTAGTGCGGTTGATGCACACTTGTTTTGGTTGAGTTTAGATTAATTTTTTCTGAAATATTAAATTGGTAAAATTAATGTGAATGCTTTCGGAAGCAATCAATAGCTCTAAGGGAGGCTAGGGTTTTTGATATATATATATATACACACTAATTAATATCAATGTACCTTTTTGGGGTTACATGTGTGTGTATTTATGAATGTATATATTAATTTAAGAGTAATTCTAGAGTCACAAATTATTTTACAATATTTTTACAAAATATTGATGTGACCAATCTCTTATTGGTTTTCATCTAAACCCATAATTAATATGACTTTTTTATTTACCAATAATCACTCACTACATCAACAGTTTGTAAATTTTTTTGTAAAATAGTTTGTATCTCTAGTATTATTCGTTAATTTATGGGTGTTTGAGTTTATCACATTGTGTGCTTCATAAGGAATGTACATGTGATTAAGGCAATATTAAATACAGATTTGAAGCTGTAGGTTTTTCATCTTTATTCAGCTCTTTCGTGTAACTCAACTTATTGCATTGTGAACCTGCCATGTCCTCCCATAAGCCTGCAAGTATTCCAAGCTTATTTGCATGGCTCATGGAGCCCAAGGTAGGCTATATATTGAAATTCTTCCAAAGCACAATTCACGTTAAGTGTCTTTCCCAATGACACTTGGGCTTGATACATTTCCTTTGGGCTTCGTTTATTTATTTAACAAGTCAGTGACCATGGAAAAAATTAGACTCAGCAAAAATTCATAGCAATTTCATAATAACATCTAGTTTTTTTTATCATAATCTGCTATTAAAATTTTTAAATGACCTTGCAGCTCTCTAAAATATATTCCAAATCTTTTTCAAGCATATACTTTCCTAATTGAATCGTGCACGCAATATCACTGCATTAGTTTTGATATCTGATTGTCACTTTATAACCTACTAAAAATCTGAATACCAATTAAAAAGACTCAGTTAGCCTGAGTATGGTCTCTCTTTTCAACATTATCATTATTTTAATTAATCTACAGCTAAACCTTTGGGCCACTTGTTAAGACCACTTAAGTTACGATCTTATAAATTTTGACTATCAAAAAAACATTTAATTTCTTAAAAATTAAAATCCAAAAAGCAAAATTTTTCATTCTTTTCTAGTTTAAAAAAAAGGCTTCCCGGCAAAAGAGTTACAAGTCTTGATACTAATATTATATTTTGATGAAGAATTTAAAAGTTCTTATAATTTTTAAACGTGATGGAAAAATCAATTCCATCAATTTAAGATTTTATTGTTTGAATAATTATATCTAACATGTTTGGTATGCAGTAATAGATCTTGTAAGTTATTTATATTTGTAGGGTCACAATTTGAGGCCCAAGCCCAAAATGTATGCAGCCTTGGTCCAATGAGCCCAATACAATGAATTTGTAGAGAATGAGTCAAAGAACTAGGTCCTAACGAGTTGGACAATGGATAATATTGAATTGCATGGCGATCAAACACAAATAAAGGATGCTGATATTAATTAATTTTCAGTCCAAGGAAGTTAAATCTGCATATTATGATCACTTTAGACTATCAAAATGATTCAGATTGCTATATTATTTTCTCTCATTCCCTTTGGATCCCTCTCTCATGGAGGGTCTCTCACATTATATAGCCCCTTTTGGGCCATCTTGATCCTACACTTGTTGATAGTCCATACTTGAGTGCCTGTTCTATCAGACACCCCCTTTTAGCCTTCTGTGAGTTGTGGTAGCCAAGACAACACTGTTTAGAGGTCTCTTTCACATAAATGTGACCAGAAAAGTAGCTGTAATGCATTAAATGCGGTGGTTGCAGTTTTTCTTTAGATATTTTGTGTTTCATTCTTCCCCGTATGTTTATGAGGCACATTCTTATTGCTAGAGCTTTTTGGAGGGTTCCTTTAATTGCTAGAGTACACACTTGAGCTACATTCATCGCATCCGAGAAGGTATTCCTCCTCAGATCATCTTCCATTTATTCCCTGCTTATGAGACTTTAGCTGGGGATCTCTTAACAACCATTTGCCTCTCCTTGGACCTGTCAATTGTCCCGGGTGAAGCCCAAAGCTCAATATATGATTTTGGGCCTTTACCCCTACAATAGCCCCTCAAAATTTTGGTTTTTCCCTCTTATCTGAGGAGGAAAAGTGGGTTTTGATATTTAAGGGATAAGACCCACTAATCCTTTGATTTACACGTGTGGGAACGCGGTTTTACGCGCCTTATAATTGTTACTGACGCTTCGTAGCCCACGAGGTGTCATTAATTACTTTAGGCGGCTTTATGTCCCCCGCATCCAACGGTTGACATTTTTCCTAGAATTTTGAGCAGGAGTATTCCCACTTATTCTTTCCCCCTATATAAAACCTTGAGGGAAATCATTCTCCTCTTTTCTTTAAAAAAAAAAAAAAAAAACCTTCAAGTGCTCCAGAGAACTTTAGTGCCTCGTCTCACAAAACACTCTAAATTCCTGAGTCTCCATAGCTGTTTCTTGTAAGAAGTCTTTGCGACTCTTTCTGAAAGTTTCAGAGATTTAGCATACATGTTCCCAAAAGTCTTTCATTTCTTTATATTCTTCTTTTTTCTCCTCGGCCTTCTTCTTTTAGAAGCCTTTCTTTGTGTCATTTCTGGTCACTTAGATGGGTAGGTTCAAGCACCTAGTAGATTCGCCAGTCGGTATGGAAGGTTTTAAGGCCAAATACCATATCCCATAAGGAGTGGGTTTAGAATATTGTCCTACGGACCAAATACTCACTATCAGAGAGACGGGTCAAGTCTTCATTCCTATGATTGCTTTCATAGAGGGAGGAATGATGCTTCCCATGAGTAGGATAACCAGGGGTTGCTTGCTTAACCATAGGCTAACCCCCTACTAGTGCGCTGCCAATATGTTTCGAGTCTTAGGGTGCGTAGATGCTCTAAACGACAAGATGAACCTCGGCCTCACATGGCACGACGTTGCTCACTTGTAGCCACTCCCTTTTTGGGGGATATTACCTCAAATCTTGGTCCGACGAGGTGAGGTTGATATCTTGCCTTCCTAAGTCCAACAAAGGCTTGAAGGACGATTATCTGGTCGTTTCCGGGGAATGACATGACGGTCTTCACTACTCAGTTAGGGCAGGAACACCAGGTGGGGTACTCTAAGATCAGGTCCTTTAGTTGGGATCTTAGTCTTCTGAGCTTTCACTTTACTTGTTTTGGTTATTTGTTTTCTTGGACTAATCACAACTTCCCTTTTGGATGTTTTGCAGACAAAGAATATGTCGCCTCGAAGATCAGTCTGGTCAACGTTCAAGCTCTCAATTACCTCCTAAGGTCAGAGATTTTTGTGAGTGAAGACGGACAATTACAGACCGCTCATCTCATTTTGGACTACGAGTCGCTGTCCTGTATCTTCCAGGACGTAGGCCAGGTAATAAGGGTCGGGAGTTCTAGATTGGTTCGGATTGACGTCTCCAAGCCGGGATTCTTAGCTCGGAGAGACCTTTCACCCGTTCAGCCGCCCCCTCAGCGTGTTCTCCAAGGGGTAGCCGTTCCAAGAGAGGAGATTGATTCTACTCACTCATCCCTTGAAGCTGAGATTGATCAATTTTGCTTTAACGAGGAGGGTGAAGTGCCGATAAGGCCAGTAGAGCTCTCAGACTCTGACGCAGATTTTGACCGATTCTCTACGGCACATTCTCTGAGGTTGATAGTTGCCTGGATTGATACCAGCCAAGAAATTGAAGAGGAAGACTTGGATCTGAAGCAAAAGTCCGACTTAAAGGGCCTAATGGCCAATAGGAACAAGGGACAATCCTTTAGAGATGTCCCTAAGACACAAGTTCCTGCTAGCCTCCCTCATTCTCCCTCTTCTCCCACTAACCTCGGGTTGCAGGCCAATCTGAATTTGAGGAGAAAAAGGCTTGTTGATGATCTAGAGGAGGGTGAGGTCGGACTTTAGAAGGCCAAATAGCAGAAGAAGGCCAAAGAGCCTAAAGATAAGAGGACCAAGTCGGTGGACAGCCGAGATGAGGCTACAGTGCGAAGGGGGTAGCGCACTTGGTCCACTTGGCTTGAGCTAGATGGCGCTCCCATTTCTTGGGACACTACACTTTGGGAGTCCTAGAGGGGACATGCCACATACCTCGCCGAGGCCTTGCAGCAGCCCTTTCTCCTCCCCCGGGATATAGACGGGCTCAGGAATACCAGGTAGCACTTCTTCATGTCGTTGAAAAGGGACCTTGAAATGGTAAACCAAAAATCCTTCATCGTATAAATTTTGAACTCTATGTTCATTTACGTGTTGCCCATGTTTTAATGATCCTTTCACTACCTTTATGCAGGTTACCCAGCAAATCTATGTGGTCAAGGAATGGGTTAAGAACGCCCGAGAGGAGGTGAAGGCTGAGGTCCAGTCCCGCCCTGCGGTTGAAAAGGTTGTTGGAGCCCTTAGGCAGGAGAAGGAGGGCCTGTCCGAGAAGGTTAAAGAGGCTATCCAAGCTTGTGACAGCGCTGTGGTGGGCTTGAAGACCACAGAAAGGCAGGCTGAGGATATGCGCCAGAAGTTGCATGTAACAGAAATAAACCTGGCCACCGAGAAGCAAGCAGTCGTAGACTTTAAGGCACAACTACAGCAAGTCAAGGAGGCGGCTCGGGTGGCCAGGGAAGCAGCTGAGGCCGTGGTGAAGGCCTCTTATGAGCGTGGGGTGCTGGACATAGAGACCAGGCTGATTGAGGAAATGGCTGTGGTTTGCAAGGACTACTGCACCGAGTCTTGGGGAGTGGCAATAGATTGGGCAGGAGTCCTTACAGGCTCTATGCTTAAGAGGGTGGAGAATATCTTCTTCCCAGAGGATATTCGAGAGATTCTTGAGTCGGACCCTCCTTTCGAGAAGCTCCTTCCTGCCCAGGTTGCCCTTCCTGACATCGACATTCTTGGGGGGGCAGGAATGGACAAAGAAGCTCGGCCACCAATAAAGGATAAGCCATTCGAGGACTCCCTCAGAATCAGAGATGTAGTCTCGCAGGCCAAGGACACTAAATCTAAATCCAAAACTGAAGGTGCTCATTTTGAGGCTGTTGATCCCAGGAAAGATCCCTTTAAGGACAAGGCCTAGAATTCTAGATGTAGGATTTTCTTCTGTTACTTTGTTTTTGTTTTCCATTCTTGTGGCTTTTGCCACTGCTTGTAATATAAATTTTCTTTAAGTTAATGAATGAACTTCTTTTCTATTTTTTGGGTTTTTATTTTCATTGCTTTTAATTTTATTATCATTATATATGAGCCTAGACAGTTGTTGCTCCATTTCCAACAGTAATTCATTATTCGTATTTCAAGAAATCTAACTAAGTGTCAATAAGATAGAGATATTTTACATTCGTGATACGAATTAACTCTTACATAGTGAATGTTGGATCTGAGGGGCATAAGAAATATACCTTGTAACTTATGTTCTGTCTAACACTTATAAAGGTGTTTTTTGAGTGTTAGAAGTAGTTAATTTCCCCTTAACCTATGGTCTGAAGATCCATGCAGGGTTTAGGTTCTGTTTAATACTTGAAAGGATGGCAAAAGTAACTAATTTCCCCTAAGCATGTGGTCCGAGGAGCCATGCAGGACTTATGTTCTGTTTAATACTTGAGTAAATGTCTAAAATAATTAATTTCTCCTAAGTTTGTGGTTCGAGGAGCCATGCAGGACTTAGGTTCTGTTTAATACTTGAGTAAATGTCAAAAGTTATTAATTTCCCCTAAGCCTATGGTCCAAGGAGCCATGCAGGGTTTAGGTTCTGTTTAATACTTGAGTAAATGTCTAAAGTAATTAATTTACCCTAAGCCTATGGTCCGAGGAGCCATGCAGGACTTAGGTTTTGTTTAATACTTGAGTAAATGTCAAAAGTTATTAATTTCCCCTAAGCCGTGATTCGAGGAGCCATGCATGGCTTATGTTCTATTTAATACTTGAGTAAATGTCTAGCCCGAGGAGCCATACAGGGCTTAGGTTCTGTTTAATACTTGAGTAAATGTTTAAAGTAATTAATTTCCCTAAGCCTATGGTTCAAGGAGTTATGCAGGGCTTAGGTTCTGTTTAATACTTGAGTAAATTGAGAGATAAGAAGCATGAGGACTTTATACAACAAAAGAACTTATCGAGAAAGGAAACTTTCATTAATAATAGTACCTATTCAAGTTGTTTACATTTTAAGGGCGTAGTATTATATGCTCATCTAAATCTTCTAGAAAATATGCCTCAATACCAGCTACTGAGGTGATATGATATGGTCCTTCCTAATTTGGTCCAAGCTTTCTCTATGCTGGATTTTTTGCAGTCCCCAGAACTTTCCTCAACACTAAGTCTTCAGGCACTAGTGGCCTCAGCTTTACTTTGGCATCATAATCTTGCTTAAGTTTGTGTTGGTAGTACGCCAGTTGGACTATTGCCCTTTCCCTTCTTTCTTCAATAAGGTCTAAGCTTTTCTCTAGCAGCTTATTGTTGTTGCTTGGACAGAATAAGCTGGTTCTTAGCATTGGAAAACTCGTTTCTAGAGGAATAACAGCCTCGACCCCATAAGTCATTGAAAAGGGGGTCTCTTTTATTGACCTGCGAGGTGTGATTCGATATGTCCACAGGACATGTGGTAGTTCTTCCACCTATCTTCCTTTCACGTCATCTAACGTCCGTTCATTATGACCTTATTAACTGCCTCGGCTTGCCCATTCCCCTAGGGGCAGACTGGGGTAGAATATTTGTTTATAATTCACAATTCGCAATAGTACCTCCTGAAGGCCTTATTATCGAACTAAAGACCATTGTCCGAGATGAGGGAGTGAGGGACCCCAAACCGGGTAATAATGTTTTTCTAGACGAAATTTTTGACGTGTACATCTCTAATATTTGCTAAAGGTTCAGTTTCAACCCATTTAGTAAAGTAATTAGTGTGAACGAGCAGATACTTGTTGTTCCTTGCTGCCTTGGGAAAAGACCCGACAATATCCAAGCCCCACTAAGCGAATGGCCAAGGGCTGGACAGTGGATTGAGGATCCCTCCTAGTTGATGTATGTTTGGCATAAATCTCTGACACTGGTCACACTTCTTCACGTATTCGTGTGCTTCTTTCTACATGTTTAGCCACCAATAGCCTTGGGTGATGGCCCTCTGAGACAAGGACTTGCCTCTTGTGTGGCTTCCACAAATCCCTTCGTGTAATTCCTCCAGGATTAGTTCTGAGGCCTCAGGGTGTACACAGAGCAAGTATGGCCCAGAAAAGGAACGTTTATACAACTTTTGGTCCTCAGATAACCAGAACCGAGAAGCATTTCTTTGTATCTTGTCAGCCTTGGTATTCTATTTGGGCAAGATGTCTTCCTTCAGAAATAGTACTAGAGGGTCCATCCAACTAGGTCCCATTCTGACATGGTGGACATGGATTACTTCTCTCTTCATCACTGAGGGTTTGTATAAATCTTCCACAAGGATGACCCGGGGCAAACTTTGAGCCAAGTAGGTAGCAAGCGTGGCCAAGGAGTCGGCATGTGTGTTTCCACTTCTAGGGATGTGTAGTAAGCTAAAAGAATCGAAATGTGATTGTAGGTGTTTAGCTTGGTCTAAGTATTCTTGCATTCTTTCATCTCTTGCTTCTGACTCCCCATTTACTTGGTCAACGACCAGTCTTGAGTTTGAGAACATGTTTACTGCTTTTCTACCCAGTTTCTAAACCATGGACATCCCTTCCAGTAGGGCTTCATACTCAGCCTCATTATTCGTGGCCAAGAAGCCTAGTCTTAGTGATTTTTCGATGGTAATCCTTTTAGGGGAAATTAGGACTAACCTCACTTCAGAGCCCTTTTGGTTCGTCACGCTATCAACATATACTTTTCAGCATGTGGGCCCTTGCGGAGAGATTGTGCCAACTAATTTTTCATCCATGTCTTGCATCCTTGCTTCTTCTTCTAACGAAGGCTCCACGAATTTAGCCACCAAATCCGCGAGGACTTGGCCCTTGACAGAGGTACGAGGCATGTACTTGAGGTCAAAAGCCCCTAAAATCGTGCCCCACTTAGCAATTCTTCCTATATAATCAGCACCCCGAAGTATGGATTTGAGTGGAAGCTAGGTTAGAATGATAATTGTGTGTGCCTGGAAGCAATGGGGAAGCTTTCGTGTAGCTTGAACCACCGCTAGGATGGCCTTTTCTAGTGGAAGGTAGTGGGTCTCAGCTTCATGCAGTGATTTGCTCACGTAATAGACTGGTCGTTGTACGCCATTGTCCGTTTGTATTAGCACTAGGCTTACTGCATGAGGGGCCACAGTGATGTAGGCGAACAAGACTTTATCGGCCTCGGGACTGGAAATGATTGGTGGTCGAGATAGATATTCTTTAAGCTGTTAGAAAGCCAAATCACATTCTTCGGTCCACTCAAATCCCTTCCATTTATTCATCAAGAGGAAGAAGGGTCTGCACTTATTTGCTGACCGAGAAATAAAATGGTTTAAGGCAATAATCATGCCGGTAAGCTTTTGGACCTCCTTGGGATTCTGAGGTGGCTATAAGCTATTGACAGCCTTGATTTGATCGGGACTGACCTCGATCCCCCTGTGGGTCACCATATAGCCCAAGAATTTTCTTGATCCTACCCCAAATGAACATTTGGATGCATTGAGACGCAGCTTGTGTCTCTTCAGAATTTCAAAAATGTCCCCAAGGTCTTTCACGTGCTCGGACACTACCTTACTCTTTACCACCATGTCGTCTATATAGACTTCAATGTTCTTACCCAGCTGCGACTCGAACATTCTGGTCATCATTCTCTGGTATGTGGACCTTGCGTTTTTCAAGCCAAAAGACATCATTTTGTAATGGTAGTTTCCAATGGGAGTGACAAAAGCTGTCTCTTCTTGGTCATCTGCGGTCAGTGGTATTTGATGATATCTTTGAAAGGCATCTAAGAAGCTCATCCGAGGATGGCCCGTGGTCGCATCTACCAACTGATCTATCCAAGGCATAGGGAACGGATCTTTTGGGTAGACTTTATTTAGATATGTGAAGTCTACACAAACTTGCTATTTTTCACTCTTCTTCTTTACTACTACAGTATTGGCTAACCATTCGGGGTAAAAAACTTCCTTGAAAGCCCTTGCATTTTTAAGCTTCATCACCTTGTCCCTAACAGCGTTAGCATGCTCCTTCGACGGGCGCCGAGGTGGTTGCTTCTTGGGAGTGATGGATGGATCAATGTTTAGGTAGTGGTAGATGAAGCTCGAATCAACCCCTGGGGCCTTGTAGGAGTCCCACGCAAACACGTCCATGTTTTCTCTAAGAAACCCAATTAGCTCTTTTTTCTCTTGGGGAGGTAGTTCTGAGCTGACTTGAAAGAACTTTTCTGGATCAACACCAATAGCTACCTTTTCTAGGTCTTCGCATTTTGCTCCTTGGTTGATTCATTACCGAGTAATGCCAAGGTGGCTGATTGCTATAAGCCCCTTCTAATAGAGGATGAAGGCTTAGCATTGGGTTGGCATGAGATAGCGACCACCATGCAATGTCTGGCCATGGTCTGATTCCCCACAATCTCTTTAACTTGGCCCTTCGACGGGTACTTCACCTTCTAGTGCAGGGTAGAAGAGACAGCCCCTAGGGCATGAAGCCAAGGTCTAGCCACAATAGCTGTGTAGGGTGAATAAGCGTCAACTACGATGAAATCCACCTCCATCACATCCGAACCGGTTTGTATGGGCAGTTTGATCTGGCCCCTTGGAGTAACAGTCTTTCCCTCGAAGCTTACCAGAGGGGAATCCTACGCTGTTAGGTCCTCGGGTTTTAAGTTTAGGCCCTTGTACAGGTTGAGGTACATTACTTCCACAGCGTTGCCCTAATCTACCAGCACTCTCTTCATATCATATCCTCCAATCCTGAGTGTGACTACCAGAGCATTGTCATGGGGTTGGATGGTTTCGATCTTATCTTCGTTCGAGAAGCCTAGCATTGGTGAGGCTTCTTTTTTAGCCTTTTTAAACTCCCGATCGTCATCCTCGGTGGAAAGTCGAGCCACAGACATTACTTTGGAAGGACAAGAGCCAGTCCTTCTCGGAGCTGCAAGAATGACATTTATCGTGCCTATAGGTGGTCTTAAGGTGTTGTTTATCTAGGACTCAGGATTCGCTTGTCCTTGTTGACCACTGGAATGATGTAGGAGGTGCCTTAACTTTCCCTCTTGGACCAGCTGGTCCAAGTGGTTCCTCAAGTTCCTACAGTCCTCGGTGGTGTGCCCTAGTTCTTGGTGGTATTGGCAATACACGTTTTGGTTGCGCTTCATGGGGTCTCTTGCCATCTTATTTGGCCATTTGAAGAATGACTCGTTCTTGATCTTCTCCAGAACCTGATGTACTGGATCTCGGAACACAACATTAATTTCGATAGATCCGGGTTGTCCTGCAAAGTCTCTCCTCAGTCGATTGTTGTTGTTAAATCGGTCTGACTTGAAGTCCCTCATCTCTTGGGGGAAAACCTTCGCTTTACCTTTTCCCAACTGCTGGTCTTCTTTATCCCTTTTATACTTGTCGATCCGGTCTATGAGTTGGTGCAGGCTAGTGACAGGCTTTCCTGTTAAGGACTTTCTTAAACCATGCCTAGTTGGGAGGCCGCTCTTGAAAGTGCTGATGGTGACGTCGCCATAGTTACCCTCTATTTCATTGTACATCTCCTAGTACTTGTTCGAGTAGGCTTTTAGGGTCTTCCCTTCTCGCATGGACAAAGACAATAGAGAATCCAAAGGCCGAGGAACCTTGCTACTCATGATGAAGCGAGAGCCAAAGGCCTGGGTCAGCTGCTTAAAGAAACCTACCAAATTAGGCCTGAGGCCATCAAACCATCTCATCGCCACTGGTCCCAAGTTGGACAGAAACACTTTGCACATCAAAAGCTCGTCTTTGGAATGGACGGCCATCCTCTAGTTATACTGGCTTACATGCTCTATGGAGTTCATTCGACTATTGTAAATAGTGAAAGTAGGTTGGTGGAATTGCCGAGGGTGCTTAGCCCCTTTTATCTTGCGTGTAAAGGGTGACTTAGAGATTCGATCCAAGGCCTTGCTCATGGCATTGTTCCTTTACGGGACGGACTTTTATGTTTGCGTTTATGGTGGTGCTCTTCCTCATAAGAGAAGGTCTCACTTGGTGGAATTCTTGACCTTTGCCTATAATTGTCATCCCCTTCATCACTAGTATTCGAACTGGAAGGGGAATGCTTTTATTGCACACGATGTAGTTTCTTTTTTAAGTCGTCAATCTCCTGCTGTAGGGCTTTGTTATTGTCTTACTTTTGGGATACATGACTTCTTACCCTAGAATGGCTTCTGCTTGTATGTGTAGTACATATACTACCCTTACGATGTTCGTTCCTATCTCTTTCCCGTTCAAGGTTAAGAAAGTTTTCCTACCATTGAGAACCTGCAGGCTTTGTTTGGTGTGGACCTGCTCTGTGTGGACCTAATCCCACCATGTTTGACCGTTGCACTCGCTCAGGCACAAGTTCTTCCCACAAACGACGCCAATTGTAAGGTCACAATTTGAGGCCCAAGCCCAAAATGTATGCAGCCTTGGTCTAATGAGCCCAATACAATGAATTTGTAGAGAATGGGTCAAAGAACTAGGTCCTAACAAGTTGGACAACGGATAATATTGAATTGCATGGCAATCAAACACAAATAAAGGATGTTAATATTAATTAATTTTCAGTCCGAGGAGGTTAAATTTGCATATTATGATCACTCTAGACTATCAGAATGATTCAGATTGCTATATTATTTTCTCTCACTCCCTCCGGATCCCTCTCTCATGGAGGGTCTCTCACATTATATATCCCTTTTTTGGCCATCTTGATCCTACACTTATTGATCATCTGAGTCCCTACTTGAGTGCCCGTCCCATCAAACACCCCCTTTCTGCCTTTTGTGAGTTATGGTAGCCAAGACAGCATTGTTCAGAGGTATCCTCCACATAAATGTGGCCAGAAAAGTAGCTGCAATGCATTTAATGCGGTGGTGGCAGCTTTTCCTTAGATATTTTGTGCTTTCTTCTTCCCTGTATGTTTATGAGGCACATTCCTATTGCTAGAGCCTTTTGGAGGCCCCTCTAATTGCTAGAGTACACACTTGAGCTACATTCATCGCATCTGAGGAGGTATTCCTCATTGGATCATCTTCCATTTATTCCCTGCTTATGAGATTTTAGCTAGGGATCCCTTAACAACCATTTGCCTCTCCTCGGACTTGTCAATTGTCCCGGGTGAAGCCTAAAGTCCAATATATGATTTTGGGCCCTTACCCCTACAATATTAATTTTTCGATTATTGTTGTATGTATTTTCTTTTTTGGTTGAATCTTCACTGCAGAAAATATGAATCCTTAAATATTTCTATATAAATATATATATATATATATATATCTATATATATATTTCTCCTATCTTTTGCAAACATTTTATATGCAACAATTAATTTTACAACCAAATTTATGAGTAGGAATAATTATTTTATTACATTTTTTTTTTGGCAATAAAAATTACTATTCATATGATAATCTTCATTCGTGTACCAAATGTACCATAGAGTATTATACCATTTTTTAGAGATAATTACAACATGTTGCTAAGTTCTAATCCCGCAGCTCAAACTCTTTCCCCATTAAACCCTTAAGCGCTTTGGGTATGAAGATGTGTCAATTCAGCTACAAGACCTTTAATAAGTACTAGTTTGTAATCCCATGCATATGCATGGATACACTTAAAGATATACAATAAGATCTATAATATAATTTCTATATATATAATTCAAAATACTATTGATAGGAATTTTTATATTTTGTTAACTCTTTAAAAATTTTTGTAAGGATATTATTAGGTATAAAATGTAAATTGTCCTTTTTATTTTTATTTTTTATAATTATTCTGAAACACTTTATTTTTTATTTTTTTATGATTCATTTATTCAAGATTCTTTGGTTTTTGTACTTCATAACTCATTTGGTTGAATATTTATGATGTGGTCCCACGTTTGATTCTAAATTTAAGAAATAAAACTCTTTAAGAATAAATAATTTAGAATGTTAATAATTTGCAAGGAAATGGAGACTAATAGCATAAATCTAATACTATATATAAAAGTATAAGTCTTTTCCTGCAATTAAGGAGGTGCTCCTATGTAGGAAAAATGCCCATTTAAAATTCTGTCCCGTATAAGTTAAAAAACGATAAATTATATTATTTCACCATCTTAACACCGTTTGATCTTAAAATTGTTTTTCTCAGTATATAAAAAAATAAACTGTTAAAATACTATTATGCTTGTGATATAGAGATAGAGGAGGGAAAAAAAAACCTTGCGATACAGAGATAAGAAGGAGACAGAGTTTGAACGACTAGCCATCACCATCATTTTCCCGCCACCGTTCATTCCCTTGCCAAACTTATACCAATAGAACCGGCACTAGTAATGCACGCAGGAATTGAGATACGGACATAGAGAGAACTACCACAGGTAATTTTTATTTTTAATTTATTATTATTATTATTATTTCATTCTTTCTTCGATCTAGGTATGAAATATGAATTAGTTTTGAGAAATTTAGTTGGGTTGATTTTTATTTAGGTATATGGGTGACATTAGGTTTTGATTTGATTTTTTGAAATTTGGGGTTATATATGATTTAGGTTTGGGGAAGGCAAAGACAGAGAAATCTGACATCTTCCGGTCAAAACTCCAAAAACCTTTATTAGTAATTTTTTTTTTTTAAATATTGCTTTAAACGTTTGATTGATACAGTCTTAGGTTTGGGTATTTAATTGAATTGATTTTGATACAAGATCTGTCTTCCTTTTTTACTTTTTTCCCTCTAAATTACACTTTAAAATACCATTTAGAGGACAGAAAAACATCCTTCTCATTCCATTAGAGAGTGAGAGGGAGATTGAAGAAGTTTGATTTTTTTTTTTTTTAATTTGATTTTGATTGTCAATTTGTGTTAGGGACATATTTATGTAATTGTCTAATCTTTTGACAAAACGCTCTTTACTTGTAATTGGGAAGATCTAAGATGAGTTTAGTACTTCAAGAAACAAGTGTTCAAGTTTAGTATTATAGTCATACAAATCTGACCAAGAAACAAGTGAAGAATGTGCTACTCATTAAAGCTCGATAGAAGTCTTGACAGAATCCTTTCTATTGAGATTTAATGTTGAAACTTGATAGAAACTCAACACAAGCTGTATTTGTTGAGAATTACGAAATCAGGTTTTCTAGATCTGATTACACGCATATCCTTGAGTATTTGTGTAAGGTTTCTTTTCTCACAACCCTAGACATATATAAGGATTATTTTAAGTGCCATAAAAAAGGATGCAAGGCGTTGCAAAAGAATAATCCATGCATATTGTGACTGGAGACAGAATTTGCTCTAGTTCATCATATTCTCTCTAAAAGCTACTGCGTCTTTACGCCAAGGGGTTTGTGACCAAATAGGTTCCTAATCTTCATTGTAGATAAACTAAAGAACTTTACAGCCAACATCTTCCTCAAGTTGGTGTGTTAGTCACGTAGTGGGATTCGTGCATTGAAAGGAGAGATTGCCGCTATAATATATGTCCAATTGGATATTGGGTAAGGGTTCAGCTGTAAGTTGGTATTGGGTACTGGGATTCCTTTTACTTGTAACAGCTTGTTTTAATAATAGTGAATTCTCGGGAGTGATGACCTTAAATTCACCTGGTGGGGTTTTGCCTTGGTGGTTTTCCCCATTTGTAAACAAATCACTTGCGTCAAACTTATTTTCCGCTGCATTTAACTTAGTTGGTGATTTGTTTGTGCTATCAAGCTATTGCATGTTAAATTGACTTAGTTAATTAACTTGGATAATTAACTTGCCAAAGGGGTCAATACATTTTTGGCCTATCAATTTGTCATATACTTACTGCTACAATTATTCTTTCTTCATGTCTTATTCTTATTTCCTTTTATGCATGTTTTGATTTCATGTTGGGTTAAAATTATAGGAAAAAAATAATTGTGTTAAGTTCTTAAAATTTTCTATTGCATATGACTAATTGTTAACAATGTTCTATTCAATTTTTGTCTATTTTAGATTAGTTCTATGACAGATTTTGTTTGATCCACTTCAATCTCTGTTTCCAAAGATTCCGATCAAGAAAAAAGGGAATTGTCTCCTAGTTCTTCTCAAAAAATCTTTGTTTCTAGTTACGCAAAACCAACCTTTTTGATTTTTGATTTTTCCAGGCAAAGAAGTAGAAGGAGTATGAAGCCGACTAAAAAGAGTTCCCTCTGAATTTTTATGGGTTACTATTCTTTCTCTGACTTTTCCCCCCCAAATGTAAAGTTAAATTAGTTCCATTATATGTTTTCAACTTTAACAATTGCAATTGGATTTTGGTTCCAGCAATTATGGTTAAGAAAATCAGAATTATGATATGTGACTATTTTTTTAAAATTATTTTGGTAATCGGTTTGTTTGAATTCTTCCCTTTTAGATTTAAATCATTCAAATTCTTTTTCTATAAAAATGAAGTGGAATGTTTCTACAATCTAGAATCTCTAATCTAACCAAAGCAAAGGTACTAATTTCTTTTCCTAATATTCTTTTCCATTATGGTTTGCTGTCAATTTAGGAATTTGGATTCATAACCCCTTTTGTTTGTTTAAATCAAGGAAAGCCCTTAAAAATATGAAAATCTTGCCTCAGTTTTAATGGCCTCTCACCTTTTTTAGTTTTTATTTATTTTTTTTAAGGGTGAGTGAAATTGTGGGATTTTGAAATCTAATAGTATAACTTTCTTTTATACTAAGTTTATTACTTTGTAGATTTTAGTTGGTATTTATTTTTAAAAAGACTTTTAAGTCTTGATTTTGTTGTTTTCGATGTTTGGTTTTAATGGGTTTAAATTGTGAAATCTGAAGTATAATGTTCTTTGTACAAAATTGATTACTTTCTAGGTTGTGGCAAAGATTAATTTTCTAAGAGATTCCTAAGCTTTGGTTTTGGTGTTTACAATGTTTTGTTTTTGTTAAGGACATATTTTATGTAATTAGCTAATCCTTTGACAAAATGCACTTTACTTGTAATTGGGTAGATCTAAGATGGGTTTAGTACTTCAAGAAACATGTTGCTCAAGCCAAGCATTAAAGCCATGAAGATTGGACCAAGAAATAAGTGAAGAAAAGCTGTTCATTAAAGCCTGACAGATACCTCGACAGAAACAGTATCTATCAAGACTTAAGAATGAAGCTCGACAGAAGCTCGACAAAAGCTAAATCTGTCGAGATCTACAAAATTAGAATTTCCAGATCTAATTTTTGGCTCATGCTAACATGTATGTGTAGGGTTTTTTTTTTCCCTCACAACCTTAGACATATATAAGGATTATTTTAAAGGCTGTTACATATGGAGAACACATGCAGAAAGTGACCTAATGCCTTATTCTCTCTGCAAGAAGTTACTATGTCTTTGCGCCTTAGGGTTTTGTAACGAAGTTCTTCTTGATCTTCATTGTTGATGAAGAGAAGAACTTTGCAGCCAACAACATCTTCTTTAAGTTGCTGGGAATTAGTCACGTACTGGGATCCGTGCATCATTGGTGGCGTTCATATACTAGAGAGTTCAGAGGTTTTGAAGCGGTAGAAGGTTTTTGTTGTAAGTTCATCTATTGGGATTGTAGAGTCTAGGGACAAAGGCTTTATATTAGATCTAAAACTTCTCTTTATTATAGTGGATTTCTTTTTGGGAAGGTTTCCCTCCAGGTTTTTTACTGTGAAACTAGCTTATTTTTTTGGTTTTCCTAGGTCATCATATCTTGTCTTATTTACTATTCCGCTGTGCATGATATTGATGTTTGTTTGTTTTAAAAAGGTTTATTCACAATAAATCTAATTAACAACTTGGGTTTAAAACTTGTTAATTCTATCAACCGGGGTCTAAATTTCCCAACAAATTTTTTTTTTTTTGTTTTTTGGTTTTTGGTTTTGCATGTAGTATTACATTCTTGAAAGTTAATTAGAAATCTGTTTGGTAATGAGAAAAAAAAAAAAAAATTAAACAATAGTAAAAGGAATTGCAACCAGTTCTAAAGTTTTGTTTTTTTGTTTGTTTCAAATTTCAATTACGTTTGTTAATTTACTTTGCTAAATGTGGATTCCTTTTGATATTTAAATACCATGAAATTTTAGACTTTCAATAGGTTGAGGTGTAAGTAGAGAATTTGTCATGTAGTCACATGAGAAAATTCAGTAATTTAAGGCTTTTATATGGTACTTAACTCAATTGAGATTTTTTTCTTCTAAATTTGTGAATGATAGAAGTATATGATTTACCTAAATTATAGTGTAATATATGAAGTTACTTCTATTAGTTTTCTTAATCCCCTTATACTTTTAAGGTCTATTTTGGAAGAGATTAATGATGGGTGGTACTGTAGCAAAAGTTTAGAAATAAGGGGGGTTCAAAAACTGAAGAAGCCACAATATTGGGTAATATGTCTTTATTAAACTTTGGTGCTTGGTCTCACTACAATTTGACAATGTACTACAATTTGACAGTGGGCATGATATTCCATTTTTGTTTTATACTTCCAGTTGTGCTATATTGATCCTGAGGTTTCTAGTGGAGAGGAGATGAAACTACTGAAAAGAATAGATAGCACACAATTATAAAGTACTTTATTCTTCTTTAATGCTTCTTTTAGGTACTATTTATCTATTTCATTATGTTGTTTACCTCATTCAAAGGCTTATTACAGTTGTATAGTTATTTATAATTTTGTTTAGCAAGTCAATGTAGTTAAGTTTTGAGATAGGTGAAATGCAAGATTAGAAATTCATAATCCTATTAGGTAATTCACAACTTAAATCACAAAAGATATCCATCCATGACTAGAGAATAACCACCAAGAGCACAATTGCAATTTGATTATGCACACCAACTTAGTCTCCCCCAAGTGTAATGAAAGCAATGACCTTGCCCTTAGACAACACTCTTCGACTTCTTTGAATTCCAGTCCAAATTCATTAATTATTTGAAGTGATAAATACAAAGAAGCTTTAAAAGATTTTAGTATTTGGTCTTTTAGCCTTCAATCCAGCCACTTTCCCTTATCCTTTTAGCCAATTATATATCACACTCAAGCATTTTTACTCCTTCAATGCCATTCTGCTTGAAGCGTTTTATTTCCTTCTCAAAGCTATTTTCCCTGACTCAATTGGAGCATGTTTTGGTCACGTTGATTTCACCTTCTAATTCAAGGTTTGAATATTTTCTATTCTGTAAAGTTTAATTTGTTTGTCTCTCTCTACCAATCACCCCATTTTCTCAAAAAAATTTGCTGTTGCTGAGGTGGACTTAACTAACAAACTTTTTATTACATGCATGGAAATTTTTTGATAAAATACCTGAATTTTTTCTTCTTCTTGTAGAATCTAACTTTGTAAAATTTTCATTTTGCAAGTCTATTACGTGGACATGTTTATTTCTTCCTACAGTATATACAAGAGGTAAGGCCCAATAATTTAGCTCCGGGTTTTCTTCCTTTTTCAATTTTGTATCAACTTATTTTCATCTTATTTTTATGCAATGTACTTTTATGAGAAAAAGTAGGAGCAAGCAGTACACACACCAATTCATGTTCCCTGTTTTAGAGATAACCAATATGAAAATTGATTTGCAATATTCTATCAACCCATTTTATGTGTAGTGTTAGGTGAAAGCTATTTTATTCTTGGTCTCAAGTTTTTAAATAGTTCTTTGAATTTTCTATATAAAATATTTTTGTCAAAATGCTCTCTAATTTTATAAAGAACATTCTGGTTTGCTTGATCAGAGTTGAGATATATGTAATTTGATTTAAATCTAACAAGCATATGTTAGAGGTTTGTGATGATGTCTTAGTTCTTAGTGTCCATCTTTTATTTTCTTTGGAAAGTAGAGGAGACACCTAGGCTACAGGGATTAGTCTTTTGCGACAAGGACCAATTATAAGGCACCTAAATGAATTTATGTGCTTCAAGTTGAAGCCACTACAAAGTTGAAGACCAAAATCAATTTGGTGAATGTTGCGAAATAGTTGTGGCCTTATAAGTTGTAAGTTAACAAATTTTATCCCAGAGTGATGACGCCTTCATTGTTCTCTATGTGTGTTTAATTTTGTTGGGAAATTTAGACCCCGATTTTTAGAATTAACAAGGTTTTAACCCAAGTTGTTAATTAGATTTATTATGTATAAACCTTGTTAAAACAAACAAACATAAATATCATGTCAATATCATACACAGCGGAAAAGTAAATAAGACAAGATATGATGACCTAGGAAAACCAATGAAACAAACTAGTTTCACAGTAAAAAACCTGGGGGGAAACCTTCCCGAAAAGCAATCCACTATAATAAAGAGAAGTTTCAGATTTAGTACAAAACCTTTTTCCCTAGACTCTACAATCCCCATAGATGAACTTACAGTTGAAACCTTCTACCGCTTTAGAACCTTTGAACTCTTCAATATATGAACACCACCCTTTTTGCACGGATCCCAGTACGTGACTAACTCCTTTGCATGAATCTCAGTACGTGACTAACACACCAACTTGAGGAAGATTATTGGCTGCAAAGTTCTTCACTTCATCAACAATGAAGATCAAGAAATACTTGGTTACAAAACCCTAAGGCGCAAAAGTCGCAGTAACTTATTTCAAAGAAAATAAGGCATTCGGTCACATTTTGCATGTGTTCTCCATGTATTCTCTTTTGTGACGGCCTTTAAAATAAGCCTTATATATGTCTAGGGTTGTGAGAAAAGAAACCCTACACATACATGTCAGCATAGGCCGAAAATCAGATCTGAAAATTCTGATTTCGTAGATCTCGATAGATACAGCTGTCGAGCTTCTGTCGAGATTCATTAAACCTCGATAGATTTATCTGTCGAGCTTTAATGAACAACACTTCTTCACTTGTTTCTTGGACAGATTTGCATGGCTTTAATACTAAACTTGAACTTTTGTTCCTTGAAGTATTAAACACATCCTAGATCTACCAAATTACAAGTAAAGTGTGTTTTGTCAAAGGATTAGCCAGTTCTAAATGACATATGTTCAAAACATGTTCCACATATGTCCTAACAAATTTGATATCCTTATTGTGAACATTATTACTAGAGGCATAAGCACAAGTCTGATGATGGTTTCCTAATCACTGACATAGCTTTTGTATAGCTTTAAAGTAGTTTTCTTTTTTCTTAATATGCATGTATTTGAATGTGTTTCTACTTTTAGGTTCCTGCTTTGTATTTGACTTTGAGAGGCACTAAGTAGAGTTCAATATTGCAATTGCTTTGAATTTAGTGATGGTATTAACTTGACATGTGATTACTTTTGTCCAACATTTAGTTGATCTATTCTAATATTATTATTCACCTTTGTCTTTGGATATTAGAGCACATTGAAGATGCTACTCTTTACCTTGATGCTGCATCTACACAAAGTTTCCAATTTGTTGGGGCATTTCACATGTTGCTGGACTTGGGAGTTCATGTTGTTTGCAGTTTGGAGAGCATGTGTTTTGTTGATGCAGTAAGCTAATAGTGTCATGTATATCTTGAAATATCTTTTATTGCTTCTTTCAATCTTCTATGGGTAAGATTAAATGACTTCACATGCATTTGTATCAATATGTGTGTATGGCGTACATGCTTGCAGGTGTCCCAACTTTTGTAGCTAACTTATTCAACCCATGTCAAGCATGTTGAATTTACTAACTTGAATTTTCTTTGAATCCTAGCTGGTAGCTTAGAACTAAAAATTTGATGCTGGAAGGAAAATACTGGTCATCATCTTAGCATATGTTTGTTAAGCAAGATTTGTAGCTAAGTACTACCTGATATCTCATCAGTCATCCCTCTACCACTTGAGCCAAGGCCCAAATGCAACATCTTACCTAATATTTTTATTATTATTGTTATTTTTGGTGAAGTGTAGTTACTTTTTTTCCCCTTTGGATAAATTAGTCTATTGCAAGTATTACATAACTATATTTCAATATATAAGAAAATCTATTGTTGTCATTGTTGAACGCATTACTAGGACTTTGCTCTAAATATAACTTTGTGTTCCTAGATACTTAATTTCTAAAATGTTGCAAAATTAAGGAATTGTTACATGTGTTTTACATGCAAGCCTCCTAGAGCTTATTATTGTTTGGCCTACATAAGGTGTGTTTTGATGATAGTAGGTAGGTTATATTAAAAACTAAAGAAAAAAATATTGAGGATTAATATAACTAACTAGATAAGGCCTTCGGGAGAGATATAGAGACAAAAAATGTTGTGGATTGTTAAATGAAATGAACTGTTTCTTTATTACTAAAATAAAAGATCTGAGATTGACAAAACATTTGTAAGAGAAGGAAAGAGAAAAATCTAAGAGGCTACTACCATTGTTATGTAGGTGTTTGGAATGTGTATTTTGTTTAAGAATTAAGGAGAAAGAGAAATACACATTCTATATGAAATTTTATTCTATAATATTCCTCTAAAGTTTTTTTTTTTTTTTTTTTTTTTTTTTTTTTCAATAGAATAATTATAATGGATATGTGTGTGCAATTTATAAATGTTACTTTTTATGATGAACTCATTACTAATAAAGTTCTATAAAAATTATACTAATATATATATTCAACATTTTCCAAAAACATTTTATATAAAATATTACAACATTATTTGTGTATCGCATGAGTAAATTACTATCTATCTATAATAATAATAATGGGTGAAGCTGAGAGAATTTCAAATTAGAATTCCAAATTAGAGTTCCAATTTTGTGTCATATGTCCTAAATTATTTATTCTTAAAGAGTTTTATTTCTTAATTTTAGAATTAAATGTTGGATCACATTATAAAAATTCATCTAAGTGAATTATTAAGTACAAAACCCAAAGAGTTTAGAATAAATGAGTCGTAAAAAAAAAAAAAGTGCTTCACAATAATTAAAAAAAAAATGGACAATTTACATTTTATACCTAATAATATTTTTACAAAATTTTTTAAAGAGTTAACTAAATATAAAAATGACTATCAATAGTATTTAAATTATATATATAGGGATTTACTAACATGTGCCCTTAGAGCATATATTAGTAATTTATTTTAGGAAACTTTTTTATGAAAAAACGAAAAAGTAATTCACTGTTTTAACAACTTTTTCAATTTCTCATAAAAACTTTCTCAAAATGGTTGGTTAATGTGTGCCCTTAGGACACATATTAACCGGACCCATATATATATATAGGAATTATATTATGCATCTTATTGTATATCTTTAAGTGTATCCATGCATATGCGTGGGGGTACAAGCTAGCATATATTAATAGATAAAGAAGAGAGAAAATCTAATTAGATTTTAATTGGATTTTCAATTTTGCACCACGTGTCCTATTTAATTTTTAATTTTGTGCTAAGTGAATTGTTGAGTGTAAAAATCAAATAGTCCAAATCCAATTAAATTTTGAATTAGATCTCAATTGGAATCCAATTTTTGCCATGTGTCCATCTAAGTTTTTTATTTTTGTCGTAAGTGAATTATTGAATACAAAAACTAAAGAGTTTAAAGCCAATTAAATTCTAAATCATATATATATATATATATATATATATCTAATGAGAAACCATTATATATTTTAGAAATGTAGGTTTAAAAAAAGTGTAAACTAATATTATGTATAATTTGAACTTCTTTTAAAATTTTTAATTGTACTTGTGCATATGCATGGAGTTACACATTAGTAGTAATAATAGTGATAGGTAGGCCAAAATGGGCATTTGCCCCTTTTGCCAAAACTTTCCAGCAAAATGTCCCTGTTCTGAAATTATCTAACAAAATGCCTCTGTTTTAAACTCGATTTTCTAAAAATCGAGTTTCAATGAAAAAATCGATTTTTAGAAAATCGAGTTATGTGAAATCAAACTTTAAAAAAAGAAAAAATACGTGGAACTCTAGTTCCATGAACTCGAGTTCCATGTAAGATTTCTCATATTACTCGATTTTCATTAAATCAAGTTTTTCATTGAAACTTGATTTTCTAAAATGAAATCGAGTTTCAGAATAGAGGCATTTTGCTAGATAGTTTCAGAATATGGGCATTTTACTACATCTTTTGGGCGAAAGGGGCAAATGCCCGCTTTGGCCGTGAAAGGTATGACAATTAAATGTTTGTTCTAGAATTTATAAATACTAACACTTTTTTCTTCCCCTGACTTTAGAGGTGAGATTTTAATGTGTTTGAAATAGCTTGAAATACATAATTATCACTCCAAGAAATTTAACATACGTCCTCAGCTCCACCCCAAACGATAAAGTCAATGTTAGTTTGGTGATCTTGGAGCTATCACACCTCCCATGGTTGAAAGTTGAAACCCAAACCCTTTGACCATCTGAACCAATATTTTTGGGCTCAACAATCTAAGCCATAGATGAAGAACCTCTTCTTCTATACCCAATTACCCATTGTGAAATGGATTCTTAATTGTATGTGAAGAGGATAAAATGAACGTGGATGGTTTCATTCTACTGGATCAAACATGAGTGACGGTACCTTTTTGGTTGAAATCAAGATGGAAGAGGATGGATTTTTTTTGAAGGACGGGCAAGAAGATGGACGGGTACAATTCAGATAGTGATAGGGTCACGTAACATCCACATGATGTAAGATTGTCCTCAAGGTGACAGATGCAATGTGGACGGTGATAAGGTCACATGACCTCCACACAGTTTAAGTAATCCTCAGGAAACTTAAAAGGGAAATATCTTGCACTTCATGACTAACCCTAATAAACAAAATCGCTATATGGAAAGGATCTCGTAAAATATGTACTTTTATGAGGATCTTCCCCATAAGGAAAGACCCTCCTCCCCAAGAAATGAATGATAACTCTACACTACTATAAAAACTCCAAAGCCTTCACAAACCAAGGTACGCATAATTTACCCCAACTTTAGCACTCTAGAATTATGAAGAGTTCTCTAACTTAACCTTCGGAGGGTTTTTGGTCTGTACCACATCGGTACTCTCCTAAGGTCTTCTTGTTTTGTATTGTGCAAGTGTTGTCTTGAGCATGTGAAGACCGTGTAACTAACTAGTGATTTTCGGTATCATTAGTTGGTGCTGTTTGTGGGAAACAGTTTAAGATAAGCCATACTTACCGTTTCCCGCACAAAAAGTTGCATGGAACTTACTCATTCGATGGCAACAAACACTAACAATCAGGGTGACGAACTGTGCACCACTGCTTTAGAGAGACAAGTTCAAACCCTCGCAGTGGCAGTGCAATGCCTCACCAAGCAGAATCATGACTTAAAGGAGTAACTATGCTAGAAGAACGCAGAATGTAACACCCAGGAGGAGGACCAGGAAGGAACCAGTGCTGAAAAAAGGAGTCAAGAGGGGTCGGAAGGCAGCAACGCCCCCAGCAGACAAGAGCGACAGGATACCAACCATCCATCCGCCATAGATACGGCTCCCCCCCACATAGTCACGAAGATGCAGATGATGAAGGAACGGATGAACTTCATGATGAATGCCCTTAGAGGACGGGTATCTAGTGACCTCGATAACCTAGTCCATTGAACTAACTCACCATTTACCCACATTTGTCACATCGTTCGTCCAACCACTAAAGTTCCACATGCCTCAGGTGGAAAGCTACGACGGATTTAAGGACCCTCTAGATCACCTAGAGTCTTTCAATACTTTGATGCACCTGCAAGGAGTGGTGGGCGAGATTATGTGCAGGACTTTCCCTACTATGCTGAAGGGCCTCGCAAGGATTTGGTTTAGTAGATTGATGCCCAATTCCATTGATACCTTTAAGGAGTTGAGCGCACGGTTTGCCTCACACTTTATCGAGGGGCACAGTTATAAGAAATCCATTAAATGCCTAATGAGCATTAAGCAAAAGGAGGATGAGATGCTGATGTCCTACATAGCTTGCTTTAACAAGGAGGCACTCTTAATCGATGAAGTTGACGACAAGATACTTGTTGCCGCATTCACGAACGAGGTACAGACAGGTAAGTTTCTATTTTCCTTATATAAGAATAACCTGAAAACCATGTCGGATGTGCTCTACAAGGCTACTAAATACATGAACGCGGAAGACACACTATTGGCTTGCGAAGAGAAGCCCAAGAAGAGAGAAACACAGGAAGAGTCATGATAGGATAGGGGGTGAAAGTGGCTAGGACAGGAGATAGAAGGGAAGACAGACGCTCCAAGCCTCCAACTAGAAGGTTGACAAGCTTCACCCCTCTAAACATCCTAATTGATCAAGTCCTGATGTAGATCAAAGATGAAGGGGCCCTGACATTCCCAAGCAAGCTAAAGGGAGACCCCAACAAACGGTCTAGAGACAAGTACTTCCAATTCCACTGTGATCACGGCTGCGACACGTCCAAATGCTACGATTTAAAGTAGCAGATAGAAGCTCTCATAAGGCAAGGAAGTTGCAAAGGTTCATTGGTAAGGAAGGGACGAAATAGCCTCAAGGATAGCCTACTTGAAGAGAAAATGAGTGCCCTAAGCCACCTTTGGGAGACATAAGGATGATTATAGGGGGCAGTACAGCTTCCAGTTCTTCCAAGAAGGCCCGAAATACCTACCTACGAATGGTTTAGAATGTCCAGTTGATGGGGTATGTTCCAAAAATGGCGCAAATTGACAACCCCATAATTGGATTCATGGAGAAAGACGCCCGACACCTCCATCACCCACACAACGATGCACTTGTAATCAGCATACACATAGGGGATTACAACACACACCGGGTCCTTGTAGGCAACGGGAGCTCTGCCAATATCTTATACTACTTGGCATTCCAGCAGATGAGGATAAGGAAAGAACGGTTAATTCCAACCAACGCACCACTAGTAGGTTTCGGAGAAACAAGGGTACATCCCCTAGGAGCAATCACCTTGCCAGTAACGGTCGGAGACTAACCTCAGCAGATCACTAGGGATGTCACATTCTTGGTTGTTAATTGTTCATCCGTGTACAACGCCATATTGGGTCATCTTACTTTGAATTCATGGAAGGTTGTAACCTCAACCTACCATTTGATGATCAAGTTTCCCACTGAGAATAGAGTAGGAGAAGTAAGAAGGGATCAAGTAACGGCACGCGAATGCTACATTGCCATGCTGGAGATGGACGGTCATTTGCAGACTATGTGTATAGAAGAAAAATAGATAGTAGTAGAACCGGTGGAAGGGTTGGATGAAATAATCCTTGATGATTCTAGGCCTAAACGAACAACGAGGATAGGTACTTTGGCCAGCCAGCTAGTCTGTCAAGCACTCACAACGTTCCTAAGAGAGAATCAGGACGTGTTCGCCTATAGACATAAGGACATGCCAGGAATTGATTCGTCAATCATAGTCCACAAGTTGAATGTATCACCCTTATTTTCTCCCGTTTGGCAGAAAAAATGAGTGTTCGCATAGGAGCAAGATAGAGCCATAGCTGAGGAGGTTCAAAAACTATAGGAAGTAGACTTCATACAAGAAGTGTACTACCCTGACTAGCTGGCGAACATGGTGATGGTCAAGAAAGCTAACGGAAAGTGGAGAACGTGCGTAGATTTCACTGACCTAAACAGGGCCTGCCCCAAGGACAGCTATCCTCTCCCACGGATTGACACCTTGGTAGACTCAACTACAAGACACCAACTGTTGAGCTTCATGGATGCATTTTTTGGTTACAAACAGATCAAATTGAATGAGGTGGATCAAGAGAAGACTTCATTTGTAATCAGTCAGGGTTTCTTTTGTTACAAAGTGATGCCATTTGGACTCAAGAACGCGGGCGCCACGTACCAAAGGTTGATGAATAGAATGTTCGTGCATCAGATTGGAAAGAATGTGCAATTTTACATAGACAACATGTTGGTGAAAAGCATACGGGAGGAGAACCACTTGAACGACCTCTAAGAGACCTTTGACACCCTTTGGTCGTATAACATGAAACTGAATCTGAACAAGTGTGTGTTCAGGGGACAGCAGGGAAATTACTAGGATTCATGGTATCTCAAAGTGGTATTGAGGTCAATCCAGAAAAGATACAAGCCATAATGGAGTTAGCTCCACCAAAGACGGTCAAGGTAGTGTAGAGCTTAAACGGAAAGATAGCTGCATTAAACAGGTTCGTCTCAAGAGCAATAGATAAGTGCCTACCTTTCTTTTGCACATTAAGGAAGTCGTTTGAATGGACGACCAAATGCCAGCAAGCCTTTGAAGAATTGAAGACATATCTTTCTTCTCCACCATTGCTATGCCCATCTAAGCTCGGATAAGATTTGAACGCGTGCTATCCGGTTGAAATATTTCGGAAATTTTATTGTTTGGCAAATTTTTCCTGATAATCAGCTATAGAACTTTATTATTATAAAGCTAAGGATCCAAATAAACTCCCATGCTCTATCACATGGAAAGTAGTCAAACACGGGTTCCCATTATTTGCAAAGGGTATCTGTTGGAATGTAGGCAAGAACTCAAAGCTTAATTTTTGGATAGACTCTTGGGTTAAAGGAGCCACGATGAGGGGACTTATTGAAGGTCTGTTGCAATGTAATGACGAAAAGCTCACCATTGAGGAAATGTCCAAAGATGGTTGCTGGAATTGGAAAAAGTTGTCCTTTATGTTTCTAAGCACCATTAAGGAAAAAAATTAATGCAATCCCCATCCCTCTATTTGGAGAAAGTAAGGACTTTATTAGATGGAAATATGCCCCAAATGGAGAGTTCAGCATGGCTTCAGCCTATAAATTAGCAAAGCTTGAAGAAGGTCAAATTCCAGAGTTCTCGGGTAAATGGATTTGGAAGCTTGATACTGTACCTAAAATAGTCCCCTTTCTATGGTTATGCCATCATAAAAGTGTGCCAGTGAGGGAGACCATTGTTGCTAGAGGAATGGAATGTGATATAATCTGTTCGGTTAGTAAACATGCAGTAGAGACTCTTAGCCATGCCTTGAGAGAAAGTCCATTTGCTTTGGATTTCTGGAGGAAAATCAAAACACCAGTTACTCTTCAAGCTTCCTTTCAATTGGAGCTGCTAGATTGGCTAAAAATTTACTGTCTTTTTGATCCCAATATTATGGTGAATGGATGCCCATGGAGAATCCAATTTCCATTTGCAATTTGGCACTTATGGAAGCACAGAAATAGGGTGGTTTTTGAAAATACTACCTTGAATATGAGCCTCCATACCTATTGCATTAATCAGTCTGTTGAATACTTTTTCTACGTTGGGGAAGCCTAAAAAAAAAAAAAAATTACACAGCAGTTCAAATCAGGTGGAAAAAGCCAAGGGAGGGTTGGGCAAAACTCAATATCGATGGTGCCTCTTTAGGCAACCCAGGGAGAGCAGGTAGTGGAGGAATCCTCAGGGATCACAAATGGATGTGGATCAAAGGATTTGCTTGAAGAATATGCTATGTTACCAGTTTATTAGCTAAATTTTGGGCCTTGAGAGATGGGTTGCAAATTGCTATACAGTTGGGAATTAACTGCTTAGAAGTAGAATTGGATGCCAAAGCTATTGTTCAGCTTTTACTTTCTAATTCGAACCACATTGCTGCATATTCACACCTCTTAAATGACTACAGGTACCTTCTACGCAAGTTTCGGCAAGTCACAGTTAGCCATGTTTTTAGAGAAGTGAATAGATGTGCAGATTGGTTCACGAAGAGGGGATGCACGATGCCAATGGATTTTGAAAACTATAATGTACCCCCCACCCTAGAAATTGTAGCTTCTGTGAACAATGATGTGAATGGTCTGTATTTAAGGCGATGCGCCAATACTCTGCCTATTTTGGCTAGGTTTTTTTTTTTTTTTTTTTTTTTTTTTTTTTTTTTTTTTTTTTTTTTTTTTTTTTTTTGAGAACCTCCTATTTTGTATAGTTAGTTCTTAATGAATGACCTCTTAACCAAAAAAAAAAAAAAAAAAAATTATAATAATAAAAAGAATAAAAAAAGAAAAGAAAAGCAAAAACAGTATAATTTGTGGTGGAGGCCATCAAGTCTCAAAAGCTACTATTCAAAAAACATCAACTCAAGAGTTCAAAAACACCTCCTATACCCAGTTCTGTATCAGTGCATGTGTGATTATTTTTTCTTCTTTTTCATTTCTCTCTCTCTCTCTCTCTCTCTCTCTCTCTCTCGTGTAAGTCCGGTTGCTGGATTTGTTCCCCATCTCATGGCATCTAGATTGGACTGATTTGAGTGACAACAGTGGGTCAGTGAGCTTTGGGTGACTTGGCTCTGCGATTGTGGTGGCTTGGCATGGAGGAGATGGAGATTTGACCAGTGGCATTCAGCATAATATTAATTAAAGCATTCAATTTCTACCTAATATTTTGGGATTTAACGTACGTGGTCCTATCTCCTTTGTAAAAATATCTTATTCAATAAAAAAAAAATTGATAACTATACACTCCCTCTACATGTATAAGTTTTTGTGGGTTTGGAGACAAAAGTTGAAGTTCAAGTCTCTAGAAGAATGTTCTTAAAAAAAAAAAAAAAAAAAATCTCTAGAAGAAAGATTTATATACATACATTTAAATTAGACTAAAATAAAATTTCTATCTCAGAGAAAGAAAACAAATGGCTCTATCGATATGAGAAAATCCAAAAAAAAAAAAAAAAATCAAGAAAAATATATTAGAACAAGAACAGTAGAAAGAAAGAGGGAAAGGAGGGTATATCCTGGTGTGAGAAAACTATCCTCGAGGGGACTTAAGAAAAACTATCAATACTAATTGTTTTTCACTTCCATTCATTCCCTTCTGATTCGAATCTTCAGACTTGAGCCCGACTTGTTTTTCCCCACTCTCTTAATAAATTTTATTTGTTTGGGCCTAATTGGGTGGTACAGGCCTCACTATTTTATATGGGTTTGGGCCCCAAACATTCGTGTCCTTACAATATTAAAGTAACTTGCATCCAGTGGTATAATGATAATGAGTTAACATATACTTAATAATGTAATTTCAAAGATAGAGAAAACATTGACTTATCTTTTATGTTTCTAACTCCAGCTGTATAGCATCACTTCATTCTTTATATGATTTGTGGCTCCAACCGTATAGCGTTATTGAGCTGATAACATTCTAGTGGCATAATAATATGAGTACAGTAGTACAATGATAATGAATTAAAATATACTCAATAGTATAATTTTGGAGATAAAAATATAATGACTTATCTTTATAGTTTGTGGCTCTAGCCGTATAACATCAATGAACTTATAACATTTCAACAGCATGATAAAATGAGTCTAGCGGTACAATATGATATTATGAGTCTTTTCATGGTAACTTTATGATTTAAGGAGAAATATGAGTGTAGCTAGAGGGAGAGAGAATATGTCCACTTGTGTGCATAGGTTGGTTAAGTTTATCCCCTTTATCATGCACTTAAATGATTTTCCCCATGTAATGCTCTTTTAGTTTTTAATCAAATATGAGTAATATTGCTTTCCATAAGAAGGGCTTTTAATATTATAAGTTTGTGCTTTTCATAAGGAGTTTTTAGCATTATAATTATATGCCTTCCATGAGAAGGGCTTTTGTAACATGTTCTTGGAAGAGTGTTTGATATCTTTTAAGATGTATGGAGACGGTAGAAAAAAAAATGTTTTGTGGGATATGGTTAGGTTCTAAGGATTTAGGATCTAAATGTTTTAGAACTTCAATATGTAATGTTGGCAAACCATAATCAAAACTTAGAGTCTAGATTTATGCTGCTCAAAGTATGTCGATTGTAAAGTTGGAATCAAGTAATTGCAAAAAGTTACTGTTCACTTTCTGTAAGTCTTGATCGATCAAAAATTAGACTTAATCGATTGAAGCTCATGCAGAATGTTTTTCTGCAGATTTTTCCAACTCAAGCCCAAGCCCATATGACGAGTAGGGTTTTATGTTTTGCCTTAAGTATAAAAGGAAAAACCCTAGTCACGTTTTGAGGTTGTTGTTTATGCTGTGTGTGTGAATCTCTTGTGAGACCTAGAAGTGTTTGCCTTCATACATACTTAGGGTTATCAAGATCAAGATTGATGTCGAGAGCTTGATGATCGTTTTTGTCATGCCCCAAACCCAAAAGGGTCCAAAGCATGAAACACCAAGCCTTCAAGAGGTATTGTAGTGATTTTTTTTTTCCATTTTGATAAAATAAATAAATATATTGATCTCTCCACAATACAAGTCAGAGCTCTATGACACATTTACAAGCAATACAAACTATAAATCATGTGTCTCCAAATACACTTAACAATCCAACGTTCCAAATAAAATAAACACAAAGCCATGATCCTCTCTAAGGTATGCAACCTCAACAGAAAATCTAGGCCTACCACACCCAAGGCTAACAGACCTCAAGTATCCAACCTCCAATATAATTTATTATGATCTCGTTGAACTTTGCAAGATTGAGTCATCAACTATTAATGGCCCAAGTCTCCCAATTTAATATAGCACTCCAATCACCACCAATAAATTAAGCTCCATGCCCGACGTGTAGCTAATTTATCTGAAAAACTGTTGGAGATTGGGATGAGCTAAAGCCCAGTAAGTAGCATAATTAATGGGGTGGGGGGAAATACAAGTTTCATGATAATAAACATTTTACAAAACATGTTATAATTTGGGAATTTCCATGAAAATCCAGCAAATCCATTTTTCTTAATAAAATGACAAGAATGATTAAAAGAATGTAGCACTAAGCTTTTTCAAAGTATTCCAACATGTAACTACGTACTATTTACTGTGAGATATCAAAACACCCTTTTTAAAACCTGAAATCCAACCCAAGGCCACATGATAAGCTACGATAAAGACATTAGGTATGCCACAAAGACATCAAGTTATGCCACAAAGACATCAGTTACACCACGAAGACATCAATTATGCCACGAAGACATCAATTATACCACAAAGACATCAATCCGCCACAAAGACGGGGTGCCAAGATACCAATGTCACAAAGACTACGACATCTGGCTGGGTAATCACTGGATAGTCACATATCACAACCCAAGGGTAAAAGCATAAAGATCTCACAGTTTACATGAAATCAAAACATTGTTCAATTTCAAATAGTTTCACAAAAACCCTTGAAATACCCAATATATTCACAAGGTTCTCAAATTTTCCAAAATCATTTCTTGTCAATAACATTTTCTATCAATTTCCCAAATATTACAAGTCAAGATAAAACATCTTTAGAATTTGCAAATAATGCAACAAATCCATAAAAGCCATTCCCAAG
Organism: Quercus lobata; assembly: GCF_001633185.2. Classification (NCBI taxonomy): domain Eukaryota; kingdom Viridiplantae; phylum Streptophyta; class Magnoliopsida; order Fagales; family Fagaceae; genus Quercus; species Quercus lobata. The sequence goes on from NC_044904.1 coordinate 30,774,600, forward strand.
AATTATATCAAAGATGTTTATCTCTTCCATACTAACAAATCATACATTTCCCCATATGAAATATTAAACATGATGCGCTTTTCATATATATAATCATATATAATAGGGTCACAACACAATACTTTTTAAGAAAAACATAGTTCGACAAATAATTTTCCAAAATGTGTTTGACCCAAACAAAGTTTATGCAACATGATTATTTTCCAAAAATCCCATTAAAAAGCTATTTACCTCAGCAGTCCATTCCAAATTTACCTCAATCGGGCACCGCATTCAACCAATCAAGTTACTAGTTCCATCACCAAGTACTTTAGAACCTAGAAACACAAGTATCAAGCCTATTAAAACAAGGCCTACAACAAAATTACACTATCAAATTTGTCTCTATAAGTCCGAGAAGGTTCCCTCAAAAATCAAACCTAAGGCCCTAAAGTCTAGTTTGACCACCAAGACAAGTACCCCTACCCAAACAGGAACCAAACAAGCATCCAAGAAACTCATAGTGTTGACACAACCAAAACATTTTAAATTCATTGCCACAATAATGTGCATCATAAGATAATATAGCATACTCATGAATCTCTTCAGGTAAAAATAATATATATAAGCTAAAGATAAGATCAACCAAGGTTTGGGATTAATTCCACAATTTCTCAATGTTTTAGTCTTACCTTCAGATTCAGTACATAGCAGGGCAGCCATTTTGTAAAAATTGTTTGGTCAATGAAAAGTTATCCGATTACTTCAAAACTTTAAGGGAACATTCCCCTATATGTATACAATGTACCACAGAAAATTCAGCCCAAAATGAGTTTTCTGCAATTTATTAAAAATCATGCATTGCGGCTGACTCAAATCTATCATGACAGCTTTAGAAAATTGCTAAAGTTGTAAGACTAGTCCAAATTATTTGAGAATTCACTCACATTAAAACCACCAGATTTAAAGCATATTAAAAACAAGGAATCAAACCCAAAAATCTCATATAAACAACTTATCAAACCCTTGGTATGCAAAGGCACATGCTCACACTTGCATAAATTCGTAGTTATCACCCCACTCACACCCACATTTGCCAAAGTCATTTAAAATGCAAAGAATACACTTCCAAAAATCACCCAAACTTCCACAAAATCAATCCACACGATGGCTCAAGGAACCCAAATTTTAACCATGGAGAAACCCCAAATGATCACCATTTGTAAAAACCCTTAACCATTTAACAATTAAGCCCACCAAATCAAAAACCCATATACATAATTACAAGAACATCACCCAAGAAGCTCATAAATCTCATGAACATCATTATCAAAGCTTAGATTAAAATAACCTTAGGCAAAAGTATAAAACCCACTAAAAGATTAGATATTTTTACCTTAAATCAAAAGAGATGAATATGCCTTAGAGGTTCCTAGAGAGCTTTGCGGTGATCATGCCAGAAAAGATGGTGGAGATGGTGGGGAAGGAAGCACATAGTGGGAGAGAGTGAGGGAGGAGGGCTTGTTATGTTTGTGAGGAAAAATGAACAAAAGAAAAGTGTAGAGGGACACTTACTTTGACCGGCCAAAGAGGGAGAGAGGGAGATATTTTGAGAGAATGTGTGGTGGTAAGTGGGGTCACACGTGTGGCTCCTTAAAAATCTGATTCCCTTTTTTTTTTTTTTTTTTTTTTTTTTTTTAGGCTGGGCTAGGCTGTTACAATTTCAATTGCTGCATAAAGAGCTTAAAGAAAAATACAAGTGGGAGTACTTGTGGTTTTTGTGAATTCAAGAAAGAAGTAGTCCGTGGACTCAGAGTTGTCACGTGGTTCTGGTAGTAAATTTTCTACTTGAGGTAGTAATAGGATGTTAGTGGTTTAAGTCGCTATTGTAAAACTTTAATTCTTTCATAGTGGATCTATTTTACCTTGAAGATAGTTAGGTTAAATCCTCCTTAGGTTTTTTACCAGTTTGATTTTCCTGGGTTATCATATCATTGTGTTCTTTATTTTCCACATTGTTTAATTGATATGATTTACATGTGTTAACCTAGATTTGAATAATTTTCTTAAGTTAATCACTTGGCTAAATAACTAGGTTAATCTGTTTGTGTTTAAGGGGTCTAAAAACGTACAGATATGGTGTTTATAACATGTACATGTATTTTGTAAGGAATATGTTTGTAAAACATATGGAAGTATGAGAGATATGGAGGTTAAATGTAGTGAATACATGAGCTTATAGTTGCTACTAGAGGTTTTTGTGTGTGTGTGTGTGTGTGTGTGTGTGTGTGTGTGTGTGTGTGTTATATCATGAGTTATGTTGCTTTCTAAGAGATGGAGATGTGTTTATGGGCAGTAGAATGATGAAGTTTCAAATATTAGAGTGAGAGAGGGATGGATAGTGGTGTTATGTAATAGGTGTGTTGTAATGGTGTTATCTAAGAAGAAAGATTTTGTAAGAGAGATGGAGAAGTATGGAAATGTGTTAGGTTTTAAAAGTTTAGAACAATTGGCAAATCGTGAACACACAAGAACATACAAGCTGCAAAAAGAAGATTTCAGAATTTGCCTAATCTGATCGATTGAAGAACAGGCTCGACCGATCAAAAGTTGTATCTGCAGAATTTTAGTTAAGCCCAAACAGTAGTTCAAGCCCATTAAGGATTAGGGTTTCAGATCTACTTCTCACAGTATATAAAAGAAACCCTAAGCACGTTTTTATAAGACTTTTTAGAGAGAGAAGAGTATGCCTCTTTTGTATTTAGGGTTTTGTTCCTAAAAAGCTCTCTCATATCTTCTATTGGTGTTATTACTTGAAAAATCTCAAGATCTAGTGTTGTAGAAGTTATTGCCTTCTTTAGTCATCAAAGGTACTAATGATCTAAACCTTCAAAGGTGGTCTTGGAGTCATAAATAGGAGAGTTTGTGTTGCTAAACCTTTGAGTGTGACCTCAAAGTCATAAACGTGGGTGTTTGTGTTTTTGTAAAGGTTAAAAAAGAAGTAGTCCGTGGACTTGGAGCTATCATGGGGTCATGGTAGTAAGTTTTTTACTCGAGGTAGCAATAAGATATTAGTGGTCTAAGTCGCTATTGTATAAACTTCAATTCTTTCTAGTGGATTTGCTTTTTACCTTGAGGATAGCTAGGTTAAATCCTCTCCAGGTTTTTTACCAGTTTGGTTTTTCTAGGTTATCATATCGTTATGTTCTTTATTTTCTGCACTTTACAATGATATGATATATGTGTGTTAACCTAGATCTGAAATTTGGACTAAGTAATCACTTGGCTAATTAACTAGGTTAATCCAATTGTGTTTTAAGGGGTCTAAAAACAAACAAGTGGTATCAGAGCGGGTAGCTCTTTTGTGTTAGATCTTTTGATCTAAGAGTTGATCCTTGACCCTTATTGTCATAGATAATTTGAAGTGTCTTTTTGATTATGTTTTTGCTCATATTTTTGTTGATCTTATTGATGCCTGTGAAACTCTCTGTGAGGAATTATTGAAATCTATGAAAATTGCTAGGAAATTCAAGGAAGAGTTAAAATTGGCTAATCTAGAAAAAGAGGAATTGGTTGTTAGATTAGATGAATCTAATAAAAAGAATGAATTTTTGAGAAATCAAATTTCCTCTCAAGATGAGAAGATGAAAAACTTGGAACTAGAGTTAGTTGAATCTAAAGCTAAAATTGAAATTTTGTCTAGTAACAAACTTGTTGTTGATAACAGAAGTTTTTTTGTTTCTTTTAAGCCTAAAAATGAGAAAGTTTATATCCCTCCTTTCAAGAGGAATAATAAAGAAAAAGTTTATTTTGCTAGGTTAGACAAAGGTAAAAGTTCCGATGTAGACGCTGATGTTTCTAAACCTATGTCTAAACCTACTGTTAGAGAGCATAATAAATCTGTTTTTGTGCCTACTTGTCACCTTTGTGGTGCTATTGGTCATATTAGACCAAATTGTTCTTTGTTGAGGTAAAAACCAAAATCTGAGACTAGATTTGTTGTTAGGAATACTGATGTTCCTAAATTTGTTCCTGTTTGTCACATTTGTGGTGTCTTTGGTCATATTCGTCCTAATTGTTATAATTGAAATTTAAGCATTCTGTGTTTCAGTCTAGGATTTGTGATGATATTTCTCCTGCCATAAGTCCATATAAATTGTTTCATATTTTTTTGGAAAATTTGAGCTCGTTGGCTTGTGAAAGGAATTTGCAGGATTTTAGTCTTTCTCAGAAGATTGGTGTAATCCCTTAAATACACTCTGCTTCTCATGGATTTTCACCAACAAAGCCGAAGACTTGTGCTATATGGGTGAGAAAAAAATTCTCTAAAGTGAGTGTTGCTGATTTGTCCCTGATTTAATTCTTTCAATTGTTTGTGGACATGTCTTGTTTTCGTTTTTGCTTGTTTTGTTTTTTATTAAAAAAAATCCAAAAACATTGAAAATTTTCAAAAAGACAAAAATATTTTATTTTGTGTCTAGATTTATTTTTCTTGAGGATTACATGAGTTATGATATCTCTTTCTTGATTTAGAACATGCTTGACATTGTGGAGAAACTTGAATAGTATGTGTTCTATAAATGCTAAGCTATTTTTGATTTTATGTGAGTATGTACTAGTTTGTACATGTACTTAATGGTTAATTAAGAAATTGATATTTCTTGTTTATGTACCCTTTATAGCTTAGTTAAGCACTGTCATGCATTGCATTTGCATTGTTCATTTAGCATAATGTGTGTTTTTTGTTTTTGGTCATAAATTTTTTTTAAAAACCAAAAAGATTTTTGTGTTTTGTATTTCACATCTTGGATTTATAATCAAGGATTGGCCATATTATCTTTACATAACAAGTTTATGTACCTTGGTTAGCTTGGATGAGCTTATTTTATTGCACTTTACTAGTTTGAGCTTTGTAGTGCATGTTGTGTGGGAGGATGTTTATAGTTTTTGATCACATGATCTTGATCTTGATCTTGAAGTCACATGCCTTTGATTGTTGGACTTGAACTTATTGAGAAAGGTATAAATAACCATCTCACCATTATTTACTAGCCAATCATGAACACCTTAGTGCATATTGTAAGATTTTGTGCTCGAGAAAGTGTAGTTCATGCACAAAAAGAACATAAGGTGTAGCCTCGGTTTAAATTCTAAAATTGGTGTGTACATTATTGGGCTTTAATAACTTCACAATCAAATAAAATTGGTATGTATATTATGAGGCAAATTAAGAGACTTACATGATTGCAAGCTTGTTTTCTAGGAGATGTGGGAGTTATATGATGTAACTCTTTAGGTGATAGTCTCTTTCAATTCTATGTGATGAATTTTGTAGAAATTGTGGTTGATTTCTATTTACATATCACCTTACATGTATCTCAAGTTTTTACTAGTTGTACACACTACACAAGTTACTCTTTGCTAAACTTGGTACATTATATTGTGTGTGATCTTGTTGTGGCCATCCAAGATTAAAGTTCCTTGATTTTAATGCAAAATGTGTTTAAAGTTTGAGACTTGAGGTCAAATTGATTGAAAAATTTGTTTTTGGAAGATCTGGGTTGAATTCAAGTGTTTTTGAAAAACCTTTAATCTCATATTCATGCATTTCATTCATAAAACTATGTGCTTTGAGAAGTTTCTGCATTAAAATGCTCTGTTTTTCAAAAATCTAATTTTTCCAGATTTTCGATCGATTGAATCTGTCTCTTGACCAATCGAAATTGCGATAAAATTTTTGGTTTGAATTTGCCTAGCTTGATTGGTATTCGATAGATGCTCGACCGATCGAAACTGAAAAATTTTCAGTTTTTAAGTATTTGACCAATCTATTTTTTCATGCATCATTTATGTTTAGGATTCACATGCATTGCATTGTTTTCTGTATCCATCTTGCAGTTTTGCAGTCATATATCTCATTGTTTCACACATAACATGCATATACTTTGCTAAATTGGGTACTAAACTTGATTTAAAAATTGATTGATTAATTTTTTGAGCTATGTACTTTTTAGTATATGCTATTTTTTATGTGTGACCTACATAAAATATTTTTAAGAGATATGATGGATAATCAATGTGCAAATATTTTCTCTACTCATGCAATTGTTTATGGATCACATAGTGTCATGTATGCATTTATTGAAAGAGAGAATATTTTTTCTTCATGTGTATCCTAAACTTAGTTTTTAAATTTGGTTTGTGTGTGTGTGTGTGTTCTTTTTTTTTTTTTTTTCCACCTCCTAAAGTTTCCCAAAAACTGTTTTTTCCCAAAATTTGTTGTGTTTTTCCTATTTTATTTGGGGGGGGGGGGGGGGAAGCTTGTTTTTAACCTTTGCTCTTCATAGGGGGAGTTGTCTCTATTTTCTATAGAGTTGAATTATTTTGTATTCCCTTAATTCTCTATTTTCTCTTGACTTTTGTTGCGTATGTTGTCTGTTTACTCTTTGTATGAGTTGTCTTTGTCAATACATGACAAAAAAGGGGAGAAATAGTTGAAATGTGGGAATCCTGTTTACTTTGTTTAGGAGGAGTTGAAATTTTTTTTGAAAGGAGGAGAATATAAAAACTTTTTGATGTATCTAACTTAGGGGGAGAGTTAGAATTTACTTTTGTTTTTTATATTCTGTTTCATATTATTGTTTATATGTCTTTCTTTCCACACATGCGGTGATGTGTTTGTTGAGTGTTTCAGGAAAGACAGGTACATTTGATCAAGACCTTCTACCTCTTCTTGCAACTTCTAAATTAGGAGTCTTAGATTGGGATTTGTGATGTAATTGGGCATTTTATTGTATTGGATTGTTCTTGTATTTGAGCATTTCATTTTTTATGAAACTTTTGTCACGAATTGCCAAAGGGGGAGATTGTTAAGTTTTAAAAGTTTAGATCAATTGGCAAATTGTGAACACACAAGAACATATAAGCTGTAGAAAGAAGATTTCAGAATTTGCCTGGTTTGATCGATCGAAGAGCAGGCTCAACTGATCGAAAGTTGTATTTGAAGAATTTTAATTAAGCCCAAATAGCAGTTCAAGCCCATTAAGGATTAGAGTTTCATATCTACTTCTCCTAGTATATAAAGGAAATCCTAAGCACATTTTTATAAGGCTTTTTAGAGAGAGAAGAGTGTGCCTCTTTTGTATTTAGGATTTTGTTCCTAAAAAGCTCTCTCATATCTTCTACCGGTGTTATTACTTGAAGAATCTCAAGATTTGGTATTGTAGAAGTTGTTGCCTTCTCTAGTCATCAAAGGTGCTGATAATCTAAACCTTCAAGGGTGGTCTTGGAGTCACAAACAGGAGAGTTTGTGTTGCTAACCCTTTGAGTGTGATCTCAAAGTCGCAAACGTGGGTATTTGTCTTTTTGCAAAGGCTAAGAAAGAAGTAGTCCGTGGACTCGGAGCTATCATGGGATTGTAGTAGTAAGTTTCATACTCGAGGTAGCAATAGAATGTTAGTGGTCTAAGTAGTTATTGTGTAAACTTCAATTCTTTCTAGTGGATTTGCTTTTTACCTTGAGGATAGCTAGGTTAAATCCTTCTCAGGTTTTTTACCAATTTGGTTTTCTTGGGTTATCATATCGTTGTGTTCTTTATTTTTTGCACTTTACAATGATATGATATATGTGTGTTAAACTATATCTGAAATTTGAACTAAATAATCACTTGGCTAATTAACTAGGTTAATCCAATTGTGTTTTAAGGGGTCTAAAAACAAACAAAATGTTTAGAGAAATGGGCAGCAAAGTGAATGAAGTTTCAGAATAAGAGAATGAGAGATGGATGTATAATGGGTAATGGTGTGTTGTAATAGTGTTATCTAAGAACAGAGATTTTGTAAGAGAGATGGAGAAGTATGGAAATGTTTAGAGATATGGGCAGCAAAGTGAATGAAGTTTCAAAATAAGAGTGTGAGAGAGGGATGGATAGTGCATAATGGTGTGGTGTAATAGTCTTATCTAAGAAGAGAGATTTTATAAGAGAGATGGAGAAGTATGAAAATGTTTAGAGACATGGGCAGCAAAGTGAATGAAGATTCAAAATAAGAGCGTGAGAGAGGGATGGATAGTGGGTAATGGTGTGGTGAGTTGTGTGTTGTTTGGTCCTCTTTATATAGAGTCAAGTATGTAACTAAGTTTGAATTAGTTGAAGGGAAAATTAGCAAATAAGGAAAGGTTTTTGGCAAAAAAGTGATTTCCTTAGTTGATTTTTTTTTTTTAGTTAAAAGAAGAAATTCTAAGACTGTAATGCTACTAAAGCTGCTATTACAACTGTTAGTCACAACTGTCAGCTTTACAGTAGTAGCTGCTGCAGTAGTTGATACTGTTGGATGATGTCACCTGAAAGATAGCTTTTGTTGGAGGAAAGATTCAGTATTAAATTCATGGGTTTGACTGAAAATGGTAAGATAACATTTATGGGATCCTTTTATTTTTGGTATTGCAGCTTGGGGCTAAGAATCTTAGTTTAAAATGGTATGATTTCTTTTATAGGACCCTTGCTTCTTTGGGTATGGCAGCAAGCTACTGGGATTGGGCATTAATGGGTTGATGATGTCACTTTTGGACATGTGTTAGTTACCTAAGTTGCTGTTGGAGCTATTGCAGTTGCTGCTGGAGCTACTACAACTTCTGCTGGAGCTGTTACTGTTTCTGTTGGAGCTATTGCAGCTTCTTCTGGAGTTAAGGCAGTTTCTGTTGGAACTATTGCTGATATTTTTGGCTAAGTTGCATCTTTTGGAAAATTATATGTTTAGTCTATGGTTTTATTACAATATAATTTTGGTAAGTAACAGACTAGTTGGTTGCTATTTGATGAAGTTTTAGAGATGTAATTATGGTTTCTTTGTGTTTTGACCAAATCTTGGAAAGCAAGGAGAGTATTTAATGCTAGATATGAGATATTAATATAGATTTAGCCATGTGCTTAGGATTGATTTAAATGAAAATAATAATATAATTTATATGAAATAATATAATTACATTTTCAAACTTATATTATATGATGAACATTAATTTTTATGTAAAGAGTATGGGGAGTTTTATCATTTTAAGTGTTATGTGATATGAGAGGCTTACCAGATGCTACCTATTACATACTAACCCGTCAGAGTTCAGGGAATTGGGGAAGATATGCCAAGCAACATGTTTTCCTTTATCAACTTTGAATTGCTAGAGTTATACTAAACATACTTCTTGGCCCTCCAAACTACGACTCCTAAAATTCCCTCGATGAGACTCATGAGCTTAAACTATAGGCTTTAATGAGATAATATCACCGTGGGTTTTGGACCGTGGGCTTTGGCGTCATTTTGTGAATATGGGCTCTTTTGGGTTTTAATAGAGGTTTTTCTAGAATCCATAATTTGTTGATGTGGTGCGAGTTGCCAATGAAATAAATTCTATGTGGTGTGAAAAATTTGTCCTCGACACTCATATCAAATAAAATCTAAACAATTATTTATACACAAGAAAAACCAAGCCCCTTCTTCATATATTAAAAGTTTTAAGGATTTAAAATTAAAATCAAAGAAAACACGTAAAACACAACTCACCCTTGTTCTGCTGCAGCCTTGGAATCACAAACCTCTGCTTGATGACTGTCAGTGTGAACAAAAACAAAAACCTATAAATCTAAAATCCTCAAAAGCCTATAACTATAACATTCAACAGAACCATGAAAAATATAAAGAATAGGTCACAAATTTTTTTTACCTTGTGCCATCTCAAGGACCTCAGTGGACTGTTAGCCAAAACCACAACTCACCGAGGCTTAGGGTAAACCACAAGGCCCCTTCAAATAAGAGATAGAGCCTATAATCTCTTTAACTCCATCAACCAAAAAGGCATTCTACTAAAGATTATAGACTAAAGTGATTCATCTATGAAAAACCAATCCTACTCTACAGAAAGAATGTCTGCATACACAAAATTCATAGGATATTAGTAAAAAATAAAAATAACCCCAAACTTTCATTCATATACATACATACACAATTAAATACATGATATGACAAAAGAACACCTAATAGAAAATATTAACATACAAATATTATCTAATCTGAGTAAAAAATATCCAAACTTTCAATCTCACGTGTAGAGATAATTGCAAAGAAGAACACCTACAAATAGCAAATACAACACAAATTCAACTTGAGTAAATATCCAAAATTTCATTCATATAATCTAAATATAACACTAAATATTCTGACTCATCTGAGTAAAAAACCAAACTTTCACACAAATATACGTACAAAAACTCAAATCTCAGTATTTTGGGAGAAATGAGCACCGAATTTTCGATTCTGAAAGCGAACACCAAAAATCCTCAATTTCCTTCCATTTCTTTACATTTGTCCCCAATTTTCATAGCAACCATGATTTTGTAGTACCAAAAACCAAAAATAAGTAAATAAAATAGAGTTTCAAACCTACAACTATCTAACTCTCACACATCCACCAACCAACAGAGATCACAAACAGCGTTTGAGGCTTTTTTTTTTTTTTTTGGCTCTTCTCAAATGTTCTTGGGTTCCAAATTTTTTCTTGATCTAGATTAGTAGAGAGACAGAGATTGGGTTGTGAAGGAGTTGAAATCATAGTACAGATTGGTGGTTTGGGAGGAAAAGAAAGAAGAAAAAAATTTGTGTAGAGAGAAGAAGAAGATAAGAGGCTGTAAACAGTGAGTCACTAACTTGTTTGAGTTTACAAGAAAGGTGGAGCCAAAATGACAAAACTACCCATGCTTTTTCACTCTTCTGATTTAAAGATTTTAAAGATAGAAACGTAAATATTCCTGTACACAACAAACAAGCATAAAAGAAAACCTCTACTTCTGCGTTTTAGAGTCCGTTTGCATACAACTTATTTTGCTGAAAACTGAAAACTGAAAATACTAAAGCAAAATAATTTTTAAATGTGTGAATAGTGCTATAGGATCCATTTTTAATATTTTTTTTTTTCTGAATAACGTGGTTGTGGTTCCCATGAATAGTGCGTGAACAATGCTGCTACAGTGCGTGAACAGTGATAATTGTCCTTTAAAGCAAAACGCATGAAAAAAAAGGAAAAAAGAAGAAGCAGAAAACGCAAAACGAAAACGCAAGATAATCTGAATCCAAATGCCACCTTAGTCTTTTTTTTTTTTTTTTTTTTTTTTTTTTTTTTTTTTTTTTTTTTTCGAGAATCTGCGTTTTAGTCTTTACCATGCCATTTTGTTAAAACACAAGTTACTCAACGGTCCTTTTTTATTTAGAGTATTGATTTTGACATTGTGTGTAAAACTCTGGTAATGGATTGGAAGACATCTTGTGATCCTGTCACACTTGTGACATGTATGCCTGACTTTTTATTTATTTGTATTTGAGATGAAAGTATGGGTGGCTCTTATTGAAGCTCCGAATCGGTCACATGCTACCTATTGGCTGCAGTTGAGACCTTTAGTTGTTTTTATTTGTCTTTAATTTTTTTTTAATATTAAATACTATTTATTTTCAAAGAATCAAACTTATTACAGCATGGACTGCAAAGAATCTTTATCCATCAAAAAGTGGAACAGAACAGACTATAAATAATCATCAATATCCATTGGCAAATCCGTTTGTCAAACTCATTAGTATCTATGTTGGAGAATGCTTTTCAAAAGCAACCTCCCAAGTTTATCAATTATATATTCTCATGACTTAAATAAAGGGTCTTGTTAATAGATGTTTGGAGAGCATTTGTTAAAGAATTATTTTTAAAAAGTTTTGATACTACTTTTATAGAAATATAAAAAGCTATAAAAAAAAAGTCAATTCTTAGAACATCCATTAACATTACCTTAAAATAAAATAAAAATTGAGGGGGTCTCATATACGACCTTCATATATCACCACCTCTCCACCGCACCGCCCCCCCAAAAAAAAATAAAAAAATAAAAAAAATAAAAACACTTTAAGCAAGAGCTAGGTTACAGTTATACCTTCTTAGAAAGGAAGGTGATGATTTTTTTTTTTTTTTTTTTTTTTGAACTCTATTTTAAAATGAAAATAAGTTGAACCAAAGAGGGGTTAAGAGTTGTGGTCATTAGCTATTTCCATCTAATTTCATCATTGTTGAGATCATTAGTTTTCCTGATAAGGATAGATGACATCCTTAATATTAATTCCATCATTTATATATTTTTATTCACTACGTCTTGCATCTATATATACTAGTCACAATCTTTGTTTGGTCAGAATGTCTTTTACATGTTAATCACAATCACCCCAGTAATAGATTCCATGTCTACATTTTTGGGCTGATGTATACTCGAAAAAAGAAAAAAGAGCTTGTCAAGGAGGGTACCATGCGGTTGCATTCATCAATTAAGTACAAATAGTCCATATTTCCTTAAACATAATTAAATTAAAGCATGACTTATTTATTAATGCAACTATATATTTAAATTTAATTGGAAACCTAAGAATCTATAACTAAGTTTATCCATTTAAGAATGAAGTCACGTAACTTTTTATTTTAAACAAGTAATATTTAGATTTTGTACCTTGGAGTCGAGCCTGGACACTTGGGTTGGCAAGTATCACAAGCATCTAAGCAAACTTAGCCCAAGACACGCATTGCCACCGTTGATTATAATTTAAAATTTTCAAGTTCATTGGTTGGACCGTCGATAAACACTCAAGGGTGTGTCGTACAATCCTACAATCTTTGACAAAGTCGAAAGTGTACTACAAGGAGAAAAAACCTAGGAGAGGCATATATCCAGGTAGTATTATTTTCATAGCCCGTAGTGTTATATACAGTAGTAACTAACATTAACCTAACCAAAAAAATCATGTATACTTTATATTAAACAAGTAATATTTAGATTTTGTACCTTGTAGTCGAGCCTGGACACTTGTGTTGGCAAGTATCACAAGCATCTAAGCAAACTTAGCCCAAGGCACGCATTGCCACCGTTGATTATAATTTAAAATTTTCAAGTTCATTGGTTGGACCGTCGATAAACACTCAAAGATGTGTTGTACAATCCTACAATCTTTCAAAAAGTCGAAAGTGTACTACAAGGAGAAAAAAACCTAGGAGTGGCATATATCCAGGTAGTATTATTTTCATAGCCCGTGTTATATACAGTAGTAACTAACATTAACCTAACCAAAAAAATATTAAGAAAGTTTTTTGATCAATGGCTTCCATTTCTTCCTTGAAAACCCTGAAGACAACCACTTTGTTTTTCTGTCTCTTAGTCCTCCAATTATCCCTCATCAAAGGTCAAGGACCTCAAGGTGGAAATGATCAGAGCAGCAGCGGTCAAGTAAATTTGCACTCAAAGCACTTGATTCTTGTTAAAGTATGGTGCTTGATAATCCTACTAGTAAGCACTTTTGCATTTGGTATCTCTCCCTACTTTTATCGATGGAATGAAAACTTTCTTCTCTTGGGAACGCAATTTGCTGGTGGGGTTTTCCTGGCAACCTCTCTGATCAATTTCTTGAGTGATTCAGCTGTGAACTTTGCAGACCTCACAACCAAAACATACCCTTTTGCATTCATGTTAGCATCTGCAGGTTATGTTTTGACATTGCTTGCTGATTGCATAGTGGCTCATGTTACAAGTGGTGTCAGAAGAGATGCTAGAGTTCTGGTAGTGGAAGAAGGAAGGACACCTGAGGAGCAACCTAGAGAGGTGCATGTTGATGTCAACCCAGAGTTTTTGAGGACAACCTCTTTTGGAGACGCCTTACTACTCATCCTCGCCTTGTGTTTTCATTATGTATTTCAGGGTATTGCTGTGGGAGTTTCAGGTAAATGATACATTCACACATATTGTGTATACATATATTCCTTGGTACGTTGTCTTTTTTTTTTTTCCATGTCCATCGAATTTCATCATCTTGCTTTACTTTGTGGTGTTAAGTCATTGTGATGGTAGAGGGTGGTTGCCGATTAGGTTTGTATATTGAATGTAATATAGTGTTTCTTCTTTATAAGTTTGATTGTTTGAGTGTCCCTTTCTTTGTGTAATTGATATAATAGCCTATATATAGAGACTGCTTCTTGTATATCTAGCCATATCACACTTGAGTCTGTAAATAAGTTTGGAAGAACCTAGCTAATCTCTTTGTAACAGATTGTTGTACATTTTGCACTGTTTAATTTAGGAAAGCATATCCTGATCAAATCTGTTTGTTTGTTTAGACCACTTAAACCAGATTGTTTAACCTAATATATTAATCAAGTGATTACTTAGATTAATTATTCAAATCTAGGTTAAACACAAATACCATGCAAAACAACGGAAAAGTAAATAACACCACAATATGATGACCTAATAAAACCAATGAAACGAACCATTTCAATGTAAAAACATAGAGAGGATTTGACTTAACTATCCTCAAGGTAAACCAAATCCATTATAAGAGAATTGAAGTTTTTACAATTAGATTTAAGCCTAAATCTATTGCTACCTCCAGTAATAACTTACTGACACGACCACGTACAAGTTCTAAATCCACGGACTCCTTCTTTTCTTGGATTTACACCAACACAAGCCGCCTTACATGTGACTTTGAGATCCCACTCAAAGATTTCAGATCACCTTTAGTAATGATCTTGATGTAGCAACTATGTTCTACCAATGCTTGATTGTAGTTTTGGCTTAGGTAGATTCTTGTGTAGTTAGAAGGTACAAAACTTCTCAAATCTCACAAAGAGTAGTAATACACAATTCTTCTCCAAAATCTTCAAAACGTGGCTAGGGTTTCCCTTTTATATGTGGAGAAGTTTAGATGAAATCCTAAATGCTTAAAAGTGTCTGCGATTTTTGATCGATCAAGCCCAATTTTTGATCGGTCGAGCAAGGCAAAATCACACTCCCTTTTTCTACACTCAGCTGGACTTGAATCTTAAAACATCCACTTTTAAGCATTGCCTAAAAGCTTAGACTAGACATGTTTTGTTCTGGATTTGCCAACACAATAAAAATGTGATTCTAAAATTTTAAATCTAAATTTTTAGAATCTAACAATCTCCCCTTTTGGTCATCCGTGACAAAACACACATAAACAATGAAATGCTTAAATTTAAATACCAACCCAAATACAAAATATTGCCCTAATACAATCCTTACACAACTACTAACTATTAGTTGCTAGTATAGACAGCAGCTGTAGAAAAAATTAACCTGTAAATTCCGGAAACACTGAAAACTAACCATAAATGCATGTGTAGAAGATACAGTACAACAATCTAAATAAAAATCTGAACTTTGAATACACAAAACATATTAAAAGACAGTGAACACATCAATAATGAATAACCTCATCATCATCAACTATCATAATCAATAACCACATCAATGTTTGTGAATCAAAGACATAAACAGATATAAACATAGAAATATAAACACAAAACCAAAAAAAAGTCCTAAATCTACTCCCCCTTTTTGTTACGCATTGTCAAAGGCAAAATCAGTCCTCAAAGGGTGGCGGAGGTGGAAAAGCACTCCTATACTCCACAAAATCTTCTCTTAAAGAGGCAACCTCCGTTAACAACTCATTGAGAAGTTGTCCATGAGCAGTTAGTGTAGTAATGAAAGACTGCGTCATAGCATAGAGTGATAGAGGAGGAGCAACCATAGGATCAACATCCTCAGCACCACCAGCAGGATCCACAACAGCAGTCGAATCCACAAACGCCTCCTCAACAGAGGGCATAGCACTAGAGGCAAGAGCTGTAGTAGAAGCTTCTCCTTGTGATCTCTTAGAAGTCCCAGTGCTTGGCTCAACACTCATCATCTGTGCCTGTCGCTATCTAAGATAGTTAGCTCCTATATGGGCAATAACATTTACTAACTCTAAGGCAGGAAACTCAGATAGTCCTAAAAATCTCAAAATCCTAAATATAAACATAGGGAAAAACAACTCTTGACTCTAACTTGTACTCCTAGAGACATCAACGATGGTTTGAATAAATGTAAGAACATATGTGGAACTTGTTAGAACATATGTCATGTAGAATTGGTTAATCCTTTGACAAATCACACTTTACTTGTATTTGGGTAGATCTAGATGTGTTTAATACTTCAAGGAACAAGAGTTCAAGTCTAGTATTAAGGCCATGCAAGTTTCTCCAAGAATCAAGTGAAGAAGTGCTATTCATTAAAACTCGACAAATAGCTCGACAAATAAACCTATCAAGATTTCATGTTTAATTCTTGACATCTCTCGACAGAAGCTGTATCTATCGAAAATTATGAAATTCAGATTTCCAGATCAGTTTTTCATGTATATCCAAGCTATTTGTGTAGGGTTTCTTTTCTCACAACCTTAGACATATATAAGGATTATTTTAAGGGCCACCTAAGGTGATACAACTTGATGCAAAGTGATTATTCACTCAAATTGTGACCGAAGACAATTGGCCCTAGTTCATCTTCTTTGTAGAAGTTGCTATGTCTTTGCACCAAGGGTTTTGTAACCAATGAGCTTCTTGATCTTCATCGTTTGGATGGACTAAAGAACTTTGTAACAAACATCTTTCTCAAGTTGGTGTTTTAGTCACGTACTGAGATTCGTGCAAAGAAGTAAGTCATGCACTGTGATCTATGCATCGATTGGTTAGTCACATACTTGGAGCTGTGCATTGAAAGGAGAGATTGTCACTACATTGCAAGTCCAATTGTGTATTGGAGTAAGGGTTCTACTGTAGGTTGGTATTAGGTATTGGGATTCCTTTTACTTGTAACCACTTGTTTTGATAATAGTGGATTCTCGGGAGTAGTGACCTTAAATTCACCCAGTGGGGTTTTTCTTTGGTAGTTTTTCCCATTCATAAACAAATCACCTGTTTCAAATTTATTTTCTACTGCATTTAGTTTTATTGGTGATTTGTTTATGCTGCCACGTTTATTGCATGTAATTGAATCTAATTAATTCACTTGGCTAATTAATTGATTAATTTACCAAATGGGGTCAATACATTCTTGGCCTATCAATAAACATGGAAGGAAAACACATGAAGCCATCAGTAATAAGAGCATAAGGAAAAGCACATCTATCTATAGGGACAATATGAACATGTAAAATGGGATAGGTGTTATGACAAGAAATCCTTAGATATAAAGAATTGAGCTCAATGAATTCACAAGAATTGATTATTGGCTCAGTACCCCAAGAAACAGGACAACCACAAAGAAGTGACACCATGTCATCAACAACAGGAAAATCAATGTATGGGTATGTAGGTTTACGAATTAAAGGAACAACTAAAACTTCAGAAACAATTTATTTAGAGATTGTAAACTCTTGACCTCTAATCCAGGAAATCAAGTAATGACCACTTGTGACCTCAGAATACATAGAGAGGTGAGAGTAAAACTCTTTAATCAAAGCAGCAGGAGAAGGATCAAACTCCTCACATAGAGAAACCCAGTTCCTAGACACAAAGTTCCTACAAATGGAAGGATCTAGCTCACTCAAAACTATTTACCTCTCACCCTAGATAGACCTATACTTTGTTAAGGTCTCATATGTTTCCTCACATTTTTTAGATAGAAAACGCTCTCTATCACCTAGGAAAAAACTAGATGAGGAAGAGCCAGGATTCCTATTTGGTCTAGTTTTGAACTTTCTACCAACCTTAGGAATCATGACTAAGGACAAAAAAAAAGGTAGACTACATTAAGAAGGGTTAGAGACAAGATAACATGCAATTTGAAAAATTATATGATATATTACATTTAAGCCCATATGATGCATGCTCTAATGCTCTAAAACATTATAATTTCATCAAAATTTTGAAAATTGACAAAGAAAATTAAGAATTTTATAAAATCCCTAGTTTTGAAAAAAAGAAAAAAAAAACTTTATTTTTAAAAACAACCTCATATTGATCAATTGAACAACATGACATGAATAAAACATGTTATAATTACTCAATCTATCAATAAGACATGTCAATTTCACTCAATTTTGCCCATTTCACAAAACCCCAATTTCTCGAGAATTTAGAACCCTAATTTCAAAATTTTTAATCAACCACAAAAATTTTGAAATTAAAGCATGCGAATCATGTTAATATGATGCATAAACAAAAACCCATGGTTCAGATTTGATCAAAAATTCCATAATCATCGAAAACCCCAAATTTTCAAAAATACAAAAATCCATAAAAAAAATCAATGAAAAATGCATGAAAACTTGTAAACAGATGAAAAAGAAAGGACAAAAATATCTTACCCTAAGTGTATGATGAAAACCTTTGAATCTTTGACCAAGAAAATGACAAAAAAAATTAGAGAGAAAGGATCAAGAGAGGAATCGAAGAGATAGACAAAATGAAGCTTTTGAAAAAGTCAGATCTGATTCCTATATGTTTTTAAAAAAACGAGATCCAATCGGTTGAGAGGACTTGAGCTGGAATCGAGTTTCACATGAAAACATGCTTGATTGATCGAAAGGAATTGGGCAGGAATCGAAGGAACTCGAAACTTTGAGTTAAAAACCTGTTTTTCTTCTTCACATTTCGATCGGTTGAAAAATAGACTTGATCGTTCGAAATCTTAAGGAGAAAAATTTTGGAAAATTCTAGAAAAATTTTCTGCAGAATCATTTGAAAAACTGTTTTTATGATATGACATGTATGTTCATGACTTTAAATGATTTTCAAAACCAAACTTTTCAAAGAAAAATTCAAACTTTATCAAATTTCCTCAATCTTTTATTTCCTCACTCCCCAAAATGCATTAAATACATCAAGAAGTTTAATTTTGGAAGTCCACAAAACTTAACGCACAATCACATGTACCAAATTTAACAAAGTTTTGCTTGAGGTGGGTGCAACTAGTAAGTGTATGAGATACAAGGTAATATGTAAATAGAGAATGAACACACTTTCTACATTATTCATCACATAAGTTTGAAAGTGGCTATGACCTTAAGAGTTACATCATATAACTCCCACATCTTCTAAAAAACACGCTTGCAACCAAGCAATTTTTATATTTAATATTGATTTCTCTTTTTCTTTTGAAGCATATTTTTCTTTGTTTTTCATTTACTTTTTGCTTCTTTTAACTAATGTAAAATAACAACTTAAGAATTTTGTTGTGCAAGTGCTACACCTTACCAAGCACGGCTTTTATGATTTGTACACAGGTGTTCATGATTGGCGAGTAACAGTGGTAAGATGGTTATTTATGCCTTTCTCCTAGAATTTTTTAGTCCTTACAATCAAAAGAATGTGACTTCAAAATCAAGAGCCTGTGATTAAAAACCATTAACAACTCACGCAATATAAGCACTACATAGCATAAACTAGCAAAGTGTAGAAAAATAAAGCTCATTAAAGCTAAACAAGGTACACAGTCATGAAATGTAAATTTCATAGGCCGAAACCTAGAATGCAATTTATGAATGTTATGCAGATGCAATCCTAAAGAAAAACAATTTTGATCACAAGAGATAGAAAGAATTAACACAAGGAGCATGTTAAACAGACTCACTGAGGTTGAGTCTTTTGCATCCAGACCTTTTTAGATGCAAACTTGGAGTTGAGATTTTTATTTGAATTTACCCTAATTTTAGCTCCAGTATTGGTATAAAGGTTAAGAACCTTCACCAACTGATGAATAAGTGCTATATGATCTTGTGCTTTTGGCATAGACACTTTTTGTTTGGAAGATTGCTTTAAAGCTCACAACTTAAAGCAATTTGGTCTACTATGTCCAGCTCCACCACAAAAGTGACAAAACCACTGAGGTTTGTGGTTTTTCTTGCTTTCAAATTGATTAGGATTCTTAGGTTTAGACTCACTCAGATCTACCCTAGTTCTTTTAGAAGTTGGAACTACATCCTTATGTATCTTAACTTCAGAAAGAGTTGGATGAACAACAAAAGGTGATGTAGCAGGTACAAACTTAGGAGGATTCACCACAGTAGTAGATCCACTCTAAAAAAACCCTAGACTTGTCTTATCAGAAATAGACTTTTGAACATGCAACATCTCATCTAGTCTAAAGGTAGAAGTTCTATCTATTTGTTCTCTAGCAACAGATAATTCTAATTCTAAACTTTTAACATTTTCAAGCAAAGACATGTTCTCAGTCTTAATAGAGTTCAAGAGTTCATTAGCATCAAACAACTTTAGCAGCAAATTCTCCTTTTTCTTGTTCGAAAGTGTTTATCTTTTTCAACCCTGATTCAAAACTCATAGCGTCTTTAGCTGCTACCTTGCAAAGCTTGTTGTAAGCTTCTTGCAAATATGCATTCTTAGAGAGTTCCCCATTTGAAGGGTTCTTATTAGTAGTCTCAATTTCACTTACTACAATAGTAGTAGTGAAACTTCATTATCACTTAGAGTAACAGCCATAGTTTTACCTTTTGAACTCAAGAAAGTTGGACTCTCAAATTTTGAGATGACCATAACCTTGACAACCATAACACTGTTGTCCTAAAGAATTATTTGAAGATTGACCTACTTTATCTTTTGATTTTTCAGCATTGTTGTTTTTGGCAGTGTCATTCTTCTTTACATTCTTAGAGTCAACATTGTTTCTAATTCTTGCCCTCCTATTATTATTTTTCAGGAAGTTTCCAAAGGTTTTAGCAAGATAAGCAATCTCAGTAGATAAGAGTTCATCATCAAATCTACAATCATCAACAAATTTTAAAGCAATAGATTTGGATTTATTAGTTTTTGGTAAGTCAGATTCATATGACTAAAAGGATCCTACAAGTTCATCTATAGGGATAGAATCAACATCTTTACTTTCAGTTATGACAGTCACTTTAAGTCTAAAATTCTTAGTCAATAGTTTTTGGTAAGTCAGATTCATATGACTGAAGGGATCCTACAAGTTCATCTACAGGGATAGAATCAACATCTTTACTTTCAATTATGGCAGTCACTTTAAGTCTAAAATTCTTAGTCAATGATCTAAGAATTTTCCTAACAATTTTCCTAACAATTTTAGGTTGATCATATACTTTCACCCAAATTAAAAGCAAAATTGACAATATCATTCAACTTAACATAGAATTCATCAAAAGATTCATTATTAGACATTCTAATACTTTCAAATCTAGATCTCAACGGCTGTAGTTTATTGATTTTTACTGCCTTAGTGTCTTTATGCACTATTTGCAAGACGTTCCAAGTAGTGTGAGCAATCTCCACATTTAAGATTCTCTTAAATTCTTCTATGGAAACAGCATTGAATATCGCATTCATAGCCTTACTATTAAAGCTTGCTGCTTCCTTTTGGGTAGTAGTCCATTCACCAATAACAGTGGTTGGTCTTTCCCAACCATTCTCAACAGACAGCTATACTCTCTCATCAATGGATTTTAAGAAGGCTTTTACCCTAACCTTCTAGTAAGCATAGTTATTTCCATCAAAGTGTGGGGGTATTATAAGAGAGTGACCGTGTTCCATGACAGTAGGGGTCAAGGATCAACTCTAGGTCAAGAAACCTAAGAACAAGAGCTAATTTGCTCTGATATCACTTGTTTGTTCATTTAGACCCCTTAAACCAAATTGTTTAACTTAATATATTAACCAAGTGATTCCTAAGATTAATTATTCAAATCTAGGTTAAACACGAATATATCATACCATGCAAAATAGTATAAAAGTAAATAACACCACGATATGATGACCTAGAAAAACCAATGAAAGGAACCGTTTTAAGGTAAAAACCTGAAGAGGATTTGACCTAGCTATCCTCAAGGTAAACCAAATCCATTATAAGAGAATTGAAGTTTTTACAATCAGATTTAACCCTAAATCTATTGCTACCTCTAATAGTAACTTACTGACACGACCACGTGCAAGCTCCAAATCCATGGACTCATTCTCTTCTTGGATTTATGCCAACACAAACCGCCTTACTTGTGACTTTGAGATTTCACTCAAAGGTTTCAGATCACCTTCAGTAATGATCTTGATGCAACAACTATGTTCTACCAACGCTTGATTGTAGTTTTGGCTCAAGTAGATTCTTGTGTAGTCAGAAGGTACAAAACCTTTCAAATCTCACAAAGAGTAACACACAAGTCTTCTCCAAAGTCTTCAAAACGTGGCCAGGGTTTCCCTTTTATATGTGGAGAAGTTTAAATGAAACCCTAAACATTTTCGCTTGTTGGGCCTGTTTAAAAATCTGCAGAAAAAAACTGTGCCTACGATTTTCAATCTATCAAACCTAATTCTCGATCCATAGAGCAAGGCAGAATCACACTCCCTTTTTTTGCACTCAGCTAGACTTTAATCTTGAAACACCCACTTTTAAGCATTGCCTAAAGACCTAGATTAGACATGTTTTGTTCTTGGTTTGCCAACACAATACAAATGTGATTCTATACATTTAAATCTAAATCTTTAGAACCTAACAAAATCTTTCTTGTTTTACAAAGTCTTTTATACTCATGATTTGTTATTATTGTATGTTGTTTCTTTTTTAGCTGTTGTAAAACCCGTATATACCTTGATTTCCATCAAAACCCATAACTCTCATCTGCTAGTTTTAATGAGTTGTGTTTACGTTTAGCAAACTTAACTACAACCTCTCCCATATAAATTTCAGCTACTGAGGGTGATGCATGGAGGAATTTGTTAATAGTATCCTTGCACAAAATGTTTGCAGCCATTTCAATGGGAATAGAATTGCTCAAGATGCTACCAAAGAGGCCATTTCTTTCAACTGCGGCTTATTCATTTGCTTTTGCTATATCTAGCCCTGTTGGAGTTGGAATTGGCATTGCTATTGATGCCACAACTCAAGGACAGACAGCTAATTGGATCTATGCTATCTCAATGGGCATTGCTTGTGGGGTTTTCGTCTATGTTGCCATCAACCATCTTATGGCAAAAGGCTACATACCTCAATCTGAATGTTATTTTGACACTCCATTCTACAAATTTTTTGCTGTGCTACTTGGAGTGACCGTTCTAGCGATTGTGATGATTTGGGTTACATAAAACGTCTTTTGTATTGGGTTTCCTTGTTTGACAGTGTGAACGTGTGATAATATATAATTTATGTAACTTCTTTGGCTTATTGGCTATACCAAATTACCTATGTGTGCACTCAGTCTTAAAGTTTGAGAAAGTATCATTTCCTTAATTTTGGTTACTCTCCTATATTTTCTACATGTATTTCTTCTATTTTTTTTCTACTAATATGTATGTCTTCTAATGCATTGTTAATAAGAAGTTAATTTTTTGCTACTTCCTCAAATTACCTCCTTAAGTACCTTTGAACAGCTTAACAAATTAGCCTTGGCCATGTTTAAAGCCAGAATGGATTTGATTTCATGATTCACAAGCTGATTGACAAATATGAGTGCCACAAGCACAACTACTAGAATGGAAAGACAACTAAGCAATTAATTCAAATTAAACTAAAGGGTAGGTTTGGAATAAAAGAATGTGTGGAAGAGGAGAGGAATAGAGTGGCTAGAATTTACATATATCCCCCATTCAAGTATAAGGCAAATATCATCAGTCAAAAAAAAAAGTATAAGGTAAATAACAACCATTCCCACCATTGATTATAATTTTAAGAAAAAAATATATAATTTACACTCGTTAACTTTGCCCAAAAGCCTATTAAGTTTGAAATTGGTCATTTTAGACTGATAATTTTACCAACAATCATTTTAGTCCTTTAATAACTCATTTAGTCCGGTAACTTTGCCTAAAATTCACTAAAAACATTAAATTTAAAGCACTGAAATGCTTTTTAGGTAAATTTACTGTACTAAAATAACTGGCTAAAATGATTTTTAGGTAAATTTACTATACTAAAATAACCGACTAAAATGATTTTTGAGTAAAGTTATTGGACTAAAATAACAAACTTCAAAATTAAAAGACTAAAATAAGTTTTGGGTAACGAAAATAAATTACATTTGCTTGGAGCAAGTTAATATGTGGGAACTAGTTCATAGCTTGCCATGTTTGCATCAGGTTCTTCCACTGTCCATATTGAATCTGGTCCACTTTATTAGCTAATGAGTCACACATTTCCAAAATCTAAGAATTATGCAGTATTTTTTTTTTTGGTAAAAGAGGATACTTCATAAAGCTAAACAGAAAAGATAGGTTCAGGACATAGCTTGTTAGAGTACAGATGACGGCAATTAACCTCATAAACAGAGATTAAGTCCTCAGGCGGACTGGATTAATACAACACAAAATCCACATCTAGAGAAAATCCTAATCTAGCTGGGCAGTCAGCACTCTTATTTGCTTCTCCGTAGACATGGCTAAAATGCAACTGTGGAATTTAGATAATCAATTGCTTGCAATCATCCATAAGAGAGGAGACAACAGTGTTAGAGTTTGCATGGTTAGCAAAAGCATCAACTATAGCTTTCTTACTTCTTAGATTTTCATTAATCATGCACAAAGAGTATACAAAGAGTCATTGAGATACTCATACCTAAAATTAATTATTAATTCATATTTTTACAATAATCTCCTGATTTAGGAATTATGCTCGCATATACGAATTAATATTGCACCCCGAATCTTGATGTTTAGCATTTCTAATTTCACCATACTTTTTCCCCTCATATTTCAAGACCTTGAATTATTATGGATGCTATGCTGCTGCATGAACAACAGATTCTGAAATCCACAAACCAGTTCTGACATAGCATATCTAATAGAATTCCTTTTACAAGTTAATTAAATCCTTAATTAAATTCAAGCATGACTTCTCAAAAAAAAAAAAAAAAATTCAAGCTTATGACTTATTTATTAATGTATATTGTCTCTCTCTCTCTCTCTCTCAACACAATATTTAAAAAATAAAAAATAAATCATTATCATTATTGATGATGCCCAAAAATTCACCAGTAAGCCACACGTACTTGCACACTCGAAATAGCACCTGCACAACACAAAAGAGAAGACCTTGCAGAGAGCACCGGTGTGGTGCCGGCCAAGTACCCTCCAATGGTCAAGTTAGAACTTCTTACAACTCTAGAGTGCTAGAGAGGGGTGAATTATACGTACCTTGGTTAGTGAGGGTATTGGGGCTTTTATAGTAGTAGAGGATTAACCTTTCTTACTTGGCGTAGAAGTCTTTTCCTTATAGGAATCTTTCTTGGGCGCATTTGGCGGGATCCTTTCCTTATAGGAATCCTTTGAGTATCGTTATACGTGGAGGGCAAGACATTTCCTTATATACGTAATCGTGGACAGCAAGTAAACCTGCATTAGGGTTGTCAGCTTTCTCCTACTTCCTTCAGCCTTACTGTCGTTAGTTTATTAATGTCGTCAGCCTTTAGGTGTGCCTTACGGACTCCCCTCATTGCCCCAATTTAGAACATCATTCGTTGATTCCTACAAGAGGAAGCTGACGATTGTAACTGTATCCGCCAGCTTGATGGCTTTATCTAAAACCATTAGCTTTATGCCTTATATGAGTAAGAACTATTTTTATCCTTATCAGCTGCCCCCTACTATACATCCCCATCATTTTAAACTGACGGGTTGTGGAGTTAAGTTTTTATTGGTTAACTATCTTTTGGTTCAGAGGAACGGGAAAATCATTTATGAGTGATTCCTCGAGCCGCCAGCCATTTAATGCTTGGACACATGGCGCACTCTCGTTGGCTTCATTTTTGGACGAGGGCGTTGCCTCACCTTCTATGCATTTTTCTTCCTATATATAACGCGCATCCTTCTCCTCATTCCTCTATTTCAACCTTGCTGATATTTCTAGAGAGAGCTCGTCACCTTCGCTTTTGTTGATTCGTCACTTGTTGCCGTCACTTTTTAGGCCGTTCTTTCCTCCAAGGCTTATTCACTTGTAAGTTCTTTTTACTTCTTTCTTTGCATTTTTTCTTTAGCTGAACAATTTCTTAGTGAGGACGTCAATTTAGGTACTTAGAATGGATCCGTCGCTTGTAGGTAGTCAGATGTCAAATGACGCGTCAAGTGAACAGTCGTCAGTCCACGATGGAGCGGGCTACGACGAAGTTTTTGGTTCAGGTCAAGAGTCTGATGGCTTTTCTAGGTCGTCAGAAAGAGAAACATTAGCCCAGTCTCCAGGCGATGATGTAGAAGGTTGAGGGAGTTGAGGAGAAAATAGTAGGTGAGGATGAAAGGGAGGGAGAGAGTGACGGTGATGAGGACGAGGATGAAGGTGACAAGGAATCCTATGAAGAGGCTTCAGTAAGTCCAGGAGGAAACCGTCCCTTTATCCTTCTGGAGGATTAGGCCGTCAACAAATTTTTGCCTAAAATGAGTGACAGAGTTTTTAAGGAATTACGTACCCGTTTCCAAATCCCAGACCACATCTCAATCCGTCTCCCTAGGAAAAAGGAAAAGTACTATACAGGGAGGACTGCAGACGTCGGCATGTATGACGTCGTGCTTGCTGCCAGATTAAGGCTGCCACTGATGACTTTGCATCGTTAGCTTGTTGACTTTATGGGGCTATCCGTTAGCCAGATTGCCCCCAATGCTTGGAGGACTTTTATTGGAGCTGAGGTTTTATGGGGTCGTCTGAGCGGTGGAAACTGTTAGCTTTCCCTAGATGAGTTCTTCTACTGCTACAAACCCCGTCAGATCGTTTCATCCAAAGGAACTTACCATTTTCCTGTCAGGAGAAGGATTTAAGACTTGTCTCTGACATGCCAGATTCCAACAGGAGTTGGAAAAGTAGATATTTTTTCCTTGAGGGGTCTAACTGGGTATGCTGCCTAGAAGAGTGGGTTACCATGCCTCGTGGTTTTAATAACACCTGGGCATTAGTTAAAGCCTCAGGTTTTGATACTGATAGCTTTTGTTTTACTGTAAGCTTTTAGCCTTTTATTACTCCATTTAGTGTTTTAATGTCTTCGTTTTGTCTCTTCAGCCTGTAGCCGTCCACATATAACTGCCAAGTAGGAGGCATTCATCAGTTGGGTTCTTGAAATCCTTTTGGATCAACGAAAGTGTAGGGACTTGATTACCCTTGAAACTATTCACTTGTATTGCGAGGGTCCAGAGCCGACGGCTGAAGCTCACAGACTGGACGAATTCTCTCGTCGATGTGTGTAAACTCTTTATTGCCTTCGTCAGTTTACTCATCTCGTCTGTTGTAATAATTGCTAGTTATTTTGTGCAGAGATAGAATCTGCCAAACAAAGGGTGAGGGCTGCCGTAGCCCGCAAAAAGGAGGAAAAGAAGGCGAAGGAGACAGGGGGGAACCTCGTCAGCCCCCAAAACTGTCTCTAAGGTTTCGAAAAGGAAACCTGACGGGAAGGACGACTGTCCTTCCAAAAAGGCTGCCGTCACTCCTGAGGACGTGTCTCTAAAGAGGAAGTCACCTCTTAAGTCAAGCCATGGTGCGGGCAAGGGGGTAATGACTTCCTCTGGTCCTGTCATCGAGGGCCCTCGTTGCCTTCTGACCCATAAGGACTATGCCATCGAGGAAGTTGGGTTTTTCATAAAGCCGACGAATATAGGGCCTTGCGATTTGTTAGGGACGGAGGACTTAGAGGCGTTGGCTCTTTTCGATCTTGCTAGGGTATGCTTGCTTCCTCAGGTTAAGTTGGTTTCATTTCTTTCTAATTCATTTGACTGATGCCTGTATCTTTTTCAGGCCTTGGTGCGTGTTAAGGCCTTTTAGGATCGTTGTGTTACCAAGGAGGGGGTCGTCAGCCAGGTTAGGAAGCATAATGCAAATTTGATGAATGAGCAGGGGCAATATAAGGATGCCATTCATACTCTAAATAATGAGCTGAAGGAGGTAAAGGGGAAGCTGGAGGAGGCTGATCGTCAAAAGGAGAAGCTGCAGCAAGAGGTGACGGCTTTGCTCGAAAAGGTGGAGACGGTTGGGACTAACGCTGTCCAAGAATTTAAGGCGTCGTAATCATTTATTGACTCTTGTGCCGACTATTATGGCACTGGGGTTGATGATTGCCTTAAACAAGTTACGTGAGTTTTTCCAGAGTTGGACCTATCTGGGATTACAATGGATGATGAAGGTGACAGCTCCCCTGAGTCCAATCCTCCTCCCAAGGATGATTGCGTCGTCGTTCTTGCACAACCTACTGCCAATCCTCCTCAAACTCCTACTTCCAACCTTCCAACAATGTTTGTAGATGTTGAAAATCCTGAGTCTCAGAAAGATGACGGGAACCTTGCTGACGCTCCTGCTACCTAATTTCACTTTATGTGTATTTCACTTATTTTGCAAACAATTTTTTAAGTGCCCCTTTGGCTTTTGGGCTTTTATTTGTAGACAGTTTATTTTGTTATATGGCATGTTACTCCCGTCATTTTTTACTTTCTAATTGATGATTGTGTTGGATGAATTTATCGGCCTGTAATCCCATTTGTTCTGGGAAACCTGTTAACTTTAAGGGTGGACTTGTTTATTAGAAAAATCCGTTGACACGGGCTTTGTGCAACTTATGTTCTTTTTGAGCCCGTCCATCTTATCCTTTGAGTTTGATAAGCTCGTCGATTTCATGAGCTTTACCTCTAGGCATTTGATTGTGTTGCTAACCTTATGACCTTATCCATTTTGTAGACTTTTAAGGAACGCTATTTTTTATAGGCCCGTTAGCTTTGTAGCTTCACCCATGTTATGTATTCAATGATCTTGTCATTTTTACTAGCCCGTCATCTTTATAGCCTCGTCCATGTTATGGACTTTAATCGACCTTGTTATTTTTATAATCTCACCTATTTTAATGAGACCGTCGGCTTTTTAGCTTCCGTCCATGTTATGGACTTAATGACCTTGTCATTTTTGCAAGCCCATCGGTCTTATAACCTTGTCCATGTTATGGACTTTTTGACCTTGTCATTTTTACAATCTCACCTATTTTAATGGGACCGTTGGCTTTTTAGCTTCCATCCATGTTATGGACTTAATGACCTTGTCATTTTTGTAAGCCCGTCGGTCTTATAACCTTGTCCATGTTATGGACTTTATGACCTGATTTTATAGTCTCATCCATTTGGTGAGACCGTCAGCTTTTGTGAACTTCAAACTGTCCACTTTTGTGGACTTAGTCGTCTACTTTAGTCGTCCAATTTTGTGAACTTAGTCGTCCACTTTTGTGAACTTCAAACTGTTCACTTTTGTGGACTTAGTTGTTTACTTTAGTCGTCCACTTTTTGTGAAATTAGTCGTCCATTTTTGTGAACATAATCGTCCATTTTTGTGAACTTCAAACTATCCACTTTTGTGGACTTAGTCGTTTACTTTAGTCGTCCACTTTTGTGAACTTAGTCGTCCACTTTTGTGAATATAATCGTCCATTTTTCTGAACTTCAAACTATCCACTTTTGTGGACTTAGTTGTTTACTTTAGTCGTCCACTTTTGTGAACTTAGTCGTCCACTTTTGTGGACTGTAGGTTTGTAAATAGAAACTTCAGCAATTTTTAAACAACCTCTTCTTATTGCCATGCATTCTTACAAAAAGTAGCTCGAAAATCAAATCCTGCCCTTTGGGCTTAAAATGGGAAAGAGGTATCGTTGCGAAAACTAAAGTAAATGATAAAACCAAGGAGTATAACTAAAATTTTCTATGGTGAACTGTAAATAAAAAAGGGGGGCGGGGGTTGGTCTTCATGCCGCCATCCCTACTGGTAATACTTTCGCAAGTGCTCAGTGTTCCATGGATGCGGTAGCTTCTGTTCGTCTAACATCTCCAGGTGGTAAGTGCCTTTCCTCTGCCATGACTTGACTTGGTAAGGTCCTTCCCAATTGGGGCCCAGCTTCCCTTAGGTAGGGTCTCTAACAGCACCCATGACTCTCCTGAGAACAAGATCCCCAACCTAGAAGTCTCTGTGTCGGAGCCGGGAGTTGTAATGCTTGGCCATGCGATTTTGGTACCTTGCGAGCCTTTGTTCTGCCGTCACCCTAACTTTGTCCACTAGGTCAAGCTGTAGTCGCATGGCCTTGTCGTTTTTGCTTTCGTTATGGTTGTGTACCCTGTAGCTTGTGAGTCCAACTTTGGCCGAGATGACGGCTTCGCTCCCGTATGTTAGTTGGAATGGTGTCTCTCCTGTGGGCGTCCTTGCCGTTGTCCTGTATGCCCATAGTATGCTTGGCGATTCTTCAAGCCATATACCCTTTGCCCCCTCGAGCCGAGTCTTGATAATTTTAAGCAATGATCGGTTTGTGACTTCAACCTGCCCATTAGCCTGAGTGTGGGCGAGGGAGGAGTAGTGGTTTCTTATCCCGAACTGCGAGCAAAAGTCCCGGAAAGGGGTCGTTGTCGAATTGTGTCCCGTTATCCGAGACTAAGACTCTAAGGATGCCAAACCTGCAAACGATGCATCTCCAAACGAAACTCCTCACGTTCTTCTCCGTGATGGTGGCCAAGGCTTCAACTTCCACCTACTTTGTAAAGTAGTCAATGCCCACTACCAGGAACTTCAGCTGTCGTACTGCTGTAGGGAATGGCCCCATAATATCTAATCCCCACTGAGCAAACGGCCATGGGGCCATCATTGGGATCAACTCTTCGGTTGGTTGTCTAAAAATA
This sequence comes from Quercus lobata, assembly GCF_001633185.2. Classification (NCBI taxonomy): domain Eukaryota; kingdom Viridiplantae; phylum Streptophyta; class Magnoliopsida; order Fagales; family Fagaceae; genus Quercus; species Quercus lobata. The sequence goes on from NC_044904.1 coordinate 30,805,062, forward strand.
TTGCTGAACCTTTGGCATTTGTCGCAGGTCTTGACATAAGCCTCGGCGTCCTTTTGCATGGTGGGCCAATAATACCCTGCTCGCACAAGTTGTGTACTATTGACCTTAACCCCGAGTGGTTTCCACAAATTCCCTCGTGTATCTCCCTCATGACGTAGTCCGCCTTTTCCATACCTAAGCATCTCAGATATGGACAGGAGAAGCCTCTTTTGTACAGGACATCTTTTAGCAAGACGAATCTTGCTGCCTGGACCTTCAGCTTTCTCGCGGCCTCCTTCCCATCTGGCTAGACGTCGTTCTTTAAATATGAAACTAACGGTGTGGTCCAATTACTTTTAGAGCCAATCTCCTATACGTCGTCAGAATCTATTAGTAGAGAAAGCTGAACAAAAGAGAGTATATTACCGGGGGTGATCATATGTTCTGCCGAAGCGGCTTTGGTAAGACGGTTGGCTCGCTCATTTTCTTCTCTGGGAATTTGGATGATTTTGGCCTCTAGATCATCTACTCTTCTCCTTACTTGATCCAGGTATCTCTTTATCTTTTTGCCCTTGCACTCATAGTCTCCATTCACTTGGTTAGTAACGACTTGAGAGTCGTAGTAAATGACCACGCTTGCGGCTTCTGCTGCTTTGGCGAGGCCGAGGCCTGCTACTAATGCTTCATATTCCGCTTCAATATTGGTGGTGGGGAAGTCGAGGCGGACCATACATTCAACTGTATCTCCTTCGTGCGACAATAGTACGACACCGGCCCCCTTGGCTTACCTGTTGGATGACCCGTCTGTATGTATACTCCACTGAGGGGACTCCTCTGCCCCCTTGTCTTTGTCATGGGTGAATTCTGCTGTGAAGTCTGCGGCAATATGTCCTTTGATAGCGATCTGTGGACGGTACTGGATGTCAAACTCGCTCAATTCTATGGCCCATAACGCTGATCGACCTGCAGCTTCAGGGTTGCTTATCGCCCATCGCAAGGGCTTATCAGTTAGGACGATCACCGTATGGGCTTGAAAGTATGGCTTGAGTTTGCGAGCTGCCGTAACTAATGCAAAGGCGAGTTTCTCCATAGGTGGGTATCTTTCTTTGGCACCACGAAGCGCTTGGCTAGCATAATACATGAGCTTTTGCACTTTTTCTTCTTCTTTGACCAAGGCAGCACTGACAGCTGCAGGGGAGACAGCCAGATAGAGGAAAAGTTCTTCTCCCAGCTGCGATGGACTTAGCAGTGGCGAGAAAGAGAGATAAGCTTTTAACTCCTCGAATGCCTGCTGACATTCGGTAGTCCACTCGAATGATCTCTTCAGCGTGTGGAAGAAGGATAAACACTTGTCCGTTGCCCTTGATACGAACCTATTTAGTGTTGCTATTTTTCCGTTGAGACTTTGTACTTCCTTCATATTTTTTGGGGGTGCCATCTCCATTATGGCTCGGATCTTGTCCGGGTTGGCTTCGATGTCCCTTTGAGATACTATGAATCCTAGGAATTTTCCCACTGTTACTCCGAAAATGCACTTTCCTGGATTGAGCTTCATGTTGTAAGAACAAAGGGTGTCGAATGTTTCCCTGAGGTCTTCTAAGTGATCTTCCTCCCTTCAGCTTTTTACCAGCATGTCATCAACGTAGACTTGGACATTCCTCCCAATTTGCTATGCAAACATTTTGTTCAAAAGCCTCTGGTACATCGCGCCTGCATTCTTCAGGCCGAATGGATCACTTTATAACAGAAGAGGCCTTGGCTGGTTACGAATGAAGTTTTCTGCTGATCAGCTTCATGCATTCGGATTTGGATGTAACCTGATAAAGCATCCACAAAGCTTAATAGTTAGTGCCGAGCTGTAGAGTTTACTAGAATGTCAACCCTCGAGAGGGGATAGCTGTCTTTGTGGCATGCTTTGTTAAGGTTGGTGAAGTCCACGCACATCCGCCACTTCCCGCTAGCTTTCTTAACCATCATTACATTCGCCAGCCAATCGGGGTAGTAAACCTCCCCAATGAAATTTGCCTTCTGTAGTTTGCGGACTTCTTTTGCTATGGCCTGATCTCGCTCCGGGGCGAACACCCTCTTCTTCTGTCGAATGGGTGGGAAGGAGGGTGATACATTCAGCCTATGTACCATGACTGAAGGGTCTATCCTTGGCATGTCTTCATGGCTCTAAGCGAATACATCCCGATTACTTCTAAGAAAGGTCGTGAGTGCTTGACAGAGTGTGGGATTAGCGAGGGTTCCAATTTTGGTTGTTCGGTTGAGGTTGGAGTCGTCAAGAAGTATTTCTTGAAGCTTTTCTATGGGTTTTGTCACCATGCGGTGTTCTTCTATATTCATAGCTTCGAGGTGGTCATCCATCTCCATCATGACTATGTAGCATTCATATGCAGCCACTTGATTTTCGCGTAGCTCTCCCACTCTATACTCGGTAGGAAACTTAATCATTACGTGGTAGGTCAAGGTTATAACCTTCCATGAGTTGAGGGCGGGTCGTCCGATGATAGCATTGTAGGCAGACGAGCAATCGATCACTAGGAATGTTACATCCCTGGTGATCTATTGAGGGTAGTCACCCACCATGACAGATAATGTGATCGCGCCCAAGGAGAACACCCTTGTTCCTTTAAAGCCGACGAGTGGGGCGTTTGTCGGAATCAATCGTTCTCTGTCAATCCCCAATTACTGGAATGCGGGGTAGTATAGGATATCCGCAGAGTTGCTATTGTCGACCAACACCCAGTGTATGTTGTAGTCCCCTACTCAAATGCTGACGACAAGTACGTCGTCATGCGGGTGGTGAAGCCGTCGCACATCTTCTTTCGAGAACCCAATGATGGGGCCTTCTGTTCACATTATCTTTGGCACGGAGCCCGTCAGCTAGACGCTCTGGACCATCCTGAGGTAAGTCTTACGGGCCTTTTTTGACGACCCAGTAGTTGCTATTCCTCCTACGATCATCCTAATGTCTCCTATAGGGGGCCTAAGGCGCTCATCATCCCATTGGCAGGGCTGCTCTAGAGGAGATGGATCCGCTCTCTCCTTTCTAACGAACTTCTACAATTTTCCTTGCTTGATGAGGGCCTCGATTTGCTACTTTAGGTAGTAACAATCGGCCGTGTCATGACCATGGTCACGGTGGAAGCGGCAATATTTGTCCTTCGATTGCTTATTAGGGTCTCCCTTCAACTTTCCAAGGTAGGTTAGGGCCTCCTCGTCCTTGATTTGCATTAGGACTTGGTCTATTGGGGCAGTTAACGAGGTGAAGGTTGTGAATCTTCCTCCCGAGGGTTTGGAGCGCCTTTCATCTCTTCGGTCTCCTGTTTTTGCCTTCTTCCGCCCTTAGTCATGTCAGGTGTCTTCCTGCTTCTCCTTTTTCCTAGGCTTTTCCTCTCAAGCCAGCAACGCGTCTTCAGCATTCATGTACTTGGTGGCCTTATAAAGTACTTCTAACATGGTCTTCGAGTCGTTCCTGTATAGGGAGAACAAAAAATTTCCCTTCCGCAACCCATTCGTGAATGCCGTTACAAGTATCTTGTCGTCGGCTTCGTCGATCGAGAGTGCTTCCTTATTGAAGCGGGATATGTAGGATCTCAGCATCTCGTCCTTTCGCTGTTTGATGCTCATCAAGCAAGCCGTAGACTTTTTATACCTATGTCCCCTGATGAAGTGTGTGGTAAACTGAGCGCTTAGCTCCTTGAAAGTTCTGATGGAGCCGGGTGTCAGCCGGCTGAACCAAATTCTTGCCGCACCCTTCAGCGTTGTAGGGAAGGCCCTACATATGATTTCATCTGCTACTCCTTGAAGGTCTATCAAGGTCTTGAAGGTCTCTAGGTGATCTAGAGGGTCCTTGACTCTGTCGTAACTATCTATTTGTGGCATGCGAAACTTATGCGATAGGGGGAAGGAATTGACGGAGGCGGTGAACAATGAGTCAGTTCAGTTAACGAGATCGTCAAGATCGCTGAACACTTGTCCCTTGAGGGCGTTCATCATAACTTCCGTCTGTTCCTTTATCGCTTGTATCTCTACAGCAACAGGCGGCGGAGTCACATCCGTAAGGGATGAGAGGCTTACATTTTGTCGCTTCGGTCTGCTCAGGGCGTTACTACCCTCCAGTCCCTCTCGGACCCTCTTGGTCTCGTCGTTTGGCACTGGTACCTTCTTGGTCCTCTTCCTGTGCATCATGTCTTGCCTTCTGGTGTAGTTGTTCTTCCAAAATCTGGTTTTGCTTGGTGAGGTGTTCCACGGCCGTGGCTAGAGTCTGCACTTGTCTCTCGAGAGCAGATGGTCGCGGCTCGTCTTCTTGAACTTTGTTGGTGGTCACCATTGATCGAGTAAGTACCATGCAACTCTTGTTCGGGAAGCGTTTGCTATGACTTACAAATTCACTACAAAGTGTATGCTCTCCACAAACAGCGCCAACTGATGATGTCGAAAAAGTCACTAGTGAGCCACAGGTACTTGCACACTCGAAATAGCACCTGCACAACACAAAAGAGAAGACCTTGCAGAGAGCACCGGTGTGGTGCCAGCCAAGTACCCTTCGAAGGTCAAGTTAGAACTTCTTACAACTCTAGAGTGCTAGAGAGGGGTGAATTATGCGTACTTTGGCTAGTGAGGGTATTGACGCTTTTATAGTAGTAAAGGGTTAACCTTTCTTACTTGGCGTAGAAGTCTTTTCCTTAGAGGAATCCTTCTTAGGCGTATTTGGCAGGATCCTTTCCTTATAGGAATCCTTTGAGTATCGTTATACGTGGAGGGCAAGACATTTCCTTATATACGTAATCATTGGCAGCAAGTAAACCTGCATTAACGTTGTCAGATTTATCCCACTTCCTTCAGCCTTACTGTCTTCAGTTTATTGATGTTGTCAGCCTTTAGGTGTGCCTTACGGACTCCCCTTATTGCCCTAATTTAGAACATCATTCGTTGATTCCTACAAGAGGAAGTTGACGGTTGTAACTGTACTTATCAGTTTGATGGCTTTATCTAAAACTGTCAGCTTTATGCCTTATATGAGTAAGTACTATTTTTATCCTTATCAATTATCATTAGTCCAAACTTAACAAGGAGTGAAACTTTATTTCTCTAATAAGTCCAACTTAAACTTAAACTCATTATTCTCATTTTTTTAAAACAAAATTATTTTTGTTTAGTCCAAACTTAATAAGGACTGAAATTCTATCTCCAAATTTAATTAATGAAATCCACTATTAAGTGAAATATGAAAATATCGCCTATTTTCTATATACAATAAACAAGGACTTTTACAAAGCTAACGCATTATAAACCGATGTTAGTTCTCATGCAATTGCAGCCATGCCGCATGTAACCACATAGAAAACCTAATCAGTGGCTCTTACCAAATACAACAAACAATCCTATTCCTTTCCTTTCTCAAATTCAATTCTCCACCACAATCTTAATTCTCTCTCTCTCTCTCTCTCTCTCTCTCTCTCTCTCTCTCTCTCTCTCTCTCTCTCTATATATATATATATATATATGTAAGGTCTCATTTTTCAGCCCAAGCCCAAGATGTATGGGACCTTAGACCAACGAGCCTGGTACAATGAATTTGTAGAGAGTGGGCCAAAGAGCTACGCTTTAGTGTATGGACAATGGTTAACACGGTGTTCTTCATGATCAAGCTGAGATGGACTGAGTTTACCAGAGAGGATTGGTCCTCGGCACGGTCCGAGGGGCTTTTCCTGGTTCCACTACCTTTTTATAGTAGTTTCCTTCCTCCTGAATGGGGTTTCTAGGGTAGGTACTTGTCCCATCAGCTTTTCCCTCCAGTTTTTGGGAGTGGTTGTAAAGGTAGAAAAGCATGGCTATGTCAGGCATAAGGCACTGAATGCAATAATGGCAGCCTTTCCTTCAGACACTTCCTTTTTCTCCGTTGTCCTTTTCTACTTTAGTACTTTTCTTGTTCCGTGGAATGGTCTGGAGTGTCACTACCAGTAGCAAGTTACCCCCTTTGTCCTCAGCTACATCCATGCCGAGGAGGGTTCTTCCTATGGCCGAGGAGGGGTTTTTCCTTGGGCTGGGCCCTTGGTCCAATGTAGACATTGACATGGACCTCCTGGTCTTTTAACCCCCACAATATATATATATATATATATATATATATTTATATATATTTATATGTATATCACAAGCATTGTACCCTTTTCTTCAATATCTCTATTCCTCTTCTAACTCTTCCATCACCTTCTATATTAAATACTAGCTAAACCCTTTTTTCTTAAACTTAAACTCAAACATTGATAATTTATCTCCAAATTTGCGAGGTTAATTATAAACACTATAAAAGTAGTGCAAACTCCAATATTTTTTTTTTTTAAATTGAGTAGAGGTATGAGCTCTTCTTCTATTATTTTCTTCTCCTCTACTTTGTTTAAAAAAAAAAAAAAATTATTTTATAGTTTTTCATGTATTTTTTTAAAAAAGTAATTTTCGTACATGAATCACCAAACTCTCTTTAGCCGTTTTTTACAAAATAAAAAAATCTTGCAATAATTGAAATTTAAGGTTACTGCTACTGCACATGTCTTTGAATTATTTCAATAATTTATTTTTTGATTATTCTTTTGAATGTAACCCATCTTTCTCTTATATTTCTTTATTATCTAGTCATATATGTTTTGTTTTGTTTCAATAATTTCTAAGTAATGAATCATTTTATTCTTTAATATTTTTGGGTCTTTCAAAAGTTTTAATATTTGAATTTTTGAGTTATTTTATTGCAGTATCTGAAACTGTCTGACAAATTTTTTATAAGTCATTGCACGTTCAAGCATACAAGAGCAAATCATGCAATAATATAGTTTCTTAATCAATTTAAGATTTTATAAAATTATTTTAGTCTACCTCATAAATAGGTAGGTTCCTGTGCATAGCACAGGTTAGTGTCTAGTTAAATTTAATTGGAAACCCTTTTTTTGTTGAGAAGAATCTATAACAAAGCTTAATACGATTTTTTTTTTCTATTAAAAAAAGAGTTTAATCCTAATAGGCCAAAAATGTATTGATCCCTTTGGTAAAATTAATCAATTAATTATTCAAGTTAAATAATTAGATTCAATTACATGCAATATGCGTGGTAGTACAAACAAATCACTAACTAAGTTAAATGCAACGGAAAATAAATTTGACACAGATGATTTGTTTACGAATGGGGAAAACCCGAGGCAAAAACCCATAAGGTGAATTTAAGGTCACCACTCCTGAGATTCCACTATTATCAAAACCAACGATTGCAAGTAAAATGAATCCCAGTATTTAATACCAACCTACAATTGAACCATTACCTCAATACACAATTGGACTTGCAATGTAGTGACAATCTCTCCTTTCAATGCATGGCTCCTAGTACGTGACTAACCAATTGATGCACGGATCCCAGTACATGACTTACTCCTTTGCACGAATCCCAGTATGTGACTAACACACCAACTTGAGAAAGATATTGGTTGCAAATTTCTTCAGTTCATTTAGACGATGAAGATTAAGAAGCTCCTTGGTTACAAAACCCTTGGTGCAAAGACGCAACAGCTTCTACAAAGAAGATGAACTGGGGCAAATTGTCTCCGGTCACAATTTGAGTGAATAATCAATTTGCATCAAGTTGCATCTGTTTGCATCACTTTGCATCATCTTAGACAGCCCTTAAAATAATCCTTATATATGTCTAGCGTTGTGAGAAAAGAAACCCTACCCAAATAACTTTGATATGCATGAAAAACATATACGAAAATATGAATTTCATAATTCTCAATAGATACAGCTTCTGTCCAGAGATGTTGAGAATTAAACGTGAAATCTTGATAGATTTATTTGTTGAGCTATTTGTCGAGTTTTAATGAATAGGATTTCTTCACTTGATTCTTAGATAGACTTGCATGGCTTCAATATTAGACTTACACTCTTGTTCCTTGAAGTATTAAATACATCCTAAATCTACACAAATACAAGTGCGTTTTGTCAAAGGATTAGCTAATTCTACATGACATATGTACTAACGAGTTCCACATATGTCCTAACAATCTCCCCCTTTGGCAATCCGTGACAAAACCATAACAAACAAATGAAGTATGAGAGAAGTCAAAATCACTAAACTCATAATCTCTTGTTGAGTACAATAAAATCTAATCCTAACACATACTCTTGAAAAACATGCAAGAAGAGAGTTCATGGCATGATAGATTTTGACAACTTGTCTTTCTGAAATACTTTAAACAAAACAAGTCAAGGCATCTTAGTGTGAAATAGAAATAAAAAATTGCATACAATAATAGAAACATGTGTGTAAAGAGAGAAAAGAAACAACACATGGAAGATAGGTGAAGTGATAACATCATCATCATATATATATAAGATAAAGAGTACAATGTTTGCTATCACTAAGTGGTCACAAGACAGATATACAAAAAGATAATGTACCTAAAAGAAAGAAAAGAAAAGATACAAGAAATCCTCACTACATCCCTAAAATATATATATTTATATATATATATATATATAAACGCTCCCCCTATCAAAAAGTCCTATGCTAACTCTCCCCCTAAGTACATGACTACTCTTAACTCAAAACTACTCCCCCTTTTTGTCATGAATGACAAATGGCAAGTCACTGTGAAGCAGTCATCTCCTCATCACAGGAAGAGCTAGCATCCTCATCCTTATCATCATCATCATCATCATCATCAATAGAGCCATCGTCATCGTCCTCGTCCTCTGAAGCATGTGGAGATGGAGAGGGAGATGGAGACGCAGTAAAGCCACCCATGCGAGCCTGTCATCATGCAATACGAGTAACATGGGTGTTCACTTGATACAACTCAGAGGTGAGTGTATCATGGCGAGCATCCATGCTCTCAAGCTGCACCTTTGTTATATATAGTAGTAACTAACATTAACCTAACCAAAGAAATATTAAGAAAGTTTTCGATCCATGGCTTCCATTTCTTCCTTGAAAACCCTAAAGACAACCACTTTGTTTTTTTGTCTCTTAGTCCTCTATCCCTCATCAAAGGTCAAGGACCTTATGGTGGGCCTTTTTGCGTTTTGGGCTGGATCGCTCCTGCCATGCTACAGTCTGATGATTCAAAGGCAGGAGAGTTGGGATTGGCCTAATCAAAACACACCTTAGGCCAATTTGTGCACAAGTTAGAGCCCTGGCATGAATCTTGGGTATGTTAGGTGCCCACGGCAGGAAATACTGTTACAAAAAACATTATAGCAGGAAAAACATAATACAACATGATAACTAAATTACTTCAACTAAAATATATTCTGTTGACAATGATAATGCTTAAACAACTCCACAAAGGAGAAATATGATAATGTGATTATAGCAGGAATAGATTAATAACAAGAAAATTGTGTTAGTCCTTAATCAACCATGACAAAAGAAAAGAAGATTAGTCTACTAGAGGAACAAACTTGGCTCCTTGGTAGATTCAAGTCCAAGAAGGGAACCAATCTCCAATGTGGGTAACCTTAGAGGAGAATCTTGCTGTAGAATTTACTCACTTTGGAAAATAAGTGGCTTGACCTCAGATCCTTGACTTGCTAGAGAGTAGGCTATTGAGAGAGAGAGAAGTGGGTATCCTATTGGTGCATGCTTTTCACTCCTATCACTCCTATTTTTCTACATTACTCTTGGTTTTCTTGTTTTTTTTCTCTCTATTTTCCATGTTCTCTCTTGTTCGTTGTTCCTCCTCCCTTCTATTGTGCACGTCTATGACCTTTTATACTACCTGTTGTGACAAGATTTACCATTTTTACCCCTTAACTACTTTTGGACTTCCCACTAGTCTGCCGGCTAACTAGCCATAACCACTATACTGTGTTGGCCGTGCCATGCCTCATTCTTAGAAATAAGTAGTTTTTGTTCCCTTAGCACTCCTATCTTCCCACTAGTTTGTGTTTCTCTCTTAAGCGGGAACCCCAAAATAGGCTCCCCATTCTCCCCACCGCCAGACCACATTCTCTCTTACCTTAGACTTATGGCCCACCTCCCCTGTATTGCCTGGATATAATTAGGTGATGCCTGAGCCTTGTGTGTGTGCTCCCATTCCATTTGAGTCCATTGATTTTCTAGCGTTCATGCGTTTTTCTTTGCCTACAAGTTTGTCTGACTCTGCTACACGTTCTAGTGCTTGTGTAACTCTTGTGGCATGGATGAGTTCTTGGGTCTTCATTCTTTGCATCTCATTTCTTCTTTAGGCTGAGCATTTCTTAGGGTGTGGGGTTTCTTTTCTTTAATTTGACCTATATCTCCTTTCATCTCTTGTTTACAGGCTGGCTATTGCTCCTACCGTGCCATTGAAATATTCCTGCTATGATATCAGTTACTCTTGTTTACTGTACAACTTCTGCGCTTGCAAACTGAAGTGCCTGCCATGCCAGTTTCATATGTTATTCCTTCGTTTAGTTACACTAGACTAATTCATATAATAATCTTGGGCTTCCCTGCCCTATTTTATTCCTTAGGCATCCTCGGCCCGTTTCATTCATTGGGGCATCCTTGGCCCATTTCATTCTTTCCTATTTTTTACATTCCCATGGGCTTTTGCTAAATCTTTTGGCTTTCCTCAACCCAATTACCATATCCTTTACCTTTGGGTTTATTAGCCTTCAAACCAATCCCATTTACTAATTCCTTTCTTTGGGCTCCTCCAGGTCGTTTTTTACTTTCTTTCTATTTCCTATGATTCCTATAGGCTTATTACTTCATTCTTTGGGGCTCCCTTAAGCCGATTTTCTTTCTGTGAGGCCACTTTACTATTTTGTAGACCTGTGGACCATTATTCCTGCCATTTTGGCCTAATGGTTTTTACTTTGCTATTTTCTTTCTTCATTTCTTTCATATTGTCGGGCTTCTTCTGCCATTGGGCATTTTTGCCAAAAATGGGTATCAACATTCAACCCCCTGAGCATATGAACTACTTTTGGGGTTCATATGTGAACAAAAAAGTCTCTCTTTTCTTTTTTTGCTGGTTTTTTGAACAGTGGGCCCCGCCTTATTTTCTTTCCTACTGTGAACATTGTTGTCTCTTCAAATTTCCCAGTTTAGCAATTATTCTGAAACACAAGCTCTGCTTCATTAATACGATGCTTCTTTTGACAGCTGACCCATTGCATCCCTTCACATCATCTTTATTGTCATTAATACATAAACTTATTCCCTTTCCCATCTATAGACACTCAATTTTGGGTCTACGATTTAATCAAGGAGAATGACTTAAATGACCATCCACGTACCCCAAAAATCATGACTTGAATGACTTGAATGATTGCATCAATTTGTTCTTACATTACATGCATCAATTTGTCTTTGCATTACATGCATCAATTTATTCATTGCATATCATAAAAATGATCTTGAGGTTCTAACGATCGTAATGGTGCGTTCGGTTTCCAAATTGGACCATCGGATTGAAAGAAATCACACGATCAAGTTTGTACAGTCAACATGCATTATGTCTAGGTAAAGTCGACTACGCATGATTAATTAAAATTAATTCAGATTGGTTAAATAATTAAAATTAATTAAATAATTCTGTGATTGGTTGATAATTAGTGTCTAAAATAGGGATGCATGCATAGGAATAAAAGGGATGATTGGATAACAATAAAATTGTTTATAATCTGAACTTTATCAAGATTTATTTTAGGATATTTATCTACAAGATAATTGTTCTTAAAAAGCCTGAATTATCCAGAAAAGAGATAAAAATCATAGACTAAGAATGAAAGCAGGTCTAGGTGCAAGGACCGGATCAAAAAACCCTAGAAGGAGAGTAAAAAACGCACCCGAACACGAAAGTGTGTTTGGCATCCAAGAGCACCATTCGACACTTTTGGAGTGCCGAACGGCACTTTAAAAGTGTTGAATTGCCTCCTTTTGGGCTTTGGCCCAACTTCCTTCGGGTGACGATCTTTTCGATCTTTTCACAGAAGGATGAGTCCCGATTCGCATTCTACACATTGGAGCTATTTTTTAGAGTCTTCTGGCCTATATAAATAGAGACTGGATTTCATAATTCAGCACCTTTTTTCTACTTTGTGAGAGGCATATGTTTTGAGGCTCTCAAATTGCTTATATTTGCTAATCCTCTCTGAGATTTGCTGCTTAAATTGGGGCTTTTAGGTTTCAAAGATAATTGAACAAATTTTTTTGAACCCTAAAACATCCTCTCAAGAACAAGGAGTGCTCATGCAAGAGGTTGTTTTCAATCACCTTATTTTTTATGCTTCTTGTTTATGATGATGCATGTTTTTCTTTATCCATAAATTATTAATCTTTGTTTTGATAAAGCATGATCTTGTTTTTTATACCATTGTTATAATATTTTTCTTAATTGCAATAATCTGCATGTGAACAATTATTTTTCTTAATCAAAAGCGGATCTGCATCTTTCTTAGATGTAGATCTGAATTTTTCTTAATAAAAAACAGATTTGCATCTTTCTTAGATGCAGATCTAAATTTTTCTTGATAAAAAATGGATATGCATCTTTCTTAGATGCAGATTTGAAAATCAAAAACAAATTTGCATCTTTCTTATATGCAGATCTAAATTCTTTTTAATCAAAAACGAATTTGCATTTTTTTTAGATGCAGATCTGAATTCTTCTTAATCAAAAATGGATCTGCATCTTTTTTGGATGTAGATCTAAAATTTTCTTAATAAAAAATGGATCTGTATCTTTATTAGATATAGATCTAAAATTTTCTTCAAACAAAAACGGATCTACATCTTTCTTAGATGTAGATTTGAATTTTTCTTAATCAAAAAACGGATTTTCATCTTTCTTAGATGTAGATTTGAATTTTTCTTCAAATAAAAACAGATCTGCATCTTTATTAGATGCAGATCTGAATTTTTCTCAAATCAAAAACTGATTTGTATCTTTCTTAGATACAGATCTGATTTTTTTTTTTCAACATATGTAGACTTTGAAATAAAGAAAAAGATCATGAATGGTTGAGTTTGTTTTATTTAATGCATGTAGCATAAATTTATTTCATGAATGAAATTCTCTTCTCAAAAAATCTTTTTCTTGTTTTTTACACATATAAAAACATATTTGATTTTTTTAATAAAAAAATCCAATTTTTTTATTATCACAAAACAGATCTGATATTTTTCAAATCAAAAGACTTTGTTTTACGTAATAAACACTGATCTGAATTTTCTCTCCAAAAACCACTTTTTTACACATACAAAAACAAATCTGATTATTTTTTTATATAAATCAAAATCACTTTTTATTCACAAAAACAGATCTAATTTTTTTTTTAAAAAAAAAACCCAAGAAGAGGATTCATTCAGAAATAAATTTGTGTGATTTCGTTTTTGTCACATTTTCAACATATCATTCATAGCATGCATAAAAAGGGTACATTGGTTACAAGAGTCTTGAAAACTAGACTCTGTTTGGGCAGAATGGTTGGCTAACACCTTCCCATTCCGTAACCTAGCCTTCGAATTTAGGCCTTTGGATAAGTAGATCTAGCCTTATCTTTATTTTATTTTGGGTAGAATGTAAATAGGATAAAAAGCCATGTAATTATTTGGTAGTTTGTAACTAGGACCCAAAGCCATGTAATTTTTCAATTTTTCAAATATGTAATTTTTTTTTCAATCAATGAAAACAACAATTCAGTCATGTATTTATTTTTTCTTATTTTTATGTATAAAAAATAATTGGTGACTCCATACCACTTACCCAAAAAGAGAGGTGCCCTAAAAAAGTACCCAAAAATCTCTTTTTTGAAGGGCACTTTCGAGGTCTCTCATAGGGGTGACTCCGCTAGGGATATCGAGGGCTAAGTTTCGTATTAGACTTAAGTGACCAAATGTGTACACTTGTTTTGCATGGTTTTGCATGATATTGTTGTTTGTTTCTTTATTTATGTTTGTTAGATGTTGTATGATATTTTGTTAACAGCTTTCCCTAACTATCATAGTGTGTGCCATCCAAACAATATGTATGCACCCCTTTCAACAACTTGTGGTGGTAGTAACCATGGATTATCGGTCTTCATTAGATTCGGGTACCCAGTGGTGAACTCACCAACTCATAGCCCAAAGTCATTGGATCATTCCTTGTTGACTGTAAAGGACAAACTATGTTGTTCAGACCAACACAATGTTCATTACATTACAAGTTAGGAGGTGTAACATCCTAGCTGTGGAAAAGAATGAAACAACAAACTCACCCTACAACGTAATGACTTAGAACCTACCCATAGGTTGGTCTCGATTAAAATTGCATTGCATGTTGCGTGTGTTTGTTTTGCTTGGTTGTTTGATGCAGATGGTGACCTAGCTTGAATTAACCCAAAAGAGCCTATTCTAGAGAGAGAGAGAGAGAGAGAGAGAGAGAGAGAATTTGGTCAAGATCCGAAGGAAGGTTGCAAAGAGAACCTAAGGTTGACACTCAAGCTAGTAGCTCCAGTTCCATGCTCATCACTCCCATCACAGTACTGAAGCCCATAAGCATAGAGGACATTCCATTGCTGCAACATCACAATCCTGTGTTCGACCTAACAGTTCCAGTTCCAAGCCCATTACAATACTGAAGCTCGTAATCATAGAGGACACTCCACTGCCACAACATCACAATCCCATATCCGACTTACAAGATACTTCAAACCCCAACCAAATCACCTAACATCCATAAACGGGGGGAGACAATTCAAACCCCCACATTTGGAGACAATCAACCCAAAGCCAAAGTCCACCTAGATTTCAACCTTTTGGATTATAAGTTCAAGCCCATCAAGCCCAAGGAAGGTTCAACCCTAATGAGCTAAGGAAGAATTGAAGATGTTCTCAACTCCATCCTGGAAGGTCAAGAGAGGATAAATGAAGAGCTAGCCCAAATCTTCTGGATAGCCAACTTTGCATTACAAGTCAACTTAGCCAATCAATCTATGCTCTCCACCTTATGCAAGGATAATTCACCAGAACCCAAAGAGATCCCACACTTCCAATTTCTAAAGAAAAGAGCTAGGGATTTCAACAAGTTGTCTTTCCAACTATCCTCTCCAATCAACAAGAACATGTCAATGGACTCAATCCCCAAGGATGTAGTGCCTTATCACGTCAGTAGTGGCACAGTCAAACCATCAACTGGCAATTGTAGGCGTTGAAGAAATTTTTTAGAACTACACATGACTTTGAGTGAAGCCTTGGAGAAACTACAAGCTAAGGGATTACTGAAGCCATTGGATCCCAAGCCAATACCACATCCCATGCCTAGAAGATACAATTTTAATGCTCATTGTAGATATCATCAAGGGAAAGGCCATACAACTGATGGATGTTATAACTTAAGGCATGCCATTCAAGATCTGATTGATCAACAAGTCATCACTCTGCCTTCATCAGCTGGTCGTCCTGACTTTGTTTGAATTTTATTTTACAATTTTTTTTAGATTGGCTCTTTGATTTTATTGTTTATTTAGGATTTGGTTTCTAGTTGGTTATTTGCTTATTAAGGTCCATGTTGTGTTTAATGCATTCATATGTACATGAAAAAATCTTTTTTTTTTTTCAAAAAAAAAAATTTCCGAATTTTTTTTTTTTTTTGCACTAGGGGCATTGGGCCTTCTTAGTAACCTTTTTCTAAAAACCTTTTTAATCTTTCAAAGACTACAAGATTTTTCCCAAAGCCTCCTTCAAAGACTCCAAAACTCTGTTTCAAAAGCCTTCTTTCAAGAGAATAAAGAAGATCCATTTGATAAACTTTTTTTTCCAAATCATGATGATTAATTGCTCTACCAATCAATTTTCTCCAAAGAGGGATTTAACTTCATTCAATCCATTTAAGGGCTTTTGCTAAACATTCAAAATTTGATAAGAAAAGGTCCTAAAAGGCAATCAAAGAAAAAAAAATCCATTCACCCAAATTTCTCGAACCCCATACACTCAATCCCAATCTCTACAGAACTTTTCACATTGTTGGAGCAATTTAACTCTTATTCCAAGAATAATTTATTAAAAGAGTCTAAGTCGTTGTGCTTACAAGAAAGCATCACTAGGGATAGGAGGCCACCTTTAATAACCCACATTATTCCTCAACACCTATTACAATAATTATCCATTGCTAGCCAACTTGTGCTTTTAAATAGTTAGCCTATTTTTCAATGAACCCACTAAAAACTTAAACCTTGGGTGGGGAAATTAAGTATGCATGCTTAAATCTCAATATGAGGAAGTGTTGACCTTATGGATTTAGCGCCACTTGGTAAGGTCCTCAATGAAGACAATGAGACCAATTCCAAAAAAAAAAGAAGGATGAAGAGTTCATCAAGTTTAGGAAAGAGAATTCATCAAGAAAGAGGGATAGTTCACTCCATCAAGCTAAATAGGAAGGAAATCCATCAAGGAGAGATAAGAGATAAGGTTTAGAGAAAACATCAAGCCGTGAGCAAAAAGAGGAGGCCATCAAGATAGAAAAGACTCCAACATGATAAAAAAAAAAAAAAAAAAATTGAATGCAAGAATTTTCAACAAGTTGTGAGAGAATGCTGAGTCATCAAAAGACATGAGAGACATGAAATTCCATGAAAGATTATTCAAGTTGAGAAGGATGAGCAAAAATGAAGACTAATCAAGAGAAAAATCTAATCAAATTGAGGAAGATGGGGAAAAGAAAAAAATAAAACACATTTCATCCAAAAAAAAAAAGTGTGTTTAATGAAAGTGCATTAGAAAGGATAAGAGGGTATCACGGAGAAATGCAAATTCATCTAGGAAAGATTTAAGTCAATCAAATTGAAAGAAAAAAAATGCAGTTGAGTGAAAGCTAATAAAATTCTAAAAAAAAATCAAAAAAAAAAAAAAAGAGAAAAAAAAAGCTCGCTAGGCTGAAAATCGGAAAGGGTGGTCTAGGCAAAAATTAGAGCAAAAAAAAAAGGAGAAAAATTCCAAAAATAAAGAGCCTGCTAAGCTAAAAACCTGAGAGGGTGGTCTAGGCAAAAATTAGGGCAAAAACAACAACAACAAAAAAAAAAAATCAATAAAAAAACTTCTTTCAAAAGAAATGAGAGTGAGTGATTTGACCACAAGATAGGATGCTAAGAAGACTGAAAAAAGGAAGTTGTCAAGCTATAAAGATCAAGACCAAATGAAAGGCATCAATGAAGACTGATGAGAAGATGATGAACATGACAAGGATTTTAGTACAAGAGTCAATCATAGATGAAAGTTCAAATATGTGTATAAACACCCTTGAACGTTTAGACCCCCAATTTACAAGTTAACCAATTCAAGCTTTATGTCAAACAACTAGTGTGCGGAAAATGAACATAAACTATAATATGGAATTGGATAAACTATCTAAGCCAAATTAAAATCACAACCCATTGCAGATAATAAAAGGCAAAGATAAAAGGGAAGGAAGATGCAAACACAAAGATAACACGCGATGTGTTATCGAAGAGGAAACCGAAGCTCTCGGCGTAAAACCTCTCCGCCGCCCTCCAAGCGGTAAACAATCCACTAGAAAATGTAGTTGGGATACAAGGACAGCAATAGACCCTTCAAGCCTAATCTATCCAGTGCACCTAAGCCCTCCAAGCTTCTTGCTCCAACGAGGTTGCGCCGAACCTTTTTCTTTTCTAGCTTCCCGGATTCCGCTTCTAGACCATAGTATCAACCAATGTAGATTGGTTCCTTCCTAACTGCTTCCTAGAAATCCAAACAGCCCTCTCACAGTGATGAATATGGTGAGAACAAGGTTTGGTAAAATGCCTCTCAAGGATTTGACAATGGAGAGGAAGAGAGTTGAGGAATTTGAAGAGACTTTAATGTATAGATTGTTGGTGAATCAATCTTGTTTTTCTTTAGGATTTCTCTCTCAATTTCTCTCTGGAAGCTCTCATACATTTGTGGGTATAAGGGGTATTTATACTGGAGTGAGAGAGGAATGTGAAATGTCAGGTTTTACAAAACAGGGGTGGCTCGCAACTTGGCCTCGCGACTTGACTAAGTCGCGAGACCCAGTCGCGAGATAACCGTATGCAAAGTTGTCATGTTTTGTCCTGTAGTGCTCCAGCTAGCATGACTGTTCACCTTCTGGCACGCTTGGCACGTGTGCTGCGTTTGGCGGCTTGAAGCCACGAGCTACCCGCGAGAGCAAGCCGCGAGTCTCTGTTTTCTTGCACACTCTTGAGCAATCAACACTCTATCTCACTCACTACCCTTACATCAAACCCACCTAAATACAGGGTTACTAAATGCTTAAATACAAGCAAATTTGGCACGGAATAAAGCCAATAAAATGGTTGATTAAATTCAACCTTACAATAGAAGATGTGGAAATATCTTCCAATGCTTGAATTTAAAGTATTGCATACTTGGGGAAACATCATAAGGGTTTTTGAGCCTCTTATATCATTCCTTTAGATAACTTGAACCCGGCCTACATTACAACCTTTGAATAAAGCCCTCCTTGAAGTCCTGCTGATTGAAAGCACACATTTAGCTCTGATGATATTTTCTCTTGGATTAAGAAAGAAAACAGCTCAAGATTATCAAGCCCCATTGGCTGATATCATTAAAAGACAAATTTCACAAATATTCAAGTGACCAAAATTTTTTCTAAGCTTTAAACACTCACTTTGTTTGCTCCCAATAGAAAGTAACTCTCAAGAGAACAAATTTCCAAATTCTCAAAAAAAAATTTCAAATCTTCAAACTTAGGAGTTTGCCCTTTCTTGCTTGTTCCCAACATATGTGATTCCCAAGCCTTTCATTTCCTTAATTGTCTTTGAAGAATTAATCTAAAAATTTTCAACATAAAGAAGCAAATTTGATTACATGTTTTTACTGATTTCAAATCCTTTCTAGCCAATGAGATCGAGTTAACAATTGAGCATTATGATTGGTCAAAGAGGTTGTTCAATGGATCACCTTTTGTTCATTTGAAAAAGATAAAATTTCAAAAAATCTAATTCAAAGTAAATTGCTTTTTTTTCGAGGAAAAAAAAAAAAGACTCATTTCTAAATTTTCATTTCTAAAAAAAAAAAAAAAAAAATTCAAAACTTCATTTTTTTTTTCAAAACTTATT
The DNA here is from genome assembly GCF_001633185.2 of Quercus lobata. Lineage (NCBI taxonomy): Eukaryota > Viridiplantae > Streptophyta > Magnoliopsida > Fagales > Fagaceae > Quercus > Quercus lobata. Next base: position 30,824,142 of record NC_044904.1, read on the forward strand.
TTTTGAACTACATTTGGACTGATCTTCTATGAGAAAGGTACATAGGCAACCTTTTCATAGGCCCGGTCCCAATCACCCAAAAAGAATCTCCATTTCTCAAAAAAGATTTTTCAAAACTTCATTTTTTCAAAACTTTTTTTTTTCTTTTCAAACTACATTTGGACTTGACCCTTTATGAGAGAGGTACATAGGCAGCCTTTTCAAAGGCCTAGTCCCAATCATCCAAAAAGAAACTTCATTTCACAAATTTTTTTTTTATTCAAAACTTCATTTTTTGAAAACTTTTTCTTCGAACTATGTTTAGACCTGATCCTCTACGAGAGAGGTACGTGGCAGCCTTTTCAAAGGCCCTGTCACAATCACCCAAAAAGAAACTTCATTTCAAAAAAGAAGATTTTTCAAAACTTCATTTTTCAAAACTTTGTCTTCGAACTACGTTTGGACTTGAGCTTCTATGAGAGAGGTACATAGACAGCCTTTTCAAAGGCCCGGTCCCAATCACCCAAAAAGAAACTCCATTTCTCAAAAAAGATTTTTCAAAACTTCATTTTTTTTTAAAAAAAAAATTTCGAACTATGTTTAGACCTGATCCTTTATGAGAGGGGTACGTAGCCAGCATTTTCAAAGGCCCAGTCCCAATCACCCAAAAAGAAACTCCATTTCCTAAAAAAGATTTTTCAAAACTTCATTTTTTTTCAAAACTTTTTTTTTTTGAACTACGTTTGGACTTGATCCTCTATGAGAGAGGTATGTAGGCAGCCTTTTCAAAGGCCCTGTCCCAATCACCTAAAAAGAAACTCCATTTCTCAAAAAATAATTTTCAAAACTTTTTTTTGAACTACGTTTGGACCCGATCCTCTATGAGATAGGTATGTAGGTAGCCTTTTCAAAGGCCCGGTCCCAATCTCCCAAAAAGAAACTCCATTTCTCAAAAAATATTTTTCAAAACTTCATTCTTTCAAAACCTTTTTTCAGAACTACGTCTAGACCTGATCCTCTATGAGAGAGGTATGTAGGCAGCTTTTTTAAAGGTCCGGTCACAATTACCCAAAAAGAAATTTTATTTCAAAAAAAAAAAATTCAAAACTTCATTTTTCAAAACTTTTTTTCGAACTATGTCTGAACCTAATCCTTTATGAGAGAGGTACGTAGATAACCTTTTCAAAAGGCCTGGTCACAATCACTCAAAAAATAAAATAAAATATGTCTTTCAAAGGCTCAAAATAAAAACTTTTTTTTTTTGGGTGAATTTTGGCTAGGAGCATTTGCTTTGCACTAAGCATATCATCAATTTTCTATGCAAGCATGTCTAAACTAGGGGCATTGGCCCAAAACATTTTTATAATAACTGAGTACTAACAAGTTCATGAGAAGAATCTTTTGCAGGAGGTGGACATGGATCTTTCGGCTACTCATCAATCACCATCAATCTTCAGTTTAGATGTGCCAATCGGCACTCCAACAGAGTCCATTGGCCCATCATCCCCGCAGTCCTTGTTTTTCTCAGTTTTGTGATTTTGATCTTGTTTTACTCAAATTTTTCTTTATTGAGGACCCTACGCAATAAGATTTTTTCAAAATTCACATTGATTTCTGAACTAGGGGCATTCGACTGCCTCATTCATTTTGGAAAAAAAAAATCATCATCATCATCTTTTCATAAAAAATAAAGATTTCCCAAAAATCATGCATCCATTCCTAAACTAGGGGCATTTAGCCATGCCTCATCCATTTTGAAAAAGAAATCATCTTTTCCTCAAATATCAAAGTTTTCAAAAGTCATGCACCAATTTGCAAACTAGGGGTATTTGGCCATGCCTCATTCATTTTCAAAAAAAAAAAATGACCATTATCATCATCTTTTCATAAAAAACCAAGATTTCAAGATTTCAAAAAAAAATCATCATGCATTCATATAAAAACTAAGGGCGTTTGGCTTCGCCTCATTCAAGTAAGTGTGAACTCCATCAGAATTGAGCAAGATAAGTTTAAATTGGTACTATAAGACCTCATCAAGTGAATTCTAAACTTGTCTCAGTTAAAGTTTCCATGTGATCAAAAATTTCCCACAACCAAAGAATTCCCATGACCAAAATCACATATCCAAAAAATTCCCATGACCAAAATCACATGTCCGAAAAATTCCCATGCCCAAAATCACGTGTCCAAAAATCAATTCCCATAATCAAAATCCACATAACCAAAAAATTCTCACAACTAATGCCCCACCACAACAAAGAATCAATGCCCCACCAAAATTTCACCACAATCAAAATTTTTCACATGTCCATACACAACTACCAAATTTTTCCATAACCATGCCATCGGAAAAAATTCCCACATGTCCATGTTCATGCACAAATAAATCCCCACATGTCCATGTTCATGCATAAATAAATCCCCACATATCCCAAATCATAACCACAAAATTTTTTCATGATCCAACATCACATACGCAACAAAAATATTTATGTAGCCAAAATACCATATCCACAAAAAAATTTCCCTACCCACAAAATTTTTTCCATAAATTACACATGCCAAAAAATCTTCCACATTCATCATGATTTTGTTCAACCAAGCCTACACAACAAAATTTCATGACTTCAATGCCCCCCAAAATTCAAGCCAAAGTTCGTCCAACAACATCACAAATTACCAACATGGCCAAAATTTCATGACTTCAATGCCCCCCAAAATCCAAGCCAAAAATCATCCAACAACATCACAAATTACCAACATAGCCAAAATTCCATAAGCCACTAACATTGTCCAGATTACACCATGACCAAAAGATACAACATTTCAAAAATGTTCCAAAGCTAACATTACAACATGATCAATCATACAATACCCCAAACTCCAACAACATCACACAACAACACAATGACAATGTCTTAACATCAAATTTTCAATTCCAAATCTCAAATTCTCAACTCCATGTCCAAATTTTCACATCCCAAATTTCCAATTTCAAATTTTCAAACTCCAAGTTTTCAAACCCCAAATTTTTTGGGTCCAAACTTTCAATTCCAAATTTTCAAATCCTAAATTTTTTTCTAATTCCAAAGTCTCAAGTTTCAAAATTTCAAGTTTCAAATTCCAAAATCTCAAATTCCAATATCTCCAGATTTCAAGTTGCAAGTTTTCAAATCTCTAGTTTCAAAATTTCAAGTTGCACAAATTTCAAACCTCAGATTTCATGCTTAAAATTTCAAGTCACAAATTTTCAAAATCCCAAGTTTCAAAATTTCAAAATTTCAACTTTCAAATCTTTCAAGATCTTAAGTTTCAAAAATTCAGATTTCAATTTCAAAACCTTCAGTTTTCAAAAGAAAAATTCAAACCCCAAATTTCATGATCCAAATTTCAAGCCTTAATTTTCAAAATCCTAAATCTCAAAATTTCAGATTTCAAGTTCCAAATTTCAATTCAAAATCTCAAGTTTCAAAGTCTCAAAATTTTAAGTGTCAATTTCAAAACTTCCAAGTTTCAAAAATCAAATGTTTCTCAAAAATAGAATCTTTTGTCAATCAAACTTTTCTTGATAAAGTTCAAATCAATAAGGGATAAATGAAGATCACACATCTCAAAAATAGTGGGACCACAAAGAACTCATCAGTTAAAGTCTAATTTCAAATTTGACTTTTGCAGGCAATAGTCTAGTTTCAAGGTAGAGAAGCCCTTTGGTTGCCTTTCGTCAAGATCGAGGTAGAGAAACCCTTAGGTTGCAGACAACTCTAGTTTCAAGGTAGAGAAGTCCTTTGGTTGCCTTTTGTCAAGATCGAGGTAGAGAAGCCCTTCGGTCGCATACAACTCCAGTTTCAAGGTAAAGAAGTCCTTTGGCTGCCTTTCGTCAAGATCGAGGTAGAGAAGCCTTTAGGTCGCAGATAACTCCAGTTTCAAGGTAGAGAAGTCCTTTGGTTGCCTTTCATCAAGATCGAGGTAGCGAAGCCCTTCAGTCTCAGACAGCTCCAGTTTCAAGGTAGAGAAGTCCTTTGGTTGCCTTTCATCAAGATCAAGGTAGAGAAGCCCTTGGGTCACAGACAGCTCCAGTTTCAAGATAGAGAAGTTCTTTGGTTGCCTTTCATCAAGATCGAGGTAGAGAAGCCCTTGGGTCACAGACAGCTCCAGTTTCAAGGTAGAGAAGCCCTTTGGTTGCCTTTCGACAAGGCAGCTCCAGTTTCAAGGTTAAGAAGCCCGTTGGTCGCAGACAACTCCATTTTCAAGATTAGGATTGAGAAGTATCTTGGTCACCCCACTTGTCAAGATTCATTTCCAAAGTCATCAACTACCAGCTAAGTCAAGTACTTTCATTTTTTTGTCAAAAGATAAGGCACTAGTTCTTTGTTCCAAAGTTTTAGGTTCGAGGGTTAGGAAATCTTTGAAAATTCAACCTCAATTAAATCATGGTCGCTAAAATTAGTCTTTGTTTTACATTGACATTCACTTTTCAAGCTCTGTCAATGAGGAGCATTATGTAGACACTTAATTTTGCACACATGATTTAATCAAGAAGAATGACTTGAATGACCATCCACGTACCCCAAAAATTATGATTGCATTACGTGCATCAATTTGTTCTTGCATTACATGCATCAATTTTTCTTTGCATTACACGCATCAATTTATTCATTGTTTATCATAAAAATGATCTTGAGGTTCTAATGATCATAATGATGTGTCTGGTTTCCAAGTCAAACCATCGGATCAAAAGATATCGCATGATCAAGTCTATACAGTCAAAATGCATTCTATCTAGGTAGAGTCGACCACACATGATTAATTTAAATTAATTTTGATTGGTTAAATAGTTAAAATTAATTAAATAATTCTGTGATTGGTTGATAATTAGTGTCCTAAATAGGGATGCATGCATAGGAATAAAAGGGATGATTGGATAACAATAAAATTGTGGATAATTTGAACATTATCAAGATTTATTTTAGGGTAATTATCTACAAGATAATTGTTCTTAAAAAGCCTAAATTATCCAGAAAAGAGATGAAAATCATAGACTAAGGATGAAAACACGTCTAGGTGAGAGGATCGGATTAAAAAACCTTAGAAAGAGAGTCCAAAATGCATCTAAACACGAAAGTGTGTTTGGCATCCAAGAGCACCATTTGGCACTTTTGGAGTGCCGAATTGCCTCCTTTTGGGCTTTGGCCCAACTCGCTTTAGGTGACGATAAAGCACACCCTTTTCTATCTTTTCGCAGAAGGATGAGCCCCGATTTGCATTCTACACATCGGAGCTATTTTTTATAGTCTTTTGGCATCTATAAATAGAGACTGGATTTCATAATTCGGCACCTTTTTTCTACACTCTGAGAGGCATATGTTTTGAGGCTCTCAAATTGCTGATATTTGCTGATCCTCTCTGAGATTTGCTACTTAAATTAGGCGTTTTAGGTTTCAAAGATAATTGAACAAATTTATTTGAACCCTAAAACATCCTCTCGAGAACAAGGAGTGCTCATGCAAGAGGTTGTTTTCAATCACTTTTATTTTTATGCTTCTTGTTTATGATGATGATGTATGTTTTTCTTTATCCATAAATTATTAATCATTGTTTTGATAAAGCATGATCCTATTTTTAGACCATTGTTATGATCTTTTTCTTAATTCCAATAATCTACATGCGAACAATTATTTTTCTTAATCAAAAGCGGATCTGCATCTTTCTTAGATGTAGATCTGAATTTTTCTTAATAAAAAAAAGGATTTGCATCTTTCTTAGATGCAGATCTGAATTTTTCTTAATAAAAAATGAATCTGCATCTTTCTTAAATGCATATCTGAATTTTTCTTAATAAAAAATGGATCTACATCTTTCTTAGATACAGATTTGCACCTTTTTTAGATGCAGATCTGAATTTTTCTCAGATCAAAAACTGATTTGTATCTTTCTTAGATACAAATTTGATTTTTTTTTTTTTTAACATATGCAAACTTTGAAACAAAGAAAAAGATCATGAATGGTTGTTGATGATGCACAGGATCGTCAGTAACAGTGAGCGGATGGAATCCTTCGTGGTGCGAGAGAATATGCTCAACGATGATCACCGGTGTGGTGCCTGCCACAACGTCTCCGATGCCAAAGTCAGAATGATCAAAATAATAGTCAATCAAGATGTATGTCTGTGTGTGTATATTTCGTACCTTTTTACTGACTGTGTAGGAGCTTTATACTTGCAACCTTGGGGGCTAGCCGTTGGGGTGATAAATGCTTTCTCAAGTAACGCCCCTGGTCCAATAATGAGACTTTCAAGAGGTTCCCAACGGTCTGCTGGGCTGATTTCGTAACCGCTCAAGTCATTGATTGACTGCATTGAGTGACTCTCTGTCTTCGTCAGTGATGATGGTTTTCCTCGTTGTTCCTGATGACTTCGTCAAGGATGTTTCCTCCGTCACTAAATGTTATCTTCGTCTAGGGATGCAGCATCGTCATTCCCATCAATTGCCCCCCAGGTTCTGGGGTCGTCAATGACGTGTCATGACAATCACAGAAGATGAAAAGCTTCTCTTGTGACTCTTGGGGTTCTGTTCCGCATTTAATGCTTAGTGGCGGTGCTACAGGCAATCATGGCCACGTGGCGCGTGACGATCCGTGGAGTTAATGGTGTGACCCTTGGGTTTCCCGCTGGTTTTCTAATCGCTTTTTGGTCTAAGTTTAAAACTTCTCTTTTTTAATTTTTTCTTTCACCTCTCAAAGAGCGAAGACGGAAAGTTTTTCAGTGATACTCCGAGCATTCTTTTGAGACTGTCTTTCTTCTCCGGCTCGCCTTGCGCCGTGCTTTTGCCGTTCCGCCATTGGAGGTGTGTGTCTCTTTCTTTTCACTTCCTTCCTCTTTTTGTTTTTGCATAATCTCTGATTCTATGTTTCCTTTTATTCTTCTTTTGTTGTTGGTTTCTGCTTTTCTTCTTTTTGGGGTTTTAGTTTGAGTTGTATTTTTCTGCCCCTTAGATTTCTGCATTTCCATGGTTGATAGTTTGGAGGTTAGGATAGCTTGTCTGTCGGTCTCCTTCCTTTTCGCGCGTCTGGGGGGGTCTTTGGGCACTTATCCGTTTCTGGAAAATTTTGTGTTTGAGGGTAATTGTCTGAGCGTGGTTTTGGGCGACTTGTTGCCCTTGCTTCGTCAATCGCTGAATTGGTTCGAGGGTTTAGCTAGGAGAGGGTCAATGTCTGAGGTTAGATCTAGCGATCTCGAGACTGGGTTGTCTTCTAGTGACGACCTGGTTGAAGGAGATACAGCCGTCTCTGGCCAACGGGTGGTTAGGGCTTTTCATGCCCTCGAGGAGATTTGTGGCCTGGACACTGAGACGGTAAATAGATTCAAGGATCGGTTTCAGTTCCCATCTAGGGTTTGTATTCGTCTACCCAGGAAAGAAGATAGGGCCTGCCACTTTTCCCCAAGTGAAGTATGTTTTTATGAGTCATCTTTCACCTGCGGGCTTAGATTCCCCGTCCATCCGTTCCTGATGGAACTTCTAGATCATTTCGGTATTGCCCCCGGGCAGCTCATGCCTAATTCGTGGAGGATCGTGATCAACTGTATACAAATATGGTTGGCCTCCAACGGGGATATGATCCGGCTGGCTGAGCTCACCTACTTGTACCGCTTGAAAGAATCCAAAGAGTGGGGGTATTATGAGTTAGTCCCCTGGGAGAGAAAGACTAGGATTGTCAAGGGCTTGCCCTCGTCCTTAGGTATTGGAAGTCGCGCTTTTTCTTTGTGTCTGGGGACGACTTCGAGACTCAATCCAGCAGTGATTGGGGTGATATCTCGAGGTTGCTCCGTCGGTGGGGAACCCCGACCTTAGGTGCGTCAGTATTTCTCCCCGTAGTTTCAATTTTGCCAATTTTGAGGCTCTGGTCTTGCTAACTTTTTTGTTTCTTTGTTTGGTGTAGCTAAGAGACGACCTGGATTGAAGAGCAGGTACAAGGAACGCATAGAGACTGCGATCGGGTACGCTGAGACGATTGAAAGCTGGGACGAGCTGGTCGACCCCCGGTCTCTTGCATTTTACAATCTCGGTCCTGACCCTTCTCCTTTTGTTCTTCGTTAGCTTGGTATTGAAGGCAAAAAGAGTAAGTTCTGACTTCGTCAATGTTTGATTCTCCTTGCGTACTTAGGTATCTTTGAGAAATGTTTTCTTCTTGCAGAGATGACGACCAAGTTCAACAAGGACATGTACGCGAAGATGAGGTCGAAGAAGGACGAGCCCCTGTCCAATCTAGGGAAGAAGATCGTGCGTGTGACCGGGCAGGGCTCTACTCCTACTCCCCTTAGTACCATTCCTCCCATAGCCCTCGAGACGACGAGAACTTCCTCTCCAACTGCGTCAATAGAGGAGATCGTCACTCCAGGCTCAAAAAGGCAGCATGTGGCTGGTAAAGGGAAGGAGAAGAAGAAGGCTGATGTTCCCTCGTCAACAATATGGGATGATGAGAGGTTGGCTTTGGACAGGGCTCATGAGGTTGTCACTCCAGCGGACCTAAGGGCTCTCTCAGACATGTCTTTGAACGACGTTGCCTCCCGCCATGTTCATAAGCTCGTCCAGGTACGGAGTTCGTCATTTTTTTTTTTTTTTGTTTATTTTACTGACGACTTACAACCTCTTTTCAGGTGTTGGGAGAGAGCCTTCACATTAGTGCTGAGTATATCACTCAAGAGGCCAAGGTGGCGTCTCTGACGACCCGAATGGAGGCCCTGGAGAAAGAAAACTTCGACCTGAAGAAGAACCTGATTACCTCCATGGACGAGGCGACCTCTTTGAAGCAGAAGGTCAAAGTGTTAGATGACGACCTCAGGGTTGAACGCCAGTTGACCCAAGAAAAGGATGAACAGCTTCTTTCAGCCAAGGAGAAGCTTGCAACTGTTGCCGCCAGGTCGGTGGAGGCTTTCCAGACCACTGACGAATACAATACTGTACTCTTCAGTTGGTATTTCAAAGGCTTTGAGCTGCTCAGGAGGTACCTCGTCAAGCACCCTTCTGGGGTCAACATGGAGAGTTTGGATTTGGAGGAGGTAGATAAGGAGATGGCTTTGGACGAGGCTGCTCAGTCCTCTGCCCCAGATGGTGATGCTCCAGGTCCTGCCACCGATGCCCCTGCCGCCGTGGACGCTTCTGCTGATGCCTGACCCTGTTACTTAGAGAAAAAATTTTTGTTGTATTTGGTGGATGCCCTTCTTGTTTTGGGGCCCCTTTTTTTTTATTTTTATTTTTTGTAAGTCTAATTTCAGAACAATTAATTTTATTTTGAAAACAATGATAGTGGCCCAGTGGTTATGGACTGGAATGAAGTTTACTTACTTTTCTTCTAGATGCTTTGGCTGATTTACATCTGTTTATAATTTTGTGCTTTGTTGCATCCTGTTTTGATTTGACGCATTGCACTCTTTTCTCCGTCCACTGACCCCTGCCACTTGTGACTTTAAGGGGGTGCCGTCTGGTGACTTAGGTCCGTCCAGACGGGCTTTTGTTACTTAGTCTTTTAGCCATTCTGTTATGGTCGTTAGTAACTTACATCCGTCAAGGCGGAATCTTGTTACTTAGTCTTTTAACCATACTTATATGGTCGTCAGTAACTTACATCCGTTAAGGCGGAATCTTGTTACTTAGTCTTTTAACCATACTTATATGGTCGTCAGTAACTTACATCCGTCAAGGCGGAATCTTGTTACTTAGTCTTTTAACCATACTTATATGGTCGTCAGTAACTTACATCCGTCAAGGCGGAATCTTGTTACTTAGTCTTTCAACCATACTTATATGGTCGTCAGTAACTTACATCCGTCAAGGCGAAATCTTGTTACTTAGTCTTTTAGCCATTCTGTTATGGTCGTTAGTAACTTACATCCGTCAAGGCGGAATCTTGTTACTTCAATTTTTTATTGGCCTTATGGTTGACCAATGCTGCCTGCGCAAAAACATCAGAAGAAAAATACTTTTATTAACTTTAATACCGAATGCATTCGTGTATTACATTTACTCATGGTATTTCTTTAAGTGTTCAATGTTCCATGGACGAGGGAGCTTTTGTCCGTCCATAGTTTCCAGGTGGTAACTTCCTTGCCTCGAATAGTGGATGATGCGATAAGGCCCTTCCCATGTAGGGCCCAGCTTCCCTTGAGTGGGGTCTTTAGTCGCTATAGTGACTTTGCGAAGGACGAGGTCCCCTATGTCCAGACGCCTGAGTTTAACCCTCTTGTTATAGTACTCGGCCATCTTTTTTTGATACTTCGTCATTCTACCGGACGCATTATCTCTTACTTCATCTAGGCAATCCAAGTTCAACCGCAGTCCCTCGTCATTGGGTCCATCTCTGAAAGTTTCTCGTCTGATGCTTGTTACTCCAACTTCTACTGGGATTACTGCCTCGGTGCCATAGGTAAGCCTGAAGGGTGTCTCTCCTGTTGGGGTTCTGGCTGTAGTCCTGTATGCCCACAGGACACTAGGTAGTTCTTCTGGCCAGGCACCTTTTGCTTCGTCCAGCTTGGTTTTGATTATCTTGAGCAGCGTCCTGTTCGTTACTTCCGTCTGTCCGTTTGCCTGAGGATGTCCAGGGGATGAGAACTGATTCTTGATCCCGAGGTCCGAGCAGAAGTCTCTGAAGCCTTGGCTGTTGAACTGCCTCCCATTATCAGATATGATCGTCAAGGGAATCCCGAACCTACAGATTATGTTTTTCCACACGAAGCTCCGGATCCGAGCCTCAGTGATGGTTGCTAGGGCCTCTACTTCAACCCATTTTGTGAAATAATCAATAGCAACCAGAAGGAATTTCACCTGACCTTTACCTTGGGGCAGAGGACCGACGATATCGATTCCCCATTGTGCGAACGGCCATGGGGAGGCTATGGTCGTCATTTTCTCCGCTGGGAGCCGTTGCACGTTCCCGTACCGCTGGCATCTGTCGCACCTTCTGACGATATCAGCAGCATCCCCCTGCATGGTTGGCCAAAAATACCCCGCTCTTATCACCTTGTGGACTAGGGATCTGGAGCCGGCATGGTTGCCACAGATTCCTCCATGTACTTCTTCTAGGATGTATTTGGCCTCGTCCTCGTCAACGCACTTTAGATAAGGCATAGAGAAGCCTCTCTTGTACAAGACGTCATTCAGGATCGTAAACCTGGCTGCTCTCTTTTTCACCTTTCTGGCTTCGTCAGTATTCTGAGGTAGGTGCCCATCCTGGAGGAAGGACATTATGGGCGTCATCCAGGTGCCTGTGCTCTGGATGGAGAACGCCGCCACCTCTTCAATACTCAGGTGTTTCTGGATCTCTATTGTCATGTCTGTGCTTGCCTTTCCTTCTTCTGACGACGCTAATTTTGATACTTCGTCGGCCCCAACATTTTGGCTTCTTGGTATCTGGACGAACTCCACTGTGTCGAACTTTTGGGTTAGTTGCCTTGTCAGTTTAAGGTATTTCTGCATCCTTTCTTCCTTTGCCTCGTACTCTCCACTGATCTGTCCGATTATCAGCTTTGAATCGCTCTGGATTAGCAAATTTTTGGCCCCAAGAGCTTTCCCAAGCCTCAAGCCCGTCAATATTCCTTCATACTCGGCTTCGTTATTGGTGGCTGGGAACTTCAGTTGAACCCCATACTTTATCACTTCTCCGTCGGGGGTGGTTATGACGACCCCTACTCCCCCTCTCTTTTGGGCTGACGAACCATCTGTCTGTATTGTCCATTTATCGACTTTGTCTGTAATTCCATCTTCGTCTGGCAGAGTGAATTCAGCGATGAAGTCAGCCAGAGCTTGTGCCTTGATAGCTGCTCTTGGATGGTACTCGATGTCAAATTGGCTGAGTTCGACTGCCCATTGGACCATTCTCCCTGCGGCTTCTGGTTTGTTCATTGATTTCTTAATTGGTTGATCCGTCATCACAAGGATAGGATTTGACTGGAAATACGGCCTGAGCTTGCGCGAGGCTACTATAAGTGCAAACACAATCTTTTCGATCCTTGGGTACCTGAACTCAGCTCCTTGAAAGGCTTGGCTGACGTAGTACACCGGGAGTTGCTTCTTACATTCTTCTCTAATCAAGGCTGCGCTTACTGCCGAGGCTGATACTGCCAGGTATAAGTATAAGTTCTCCCCTCCTTTGGACGGGCTCAGGAGAGGTGGACTGCTCAGGTATTGCTTCAGCTCCTGGAACGCTGCTTCGCATTCGTCGGTCCAAGCAAAAGCCTGCTTGAGGGTTTTGAAGAAGGGCAGGCATTTGTCTGTGGCCCTAGAGACGAACCTGTTCAGGGCTGCTATCCTTCCTGTAAGTTTTTGTACGTCCTTGACGGTCTTGGGTGAAGCCATGTCGATGATAGCTCGTACCTTCTCTGGATTTTCTTCTATTCCTCTCTGGGATACCATGAATCCCAAGAACTTACCTGAGGCTACCCCAAAAACACACTTGCTTGGATTCAACTTCATCTGGTGTTTTCTCAGGGTTGCAAAAGTCTCCTCCAGGTCGTCCAGGTGAGCGAGCTCCTCCTTGCTCTTGACGAGCATATCGTCCACGTATACTTCCATGTTCCTGCCAATCTGTTGGCTGAACATTTTGTTCACCAATCTTTGGTACGTAGCTCCAGCATTTTTCAACCCAAAAGGCATCACCTTGTAACAGTAGAGTCATTGGCTTGTGATGAAGGCAGTCTTCTCCTGGTCTTCTTCAGCCATCTTTATCTGGTTGTACCCCGAGAAGGCGTCCATGAACATCAGTAACTTGTGTCCGGCGGTGGAGTCCACAAGCTGGTCTATTCTTGGTAGAGGGAAGCTGTCCTTTGGGCATGCTTTGTTCAGGTCGGTGAAGTCTACACACATTCTCCACTTTCCGTTTGCTTTCTTTACCAGGACGACGTTGGCGAGCCATTCTGGATAATATACTTCCCGGATGAATCCAGGCTTCAAGAGTTTGGTTACTTCCTCTGCAACTGCCTGATCTCGTTCAGGAGCGAAGGTTCTTCGTCGTTGCTGAACGGGCTTCCTGCTAGGATCCACATTCAGCCTATGCTGGATGACTTCTGGAGATATGCCTGGCATGTCCTCGTGACTCCATGCAAAGACATCTAGATTCCCCTTAAGGAATTTTATGAGTTTCGTCCTCATCTCGGGGCTTAGCGTAGTTCCAATTCTGGTCGTCTTGTCTGCATTTCCTTCTACCAACTCTACTACTTCCAGGGTCTCCATCCCGTCCTCCTCTTTTTCTTCAATCGTCCACGTGTGGTTTTCCTTTTTTGCCAGTACGGCTTGATAGCATTCCCTTGCTAGGACTTGGTCACCCTTCACTTCACCCACGCTGCTGTCTGTTGGGAATTTCACCTTCAGACAGTAGGTTGACGTCGCCGCCTTCCACTTGTTTAGGGTGGGTCTCCCAATGATGACATTGTAGGACGAAGGGCAATCCACCACCAGGAAGTCTACTTGTTTGGTCAACTACAATGGGTAGGTCCCTGCCGTCACCATCAGAGTCACTATTCCCCTGGGGTAGACCCTGTCTCCACTGAAGCTGACGAGTGGAGAGTCAAAAGGACGGAGCCTTTTTGGATCTAATCTTAGCTGCTGGAAGGCTGGGAGGTAGATGATATCCGCTGAGCTCCCGTTGTCAATAAGGATCCTTCTGGTATTGAACCCTTCTATATTCAGTACTATGACCAGGGGATCGTTGTGAGGCTGCTTTACTCCCCTGGCATCTTCTTCATTGAAGGACATGTCTTGGTATGTTCGTCGGTACTTGGACGGAGGCATGGTGTGGACGCTGTTCACCTGTCTGTGGCATGCTTTTTTGAGTGATCTAAATGATCCCCCTGAGGATGGTCCTCCCGCGATCGTGTTTATCTCCCTGATCACTTTGCGTGGAGGTTGGGACGGATGGTCGTCATCCCGAGTAAAGGATTCATGTTGGGTCCTGTTGTCGTCTCTGAACTTGCCATATTCTCCTTTCTTTACATACTTCTGTAACTTTCCTTTCCGTATTAATTCCTCTATTTGTTCCTTCAGGTCTCTGCATTCTTCTGTGTTGTGACCGTGGTCTCTATGGAACCGGCAATATTTGTTCTTGTCACGTACGTTGGGGGACGAGTGTAATGGCCTGGGCCATTTGAGATAATGCTCGTCCTTGATCTGCGTGAAAATCTTATCAACAGGCATAACCAAAGGAGTAAATTTTACCTGACGAGGATTTTTGTCGTCTCTCCTTCTATTCCCGTCGTTGTTCCGACGTTCTGGTCTGTCTCTCTTTTGCCCTCTGCGGTCGTCTTCTCCTTTGAACTTGTCCCCTAGTCTCTCAGCATCTTTTATGGCAGCTAAAGCGTCTTCCGCGTTCATATACTTTTGTGCCTTCAGGAGCATCTCAGCCATTGTCTTCGGGGGGGTTTTTTGCAAGAGAAGCCACAAGGTCTCTGGATCTCAGCCCCGCTTTGAAGGTCGTCGGCTGCACCTTGTCATCAGCTTCGTCCACTTCCAGAGTTTCCCGTGTGAATCGCTTGACATATGACATCAGAGTCTCCTTCTCTCCCTGTCTTATGGTGAGTAAATAATCTACTAGTCTCCTTGGGCGTTGTCCCCCTATGAAGTGGCGCAAAAAAGCACTACTCAGCTGATCGAAGTTGTCTATGGACGAGTTGGGTAACTTGGTAAACCACTCTCTTGCAGCTCCTTTGAGAGTCGTTGGGAAGGAACGACACAATATCTCGTCAGGTGGCTGCTGGAGACCCAAAGTCGTCTTAAAGGTATTAAGATGATCCTGAGGGTCCTTGAGTCCGTCGAATGGCTCTAATTGAGGCAGGCGAAACTTGGACGGCACGGGGCAATCAAGTACTGCTGCAGTGAAGGGCGAATCTGTAGCCTTTACCATTTTGTCTACACTCCGGTCCGTCTTTTCCTTGATAGCGCTCCTTAGTTCGTCCATCTCTTTCCTCATTTCCCGAAGAAGATCTGAGTTCTGTTCGCCCGGAGTAGTTGGTCTCCGGGGGATTTCCCTCTGCTGGCTATCCCCCTCTCCCTCCGTGTTACCCTTGGACCGGTTTTCTTCCTGTTGAGCTTGTTGAACCTGCTGGAGCCGCAGCTTCATTTCCTGGTTCTATCTGGTGAGTTCCTCAATGGTGGCTGCAAGGGCTTGAACTTGCTGGGCCAAGGTTGCTGAGTCTGGGTTGGATTCCATCTGGATATGGAGAATTGATGGAAGCTACGTTTTCGAATGTGAATCCGAAAAGATCGTCCCCACAGATGGCGCCAAACTGATGATGCACAGGATCGTCAGTAACAGTGAGCGGATAGAATCTTTCGTGGTGCGAGAGAATATGCTCAACGATGATCACCGGTGTGGTGCCTGCCACAACGTCTCCGATGCCAAAGTCAGAATGATCAAAATAATAGTCAATCAAGATGTATGTCTGTGTGTGTATATTTCGTACCTTTTTACTGACTGTGTGGGAGCTTTATACTTGCAACCTTGGGGGCTAGCCGTTGGGGTGATAAATGCTTTCTCAAGTAACGCCCCTGGTCCAATAATGAGACTTTTAAGAGGTTCCCAACGGTCTGCTGGGCTGATTTCGGAACCGCTCAAGTCATTGATTGACTGCATTGAGTGACTCTCTGTCTTCGTCAGTGATGATGGTTTTCCTCGTTGTTCCTGATGACTTCGTCAAGGATGTTTCCTCCGTCACTAAATGTTATCTTCGTCTAGGGATGCAGCATCGTCATTCCCATCAATTGCCCCCCAGGTTCTGGGGTCGTCAATGACGTGTCATGACAATCACAGAAAAACAAATCTAATTTTTATAATAAACAAATCCAATTTTTTATTATTATCACAAAACATATTTGATATTTTTCAAATCAAAAGACTCTGTTTTATGTAATAAACACAAATCTAAATTTTCTCTCCAAAAACCACATTTTTACACATATAAAAACATATCTGATTATGTTTTATATAAATCAAAATCACTTTTATTCACAAAAATAGATCTGGATTTTTTTTATAAAAAAAACCAAGAAGAGGATTCATTCATAAATAAATTTGTGCGATTTAGTTTTTGTCACATGTTCAACATATCATTCATAGCATGCATAAAAAGAGTACATTGGTCACAAGAGTCTAGAAAACCATACTCTGTCTAGGCTAAATGGGTGCCTAACACCTTCCCATTCTGTAACCTAGCCTCCGAATTTAGGTCTTTGGATAAGTAGATCTAGCGTTGTCTTTATTTTATTTTTGTGTAGAATGTAACTAGGACAAAAAGGCTTGAAATTATTTGGTAGTTTGTAACTAGGACCCAAAGCCATGTAATTTTTCAATTTTCAAATATATAATTTTTTTTTTCAATCAATGAAGAGAAAAATTCAGTCATGTATTTATTTTTTCTTTTTCTTTTTTTAATAAAAAATAAGTGGCGACTCCATACCACTTACCTAAAAAGAGAGGTGCCCTAAAAAGGTACCTAAGAATCTCTTTTTTGAGGGGCACTTTCGAGGTCTCTCACACCATCATTCACTCATAACACCTTTCTCATTCCTTTCTCTGCACTGTGTCTCCTTTCCCAAAACCTCTCCACCGATCTTCTTCAATCAAGTAACCCATCATGACGCCGGTGAAAGATGAGGGTTCTTCTCGCTGTTAGGGAAAGGAGGTTGCCATTGATGATCCTCTTGCAAAGAACATGGGCGAAGAGGCTCCCCTCTCTGAATTGGATGGTTCTGAGGAGGAGGAAGGGGGTCGTGACCTAAATAGCAAGTGCCCTCCCTTCATCGATCCGTGGTATGATGCCCACACTCACTTTCCCATGGTACTCGGTGAGTATTTGCCTCCGCTAGTGGGCCATGTGTGGCTCTCCATTTGCTGTCGCGACACGGAGGTGTCTTAGGCCCTTTTGGGCTCTTCCATTCCCAATCTTGATATATGCCATGGGACATCACTTCCCGTGCCCATCCTCTTCGAATTTGGGTCTGGTATCTCTTTGGGTTGGAAGAAGTAGGTAGATGAAGAGTTGTCTGATACGGGTTTCATGGTGGCATTATGGCAGGCTGGCGTGTTGAAGGCCATCATTTCATCCCGTTGCTTATCCAACTATAGGGACTTGTTCAATCTTCGTCATTTGTTTCACTGATGGTGCAATGCCGCCCATACCTTCTTTTCTTGCGGCAAGATCACCGTGACCTTGGAGGATGTGGTGAACCAACTCTTGTTGCCCATTCTTGATGATGTGGACCCGAGCAATATTGAACTTTCCACTGAGAAGGAGGCCATGGAGGCCGAGTTGAGGAAAGGGATGAGTGGCAATGCGAAGTTGCCTCATTGGGTTGGGGCTTTCTCCAAGGCTTTTAATGTAGTCTTTCATGTGGCCTTCGTCGCATTTTGGCTCTGCAAGTTCATCTTTGGCTTTCACCCTCATTTTGTTGTAAAACCCCTTTATTTTCGATTAGCCATAAAGATTTCTGTTGGGATGAGTTTGCCATTAGCCCCTTTGTTTCTAGATCATTTATATGTGTAGTTGGATATTTTGCAGAGTGATAAGAGGCAGGTAGGCTTCGGCCACATAATTACTACTTTTGCCCACAATACCATTTTGCAGCATTTGTTGTGAGAGTGTTTTGCAAGGCACCTGGCTAAATGCAAGTCTATCCATTTTGCCAAAGAGAAGTACCATTCTTGTCTGAAGGTTGTTACTGATTTCTATGGTCGTTTTGTATCTGATTTTCTGTTAGCTTACCACTGGGTTGGGCTGAAGCCGTTTGGGCATCCTGTCGTTAAGTTTTTTGATAAAGGAGTTGGCTTTTGTTAGAGGGCATACAAGAACTTGGGCACTGGCTTTACATGTGCTGATTCGATTATGGGTCCTTTTACTGACACTATTGGGACCACCACCCTGTTGACTGCCTTTGATGAGAGGAGGATTATGTATTTGGCAGCCACTAATGCTGGGTGGCTACCTTCCCTTACTAATGAGGGTATCCGCTTTGTACACTATTTTGATATTAGAGTGAGGAGGTAGTTTGGGTTGGTCCACTACTTTCGTCTGGCCATTCCTGCGGCCTAGTGCTTTTGAGTTTTGAAGCAGGAATTTCATAGTAGTCACCATTTCGGGTTCACAAAGATAAGGTCTTTGTACAGCTGCGATGCATGGGTATTGGCAAGCTGTGATGACTTCATTTAGGTAGGAGTTGTTGGGTAGCCATGGGTTTTCTCTCATTCCTCCTAATAGTCTTCATGTTGTCATTTCTGCCAACCCACGATTGTTGCTTCCCACCAAGTTCGTGGTGGCATATGTTAGGAACAGAGTAGGTCTACCATATTTGAGTGGCAAGTGAAGGAGAAGGGGTGGTATCTATATGTTGGTGAGTATCCTACGGGTTGTGAGAAGAAAGTTGTTAGGACATATCTGTTTCACTTATTAGAAACATATGTCACTACTTTTTGTAATTAGCTTATCCTTTGACAAAACGCACTTTACTTGTATTTGGGTAGATTTAAGATGTGCTTAAATACTTCAAGAAGCCATATTTCATGATCAAGTGTTGAAGCCTTCAAGTCTGTCCAAGAAAAGAAGCTAATAGTGCAGATTCATTAAAGCTCGACAGCTGCATCTATTGAGCTTAAGAAAGCTGTTCAAAGCCTAGTGTGCTCGACATCTTCTCGATAGCTGCTCGACAACTGCTCGACACCTCTCGATAGCTAGGCTATTTATCGAGCTCTTCAATTGATCGTTATCACAATCTCGACACCTCTCGATAGCTAGTGGATCAATCAAGAAAGCTCTTGTCACCTTGACAGCTCTTCGATAGCTGTATCTGTCGAAGTTTAAAGCTCGACACCTCCTCGACACCTCCCGATCGATTGAGGTTATGGGAATTCAGATTTCCAAATCTGATTTTTGGGCCAGCTTATGTATTTGTTTAGGGTTTCTTTTCCCACAACCCTAGACTTATATAAGGCTTATTTTAGAGGTCGTCACATAAGAGAATACAAGGAGAACACAAGCAAAAAGTGACTGAAGCATTATTCTCTCTGAAATAAGCTACTGCATCTTTTGCGCCTTAGGGTTTTGTAACTAAGTGCTTCTTGATCTTCATTGTTGATAAAGTGAAAAACTTTGCAGCCAACAATTTTCTTCTAGTTGGTGATTGAAGTCACGTACTGGGATCCACGCAATTGGTTAGTCACGTACTAGGATTCATGCATCAAAGGGTGGCGTTCATATATTGAAGAGTTCAGAGGTTATGAAGCAGTAGAAGGTTTCTGCTGTGAGTTCATCTATGGGGATTGTAAAGTCTAGGGACAAAGGTTTTGTACTAGATCTGAAACTTCTCTTTACTATAGTAGATTGCTTTTCAGGAAGGTTTCCCTTCAAGTTTTTTACTGTGAAACTAGTTTGTTTCATTGGATCATCATATCTTGTCTTATTTATTTTTCCACTGCATGATTTTGACATGATACTGATGATTGTTTGTTTTAACAAGTTTTATTCATAATAAATCTAATTAACAACTTAAGTTTAAAACTTGTAAATTCTATCAACTGGGGTCTATATTTCCCAACAAAGGTGAATGAGGTGAACCTTTCTGCTCCTACGAAGAAGGGTTTAGTGTCTCGGTCTACTAAGCCCAAGTTTTCCAAGAGAGGGGATGATTCTTCTGAGACTTGTTCTGACATCATTCCTTATAAGGGTGGCCTTCCTCCCATTGGTAACATAGTTCTCGAGGGTTCTTCTCCTCCCTCTGATTGTACCCCTTCCAATAGGCATTCTACGGCAAATAAGCCCAAGCCTTCTGCTCCAAAGCCATTCATTGATGCTCCTCCTTCTAGGACCTGCAACAGCAAGAGGAAAACATCTCCACCAGCTCTATCTGCAATTGCTGAGGGGAAAGTGTGTTATCTCTAAACTTTGCTTTTTCTTTATTTTACTTAATCATGGGGATTTCCTGACTAGGCATACTCACTCGTCTCTCTACTCCTTTGTTGTTTTGTTTTGTTTTTTTTTTTTTTTTTTTTTTTTTTTTTTTTTTTTTTTTTTTTTTTTTTTTTGCAGTCTAAGTATAAGGAGGACACTTCTACCTCCCGCCCCATATTACTTGATGAACTCGAGTTGAAGGTACATTCATTTCCTTCACATGCATTTGTATTGTCATGTGTTGCCATATGTTTCCTCTCTTTTCTTTTTCTTTTTTTTTTCTTTTTTTTTTTTTTTCTTTTAGGCCGATTCTGAGCCCCTTTCTGTTTATCACTGCATGAGTGAGGAGGTTTCTACTACCATGGGCATGCCCATAGAGGGTTTCTTTGATGGGGTGGATGTAGTGGCTAAGGCCATGGCCTCTGCTTCTGCTGCTGCATAAGGAGCTCTTGCCCAAGGCTTCAATTCCTCCACCCAAGCTTGTCCTTGTTGAGGAGAATACCCAGACTAAGAGGATTGGTGAGTTTGTTCCTATTTTTGCCGAGATTCCTACTCTCCAGAAAAAAGCCACTCCAGCAAGTGCATCTCAAACTGGGAGCACTTCTCCTGCTACTCCTCCTGTTATCTCCGCTAGTGATCCCTTCATTACCTTCTCCTAGGTTGTGAAGGATGGCTCCTCCTTGGTGGTCACTACTTCATCCATTCCTAATTCTACCACCCGAGGGCCTGATGCAAATCTGTCTTATGATAAGGGACCCGAGGACATCCTTAAGGATTTTGAGGACGAGTCATCATAAGGACAAGGGTTTCTTATTCTGATGAGGATAATGGCGGTGGTGAGCATGAAACCGAGGCTATAGGTATGTGTCTCTTATCTTTAACAACTCTTATTTTTCTTTTCTTCCTATAATTTCCTGGTACAATTCTCTTACTATTCCATACATCAATATTCTTAGCCACAAAAATTCCTAAGGAGCCCAAGACTGTAGCAGACATCGCGATACCTACAGCCTTTACTTTTGCCACACCTGTAGCCCCCACTCTTATGGGTCCTTCTGGTAATTTTTCTTTCCCTTGCATCTTCTTTAATCTTTACTATTAAATTTGTCTCTTCACTTTGTCTATCTCTTGTGAACTCATGCTTTTCCCCATATTTCTTCCTACGTCCGACTCCCGTTGAGATGGCTCCATCCTCTCGGTTTGAGGTTGGTAGTAGTTCTACCACAGTTCATGATCCAGAAAGTGAAGCTGCTACCTTCTTCATCCGATTTGACCAGCCTAAGACCAATTATCTTGATCCTGTGGACTTCTAGGGTGTTGAAGCCCCTTATGTTGACTTTCATGGCTTTCAAGTCCCTCGGGAATGCATCTCCCATTTGGAGGCAGTCTACACCAGCCTTGGGGACTTCATGTAGGGGTTTCTTTTTGGTTGATCTGCGAGGGAGCACTTCCTCAAGCTACTAGGGAACGTGATGAACAACATTGAGCATAATTTTGTCGACACAGTGTCTGTTGAGAGGATTTTACAATGGAGGGCCACAGTTCAGGAGTTGATCAGGGTTGGATTCACTGTGGATTTTCTATTGGACCATTTGCGAGAGATTGCTCAAAAATTCTTTACGAAGAAGGTTTAGCTTGCTATGGACACCATAAATGCTTGTATTGAGACTTTGTAGAAGGAGGTGGTAGACCTAGAAGCACATCGTGAGTGTCTTCTTTCTGGTGTTGCTAGCCTTAGTCGCTTTGGAGATCAGACTCTTATTTCAAACCTTTTATCAAACTATTAAATTATGTAGTTTTTTGTTTGTTTCCTTCCCTTATGTTTATTTTCCTTCCCTTTTCATCCTACCCAGTACACTTCCTTATTTCTCTGGCACTTATTTAATAAGTCTAACATGACTTATATATTTTGGGCTTATAATATATTATTCTACATCTGCTATAGCTATTACTTTGATTATGATACAATGTGTTTTACTAATACTTCATAGTCTTCATTACTTTTTACAAATGTGAACATACTATAATACTTTCTTGTGACATTATCCCTTGCAAGGATGGTCACTTGGAGGAAAGAAAACTAAACAAGAGAAAGGAATAACTACATAATGTTTCCTAAGCATAATAACACTTTAACCATTTGCCATTAATGGGGTCCATTAAATCTTTTCCATTCATCTAAGCCAAAAGGTAATACCCACTTGCATGTGCTTCCCTTACTAGGAAGGGTCCTTCCCATTTCAGTGAAAATTTAGATGGTCCTACCATACCTCGCCTAACGTGGTCTATAGTCTTCAATACAAGCTATCCCTCTGCAAACACCCTTTCTTTAGTGGGCCTTTTTGCGTCTTGGACTAGATCCCTCTTGCCGTACTGCGGCCCTATGATTCTGGGGTAGGAAAGTCAGGACTAGCCTAATTGAAACACACCTTAGGCCAACTTGTGCGAAAGTTAAAGCCCTAGAAGGAATATTTGGTGTGTCACGTGCCCACGGTAGGAAATACTGTTACAAAAAACATTATAGTAGTAAAAACATAATACAACAAGATAACTAAAATACTTCAACTAAAATATTTTCTGCTGACAGCAATAATGCTTAAAAAGTTCCATAGAGGAGAAATATGATAATGTGATTATTGTAGGAATAGATTAATGACAAGAAAATTGTGTTAGTCCTTAATCAACCATGACAAAAGAAAAGAAGATTAGTCTACTGGAGGAACAAACTTGGCTCCTTGGTAGATTCAAGTCCAAGAAGGGAATCAATCTCTAATATGGGTAACCTTAGAGGAGAATTCTGCCATAGAAGTTACTCACTTTGGAAAATGGGCCTAAGTGGCTTGACCTCAGATTCTTGACTTGCTAGAGAGAGGGCTATTGAGAGGGAGAGAAGTGGGTATCCTATTGGTGCATGCTTTTCACTCCTATCACTCCTATTTTTCTCCCTCACTCTTAGTTTTCTTGTTTTCTTTGTTTTTCTTTTCTTACTTGTTTTTCCTTGTTTTCTTTATTATTTTTTTTCTCTGTTTTCTATGTTCTCTCTTGTTTGTTGTTCCTCCTCCCTTTTAATATGCAAGTTTATGGCTTTTTGTGCTGCCTGCCGTGACAGGATTTACCATTTTTTACTCCTTAACTACTTTTGGCCTATTATGGGTGTCCTTCCCAAACTACCCACTAGTTTGCTAGTTGCCTAGCCACCATCACTACACTGTGTTGGTCGTGCCATGCCTCATTCCCAGACAAAAGTAGTTTTTGTTTTGTTTTCTACTTCCCTTAGCACTCCCATCCCAATAAAAGTTGAGTTTCTCTCTTACCAACCCCTATAGCATGTACCTAGTGATTCCATCTCATATTCTCATGTTTGCCTCTTTTGGGTAGTATGTCATCCTAGTAGGATATTTCTCCCAAAAAAGCTTAAGCGGGAACCCCAAAATAGGCTCCCCCTTCTCCTGACCACCAGACCACACCCTCTCTTACCTCAGACCCATGGCTCACTTCTCT
Source organism: Quercus lobata (assembly GCF_001633185.2). Lineage (NCBI taxonomy): Eukaryota > Viridiplantae > Streptophyta > Magnoliopsida > Fagales > Fagaceae > Quercus > Quercus lobata. The sequence goes on from NC_044904.1 coordinate 30,847,543, forward strand.
TGTATTGGCTAGGTACAGGTAGGTGGTGTCTAAGCCTTGTGTGCATGCTCTACTTCCATATAAGTCCATTGCTTTTCTGGCGTTCATGCGTTTGCCATTGCCTACAGATTTGTCTGACTCTGCTACATGTTCTGGTGCTTGTTTAACTCTTTTGGTGTGGATGAGTTTCTGAGTCTTCATTCTTTGTATCTCATTTCTTCTTTAGGTTGAGCATTGCTTTGGGTGTGGGATATCTCTTCTTTAATTCAATCTATGTCTCCTTTCACCTCTTGTCTGTAAGCTGGTTGGTGCTCCTGCCATGCCACTACATTGTTCCTACTATGATTTCATTTACTCTTGTTTACTATACTACTTCTGGACTTGCAGGCTAAAGTGTCTGCCATGCCAATTTCATATGTTATTCCTTCTTTTAGTTTACACTACCTAGTATTCTTGCTGGGCTAGTTCATATAACAATCTTGGGCTTCCCTGGCCCATTTTATTCCTTAGGCATGTTCGGCTCATTTCATTCTTTAAGGCATCACTGGCCCATTTCATTCTTTCCTACTTTTTACATTCCCATGGGCTTTTGCTAAATCTTTTGGGCTTCCTCGGCCCAATTACCATATCATTTACCTTTAGGTTTATTGGCCTTCAAAACAATCTCATTTATTAATTCCTTTCTTTGGACTCCTCTGGCCCTTTTTTTGCTTCCTTTCTATTTCTTATGATTCTCATGGGCTTACTACTTCAGTCTTTGGGACTCCCTTAGGCCCATTTGCTTTCTTTAGGGCCACTTTACTATTTTGTAAGCCTGTGGACCATTATTGTTGGGCTTCTTCTGCCATTGAGCCCTTTTGCCAAAACTGGGAATCAACGGACCTTAAGGTGGAAATGATCAGAGTAGTAGCAATCAAGTAAATTTACACTCAAAGCAGTTGATTCTTGTTAAAGTATGGTGCTTGATAATCCTACTAGTAAGCACTTTTACATTTGGGATCTCTCCCTACTTTTTTCGATGGAATGAAAGCTTTCTTATCTTGGGAACGCAATTTGTTGGGGGGTTTTCCTGGCAACTCTCTGATCCATTTCTTGAGTGATTCAACTGGGACCTTTGCAGACCTTACAACTAAAACATACCCTTTTGCATTCATGTTAGCATCGGTTGATTATGTTTTGACATTGCTTGCTAATTGCATAGTGTCTCATGTTACAAGTGGTGTCAAAAGAGATGTTAGGGTTCTGGTAGTGGAAGAAGGAAGGACACCTGAGGAGCAACCTAAAGAGGTGCATGTTGTTGCCAACCCAGAGTTTTTGAGGATAACATCTTTTGGAGACGCCTTACTACTCATCCCCACCTTGTGTTTTCATTCTGTATTTGAGGGTATTGCTATGGGAGTTTCAAGTAAATGATACATTCATACATATTGTGTATACATATATTTCTTTTTTTGTCTTTTTTCCTTGTCCATCGAATTTCATCTTGCTTTAGGATGTGTTTGTTTGGAGGTGAAATAGGATAAATGGAAAACTTTGGAGAGAAAATGGGAAGGGAAATAAATGATGGAGCCCAAGTTTTTTCTCTCCAAAATGGAGAGAAAATTGAGTAGGGACGAATTTTTCCTTGATTGAGAAAAATACCCAGGTCCATGTGCACATGGGTTGCCTCTATTTCTTTTTTTTTCTTCTCCCCTAACATTGCCTTTTTGCCTTTTTTCCTTTGATTTTCTAGGCCTGGCGCCTTTTTTTCCCCCTATTCTAGATAGTAACGTTGGCCATCTTTTTCTTTTTTCTTTTTTTTTTTCATTTAATTTTCTAGGGTCTAGGCATGATAGTTTTTTATTTTTTATTTAATAACTAGAAATGATTTTTTTTACATGATTTTTATTTTTTTAATAAACTTGGGTGATTGCTCTTTTTTGTGGTTATTTGTCACTTTTTTGTTTTAATTGGGCATTATTCTTTAACAATGGTATATGAATAAATTTATTCAAACTCATTTTTTTCATCTCTCCACTTTTCCACTCCTAACCTAACAAAAATGAGAGAAAATAAAATCTTTTCTATCCTCCCAGTTTTCCATTCTCCCACTATTTTCTGTCCTCCCACTTTTTCACTCCTTCAACCAAATGGACCCTTAGTTTATGGCGTTAAGTTATTCTGATGGGAAAAGTAAAGGGTGGCTGGCGATTTGGTTTGAAGAAATCATCGAATATAATATAGCTCTTCTTCTTTATAAATTTCAATGTCCTTTTCTTTTTGTAATTGGTATAATAACCAATAGAGATTGCTTCTTATATATCTAGACATATCACACTTGAGTCTATAAATAATTTTAGAAGCACACAGCTACCATCTTTGTAAGAGATTGTAAACAAGTACATTTGTACTATGTATTTTAGACAAACATATCTAGATCCATCTTATTTCATGATTTGATATTATTGTATGCTGTGTTTAGCTACTGTAAAACCCATATGGATTCTGAAAGCTCGGATGTGTGTTAAAAACACAAGAGCTGTTTAGACCCCAAATTAAAAGATTACAGCTAGATTGCTTTTACTCTAACTTATTTAAGTGCGGAAACAAGAGTTAATGAAACGCAATCAACTGATACTACTCTAGTGCATAAACATGAACAACAAACAATAAAAGTAAAGTACAAGAGTAAGGGAAGAGAGATGCAAACACAAGATAACACGGCAATATATTATCGAAAAGGAAACCGAAGAACTCGGCAAAAAACCTCTCCGCCACCCTCCAAGCGGTAAATCAATCAACTAAACAAAAAGTTGGGATACACGAATAGCAAGAGACCATCCAAGCCTAATTTACCCAATGTACCTAAGCCCTCCAACCTCCTACTCTAACAAGACTTCCCGAAACCGTGTCTTTCCTAGCTTTCCTAATCCCGAAATACGCCCGATTGCATCCGCCAAGCCTTATCGGCTTCTTTTAGTGAATCCTTAAAGCTTCCCAAGTTCCAAAACACTCTCTACACTCTGAAAAAGTGTGAGTTGTATTTGGATACAAATCTCCTCTCAAGGTATGTCAATGGGAGAGGGAAGGAGAAGATGCTACAATGATTTCTCACTAAGGATGAATAGCTCTCCCTCTCTCTCTCAAAAAGATGGGTGTGTGTGTGTGTGTTATAGAAAACCTATCTACGGTTTTTCTCTCTGAATGGCCTCCCTTTCAATTTGCGGGTAATGAGGGTATATATAGTATGGGTGAAGGGTAAGAAAGTCACACTTAAAAATCCTCCAGGCAGAATGTTTCACGGGTATCTCGCGGGAAGGCCTTACCCGTGAAATACTCGCAAAATTGACAGCCTAACACGATTTTTCAACTTCCAGTCATGTGCTTCTCACATGCCCTTTTCGCAGGAACCCTTCTTGTGAATTTCTCATGAGCTAGTCGTGAAATGCACTAATCTTTATTTCATGCTTGATTCTTCACCAATTTATACCAAACCCAATATAATAAAATCCCACAAAATTAAAGTAAATACAACACTTTTTGTCATGGAATAAGGCCAACATAAAACATAATTGTAAATCACAACTTTATAGATTTAGATCCTCTAAATTTCTTAAGATACTCTACTAATAGATTTCCTTAAATCCTAACCACTCTTTTATAATTTAAGAGCCTAAATTCTATCATATCAGCATTCCACTAATAATAATGTTAATTATTTTTCTTAATTGTTTTGTTTGCAACATTATTTTATCATTTTAAGAGTATTATTAGTGGAATGTTGACATGATAGAATCTAGACCCTTAAATCATAAAAGATTGGTTGGAAATTTAGATGATCTGAATCCAACCCATATACGTGAATTTGCTTCAAAAGGATCAAAGCCCATATCTCCGGTCTGCTAGTTTGAATAAGTAGTGATTTCTTTCGTTTAGCTAACTTAACTACAACCCCTCCCAACTAAATGTCAGCTACTGAGGCTGATGCATGGAAGAATCTATTGACAATATCCTTGCACAAAGTCTTTGCAGCCATTTCAATGGGGATAGCATTGCTCAGGATGCTAGCAAAGAGGCCATTTCTGTCAACTGCGGCTTATTCGTTTGCTTTTGCTATATCTAGCCCTGTTGGAGTTGGGATTGGCATCGCTATTGATGCCACAACTCTAGGACAAACAGCTAATTGGATCTATGCTATCTCAATGGGCCTTGCTTGTGGGGTTTTCGTCTATGTTGCCATCAACCATCTTATGGCAAAAGGCTACACACCCCAATCTGAATGTTATTTTGACACTCCATTCTACAAATTTTTAGCTGTGCTTCTTGGAGTGACCGTTCTGGCCATTGTGATGATTTGGGGTTCATAAAACATCTTCTATATTGGGTTTCCTTAAGTGTGTGATAATAATTTATGTAATTTCTTTGGCTTTATTGACTCGACCAATTACCTGCGTATGCACTAAGTCTAAGTCTAAAAAAGTATCACTTCCTTTTGGTTATTCTCCTCTATTTTATATATGTACTTACATGTGTTCTAATGCATTGTTGATAATAAGCTGATTTTTTGCTACTTCCTCAAATTATCTCCTTATCCTAAAGTAACTTTAAACAGCTTAACAAATTAGCCTTGGCCATGTCGAGCCCAGAATGGATTAACAGATGAGTGGCATAAGAACAACAACTATAATGGAAAGACAACCAAGCAATTAATTCAAATTAATCTTAAGGGTTTGTTTAGAGCAGACGAAAATGTGGAAGAGGAGAGGAAAAGGGTGGTCAGAATTTACATCTCCCATTCATATATAAGGTAAATATCAAACCCAAAAGTATATTTAGAGTTTAGACATAAATTTTGCATTAAAATTCATGCTAAGGTGACGATGATCATAACATGATTGCATTGTACAGTTCTCCTATAGAAGAGAACTTGGGTTCAAATTCCTCAGTCACCCTCCTCTCGTAAGCAAAAAGATAGAAAACTAGGACCAGTAGGAATTAAGCTGGAGAGCAAGCTAGCTAGTACTATATGCGATGGCAAATTGTAGCCAAAAAAACGAAAGAAAAAGTGTTGGCATAGGGCTTGAGCCAGTCAACGGGCCATAGAATGAAGGATATTCTACGTAGATCATAATAGTACTATTTCTATTTGGCAACAATAAGTCAAATTGAAGTTTACAGCTTTCCTTTTGCGTACTGAGTTGATTTTGACTGGATCAAGATGTTGGGTTAGTGATGGTTTTTGAGTCAGATACTAGTATGATACTTTCATCCTCCATAGTCTAGAAGAATAGGATGTGGATACGTTAAATTCTTACCAATAAAAAGGGGGGGGAGAAAAGAAGAAGAAATGCAGCATCCTTTTTTAAAGTAGGAAGAAGACTATGAGCAGGTTTTTATTGAATTTAAAAAAAAAAAAAAATACACCACAGAGAATGAGATATTATAGTTGATGAAGCATAAGGTGAAACACTCAAAGTGAGACAAAATATTTTTATTCATTGAGTAAAGGAACACTCTTGATGATGCATTGCAATTGATAGTTGGTGATGATGCTGAAAAAATCACCAATAACCTATACAGTCCTCGTACGCCCAAAATAGCACCTGCACAGCAAAAAGAGAAGACCTAACAGAGAGCACCGGTGTGGTGCTGGCCAAATACCCTCCAAAGGTCAAGTCAAAACTATTCTCACAACTCTAGAGTGCTAAAGAGGGTAAATTATGCGTACCTTGGTTTGTGAGGGTGCTTGAGTTTTTATAGTAGTAGGGGTTGACCCCTTTTCCTTGGAGTAGAAGTCCCTTTCTTATAGGAGTCTTCTTGAGCGTATTTTGCGGGATCCTTTCCATATAGGAATCCCTCTTAAGTTTCTCGAAACGTGGAGGGCAAGTCATTTCCTTACATACGCAAATGTGGTTGGCAAGCAATCTTTTACTAATGCCGTCAGCTTACACTATGCCTTCAGTCTTAATCCCGTCAGTTTCAGGATCCCTTCAGCTTTATGATCCTGTCAGCTTCATGACCCTGTTAGCCTTAGGGTGTGCCTTGCCGGTGCTTCTCCCCACAAATCTCTTCCATCGACAGTCTTCAAATGAAGGCTGACGGCTTAGTCGTTTCCTGTCACCTATAAATCGCCGGCTTATCTTTTTGTGATTAATCTCTCTTTTATCAGCGTTCATATACTTGGTGGCCCTGTAAAGTACTTCTGACATGGTCTTTGGGTCGTTTTTGTACAGGGAGAACAAAAACTTACCCTTCTTCAGCCCAAAGGGGAATCGAGGCCAACCCGGACAAGATCCAGGCCATTATAGAGATGGCGCCACCGAGAAATGTGAAGAAGGTACAAAGCCTTAATGGAAAAATAGCAATGCTGAATAGGTTCGTGTCGAGGGCGACAGACAAGTGTTTACCCTTCTTCCACACGCTGAAGAGATCATTCAAGTGGACTACCGAATGTCAGAAGGCATTCGAGGAGTTGAAGGCTTATCTTTCCTCCCCGCCACTGCTAAGCCCATCACAGCCAGGAGAAGAGCTTTTTCTCTATCTAGCCATCTCCCCTGCAGTCGTCAACGCTGCCTTAGTCAGAGAAGAAGAAAAAGTACAAAAGCTTGTATAATACGCGAGCCGAGCGCTTCGTGGTGCCGAAGAAAGATACCCACCTATGGAGAAACTTGCCTTTGCGTTAGTTACGGCGGCTCGCAAGCTCAAGCCGTACTTTCAAGCCCATACGGTGAATGTCTTGACCGACAAGATCTTGCGACGGGCGATAAGCAATCCTGAAGCTGTGGGTCGACTGGCGTTATGGGCTATAGAGTTGAGCGAGTTTGATATCCAGTACCGCCCATAGACTGCCATCAAAGGACAGATCGTCGCAGACTTCATAGCAAAATTCACTCATGACGAAGACAAGGGGGCAGAAAAGTCCCCTCATTGGAGCATATATACGGACGGATCTTCCAACAGACAAGCCGGAGGGGCCGGCATCATACTAATATCACCCGAAGGAGATACAGTTGAATGTATGATCCGTCTCGACTTCCCCGCTACCAACAATGAATCAGAGTATGAAGCGTTAGTAGTAGGTCTCAACCTTGCCAAAATAGCAGGAGCCGCAAGGGTAGTCGTTCACTGCGACTCTCAGGTCATTGCTAACCAAGTAAATGGAGACTACGAGTGCAAGGGTAAAAGGATGAAGAGGTACCTTAATCACGTAAGGGCAAGAGTAGATGACCTAGAGGCCAAAATCGTCCAAATCCCTAGAGGAGAAAACGAGCGAGCTGATCGCCTTGCAAAGGCCGCTTCAGCGAAACATATGATCATCCCTGGTAATGTACTCTCTTTTGTTCAGCTTTCTCCACTAATAGATTCAAGCAACGTACAGGAAATAGGCTCTGACAGTAGCTGGGCCGCACCGTTAATTTCATACTTAAAGAACGGGGTCTTACCAGATGGAAAAGAGGCTGCAAGAAAGCTAAAGGTCTAGGCAGCAAGGTTCGTCTTGATAAAAGACGTCCTGTACAAAAGAGGCTTCTCCCGTCCATATCTGAGATGCTTAGGTATAGAAGAGGTAGACTACGTCATGAGGGAGGCACACGAGAGAATTTGCGGAAACCATTCGGGGTCAAGGTCATTGGTGCACAAGCTTATGCGAGCAGGGTACTATTGGCCCACCATGCAGAAGGACGTCGAGGCTTATGTTAAGACCTGTGACAAATGCCAAAGATTCAGCAATATCATTAGACAACCAACCGAAGAGCTGACCCCGATGACGGCCCCATGGCCGTTCACTCGGTGGGGATTAGACATTATGGGACCATTCCCTACAGCAGTATGACAGCTGAAGTTCCTGGTAGTGGGCATTGACTACTTTACAAAGTCGGTGGAAGCTGAAGCTTTGGCCACCATTACGGAGAAGAACGTATGAAGTTTTGTCTGGAGATACATCATATGCAGGTTTGGCATTCCTAGAGTCTTTGTCTCGGATAACGGGAGGCAATTCGATAACGATTCCTTCCGGGATTTTTGCTCGCAGTTAGGAATAAAGAACCACTACTCCTCCCCTGCCCACCCTCAGGCTAATGGCCAGGTCGAAGTCATGAACCAATCCTTGCTCAAGATTATCAAGACTCGACTCGATGGGGCAAAGGGTATATGGCCTGAAGAATTGCCAAGCATACAATGGGCATACAGAACGACGACAAGGACACCCACCATAGAGACACCGTTCCGACTGACGTACGGGAGCGAAGTAGTCATCCTGGCTGAAGTTGGGCTCACGAGCTACAGGGTGCACAACCATGATGAGAACAAGAACGACGAGGCAATGCGACTACAGCTTGACCCAGTGGACGAGATCAGAGCGGTGGCAGAACAAAGGCTCGCTAGGTACTAGGACCGCATGGCTAAACACTACAACTCTCGGGTCCGACACGGAGACTTCCAAGTTGGAGATCTCGTTCTTAGAAAGGTCATGGGCGCCGCTAGAGACCCTACCCAAGGGAAGCTCGGCCCCAATTGGGAAGGACCTTACCAAGTTACGTCATGGCAGAGGAAAGGCACTTACCACTTGGAGACATAAGACGGACAGAAGCTACCACATCTATGGAACATTGAGCACTTACGAAAGTATTACCAATAGAAACGGCAACATGAAGACCAACCTTTTTTATTTACATTTCGGCAAATTTTAGTCTTACTCCTCAGTTTTATCATTTACTTTAGTTTTTGCAACAATACCTTTTTTTCATTTTAAGCCCAAAAGGCAAGATTTGGTTTTAGAACTACTTTTATTTACAAATGCATGGCAATAAGAGGAGTTTATTCAAAAATTGCTGAAGTTTCTATTTTACAAATCTACAGTTTAAAGTTCACAAAAGTGGACGACTAAGACGACTAAGTTCACAAAAGTGAACAACAAAAGTAAATGACTAAGTCCATAATGCATGGACTGAAGCTAAAAAGTTGATGGTCTCACCAAATAGATGAGACTATCATAATATGGACAAGGTTCTAAAAGCAACGGGCCTACAAGGATGACAAGCTCATCAAGTCCATGATAGAGACTAAAACTAAAAAGCTGACGGTCTCACCAAACAGATGAGACTATCATAATATGGACAAGGTTCTAAAACCAACGAGCCTACAAGGATGACAAGCTCATCAAGTCCATGACAAAGACTAAAGGTAAAAAGCTGACGGTCTCACCAAATAGATGAGACTATCATCATATGGACATGGTTCTAAAACCAACGGGCCTGCAAAATATCAAGCTCATCAAGTCCACAAGTACGGGCGGAAGCCAAAAAGCTGACGGTCTCACCAAACGGATGAGGCCATTGTAGAACCAACGGGCTTACATTAAGTCCATAAAATGACTGGAAATTAGAAAACTAACGGTCACATTAAAGTAAAATGGTAAAAGTGGTGACAATTGATGGGCGAGGCTGTAAAGCTGACGAGCTACCAAAAGCGATGGAACCATTACACATGACGTGGATAAAGCTACCGAGCCAACGGACCTTGAAAAATGACGAACAAGGTCGTAAACCTAAGGGGAAAGCCCGTAAAACTAACGAGACTATCCAAAAGGATAAGATGGACAGGCTCATAAGTCGCACAAAGACCATATCGACGGAGTTTCCAAACCAGTTCAAAAAACTGATGGGGTTCCCAAAACCGACGGGAATGCTTACCAGGACTTCGCCTGGCATAATCACTGATTAAAAAAATATGAAAACAACGGGAATAACATGCCACGTAATAAATACAACCGTATACAAACAAAAGCCCAAAAAACCAAACGGGCACTTAAACGATTGTTTGAAAAGTAATTGAAATACACATTAAACGATTGTTTGCAAAATGATTGAAATACAAGGTTAAAATACAAATGAAAAGAACTAAGGAGCAGGAGCGTCAGCAGGATTCCCGTCAGCTTTTTGATTTTCAACGTCTACAATCACAGCCGGAGTGTTGGAAGCAGGAGTAGGAGGATTTGCAGCAGGCTGGGCTAGAACAATGACACCGTCATCCTCTGGAGTAGGATTGGGCTCAAGGGAGTCGTCATCTCCATCATCCATTGTAATTCCAGACAAGTCCAGCTCCAGGAATGCCAACGCGACTTGCTTAAGGCAATTTTCAAACCCAGTGCCATAATACTCAACACAAGATTCAATGAATGATTACAATGCTTTAAAATCTCAAACCACATCAATCCCAGTCGTCTGCACCCTTTGACCTAGATTCTTGACCTTCTCCTGAAGCTTTTCCTTCTGACGGTCAGTCTCCGCCAGCTTCTCCCTGACTTCCTTCGGCTCTTTGTTTAGCATACGGATGACATCCTTGTACTGCCCCTGTTCATTCATCAAATTTGTATTATACTTCCGAACCCGGGTGACGACCCCCTCCTTGGCAACGCAACGGTCCTGAAGGGCCTTAACGTGCACCAGGGTCTGAGAAGAGAACATAGACGTCAGTCAGAGTTTATCAAAACAAAATAAAACCAATTCGACCAAAAGGTAGCAAGCATACCCTAGTGAGATCAAAAAGGACTGACGCTCCCTCCCCAACAAATCACAAGGCTCTATGTCCGTCGGTTTTATGAAGGACCCAACCTCCCTGACGACATAGTCCTTATGGGTCAAGAGGCAGCACGGGCCCTCGTTGACGGGGGGGAAGTCATTACCCCCTTGCCCGCACCATGGCTTGGATTAAGAGGGGATTTTTCCTTTGTAGCACTATCCCTAGGAGTGACGACGGCCTTTTTAGACGAATGACCGTCACTCCTGTCGGGCTTCCTCTTTGCAGGCTTAGCGACGGTCTTAGGGGTTGACGAGGTTTTCCCCCCTGCCTACTTTGCCCTCTTCTCCTCCTTTTGGAAGGCTGCGGCAGCCCTCACTCTCTGTTTAGCAGATTCCATCTCTAAAAAAAAAAAAAAAAAAAAAAAAAAAAAAAAAACTAACAGTTAGAACAATAAACGGAGGAGTAGACTAACGGAGGTAATAAGGAATCTACTCATGTCGGCGAGAAAAGTCGTCCAATTTGCGGGCTTCAGCTGACAGTTTTGGACCCCCGCAATATAAATGAATAGTGTCAAGGGTGATCAAATCCCTACACTTTCGTTCCTCCAAAGGAATTTCGAGAACTTCACGGATGAACTCCTCCTGTTCGTCGGTTATGTGGGGACGGGTATTAGCTGAAAAGAAAAAAAGAGAAAGAATGTTAGTAGCGTCACTTCAAAACAAAAGAAACATGGTTGATGGGATTAACCTGAATCCCTGACAAAAGCCCAAGTGTTGTCAAAATAAACATAGGGCATTGTCGCCCATTCCTCCTGACGGCAAACCCAATCCGTCCCCTCAACAAAGAAATATATACTTTTCCTGTTCCTATTGGAATCTGGAATATCTGATACTAGCCTCAAACTTTTCTCCCGGGCATTAAAATGGTATGTCCCCTTAGACAAGGCGATGTGATGGGGTCTGTAGCAGTAAAAGAATTTGTCCAAGGTAAGTTGACGGTTTCCTCCTCTAAGGCAACCCCACAGGATTTTAGCACCTTTGAAAGTTCTCCAGGAAATCAGGGCGATTTGAGTGACGGACAGGCCCAGAAAATCAGCTAGCTAACGGTGTAGGGCCGTCAGCAGCAATTTTAGACTCGCAGCAAACATGGCACCATACATGCCAACGTCAGTGGTTCTCCCTGAGTAACATCTCTCGTTCTCTCTAGGGAGACAGATCGGGATATGGTCCAGAATTTGATAACGGGCGCGCAACTCCCTACAAACCTTATCACTCATCATAGGTAAAAACTTATTGACAGCCCAATCCTCAGGAAGAATGAAAGGACGGTTATCCCGTAGACCCTCTAAGGTCCCTCCACTGGATTCCTCATCACCATCACCATCATCCCCGTCAACATCAACATCGTCCCCGTCACTTCCATTCTCCCCTCTTCCCTCTTTTACTTCATCTTTACCCCCCTCAGTATAACTCTCATCATCGTCGGGAGATTGGGCCGACGTCTCTCTCTCTGACGAAGGTGAGAAGTCCTCTGACTCATCACCAGAACCAAAGGTCTCGTCGTAGCCTGCTCCTTCACAGATTGACGACTCTTCACACGACGCGTCACTTGACATCTGACTACCTACAAGTGACGGATCCAATCTAAGTACCTAAGCTGACGTCCTTACTAAAGAATTATTCAGACATAAGCAAAAATGAAAGAGAAGAGAAAATAGAACTTATTGGTAAGTTGACTTTCTTAGAAAAACGGCTTCAAGGGTAGCAATGGACAAGCTGATGGAAGTAAGGAATGAGCTGACGAAATTCAGGGCGACGGTCTCTCTCTTTCAAAGATTAGCATGGATAAAATAGAGGAAATGAGGTGGAGAAGCCGCTTATATATAGAGTGGAAGTGTGCGGAAGATGAAGCCACGCCCTCGTTAGAAGCAGAGCCAATGAGAACGTGCCATTTGCCCAAAGCATTAAATGCACAGCGGCTCGAGGAGTTCCTCGTAAATGATTTTCCCGCTCCCTTAAAGAATATAACAATAATCAATCAACAAAAACGTTAACTCCATAACACATCGGTATATAAAGTGACTAAGCCGTCAGCCTTCATTTGAAGACTGTCGACGGAAGAGATTTGTAGGGAGAAGCACGGGCAAGGCACACCCTAAGGCTAACGGGGTCATGAAGCTGAAGGGATCCTGAAGCTGACGGGATTAAGACTGAAGGCATAGTGTAAGCTAATGGCATTAGTAAAAGATTGCTTGCCAACCACGTTTGCGTATGTAAGGAAATGACTTGCCCTCCACGTTTTGAGAAACCTAAGAGGGATTCCTATATGGAAAGGATCCTGCAAAATACGCCTAAGAAGACTCCTATAAGGAAAAGACTTCTACTCCAAGGAAAATGGGTCAACCCTTACTACTATAAAAACCCAAGCACCCTCACAAACCAAGGTATGCATAATTTACCCTCTCTAGCACTCTAGAGTTATGAGAATAGTTCTAACTTGACCTTCGGAGGGTATTTGGCCGGCACCACACCAGTGCTCTCTATTAGGTCTTCTCTTTTTGCTGTGCAGGTGCTATTTTGGGCGTACGAGGACTGTGTAGCTTATTGGTGATTTTTTCAGCATCATCAGTTGGTATGACCTCGTACACACATGCACTTGCAAAAGATTGGAAAAGAAACTAAGGGTCTGGCGGGCAGTGTGTAAATTGGGACTCTTTGATGCTTAAATTAGAAAAGGTCTTTTACAAATGAAAGGTTTTCTATGGAGTTTTTTTAGTAGTGTTTATAACTTCCCTGGCGACCTTGATCCCCTTTTATGCACCTTAGGAGGGTGGAGTGTTTTTTTTTTTTTTTTTTTTTTCATTGTAGCTTGGGTTCCAAATTTTAACGGTGTTGCCTCCCCTTATTTTGGGGAATATCCCTTGATGCTAGGAATAGTGTTTAGATTTCTCGGTGGTGATAAATCGAATTTTAATATGTTCCCATATAAGTGATGATTAGTAGATTATTGTCTTTTTTTTGTTAGGGAGAACTTAATTAGTTATGACGAGTTCCTCAAGATTTGAGCTAGCTACTTTGCATGCCCTCATATCTTACCGAGATAAGTCATCATTACTTTTTTCAACAACTCTTAATGTCACGCCCTAAACCCCAAAAGGTCCATAGCATGAGAAAGACATCTCAAAGTACCTGTAGATTTTTTTTTTTTTTTCTTTTTGACAATCCAATCCGCATAAATCATATCCAGTACCAACATCAAGAATTATCATAATAATTCCATTGAATATATTCTTAGAGTAAGTCAGAGCTCTAAGAAATAATTACAAAGATTATTGGCCACAAAAGAATAGAGGTCTGAATAAATAATTATATACCATCAGCTTGTCCCATCAGTGGGAATAATGCCACAACCACTATAATATACAAAAGAATGAGTCAAGCTTATTCTAAGATGTACACCATCTAATATATTCATTACAAAAGTTTAACCTCCATCAGTAGTTAGTCTAACTACTGTTAGCCACCAAAAAGCTATCTTAAAAGATTGTTGCCTACTCTGAAAAGTTTATAAAATAATGAGATGAGACAGAGCCTAAAGTAGCATAATTAATGGGGGTGGGGGAAATGCAAGTTCCATTTTCAATAATAGTAATATGATATGACAAGAATGATTGAATAATGAAACAAAAATTTTCTTAAAGTAAATACCTTGAAACTATATACTATAATCTATGAGCATCAACAATATAATTTCCAACATAAGATAAATTATCACAAATATACTATACTACCACATAGATCGATCAGGGGATCCACTCATTCACAACTGGCATGATATTGTCCTCTCTAGACTCTTGGCCCCATGGACAGCAATCTCACCCATACCCTTAAGGTTTTTCTCTCCCCCCATGGGCAGCAGAGAAAGCACGTCAAATAGGACCTCTCTTGCATGTGGTCTCTTGGCCTCATAGGCAGTAGCCTCACCCATACACAATCAAGGAACCTCTTCCTCCCATGGGCAACAGGGAAAAACACGTCATCCAAAGTGAAAGAGCACTGACTTGGATTTGATTCCATTGTCACAAAGACTACAGAAACCAAATCGGGTGATCACCAGGAAATCACATATGTCATGGTGTTAAAACCACATAAAGCTCACAGATTACATATACTTTGAAACACATGATTTATGTCTAGGTAATTTCAGAAAAACCTTAAATAATCTAACTTCCACAAAATTTGTAAGGTTTTCAACTTTATTTTTGTCAAGAGATTTTCTATCAATTTCTCACATAACAAGACAAGATAAGCATCTTCAAATTTTATAATATACCATAAAATCCATGATTTCCTTATCAAAGATTAAATAGAAGATGCTCATATTTTTCATGTCAACAATTCATACATTTCCCCAAATGCAATACCAAATATGATACACTTTTCATATATAATAATAATAATAGGGTCACAACACAATACTTTTAAGAAAACATATATCCATATATAATTTTCCAAAATGTGTTTGACCCAAAAACAACATTTATAAAACATGTTATTTTCCAAAAATCTCATTAAAAAGCTACTTACCTTGCAACCTGCTAAAGCCTAATTCTCCTAGCTCCAAGGAGATTAGCTAGAATCTAAACAATATCAAGTAAACCTATTACAATAAGCACAGAGCTTGAAATTGTATCTAGTTACAATTTAGGCAAACCTAGTATTTAACCTCGTCAATAATAATATATTCAACTTCCAAAGTTTCTCAACAAATTGATTCACAAGGTATAAACTCCAATTTATAAAGTTAGCCCATTTAATATCATCTCCAACATTATGACTGGGTTCCATAAAATTTACACTACATCATTAAGAGACCCATGAAAGCAAAATCAAAATATCCTCCAAGACAAGAAATTTAAAACTTCAACTAACTCCAAATAAACCCAATGGCAATGGAAAATTACATTTACTAACCATCACATGTTATGACTCAAAACCCCTAAATTTTCCACCATACATAAACCTTAAGTAGTCATCATTAGCACAAACCATATACCCATTCATCAAATAATTCCACCAATACAAAACCCATACATACAAACACGTAAATATCACTTCCAATGCTCATAAATCACATGGTTATCATTATTAAAGCTTAGATAAACAATAACCTCAAGCAAAAGTGTACAACCCACTAAAAACATTAGATATTTTTACCTTAAAAAAAGGATGTGAAGGTGCTTATGGGTTTTCAAGAATTTTTCGGTGATCTTACTGGAAAATGAAAGTGGAAATGGTGGTATAGAGGTACCGGCGGGAGAGTTTGAGGGAGTGAAGAGAAGTGTTAGACAGGAAATGAAAAAAGAAGAAAAAGAAAGAAATGAGAAGTGAGGAGCCGGTCAAAGAGATAAGGGGATGAGTGAAAATGAGTGGTGGGGAAAGGTGTTAGGTGGGGGGCATGTGGGAACTTAAAAAATCTGATCCTTACTTCTTTTCTTTTTTTCTTTTTTCTTTTTTTGTCTAACTGACTGGGGCGTTGCACTTAATGGGACAGATGATTTGTATTCAATAGGATGACATATTGAGAAATGAGTGGCAACAATAACACACATATGGACATGTCAATGCCCGACCTCGATCGAAGCAAAAAACCGTCGTCGTGGGCCTTCATTCGACCACCCACCCTAGCGACGCTCTCGCGCACACGGGGCCCGTTGAAGGCCTCTCTCAATTGATTGGTGCATGTGGTCTGCGCAGTGCTTCGGGTGCTCTCTCTCTCTCTCAGTGGAGGAAGGTATGAGGTGTGGCAAGAATCTTGGCCAAATTTTAAGGGATTACCAAGGGTAAGTGAAGTCGCCACCAATCATTGGGTTTTTCTAAGGTGCGATTGGTCACCTGTTTCTAGTTAATTTTATTACCAATCCTAGGCTAAGAAAAAGGGTATTTTTCCTAATCTAATGTAGATGGCAAAAAAATCTTGATTCTTGAATCCAGAAGTTTGGTTACGTGTGGGGAAGATGTTAGGCACCCCACAACGCCTGTCCAAGGATAGTTATTTGTTTTGATAAAACCTTAATTTTCAAATATTAGCTGTAAAAAACATGATTTTGGCATTGGCTTTTGGGGCTTTTCATGCATGGGGGCTTTGAGGTTTGCCTTTTGAATGGGTATGGTCCCAATCTATGCTTTCCTAAGGCATTCGGGCAAAGTACCAAATTTCCACTGTGAAAATCAGACAACATGTCACCTTACTTTCGCGGCAGAAATTAGGCATCGCTTTGCCTTAGGTGACATAGACTATGACAATCACACCGAAAGGGGCGAGTAGGTATATATATACATACATCATGCACAATGCAACCACACAGAGCAGGAAAGTAAATGCTTACATCCTTAGAGCATGACCCAAAATATAGGTGCAAGAAAGTAAACAGGGGTCGCCATACTTTAGAGATAAGGACGAATGGTACATGGCATGATATACCTAATACAAACCATCTAAGAGAGAAGGGAAGGAGGAAGAAATGAGTTTTAAAAGAGTACATAACCAAATGGGAGAGACTAGACCCCTAAAACTACTGAACATTGCCACTTGGCTTATATCTACATGCTTGCATCTTCACCCTTTTTGCTTGTGCTTGGGAGACCATGCCCTAGCTCCATGTGTTCTCGCTCCATGTGTGTACATGCAAAGGCAAAGACAAGAAACCAGCAGACAAGTAATGGAAGGGAAAGATGCAAAGAGCATATGAAATAGGCATAAAGCAAATAAGTATGATAGACATGACAAGCATAGTATATGGTAGGAGACATGACAAGCCACAAGATAAACAAATAGACAAGAAAGCAAGAAGGCAAACAGGGAAGCAAGCAAACAAGAAAGAAGACAAACAAGCAAAAAGGCAAACAAAAGGTGGTGTCCTTGAGGGACAACTGTAGGTTTGGATCGAATGTCCATAACTTTATTGTGTTGAAGTGTGGACAACACACTGGCAAGCAAGACTCATGCATGAACACGTAAGCAGGCGTGTAAGGATTCATAGAAGGCCAACGGGTGGCACAAACAAGCATGGTGAGCATATCATCACATGGAGAGGAAAAGGGGAAAGGTATGCACAAAGCAACCGGCATCTTAGTGATGCATCCCGAATGGTTACATCCAAACAAGGCCTCATGGGCGTCGGATGTAACCGCACAACCACAAACCCATTAAGGGCGACAAGCATGGCAAAGCCTAGAACAAGCGTAAAGCATCAAAGCAAGTGAGCATAGACATGCAAATAAGGTGATCCAAACCCTTTGATATGGACCTTGGTGTATGGACAATGACAAAGACCATAGGGTCTAGATTGGGTCCTAATCATTAGGCCAAAACCCAAGAAAATACGACAAAAAGAACAAAAGGGCTACAATAGCACTGGCATGACAAATAAGGTCTAGTCTTAAACGCATAAACAAGGCTTGAAGCATGCAAGCTCCTAGATGATGGCATAAAGCATGTAGAGAACACAGATCCAAGCACATAGGCATGTGAAAACATAGATCTAGACATATAGCATGGAACTAAACACATAAACCCATAGATCCTAGCAAGGCATAGCCAACAACATCATACAAGCATGTGAGCATGTAACCCTAACATCAACCTAGAACAAAAAGAGGAACAAAGCATAGGAAAACATGGCATAAAGCATAAAACATGTAGATCTAAACATATAAGCGTAAGGATGTAGATCTAAACATGAAACATGGCATAAGGCATAAAAAGCAAGGAGATTTAGGCTAGAAGCACAAATAAAGCAAGAAACATGCTAAAGAAAGCAATGAATCATGTTATTCAAGCAAAAAGAACAAGATAAATGCTAGAAAAAGATTTAGAAAGTTAGAGGTGTGGATAGTAGCTAAAAAGCTACATTCACACCCCTAAACCCCAAATCTCAAGGTATAGAATCAAGGAAAAGAAGATTGGGTATAGGAACAATACCATGTATTTTTGGTGAAGAGGAATTAAGAGGTTTTGATGTGTTTTTTGTGTTTGGAAGAGAAGAAAAATGTGTAAAAGACATTCAGGCAGAGAGCAGAAAGCCAAGAAGTTCCCTTCTTTTTTTTTTCTTTTTTTTTTTTTTTTGGTCTAGAGGTGCCTGGGGCCTTTTTATAGTTCTAGCACGCTTTACGAGGTGGTAGCCCTTAAAGGGCTAACACCTTCAAAATTTTTTGGATTGGATCAATCTTGACACCCTTGGAAAGATCTTGACTTCCTATTTCTGAAAAGGTACAGAACTTGAAAATCCAACGGTCGGATCAAAAGTTATGGCTCTTGGAAGTTAGCAATGCATCGATTAGTGTTTTAACCCAGTTTTCATGATATCTTGGCTGTTCTAACTCCGATTTCGACTCATGAATAGTCATTGGACTGAAAAGTTGATAATCTTCGCAATGACATTGGTTTCAACCCGTTCTGACGATCGAATCAAAATTAGGGTTTTCAGGGGCCATTCGGGGTCAACTCCGGATCAAACTTGGTCAAAGTTGCCAAAAATCTCCAAGAAGCTCGGGTTTAATGTAAAACTATGAAAGTGTTGTTTTGTGAAGGTTTTGACCTCGTTTGACCTTCAGTCAACCCTAGGTTGGCTAGGAGTATTTTGGTTATTTTAGCTGAAAAAGGCACTTTGGGTGCTTTGATGTCCGAACGGGTTGCGTCACGTCATTCTGAATGTCCTCGTAGCCCCATGAAGAGAAAATAACATTTTTGAATTCTTTTGGGGTTCGGCACGCAAATCGAGAGAGGGCAAAATACGGTATCAATAGGATAGAATGAAAAATATAAAAGTGGAAAGTGAAAGATGAAAAGAAAAACACATCTATCCTAGATATTTTCGGAATTTATTTATTTTTATATGAATTAAGTTAGTGACTGTTGGCTCAAAGGTAAAGGGGAAGGGAAGATTCGAACAAGTGAAATTCACTCTCGGAATGTTTTTCAAAACAAATCAATGTCTTGGTGTGTTTTTTGTCTTAAAAAAAAAAAAAAAAAAAAAAAAAAAAAAAAAAAAAAAAAAAAAAAAAAAAAACATCTACAAGTTAAAGGACGTTTCATTTGAATGAGAAGTTGTTTGAGAACAATGCCTTTTGGCTTGGTTTATTTTATTTTATTTTTTACTTTCTTACATAGTATCACTAAAAATGATGCTTTTCTGGTTAGTTAAAATAATATCTCTTGGCTAAAATATGTGAGTGTTCACAATGGTACGTTGAAAAACTTACCATTGAAAGGTCATGTTTGTTCATGTGTGAAAGATATATTTACATAGATGGCAGATAGAATAGCCCTAATAAAGTTATCTATTCAACAATATATTTATCATGTCCCCAACCCAATGAATAAGCTATGTTTAAGATAACGGTCACGTCTTTCTCAAAAAAAAAAAAAAAAGGATAACGGTCACTTATAAAATTTTCACCTTAGAAATATGTAAGGTCTTCTTACAAAGTTGTAATTATCCTCAAATAAAAAAGACATCAAATAAAATCCAAAACTAAATTACCAAAAAATCTATATAAAGTATCAAGGGAAATTAAAACCCAAAAACTAGAGTGAATACAATACTAAACAACAAAAATCCTAAATCCAAAAGGGGAGGAGGGGGTGAATTTGACAACTCAATAAATAAGCAAATCCCAACTAATTAAATCAAGCATATATATAAGTAAAACTGTAAAATTAATAAAATCCAAAAATCATATATCATAAAATCACAATTCAAACAAATATTTTATTCAAATTCTTGGCTCATTTCCAAAATTTACGCAAACTTCATCTGAGTTTGATAAAAAAAAAATGAAAACTGTCTAGATAACCAATTTTTTAAAAAAAAGTATAGTTATAATATTTCAATAAAGAAGAAATTCAGATTCTTTTCTTTAAATTGATTTTGGAAAAATAAATAAAAAATTGAAAGGAAGACAAAGAAGTATTTTAAAAGTAAAACATTGTAATTTAAGTAAAATATAACTAGTTAAGGAAAATATTATTACTATAAAAAACTCTTGCAACTCTTCAAGAACAATCAAACAAAACCTAAATTTTATCGTAATTAATTCAATTTACAAAAAATGGTGCCCCAAAAAATTACTAGAATCATTTATTCTAGGGTCTAACTATTTTTAAATCACATGATCAATGCTAAAAGGGATTTCTAAGGTGTTTACCTCAATAATTTAAAAAAATATTAACCTCCTCTTCTTGGAATCCTTAGGTAATCTTCTAGCTAAAGTTAGCTGAATAAGAGGCAACTAATGGCTCCAAGGTGTGTGTATGTGTTAAGTTTAAGTAATGTTATATCATTCAATATTTTTTAATTGGATGCAAATTTTGATAAATTCTGACGAATTCACCGTTAGATTACATTATCTTTGTATATTCTCTATACTTGCAATATTTTAAGATGATCAAAGATTAATAATTGTCATGTCATAAATCAATTGTTTAAATTCAAGTTGTTGTAGTTTAAAATAATGCATAAAAGATGAGTTTATAGATCGAATAGTAAATAACATCCAATTGACATAAAAATTGGCATAAATGTTAAGAACATATAGAACATGTAATTCAACGGTGGGATTTTTTAAAATATGAATTATATAAGAAGTTATTGGGTGATGTAACATTACTTAGAGTTACACACACACACACACACATATAGGGTTGGGTTCGAGTTACACCTAATGTTTTAACTCTAAGTAATATTACACCACCTAATAACTTGTTATTGATTTCATATTTTGAAAATCCAATTGTTGAATTACATGTTCTATATGTTCTTAATATGCATGCCAATTTTCATGCCATTCAGATGTAATTAATTTACCATTCGATACATAAATTCATCTTTTATGCATTATTTTAAACTATAAAAACTTGAATTTAAATAATTGATTGATGACATGGCTAATGATTTTCGATCATCTTTAAATTTTGTAAACATGAAGAACATATGAAAATAATGTAATCAAGCAGTGGATTTATCAAAATTCACATATAGTCAACAATATTAGGTATTATAACATTGCAAGAAGATGTTTAATGTTTTGGTTCGAGAAATTAAATATTTCAATGCCAATTAATATCAACGTACCTTTTCAAGGTTATGTGTGTGTATTTATTTATGTATATATTAATTTATTTGAGTTTATCCCATTTTGTGCTTCATAAGGAATGTGATTAAGGTATTAAATATAGATTTGAAGTTGTAGGTTTTTTTTTATCTTTAATCAACATGTTTTATTTATTTATTTATTTTTTTTTTTTTTTTTTGAGAGAGAGATTTTCAATCAATAGTATTCAAACCAAGATATCAATCAATTTTTGGTGAAGGTGGGATTGAACTCTAAATCTCTTATTCAACCATCAGAGATTTTACCAGTTGAGCTAATTGGAACCCACCTTTATTCAACAGGTTAATGAGCTATTTTATGATGTTAGAATAATGTTGCCCAACATAATATTTTATGATATCTCTATTATCAATAATTAATTACTCAATTTATGCTGTTAGAATAATGTGGCCCAACATAATATTTTATGATATCTCTATTATCAATAATTAATTATTCAAAAATTTCTTGTGAAAATTCGCATTATCTTTATGATGTAAAATATTGGTATATTGAAATATGTCTACTTGATTTTGTAAACTAAGATTATGAATGCATTCATTATAGTCCTTGACTTAACCATATCCATCATGATGTAGCCTATTCTTATAGGTGCATTGTTGGATCATGATGGAAATGAGGTGCAAGTTAAAATTGTTTTGGACTATGAAAGACAATAAGGGCTAGTCTTCCGATGGTTAGTACATAATAATCTCAATAGTCCTTCCATAATGAGATTCATGCTCATTGAACATTGGCCTTAATATATCTATCATGTCATTGCCAGTAACTTGGCCTTCTATAATAGTTGTTATCATTATAGTGATTCTGGATATAAACGATAGATGAATCCACGTGTTAGTATGGAGTTATAAAAATAACGACACATTAATGAATCTAATTGATGAAGTTGTTTATTAATGAATGTAACATATCTATTACATGAATTGTTATTACGGTAGAAATGTTTTATGGCTGATCATGTCCTTTCTAAATATTATAAATATTGTCAAGGCCATACTTGTGTGAGAAGGGAAAATAATAATAATAATAATAATAATAAAAATAAAAAGCTCTTGTTAATCTTGATCAACTTGGGGGAGGGGCATCTTGATTGCTTGTGAGGTCCTTGAATAATATAATTTAATATATAAATTTCTCACATCTTATTGTTGATTTTTATTTCATATGCACATGATATAATTGTTAATCAATAGATGTATTATATTTGTTTCTCTTGAATTAATTTTTAACTAAAATTCCTACACATGCAACTCAACTTATTGCATTGTGTACTTGCCATATGCTATCCCATAGGCCTGCAAGTCTTCCGAGCTTATTTGCATAAGGTAGGTTATATATTGAAATTCTTCCAAAACACAATTCACGTACGTGTCTTTCCTAATGACACTTCGGCTTGATACATTGCATTTGGGCTTCGTCTATGTTTTTTTTTTTTTTTTTTAACGAGTTAGTGAGTCACAAGAAAAATTCATAGCAACTTCATAACAACATCTAGTTTGTTTATCATAATCTGCTATTAACATGAGCAGCTGTGTGTGAGGTGGTAGACAAATTACGTGTTATTAATGTGACCCTGATTCTCTCTAAAATATATTCCAAATTTTATTTTCAAACATATACTTTCTACCACCGCACACGCTTGATACGGTGGTTCACTCTACAAGTATAAATGTTTATGGAGTATTAGGAGTAAGAGTTAGGGTTCAAATCTCCAGAAGGAAGTTTTACACACATATACATATATACACACATATATACTTAGATTAAACTAAAACAGAAATTCAATCTTGTATTAAAAAAAAAGCATATACTTTCCTAATTGAATCATGCATGCAATATCACTGTGTTAGTTTTAATATCTGATTGTCACATTATAACCTACTAAAAATCTGAATACCAATTAAAAAGACTCAGTGAGCTTGAGTATGGTCTATCTTTTCAACATTATCATTATTTTAAGTAATCTAGAGCTAAACCTTTGGGCCACTTGTTAAGACCACTTAAGTAACGATTTTATAAATTTTGACTATCAAAAAAACATTTAATTTCTTAAAAATTAAAATCCAAAAAGCAAAATTTTCATTCTTTTCTAGTTTTTAAAAAATGCTACCCGGAAAAAGAGCTACAAGTCTTTACACTAATATTATATTTTGACGAAGAATTAAAAAGTTCTTATAAATTTTGAATGTGATGGAAATTTCAATTCCATCAAACATTTTATATGCAACAATTAATTTTACAACCAAATTTATGAGTAGGAATAATTATTTTATTACAACATACAATACAAAATGCGGGGGTCTTGGGCTGCGTTTTTTAAGCCGTGGCTATAAAAAACGTGGCCCAAGATAGACTGAAGCCGCGTTTTATAAAAACAGGGCTTTAAAAAACCTTAAAGTCGCGTTTCTTAAGCGTGCTATAGAAGGGTTCTTAGGCCACGTTTTTTTGAGCTAAAAACGCAATCCTATAGTCACAGGTTTTAGACCACACAAGAAAGCGCGGCCTAAAAAAACGCAGCTATAGGCTATAGCCACGTTTTTTTGACATATAGCCGCGTTTTAAAAACGTGGCCATAGAACCTTTTTTTTGTAGTGATATTTTATTTCTTGTAATAAAAATTACTATTCATATGATAATCTTCATTAATGTATCAAATGTGCCATTGAGTATTATTCTTTTTTTTTAGAAATAATTACAACATGCTGCTAAATGCTAACCTCACAGTTCGAACTATTTCCCCACTAAACCCCTAATTAAGTAATTTGTGTTTGAAAAGATGTCAATTCAATTACAAAACTCTTAGTAAGTATTATACTAGTAAGTATGACAAAGATGATAAAAATGGTGACAATGATTTAATGATAATGATAATAGTAATAGTGACCTATTATACACTATTAACTTTATAATATAAAAGTAATCAGGGAATGTTAATAATTTGCAAGGAAATGGAGACTATCAGCATAAATAGTAGTAATAATAGTGAAAGGTATGACAATTAAATGTTTCTTCTAGAATTTATAAATACTAACACTTTTTTCTTCCCCTGAATTGAGAGGTGAAATTTTAATGGGTTTGAAATAGCTTGAAATACGTAATTATCATTCCAGGAAATTTAACACACGTCCTCAGCTCCACCCGCAAACGATAATTGGTGCTTACCTCAATTTATGTCAATGTCAGTTTGGTGATCTTGAAGCTATCACACCTCCCATGCATGGTTGAAACCCAAACCCTTTGACTATCTGAACCATCCTGTTGGGCTCAACAATCTAACTTATCTAAGCCATAGATGAAAAACGTTCTTCTTCTATACCCAATTGCCCATTGTGAAATGGATTCTTAATTGCACGGTTCCTTATACGGTTTGGAACTTCTGTAAACAAAATCATATGATAATATAAGTTATTGTCATGTGATATTATATAAGGGAAATTTTAATCTTTTAATTTTTTTTTAAAGTTTTATATTACTTACAACAAAAGTGGTATCAAAATATTTTTAATTAAAATATTTCATTAACAAATAGTCTAAAAGTACCCGTTAACTGAACCTATAATATAATTATATAATATAATAAAAGTAACCTTTTAAAAATCATAGTTTAGCCAAACGAATATTTTCTCTATTTAGAAAATAGTAAGTTAGATTATTATTTATGGTTTGAGACTTTGAGTTTGTTTTAAGATGAACTCTAAAAATTTTAAAAAATTTCAATTAAAACTATATATTCTTCAAATAATTTTTACTTGTAACTAAAAGTTTTTTTTTTTTTTTTAAATCACATAAAATACTACTAAAAACCTATCTAAACACAAAAATTCCTCCCACGTCATTTTTTTTTTTTAATGTATACAGTAACTTCAAAAAAAATCCCATCGATATATCTCATATGTTCCTTTCTGGGGGTTTAGTTGGCTTCCCAACCATCTTCGTCTCTATTATCTTTGTCATTATCATTGATCCATCCAACCCTGCATCAGGGCCAAGTCATTGCCAGAGGGATAAGGGAAACGTAGACACCATTTGTTTTTTAATACAATAATTAAAACAAAATAATGATGATATGACATTTTGATATTAAATGAATTTATGTGGCATTCTGCATAATATTAATTAAAGCATTACCTTTTCATCAGAAAAAATTTAAAGCATTACCTAATATTAGGGGATTTAACGAGGTCCTATCTCCTTCATAAAAATATCTTATTCAATAAAAAAAATCCGATCACTGTACAGTCACTCAATGAGAATAAGTTTTTGTGTAGTTGGGGACAAAAGCTGAAGTATCAAGTTTCTAAAATGGATTTATACACGTATATTTAAATTAGGTCAAAGTAAGATTTTTATTTCAGAGAAAAAAACTGGCTCTATCTACAAGCATTCACATCAATTTGTGCAAAAATTCATATTTATTTTAGCATAAGAACCTATTTTTTCAATTTTACATAACCACTTTTTGAAAATACTCACATAAGATTATTTATTACAAACTCTATCTATTTCATTAAAATATCAAATTTTCTTAATTTTTTTTAAATTATTTTTCTTTCTTCTTACACAACCACACCATCCAGTCTCTTTTTTTATTCTTGAAATACGTAAAGAAAGAGTAAAAAACTAAATGCAAAATAAATAGTACCAATATAAATTTACATGGTTTTTGTAGTTATGGTCAGATTATTTATTCCAAACTCTATTTCATTAAAATATCAAAATTTTGACTTTTTAAAATTGTTTTTCTTTCTTCTTACACAACAACCGCTACATCATCCAATCTCTTTATTTATCCTTGAAATACGTAAAGAAAGAGTAAAAAACTAACTGCAAAATAAATAGTACTAATATAAATTTACATAGTTTTGTAGTTGTGAGTAGAATTGACTAGTGGCATTCTGCATAATATTAATTAAAGCATTCAATTTCTACCTAATATTAGGGGATTTAACGTACGTGGTCCTATCTCCTTCATAAAAATATCTTATTCAATTAAAAAAAAATGGATAACCATATAGTCTTTCTACATGTATAAGTTTTTGTGGGGTTTGGAGACAAAAGTTGAAGTTCAAGTCTCTAGAAGAAAGATTTATACACATACATTCAAATTAGGCTAAAATAAGATTTCTATATCAGAGAAAGAAAAAAAAAATGGTTCTATCCATGAGCATTCATATCCGCTTGTGCAAAAATTCGTGTTTATTTTAGCATAAGAATTTACTTTTTCAATTTTACATAACCACTTTTTAAAAATACTCACATCAAATTATTTATTTCAAACTCTATTCCATTAAAATATCAAATTTTTTTGACTTTTAAAAATTTGTTTTTTCACACATAATAACCACCATGAACTTTCTTTCTTCATCCATGGGATACATAAAGAAAGAGTAAAAAACTAAATGCAAAATAAATAATGCCAATATAAATTTACATGGTTATTGTAGTTGTGGGTAGATTTTACACATTTATACATAGACTAATCCTTGATGTGAGATGTTTTGAAGGTTAGTCGAGTAAAATGTGGAATCTTGTCTATTTTACAAAGAATGATGTGAATACTTTCACGCAAACATATTCACGCGAACATTTTCATGGTGGTAAAAGTTTTATTATCTCTATAAATTTTTTTTGTGAGAATCAGCCAGAGAATTTTATGAGTTTTACTAACATATGCCCTTAGGATATACATTAGTAAGCTATTTTAAGAAACTATTTATATAAAAATGAAAAAGTAACTAACTTTTTTTTTTTTTTTTAGTTTTTCATAAAATTTTTTATAAAATAGATGATTAATGTATGCTCTTAAGGTATAACCAAACTCGAGTTTTATTATCATAAAATTAAAAAAAATAATAATAATAATAAAACCAGTATAATCTGGGGAGACCATCAACTCACATAGCCAATCTACAATTCAAAAAACAACTCAAGAGTTCGAAAACACCTATACCCAGTTCTTTGTCAGTGCACGTGTGTATATTTTTTCTTCTTTTTCAATTCTCTCTCTCTTGTAAGTCCGGTCGCTGGATTTATTCCCCATATATGCATCTCATGGCATGACGATTGGACTGATTTGAGTGCCGACAGTGGGTGACATGGCTCTGCGATTGTGGTGGCTTGGCGTGGAGGCGATGGAGATTTGACGAATGGTTGGTTAATTTAGGTGCAATGGGGCTGAGTTGTTGGAGTTGGGCACTTCGAACGTGGGTGATTTGAGTCGTTGAAGCTGCTTTTGTCTCAACAATGACAGTTTCATGGGGTTGAGGATCATATGCAATCCGTTTTTCAAAAAGGAGCTGCTTTTGTCTCGGCTCCTCAAAGCTGTGGCAGTGGTTTCTGGGTTTGGAATATCTTAACATGTTAACGTCAGATTGTATTGTTGAGGTAGTTATGTAAAGTGTTCCTAAAAAAGGCAAAGTAGTTATGTAAAGTAGGAAAAATAACTTTGTGATGGTCAAAAATAGAGAATTTATGCAAAGCCGCATGGGGATGCTTTTAATATCCTAAAATCGTAAGATCCCAAAAGCAGTGGGAGGAGTTGGATGCTTTGACCGCGTGCGTGTTGAAAAATAAGACACCAGATTTTTACATTGTCATGCTAATAAGTGTCATTAGGGTACTCATTAATAATCTATTTTAAGAAAGTTTTGATATCACTTTTATGATAAATGAAAAAAATTGTCAAAATATTAATTACTTTTTTTTTTTTCATTTCCTATAAAAATTTTCTTTAAATTGATTATTAACCAGTGTCCTAAAGGCACTTGTTAACATTTCCCTTTACAGATAACTTGAAAAATGTAAATTAAACTTAAGGTAAACATATATGTTTACGAAGCTCTTTTTAGATACTTGAATCCCAATTTTTACCTTTTACACCTCATAAAGATTTATACTTATGACTATCACACGAAAGATGTACAGTAGTAAATATTAGTTTTAAGAATATAACTTTATTTACCACAATTTTGATGGGTAAAATTGTAAGTGAATGTCTATTATTTTCATGTGAAATTTTACTCCTTCACTCACAATATGTTACATCGCAATTGTGCCCAAAAAAATAAAAAAAAATGATTCTAGATTTTTTCTATCATAAATGCATCTCTTCACATGATGTCCGAGTCGATTCTAGTTTTGAAAAGCTAAAGACTTGACTTTACTTTCCTTATAAAGCCTCGTCGTTCTTGCTCCTTCTGGTAAACCTGTAACAAAACTTGAACCTATACGCACTATATATTTGCCTATTACTCGAGCTCTTTCCTGTTTTCTCTTTCCCTAAAAGCAATTTCCTGCTTTCAACCACTATTTTTTAGTTGTGTTTTAACAGGTATGTTCGTAATTGCATGCGATATTCCCAATATATACAATCAATTACTCAAATTTTATTCATAAATACTAAGCATACGTAGTAGTTGTACACATGCACACATAGTATTAATTTGACATTGTAGGTAAGTGATGTAGATCGTGGGCATAGGAGTATTCTATAAGGAGTGCAGTTGGTGCAACTACAAATTTAGTACAGTCATGGTGAAAAACTTGATTCACAGTTTAGTAATTTGTTTGGCCGTGAAGTTAAATATTTCACAAGCCCGTTTTGGTAAGAGATTGTCTCTAGCTGCAATGCATGTTGGTTTAACTTCATGTTTAAGGCTTAGTGATTAGTTTGGTTATTTTGGTTAAGAACAACCTAAATCACGTACCTCCATCATCATTATTTCTTATTCTTGGTTGAAAGAAAGGCAGGTCAAATGTCCTTCTCTTTCACAGGCTTTTACATATTTAAGGCACTGTACATTTCGATTAGGAGAGATGTCATCACCAACTTGTAGGGATACCCCATTGAGTCTTTCGTGAAAATGAGACCATGGATAACATAAATTTTGAAAAGACTTTTTTTTTAAAATGGACTATATATGGTGATTAACAAGGAGTGGGAAGATTGTAACTTTCTGATGTGTCTTGTTCACCAAGCCTTAACGGTTGGGGTTTTGAAATATTGGCTTGTCCTAGTTAGGAATAGACTAATGCTAAAATAAGTTGGTTCGAAAAAACTTGCGTAATCACAAAAATATGATATCTTAGTGCTTAGACTATAACTTTTATAATGACTAATATTGATTATGTCTCTCTCTCTCTTCTTTCGCACTTCTTTTAACTATCAAATATTCCATGAGTAAAAAAATATGTTGACAAAATCTCTTCTAGAAGTTATTTTTCCTTTTTAATCAGACTACATAAATAAAGTTTTAATTGAGAGATAAAAAGGAATATTAGTATTCTAATGTTTGTGTTCACAGACACGGCAAAATTACCAACATACTAGTGATGAACATGTATCCAACACAGACACAAATGTGTCAAGTACGCACTTAGGAAGAAAAAAAAGTTTTTTCTTTTTTAATTCAGTTATTCTATTTTGATGTTGAATGTTATATATTTGAACTCTTTTTTATGGGTATCTAGTCTATTTAAACTCTTTTGTTCGTACTTTAAATAATATTTTATAGTCTTTAAATTAATTTTAGATATATTTCCAAACATTTCATTATTGTTACATATTTTTTAAAATCAAAATAAATATAATTTATTCCAAATATAAAATATATATACCTAAAAATAAATATTAATTAATCAATTAATTGTCGTATTTTCAACGTAACGTATCTTAGTTTTTCAGGAAATACCGTGTTGTGTCTGTATCTGTGCTACATAGATTCTAGACAGTTTAATTTAATTTTTAGAAGAAATTATTCATGAATATTATATTGTTCACATGAATTCAAACTAATGAATATTGAAACCGTTACAGGGTCAATAGTGAAAAATGTATTTTTCATACGAGGTAAGGGTTTAATAAGTTGAAAAAAAAAAAGGAAAAAAAAAATTAACTCTATAGACTTTAGGTGGCACTCCACAGTGAAGATATGGGACCGATTAAGAACATTTTGGTAATTCTTTTCTTTCTCAAATTTAATTTTTTGGAGTACCTAATCGACCAAACACACTATCTTTTCTATATATAAGCAACCCTCATAGGCT
The DNA here is from genome assembly GCF_001633185.2 of Quercus lobata. Classification (NCBI taxonomy): domain Eukaryota; kingdom Viridiplantae; phylum Streptophyta; class Magnoliopsida; order Fagales; family Fagaceae; genus Quercus; species Quercus lobata. The sequence continues at coordinate 30,878,241 of NC_044904.1, forward strand.
TCATGAAACACGCAGAACTAAACGAAGCCAATAGCAAAGTTCACTCATTCTTGTCTCCTATTTTTCAGCAACTGTAGAGAGGATTTTGATACAGAAAGATGGGTGCTTATCTTCCTCCATCTCCAACATTTATTGTTGCTTTCCTCTTTGCCATTGCCTCTCTTTCGGCCTTTCCTGAGGTTGCTTTTGCTACATCAAAGCATGCAAGCGTTACAAGGCACTACAAGTTTGATGTACGTACCAAAACCTTTTGTGCTAGCTGATTTTATGCATATATTCGCATTTTCTTTTGGGCCAGAATTGTCTCATAATTTGAGAAAGAATGAAAATCAGGCTTATTTTAAACTAAATTTGCTCATAGATTAACTATTTTTGCTTTTGTTTTTCCAGATAAAGTTGAAAAATGTTACTCGATTGTGCCACACAAAGGCCATTGTGACAGTTAATGGGAAGTTTCCTGGGCCTCGAATTATTGCTAGAGAGGGTGACAGAGTCATAGTTAAGGTGGTCAATCATGTTTCAAACAACATCACCATCCATTGGTAATCTCTAATTAATTAGACTCAAAATATGTGTTGTCAAGTTTCATTAAGTGTATTTAGTAACTTGTAAGTAATTTCATCACTGCTAATATGTTTTGGTGAATAAAAAAAATAGGCATGGAATCAGACAACTACAAAGTGGATGGGCTGATGGACCATCATATATCACTCAATGCCCTATTCAAACTGGCCAGAGTTATGTGTACAACTTCACCATTGTTGGCCAAAGAGGAACTCTTTTCTGGCATGCACACATCACATGGCTAAGAGCTACAGTCTATGGACCCCTTATCATCCTCCCCAAGCACAATGCATCCTACCCATTTGCCAAACCACACAAAGAAGTTCCCATCATTTTTGGTAACCAAAAATTCGTTTTCTCAATCATAGAATTCAACTATTACAATGATAATTAGACCATGACTAAAATATACTAACCAACTATATATGAATGATTGAATAATTATAGGAGAGTGGTGGAATGCTGATCCAGAGGCAGTTCTTCAGCAATCTCTTCAAACTGGAGCTGGCCCAAATGTCTCCGATGCATATACATTTAATGGACTTCCGGGACCATTGTACAATTGTTCTCAGAAAGGTATTTCTCAAAAGGGGCATCAATTTGTACCCTTTCGACCATGTAACTTATTACACTGAAAAAGAAAATGATAAACATATTGGTTTTTAGCTGTTACATTAAGCTGCAGAGACCATAGTCTTATGGAATTATAAGACATGGGACATGTCAATTCATTGGCTACTTTATGGAACAACTTTTGGCTTATGTTTCTACTTGCAATTGCTATTGTGCTTTGCAGATACGTTCAGGCTAAAGGTCAAGCCGGGGAAGACATATCTCCTCCGACTGATCAATGCTGCACTCAATGACGAGCTATTTTTCACCATTGCAAACCACACCTTCACCATTGTTGAAACAGATGCAATTTACATTAAGCCTATCAAGACCAATATATTGCTCCTCACACCAGGACAAACCACTAATATTCTTCTGAAGACCAAGCCACAAGCACCCAATACCACATTCTTCATATTAGCTAAACCATATTTCACTGGCATGGGCACCTTTGACAACACCACAGTGGCAGGCATTCTTGAGTATGAGAACCCATCAAATTCCTCTTCCACAAACTCGAACAACCTTCCAACTTTCAAACCTTTTCTCCCTCCCCTCAATGCCTCTATCACCACTTCCTTTGTCATGAATTTCACTAGGAAATTCAGAAGCTTGGCCAATGCTCAATTCCCTGCCAATGTGCCACAAACTGTCCAAAAGAAATTTTTCTTCACTGTAGGCCTAGGAACCAGCCGATGCCCAAAAAACCAAACCTGCCAAGGACCTACTAATAGCTCAAAATTTGCAGCTTCAATAAGCAATTTCTCCTTTGCTCTACCAACAACAGCACTCCTACAAGCACATTTCTTTGGGAAATCAAATGGGGTTTACACCACTGATTTTCCAAGCTTCCCTTTGCACCAATTTAACTATACAGGCACCCCACCAAACAATACCCTTGCGAGCAATGGGACCAAAGCAGTAGTGTTACCATTTAATACAAGTGTGGAAGTAGTTTTGCAAGACACTAGCATTTTGGGTGCAGAGAGCCATCCACTCCATCTTCATGGCTTCAATTTCTTTATTGTTGGTCAAGGTTTTGGAAACTTTGACTCTAACAAGGACCCAGCCAAATATAACCTTGTTGATCCAGTTGAAAGGAACACTGTTGGTGTGCCAGCTGGTGGTTGGGTTGCAATTAGATTCCTGGCTGACAATCCAGGTGAGTGATACACACATATTAATTCATGCAGCAAAAAAGACTATAATGTTGTCTAATTCTATAGCTTCCACTTTCCAAAAGTTTTGCTTAATTTCAAGTTTGGTATACTTAAAGACTTTAATGCACTAACCAACCATTAGGTAAGGATGCAAAAGTACGTAATGGTTTTTTGCCTTTTTACCCCATCTATATCGTGTTTAAATTTGGAACACTAACAAATGTTTTTTTTGGGCAAATTAAATTGTATGAAAACTAAAAGTTTTCAATTACTATATATTTGTGGTATTTTCGTATTACTTTCTAGCTGAATAATGTTATATACAGTAGCTAGTAACCGCACAAATATGGGATTTTCTCAGAAAAAGTCTGATGATTATGATTGATGATGACTGCACAGGTGTTTGGTTAATGCATTGCCACTTCGATATCCATCTGAGCTGGGGTTTAAGGATGGCATGGGTTGTTCAGGATGGGAAGCTCCCTAATCAGAAGCTGCCTCCTCCACCATTAGATCTTCCGAAGTGTTGATTGTCCCCTTTTTGTGTGATAAATGTTGTCATTACATTTTTTTTTTTTTTTTTTCCTTCTTTCTGTAACTTATTTTGGTCGTGTTTTGCAATATTTTGTCTCTCAAAGAGTGGCCAAACACCCATTGGCAATAAATCATCGTGTTCTATGGTAGTACTCCACAGAAAATGGCAAAAAAAAAAAAAAAAAAAAAGTAGGAGGTTTTGTACCACCCAGGATTTCAAAAGCTTCTGTTGGAGCCTAAATAATAGTGATATTCTTTTTTGAAATCTGTCTCTCACATATGTATGTGTAAATGTTATGGCCCAGGAGCCTTGCTCATTGCATTTTGTCCTCGAGCTCTTGATTTGTCAAAGCAGTCTTGTAATTTTGCCAACGGAGCAAAGCTTCCGCTAACTCCTCCAACATATTGGACAGGTGTACGTAGTTAATTTTGGACATATGTCTACCTTTTGTCGTGTCCAATGCACCATAACATTAAACGCAAGTTAAATCTTTGTTAATTAACGTGGGTGTTTGAGATTTTAACTCTTTTAGTGCTCTTAATTAATCCCTAGGTGATTGTAAATTCTACATCTTACACACACAAAAAATGACGAATTAATCTCTTGAGGTGGCCGCTCCAATAAATTAACTAGAAGACTTGAACTCAATCTCATGAATCAAACAAGGCCCTAAAACAACAAAGCCAACCCCTTAAGTTAACGTCAGTATGTAGGATGTGGGGACTAAGAAGAGACATGAAACAATTGAAAAGTATTAAGGCAACCAAGAAGATTATAAGTCACTGTTTTACCAATTTAAGCCAAGTTCTGATATAATTCATCAACTGTCTGGACTCTGGAACCCATTAAAGGATGTGTTAATTCAGTTTCATATCAGGGTAACATTCAAATGAGTACATTGAAATCCGGAAACCCCATTAATTAATAATTAAACTGAAGGTTCAATTTCAAGGAATGACTAAACTTAGTTTGGGTCACTTCTTAAAGAGAATCCACACTCACAGCACTTTTTCTCAAAGGGAGAAAGGTGGTTTGCATTTCCAATGCAGATCCAAATACAAATAATGTCTTTTTATATTGGCCATTCCAACAGCCGAAGCGAATCTCTCTCTCATCAAGACAATAAAAAAAAAATTAAAAATTAAAAAATTAAAAAATTAAAAAAAGAACAGAATGAAAGATATCATGAAATTTAGAACCTAGCATCAATCTAAGTGGGAAAAAGAAATCATCAGAGAATGCAAGCGTTTCTATATAAAGAAATGTTGAGATCTGAGTTAAATATCCAAAAAAAAAAAAAAACACACACACGCATCAATCAAGAATTAGAACTCTTGCTAGTATAAAATGAATTAGTTAAAATTAATCTGTTTAATATGTTGATTACTTCTTATAATGTGTAAAACTTGTAGCTCACCTCAATAGTAATTACAAACTGACTGAATCTAAAATTAAGATGAAAAACAAGAAAATATAACACCAATCTCTTCTTGATCGGATGGTAAGAAAATTTATATGAGTTTTGGAACAAAACCCAAAGACCCATCTCGCATAAAGAAGGCAAGAACAACAAAAGAGAAAGAGTACATACTTAACTCTATGTGATATATAATATATTCATGGTCTCTTCTTCCCATATATCAAGAATCGCCATGCTTGTGCCAACAAACAAGCATGGCAACACAGCGCCTCATGATGTAAAACCTGGCCTTCTGTTCCTTTGCTAAGCTACTACATTTGCTGCTAATGGAAGAACTCTTCTGTGAGCAGCTCCGGGGAAGAGGGCACTTTGAAGTGGAGCTTTTCTGGGAAAAACTTCTCAATAGAGGAGACTTTGACGAAGTGCTCTTTGTTGAAGAGCTCCTTGTGAATGGAGATTTAGAAGAAGAAGAACAAGAAGGGCTCTTTGTTGAAGAACTTCTTGCAAATAGTGACTTTGAAGATGTTAAGGAATGGCTGCTAGTTGCACCTTCCTTCTTTGATAGCTTCCATTTTTCATCCATGTAACAATCAAATATATATATCTGTGGTTGTTCTTTTATCTCTGCTTTAACTTCTTTATATCTATAATATCTGTCTGTGATAGGAAGAAAGAAAGAGGAGAGACTACTGTAAAGAGAGGATTGATTGAGAGTTATGGAGGTAGTACGTACGTAGTGGCCCTAGTGGGGCATTGATAGTACTTATAAGCTGAGTTATTTAGGGCTGAAGATTGAAACTCTTGCTCTATCAGAAAAATTATTAGTCATTATCTGATGATATAATTCAGGTTATATTCTAAACCAATAAAAACAAATCATTTGATTAATATTTTCATGTTACTTTTTATTATATATTTATTATAAGGTTTGGCTTTTTTGATGGTGAAATATCGATCATGTCGGTCAAAATGTCAAATATCCATCAAATATTATTAAACGGTAAATCAGGAGTCATAAATTTTTAATGATAGATAAAAGGAAATAATATCTGAAGCAAATTCAAATAAAAAGTAGTACAAAGTACAAACTCGCCAATTTAACTGTTCTCGCATTACTTTTATTTTCTGTTTCTATGGGTGGAGTTGCATGTTACATTATTTGCCATCGTGGCATAAGATGATTGGTTGCTTCTGTGAATGTTCCAGTTCTGCAGTTCACACAATATAATAGCCAATTCTTGAATGAGGTCCTCGTTTTTGAGATCCATGACTGTTGTACGGTGCTCCATTATAAACTGTAAAAGAACACACTTATTTAGAAGGGTGTGGGGGGCAGTGGTTAGCTGGTTCTCACATGTGAGGTGCCTCTGCCCATTATTGTGCAAAACAGAGACCGTTGATATTTTTCTTCATAATTTTAAAGGTTACTCTGCACACAAGCCTACTTTGTGTATTATGTGACACATACAGTGTAAAGATGGTAGAATCTAGAGGCAATATTTTCTGCACAAGGTACAAGTTACAATGCTGTTTCTCTTTGAAAGAAAATTATGTGGAATCTTTGCGTTGTTGTGTTGAGGTTTTTTTTTTTTTTTTGGTTAAGTTGTTGTGTAGAGTTGATTTCATGTATATAGTCCTGTACTAGATAAAGCCCGACGGATATTTATAAAGTGTTCATATTAATTAGAACCAATTACAGTTCTTGGGTACTGATTATTAAAGGGTCCATATATGTATTTTTCCGTAGTTCACATGCATGGTATGAACAATATAGTTCACATGCATGGTATGAACAACAAAAATGGGTTATAAATAAACTATTCCGTGGAAGATGCCCTTAGTCAAGAATAGGATCGTTTACCGCCCAAACAAGTATCTTCTTTCTTTTTTTAAATTTTTTTATTGCATATTTAATTAATTACATCTGGTAGTATAAATGCTTTGTTTTACTATTGTAAATATGAGTAATTATTAAGTATTTTGAAGAACATTAATTAATATGGTGCTTTCTCATTTCACATTTATTATAGATCTCATTATTAAGTTCTTGTAAATAGAATAGATGAAGAGTAATGTTATAGTCATAAATTATTTTACAACATTTTTACAAACTGGTGTTATGGCCAACTTTTTATTAGTTCTTATTTAGGCCAACTACTAACATTACTTTTTCATTTACCAATAATCACTCACCACATCAGCAGTATGTAAAAAATTTTATATTTCTAGCTTTTTTCATAAATGAATTCCCCTTTCTTTTCGGATAGAATTAAGATTTTATCTTGAGGACCAAAACATGAATCTAAAAAACATCTACTATAACAAAATAAGTTTATTACATCAAGTGTTAATACAACAAAATATGTATAATTGTATTAAACAAAATATTGCAACTACAAGTTAAAATTGTTATAATAGCAACTTAAAAGTGTTAAATTATTGCATCAACAATTATAAGTTGCAACAAATTATAATTTTCAGTTGCAATAGAAACTTTAATATATTAGGAAAAATTGTTGCAATATTTGATATTAATTATTTTTGCAATCTATTGTAACGAAAATTTCGAAGTAATAGCTTGATGCAACAAAATTATTATTGCAATAATTTGAAATAAAAATTTTAACAATCTATTGTAATGAGAAACAAGAAATTACTACGAAGACATCATTGCAATAACCTGATATCAATTATTTATAATTTATTGCAACAAGAGTTTTTGTTGCACAAATCTATTACCTCAAATTTTATTGCAACATCCTGCATCAACTATTGCAATAACTTTAATGTCATTGCAACAATTATTTTTGTTGTAATGAACATTTTTTCTTGTAGTAATGGTCTCAACCTAGTTACATTTATAATGTTTCTCTGCTAACATATGATGTCTTTTATCTTATGACATAACAATTGTACTGTAAATAAATATATTGAAGCAGTTAGGGGTCTGGTATGTGAGCTTTTGGTTCTGAAAGCAGATGGGCTACATCTCTGAGACACGTCAATTTTTAGCAGGTTGATCGATGATAAAGATAGTGATTCACTCCTCAGGCTCAATTACTATCCACCACACTTAAAAATGATGAGGTTGGGTTTAGACTTTTGAGAGCATTCTGACTCTCATCTCTTTACCCTTTCTTACATCAATGATGTGGATGGCCTCCAAATTTTTGTTCAAAAAGATGTGTGGATCTCTGTTCTAGCTGACCCAATGCCTTTTGGGTTAATGTGGGTGACATGTTATAGGTTGATATTCATATAATTTGTGAAGGCTTTGACAAATGAATGATTTTTTAACATTCGACACAGGGCACCAACAAATTTATCTGAGTCTAGAATGTCAGTGATTTATTTTGGAGCTCCCTCCTTACTAGCATCAATTTCTACATCTCTAGAAATGCTCAGCTCCATTGGGCACTTTCTCTACAGGACCTTCACTTGGGCTAGATTCAAGGATAACCTTTACTTTTGACACCTCACTGAACGACATCTTGATGATTTCAAGAATGAGTGAGTATTTGGACGAAGATGGTCTTGGGATCATCACATCTCATTCCATATTTCAGCAAAGAAAATGTCATTGGGAATCCGAATGATTCTTTTCATTATTTAACATCACATATTATTTCAGTTCTCTATAATAAAATTAAGTTTTATTTGAATAATTGTAATGGTTGGAGTCTTTACTTACTTTAGCGAGTTGTGGTCCATTTGAGTAACGTAGGATTGGGGATCAATAGTGGGTTCTTAATTCTCATACTCATAACTCAATCCTATGTTATTTCTATAAATTTAGTAATATTATCTTAGACTAACTTGAGATTGCCATTTGTTGATGATTATTATTTGCCTTTGTTGAAGGTTTTTCAGCTAGCCACATCTGATCCTAAAATATTGCAAGATTTTATTTGGTTATGTGGATTTATCATCTAATGGACCATTACTACTTCGAATATTGCAATCATCTAATGGATAAAATATATATATATATATATATATATTGTTGCAATAAACAATTTACTACTTCGAATATCTTGTAATAATTGGTTGTTACTTTCAAGAATCTTATTGCAATTAATTGACAAAAATAATTCTGATTAAATTATTGTAATGATATTTTTGTTGTAATATATAAATACTTCATTTTTTCATTGCAATAAGCTAATAGTTTATAAATAATTGATATCAAGTTGTTACAATAATATTTTCATTGTAGTTCATGTTTGTCATTGCAATAGATTATAAATGAATTTATATAAAACTATTATAATAATAATAATTTTGTTGCAATAAGCTATTAGTTTGAAATTTTCGTTGCAATAAAATACAAAAATAATTGATATCAATTTACTGCAACAATTTCTTCATTTTAAGTTATTGAAAATTATAAGACTTATTTTGGTTGAAAATTATAAGTTGCTGCAACTTGTTACTATTGATGCAATAATTTAACACTTTTAAGTTACTATTGCAACAATTTTAACATGTAGATGCAATATTTTGTCTAATACTATTATACATATTTTGTTTTATTAACACTTAATATAATAGACTTATTTTGATGTAATGATCCTTCAAAAATATGAAATATATTACAATTCCAAACTAGATTAATTCAATGTAAAGTAACTAGCATATATTTAAGAATTAACAAAATAAGTGTTTTCTAATATATTTCAAGTCAAACATCTATCATCTATCAAAATAGAACTTTACTCTTTTTTGAAAAAACAAATCTTAAAAACATTTATGGTTGAATTTATACTAAATTTTATAATGATTTTCCTTTTAACATACAAAATCAAAAGTGTGGGGCTCAATAATTCATGGACCAGGCTCATTCGCCCTTAGAGAGTCCAAAGGCCCGAGCCGAGAAGAACTACGGCCCAAGCTCTACAATGCAGAGCACAAAACATTTTTGTGGTGCAGCCGAGGACAACTCAGTCCTCGGCAGATCCAAAACCTCACCAAAAGAAGAAGGATAAAACCGGTATAGGGCCAAGCTTAAAAGAGAATCTAAGAATATCCGGGAAAGCTGCTCTCATTGCCATTCAATGCGCTGCCCCTGACAGAGCCATACTCTTTAGCTTTATCAACCCTCCCCAACAGTTCTGGGATTAGACTGATGGGACAAATATCAGTCTTGTAAAGATTGACCCTACACGTGGACGAAGGACAGTGAACGCAGACGAGTATAAAAGAAGAAAGAAGTAACTCGAAAGGGGGAGCTCTCGATCCCACCTCCAAGAAAAAGGAGACGATCTGGGTGAGAACATCTCAACGACGCCTGAGATTACAGAAAAAACCCATCGTCGGGTAACCGGGGTAAGACCCCAATGGTCCTCGGATCAAGTCCGAGGAGGCCCATCCCATAGGATGCGAAGCCGTAGGGCTTAAATGTTCAGGCCCAAATCCTTTTTCTCCATGAATTCCTCTAAAACCAGGACCGGGCACTGCCCCGTGACCAATGGCTAAGCTTTTTAAGCCCACTCTCTACAAATCATATTGTGAGGGATCTTTCATGCGCGAGCCCAACATCATTATTGGGCCGCAATGGAATCGTGTCCTTACAATTGGCGCCGTCTGTGGGAAAGCTTGCGTGTTGGCGTAGGTGGCGGTGGAATCAACTCATTGGCAAGCAGAAATTTCTGGGATCTCCTCCGTCTCCGGCGACATATGGTTGTCGCTCCGACGAAAACTTCTGCTAGGGGGTACGCCTCGCAGTACTAAGGGCACGGGCATCTCTAGGGGCTTCCAGCCTCGAGCCAACTTTCCCCGCCCTGGTGTAGGGGCTTATGGTCGAAAAAAAAGAATAAATCAAGTAAAAAAAATCTTATAAGTTTTGGACAGAACCAAGGCCTTACATGGTCCTCGGACTCAAGCCTATGGGGAAATCAAGTACAAAAAAGAAAATCTTATAAGTTTAGGACAGAACCAAGGCCTTGCATGGTCCTCGGACTCAAGCCTATGGGGAAACCAAGTACAAAAAAGAAAATCTTATAAGTTTTGGACAGAACCAAGGCCTTGCATGGTCCTCGGACTCAAGCCTATGGGGAAACCAAGTACATAAAATCTCATAAGTTTTGGACAGAACCAAGGCCTTGCATGGTCCTCGGACTCAAGCCTATGGGGAAACCAAGTACATAAAAAGATTATAAGTTTTGGACAAAACCAAGGCCTTGCATGGTCCTCGGACTCAAGCCTATGGGGAAACCAAGTACAAAAAAGACAATCTCATAAGTTTTGGACAGAACCAAGGCCTTGCATGGTCCTCGGACTCAAGCCTATGGGGAAACCAAGTACAAAAAAGAAAATCTTATAAGTTTTGGACAGATCCAAGGCCTTGCATGGTCCTCGGACTCAAGCCTATGGGGAAACCAAGTACAAAAAAGAAAATCTTATAAGTTGCCTATGGGGAAACCAAGTACAAAAAAGAAAATCTTATAAGTTTTGGACAGAACCAAGGCCTTGCATGGTCCTCGGACTCAAGCCTATGGGGAAACCAAGTACAAAAAAGAAAATCTTATAAGTTTTGGACAGTTGCAAGGCCTTGCATGGTCCTCGAACTCAAGCCTATGGGGAAACCAAGTACATAAAATCTCATAAGTTTTGGACAGAACCAAGGCCTTGCATGGTCCTCGGACTCAAGCCTATGGGGAAACCAAGTACATAAAAAGATTATAAGTTTTCGACAGAACCAAGGCCTTGCATGGTCCTCGAACTCAAGCCTATGGGGAAACCAAGTACAAAAAAGAAAATCTTATAAGTTTTGGACAGAACCAAGGCCTTGCATGGTCCTCGGACTCAAGCCTATGGGGAAACCAAGTACATAAAAAGATTATAAGTTTTGGACAGAACCAAGGCCTTGCATGGTCCTCGGACTCAAGCCTATGGGGAAACCAAGTACATAAAAAATATTATAGTTTTGGACAGAACCAAGGCCTTGCATGGTCCTCGGACTCAAGCCTATGGGACAGAAACCCATTGGTATGGTCCCGACTCAACCTAGGGGGAACCAAGACATAAAAATATAAGTTTTGACAGAAACAAGGCCTTGCATGGCCTCGGACTCAAGCCTATGGGGAAACCAAGTACAAAAAAGATCAATCTATAAGTTTTGGGATAGAACCAAGGCCTTGCATTGGGTCTCCTCGACTTATAGCTATGGGGGAAAAACCCAAGACAAAAAAGAAAATCGATAAGTTTTGGAGCAGAACCAAGGCCTTGCAATGGTCTCTCGGAACTCAAATCGCTATGGGGGAAACCAAGTACAATATAAATCTCATAAGTTTTGGAACAGAACCAAAGGCCTTGCATGGTGCCTCGGACAAGCCTAATGGGGAAAACAAGTAACATAAATCTCATAAGTTTTGGACAGAACCAAGGCCTTGCATGGTCCTCGGACTCAAGCTATGGGGAAACCAAGTACAGAAAAGAAAAAACTACAAGTTCTGGACAGAACCAAGTCCTTGCATGGTCCTCGGACTCAAGCCTATGGGGAAACCAAGTACAGAAGAAAAACTCAAAAGTTTTGGACAGAACCAAGGCCTTGCATGGTCCTCGGACTCAAGCCTATGGGGAAACAAAGTACAAAAAGAAATCTTATAGAGTTTGGATCAGAAACCAAGGCCTTGTTCAATAGTCCTCTGGACTCAAGCTATGGGGAAACCAAGACAAAGAAACATCTGCAGTTAAGTTTTGGACAGAACCAAGGCCTTGCATGGTCCTCGGACTCAAGCCTATGGGGAAACCAAGTACCAAAAAAGACAATCTCATAAGTTTTGGACAGAACCAAGGCCTTGCATGGTTCTCGGACTCAAGCCTATGGGGAAACCAAGTACATAAAAAGATTATAAGTTTTGGACAGAACCAAGACCTTGCATGGTCCTTGGACTCAAGCCTATGGGGAAACCAAGTACAAAAAAGAAAATCTTATAAGTTTTGGACAGAACCAAGGCCTTGCATGGTCCACGGACTCAAGCCTATGGGGAAACCAAGTACTATGGCACGTAAACCTCAAGATCCATCCGAAGAGAACTCCTCGTTAACAGTTGGGTCAATCCCTTAATTGCACGGGTTCCCCGGTCTACCCTCGGATCCCCCGTACCAAAGGGAATGATGCGCTACGGTACAGCATATTACCCGAAAGCACAAAGTCCTTCGCTACTCGACTATCATCTCAGACGAATTGTTTAGAGTTTATCGTTCTCGGGAATTGGTCTAGCGTGCATCGCGCAGCGCTCAACAGCTATCTCGGTTAGTTCCATGAATTTAATCTATTGAGGATTACCAATGTTATACTTGATAATATTTGCGAGTTTAAACTAATAAGGGTTTGTGTTAAAGTGTTCTTCTGCCCAGAATACTGTTAAAGGCAGGCTTAGACTTAATATTCAGACCCAAAGTGGTCGTTGCAAAAAAAAAAAGTATGTATAAAGAAATAAACACATCTTTTATTAAGACAAAAGAATAGTACAGTATACAATAAAAGCTGAAACAAGCTTACATTAGAGTTAACTGCGTAAGCAAAAGAAAAGTACAAAAGAGTGAAGATGATGCCGAGGAGATAGCTCAGAGGAGAGATTGGCTACTGTTCCAAGATGTTGTCTAAGGAAACTATTCCTCGACGCTTCTACATGCCCATAACTCAGGCAGCCAAAGAACCTGACCTCAGGCTAACACCATCTACAGAAAAGGTGCAGGGAGCCGGAAGTTGGGAAGCCCCCGCAAAAATTTGCCTGCTACAAGGCAGACGGCGCTGATGGCGGAAATTCCTTCTTCGGACATACCAAAAATCTGGCATGACCAGAGCCTGCTTCGGATTTTGACTAAAAGAGGGAGGAACCCCATTTTCCTCCTGTCAAAACAGAGGACTGGCTCGAATCTGCGCCATCCTTGTCCATACCGTATCCCCTTGAGGATTCGGTGCCTCTGAAGCACGCGGAGACCTTTCACCCCCATCCACGCCTCAAACATCTTGCTTTAAGGCAGTGGCACTAGAAAGAGAGATCGCGGATATGGAAGAAATATGGTTCTGAGGAGAGCAGGAGAATTCATGTGCAAGTGAAGTGATCCCTTATCCTATTTATACCCAGAAGTTAACCGGTGGCATTTGATTCGTGCAAGTTTCCAAGGAACGCTACGGACGAAGCAGACTTGGCTCAATTTCCAACTTCATCCTCAGCCGTAGGATTTGAAGATCCTCGAGAAGTCGCACCTCGAACACTGGAACGCCAAAAAGTGCCGCGTGGCCAAAGACTACGGAAATGCCTCTTAATTTCTGGGCCTGGTAAATTCGCGGCCCAGGCCCATTCTGCATGGAAGCCCACGGACTATGGCCCACACCAAGGAATAACCGTTGCCGAGGATAACTTCCTGCTCGGCAGCTTATGAGACACCTGAGGAAAGACAAGTGCATAAAAAAAATTAAAAAAAAAATAAAAATAAAAATAAAAAAAAAGGGGAGAGCATAAAGTTTTGGACAGAACCAAGGCCTTGTATGGTCCTCGGACTCAAGCCTACGGGGAAACCAAGTACAAAAAATTATTATTATTACAAGTTTTGGACAGAACCAAGGCCTTGTATGGTCCTCGGACTCAAGCCTATGGGGAAACCAAGTACAAAAAATTATTATTACTACAAGTTTTGGACGGAACCAAGGCCTTGTACGGTCCTCGGACCCAAGCCTACGGGGAAACCAACTACTCGGATAAGAAAAGGTTTGAATTTCGCAAGATGGGCTACTTGATAAAAAGGTCAGGTCACTTCATCCGCGGCTTAAACACCCTAAAGGGTCAGGCCCAACGAAGGTGTAAGGAAGGTGCTAGAACGCCCCAGTATTCTTTGGCCTAAGAGGGCTGTTCATCTGGTGGGCAATATGTCTTCAAATGGTTATTTCTCACACGGCATCAAGCCTTCAGTTCTCTCCTCGTCTAGCATGGGTAATTATTACTTTTCACTGGTCGGCCTTATTATGCCAAGCATTTTTATTAGAGTTATGGCGACATCTTTTTTATTATCAAATATTTTGGTCTTAGTTGACAATGATCTAGATGCTATATTATTGTGCCAAGCGGCGCTTGCAAATTTATAAAGTAGAGACAAAACATGCAAAATGAAATAGAAACAACTTTTATTAATATGAAAAATTATTACAATGTACAAAAAGGGGCTTCAACAAGCCTATACAAAAAAGGGGCTGCCGAAACAGCACTAACATCCACAGTACAGATAAGCAAGCGATCAAGCGCTTTTTAAACTTGTCTTCAAAGTCTCTCCAATCTCCGCCTCATTGTTGCTCATACTAAGAGAAGAACTCGCTTCAAAAAAAAAAGAATGAAGAAGAAGGAAATAGTAAGGAAGAAATCAATGAAGAAGATGGAGGAGATGAATGAAGAAGATGGAGGACATGAGTAAGAGAAGGAGGAGAAGAAGAGGGGGAGAGATGAAGAGACAAAGAGAGGAGCAAAAGAGGGAGAAGGACAGTACCAGGGCGGAACTGGTGCTGGGAAGACTATAAGAGGAAGGCGGAGGAGGGCACCAGTGAGCAAAGAGAGGGAGAAGCAGAAGCACTTCGCCCCTGCCTCAGCCCTGACTCCTAACACACTGGTGTCATGTTAGGTACACTCGTGAGGAGCCGGGTGGTGCTGATATTGGGTGTTCTCGACTCAGTTACGCCGAGAATTCGACGTGGCGAGCCCCTGCTTCGGATTTTGGCTGAAAGAGAGGCGGGACAGATCTTAAGTCTGCGCCACCCTTGCCCTGATCGAGCCATTTCAAGCTTTATCAGAACATGGTGTTTTGAGGAGGGGCATGGCTCCTTCATCATTCGTTATGGTAGGCGTATACTGGTATGGTGTATAACAAACGGGCTAAGTAGACGCTAAAGGAGGCTACGGGTTTCAGATCTCAGAAGGAAGGAAAGGAGTCTGCATGAAAGTGATGGCCTCCTGCTTGCCTTCTTATAGGAAGGGCAAAACGGAGGGTATTAAATGCATTCAAGTTTCCAAAAGAATCTGAAGAAAAAAGAGACGTCCGTTCCATTTCCCCACCTTATCAGATGAGCCGCCGGACATAAATGAGCCTCGTAAAGGGGATTCATTAAGGGCGCATCTGGGATAGCCAAGCGGCAGGAGTAGATCACGAGCAGATTAAACGAAATCCCTTGAAAACCGGCTAACTTCCTGGACAGGTGGAGAACCGCTCACATAAATGCGGGGTTGAACTAAATAAGCCATATTAAGGGCCCGGGTTTGCCAAAACCCTCCTTTCCAACCCGGAAGTCGGATAGAAGGGTTTTGAGGGGCTATTGTGGGGCTCAATAATTCATGGACCAGGCCCATTCGCCCTTAGAGAGTCCAAAGGCCCGAGCCGAGAAGAACTACGGCCCAAGCTCTACAATGCAGAGCACAAAACATTTTTGTGGTGCAGCCGAGGACAACTCAATCCTCGGCAGATCCAAAACCTCACCAAAAGAAGAAGGATAAAACCGGTATAGGGCCAAGCTTAAAAGAGAATCTAAGAATATCCGGGAAAGCTGCTCTCATTGACATTCAATGCGCTGCCCCTGACAGAGCCGTACTCTTTAGCTTTATCAACCCTCCCCAACAGTTCTGGGATTAGACTGATGGGACAAATATCAGTCTTGTAAAGATTGACCCTACACGTGGACGAAGGACAGTGAACGCAGACGAGTATAAAAGAAGAAAGAAGTAACTCGAAAGGGGGAGCTCTCGATCCCACCTCCAAGAAAAAGGAGACGATCTGGGTGAGAACATCTCAACGACGCCTGAGATTACAGAAAAAACTCATCGTCGGGTAACCGGGGTAAGACCCCAATGGTCCTCGGATCAAGTCCGAGGAGGCCCATCCCATAGGATGCGAAGCCGTAGGGCTTAAATGTTCAGGCCCAAATCCTTTTTCTCCACGAATTCCTCTAAAACCAGGACCGGGCACCGCCCCGTGACCAACGGCTAAGTTTTTTAAGCCCATTCTCTACAAATCATATTGTGAGGGATCTTTCATGCGCGAGCCCAACATCATTATTGGGCCGCAATGGAATCGTGTCCTTACAAAAAGAATAAGAATTTCATTTGCAAAACCCAATTTTAATAATATTTATTGTTGAAAATATTTAGTTGATAATTATAATAGAAACCAGAAGGGACATTCAAATACACCCACGGTGTAAAATTGGTATTTAATAAGGAATATTTTTACTGAGAATTTTTCTAATTCTTTTTACCCTTGAGGTTGTAAATGCTCTACGGGTTCCTTAGATCCTTTGGGTTGGAAGGGTTCTTCAGGATGAGAATGCCCTTTGGGTTCAACACTAACAAAGAAACCTTACGCCCTTTAACCCATCTCTACCGTCAGGTATAGAGTCACCCTCTGGGATAAAACCATCCTTCGGGTTGAAGGTTTCCTTTAGATTCAATAACTACATCTTCCATCACTTGTCGGGTTTACCCTATATCGATGGTGGAGTACACTTGGTCTCACACCATTTGCATGTTCTCCACTCATGTATCCTTGTATGGAAAGAACTTGCACACCACTTCCAAAGATTCTCCTACATATTTGTATCCTCTTAGTATGGGAAATGAAGCCCTAAGATCTCGGAACATTAACTACATATCTTCCCTACAAGGAAAGGTCTTACGTTCCTGGAATCTTGGTCAACTCTATACCACTATATAAGTACTAAGTCTCCTCTTCTCAAGGTATTTGAAATTTCCTATTTCTTACACTTTCGAGTTATTAGAGATTCTTCTATCATTAACTTAACCTTTGGATGGTCTTCGGCTGGCATCCCACCAATGCTCTCTGTAGGTTCTTTGTTCTTTTGTTCTTCAGGTACCCTAATTGACGCACGTGTGGATAATCAACTCACCAACGATTTTGCGCATCATCAGTTTTAGATTATTGACTTTTTTTTATTTTTTTCTAGTCATATTTGGTCAATTTAAAAATATTTAACATTTTTTTGAAATTTAATTGTTGGAATACATTCTATTAATCATAATGGTGAATTTACGTTTTTAATATAGATTTTCTTGATTTATCAATCTCTTTGACAAAACTTTTTTACTAACAAACAAAGATCTTTAATTTATTCTAAAATATTAATGTGGCTCTAGTCTAGAGGATCCATAACTGATGATTTAATTTTTGTAATTAAGAATTTATTGCAATATAGAAAATAGTTAATTGATAATGACACTTGATTGTCAAGTCATCTTGTTGATGGATTAAAAAAAAATTGAAACAATCTCTTAGGCAAAACTAGACAAACATGACATGCAACACCCAAATCTTGAAATACTAACTTTTAATTTTGGGTCCTAAAAAAGACAACCAATGCCATACCAAATACGTAATCATATTGCATAAATCATTTTTTCCCCTACCGAAGGTTTTTTTTTTTTTTTTTTTTTTGTTGGGGGGGGGGGGTTAATAAGGGATTAGTTTTTGTTTTGTAGATAAAAAAAGTCTTTTTTTCCAAGTTACATATTATAAATATTTTATGTTTTAAAAAAATATCCCATATGTTATATATATTAAATAATATATGTATACACATGTATAAATATGGTAATAAAATATGTATAAAAAAATAGACCATATGTTATATATATATATATATATATATATATGTTAAATAATTTATGTATACACGCATTCAGGACAAGGTGGGGCGTGTAACGCCTATTCTAGTCCCATTACCTCTTTGAGGCATGGCCAACTAAGGCAGTGAAGTTAAGGCGGGGCATTTTCGCAATTTACCAATCCACCGGCCATAGTTATGGGCTCAGTGGCGTCTCTAATTTTAAACTATTTGAACCAGCTTTCAATTTTAAAAGGGACCATATATTAATATTTTTAAACAAAATTCAAAATTTATCTAATAATATATATTATTTAAAAACTTTTAGGAAAAATTACATAAAATGCCCATAATTTGTACCATATTTCAGATTTAGTCCCAAAATTTTAATTTTGTTGTTTAAAGTTCCAAATTTATGAAATTGTTTCAACTTCAATCCCCTATTCATCTTTATTATTTATTTTATTATTTTAGGTAGTGTCGAAGCTAAGAAAAGCGTAAATCATTAATTAAACTCTATGTTTCTTTTAAAATATATTCATAAATCAATTTGACAAATATTCTACAAGTGCTTAGAGAGAGAAAATTCTGTTTGGAAATAGAAAAGGGTTTCACTTAGAGTGAAAAAGCTATTGAAAGTCAAAACTGGTTACTTAGTTAAATACAAAATTTTATCAATGGTTTTCCCATTTTTTTTGCTTGACTAAATTACTGAATAAATAATGAAGATGGACAGAGCATTCAAATCAAAATTGTTTCATAAGTTTAAGATATTTTTGACAAAATTATAAAAAAAAAAATTAAGACATGTGGGGATCGTTCGATTAATGGGCCCGTAGGGTTCAGAATTGTTGGGCCCGTGGCCCATCCGAGGCCGTATACCCGTCCGAGGACACCATGCTCCTCGGCAGTATGCGTCCGAGGACGATCGCGTCCGAGGACAATCAGGACGTGGTCTCACTGCGATCAGATCTCAGAATTAGGTCATCGCAAAGGATAGAGTAGCCGACTAAAGATGAAAGAGATAAGGCAAACAAATATCTGAAACTACAGCTGCCTCCGCATTAATGACCTCTCAACCAACTCTCTGACCGCATTAATGTGGAGGTGATACCTCAACAGTAGGGAAGCAGCCTTACAGCTGCCCATAGGAAGTTCTAGGAGGAGCCAGATGGGACAGAAAGAAATCCTCCGGACACAACCTACACGTGTGCGGCAAGGATGGAGCGCAAAGGGGAGTATATAAACTAAAAGAAGAACATGAAGAAGGGGATCGGGATAGAAAAAGAGGACGAAAAGAACAGACATAAACTGGAAAGAAGAAAGTAAGAGGATAAAGAGAGAGTTGCGCTAGTCACTAAAAAAGAAAAGATTGATTATACCAACTTCAAAACTTGAATGTACTGGAGAGCAAATCTTTGGAGGAGATACCGCAGTTAACCTAGTTCTTTACACCCACGCTCTACAAATTATATTGTCTGGACCTTTTACGTGCGAACCCAATACTGTTTAGGTTCATTACAAAATCGTGTCCTTACAATTGGCGCCGTCTGTGGGGAGAGCTTGTGTTAGCTTGTACAACCTCTGATACAACGTTTCCGATGGAAGGAGTGGAATTACCTCATCCTGCAGCGGGGCTGCATCAGGATGATGTCAACCTGCATCAGGCGGAGTCAAGGGGCTCTCAGCATGGTGGTCCTCGAAGGAGTCCCGAACGGAGGGAAGTCCGGGAAGGGAGTATACATACCACTCATACCACAAGGAGCCATACACGCGGGAAGAGTCACGTTTCCCACGCGAAGCATGGTGGGGATCTGCAACGTGAGATTGCGGACTTGAAGAGAGAGTTGCACCATGCACGACGGGAACGTTCCCCACCTCGCTCTGAACCATCATCCGGGGAGTCGGATGGAACTAGCTACAGGCAGAGGTCGAGGACTCCGCAAAGTGAGACTTTCTCCTACGAAGAGGAGCGTCGTCGTAGGCGTAGGCGTAAAAGTCCAACTAGCAGGGGCTTGGGAAACGACGCCATGAACAAAGCCTTGAGTCAAATTTCCAGGTCACCCTTTACAAGAAGCATAGATGATGCTACCCATCCTCGGCGGTTCAATCAACCTACGTTCTCTCTGTATGATGGCCATTCGGATCCGGTGGAACATGTAAGCTATTACAGCCAGAAGATGGCTATTCATTCCAGGGATGATGCTCTGATGTGCAAGATTTTTCCGTCGAGTTTGGGTCCAACGGCGATGAGGTGGTTCAATGGCTTAAGGGCCAATTCTGTTGGATCTTTCAAAGCACTGACCTAGGCTTTTGGTGCTCATTTTATTACATGCAGCCGGACTCCTTTGCCTCTGGGATCCTTGTTGACCTTGTCTATGCGAGAGGGCGAGACTCTCAAGAGCTATTCGGATAGGTATTGGGAGATGTTTAACGAAATAGGGGGGAAGAATGACGCTGTGGCTATAACCACTTTCAAAGCCGGTCTCCCAGCTGACCACGACTTGAGGAAATCCTTGACGGGTAAACCTGTTACCAGTGTGCGCCAGTTGATGGACAGAATAGAGAAGTACAAAAGGATAGAGGAAGATCAACTTCAAGGGAAAGGAAAAGCCAAGATGATCCCTCAGGAGATGAGGGATTTCAGGTCGGATCATTATAATAATAACCGACCGAGGAGGGACTTTGTTGGGCAGTCGGCCTCGGCGGACGCCCAGGTTGTTAATGCAGTATTTCGGGAGCCTGTTCAGCAGGTTTTGGAGAAGATAAAGGACGAGTCATTTTTCAAATGGCCGAACAGGATGGTGGGAGAGCCTACAAAACGCAACCCGAGTTTGTATTGCCATTACCATCAAGACCATGGGCACACGACAGACAACTGCAGGAATTTATGGGACCATTTGGAGCAGTTGGTCCGGGAAGGGAAATTAAGGCAGCTCTTGCATCACTCCAGCGGAAGGGCGAGCCAAGCAGGTTTCGAGGTGCGTAGGGATGCTTCATCAAGGCTCCCTCGGGGTACGATCAACGTCATCTTTGCGGCCCCGGAAAGGACTGGATCTTGCCCCACCAGAGTGTTGTCGGTGACCCGATCCCCGGCCGAGGATCGTTCTCAAGCATCGAAGAGAGCCAAGAGGCGTGTCCCCTTGATTTTGGGTTTTTCAGACGAAGATTTGGTTGGAACCATACAACCCCATGAAGATGCCTTGGTGGTAACACTGAGGATTAGTAGGTACGATGTCCGAAGAGTGATGGTTGATCAGGGAAGCGCAGCGAATGTGATGTATCCAGATTTGTACAAGGGGCTAGGTCTGAAACAGCAGGACTTGACAACCTATAATTCCCCTCTAGTCAGTTTTGAGGGAAGGTTAGTCATTCCTATGGGGCTAATCAGGCTGCCCGTGCAGTCAGGCACGGAGGTGGTGGAGGTGGATTTTATTGTCGTAGATGTTTATTCTCCGTATACGGCCATCTTGGGCAGACCTTGGCTTCACACACTTAAAGTGGTTTCATCCACCCTACATCAGAAGGTGAAGTACCCATCCGGAGACCAGGTGCTGGAGATAGTAGGGAACCAAACGGCTGCTCGGCAATGCCAAGTAGCGGCTATTCAGCATCAGCCAGAGGCAGAGACCTCGGCTACAGCCGATAATGAGTCATAGCAATTAAAGTCCCCAGCATCAGGTTTGGACGTACCAACCAATGGGGTAGAGTATGAAGATCTGGAAAAGGTGACTGTTGCTGATGATCCAGAGAAATTCTTCCGGGTTGGGGCCAAGTTGCCTTTGCAAGAGAAAGCGAGTTTGCTAGAGTTCCTCCGAGCCAATGTGGACGTCTTTGCATGGGACCCGTATGAAGCCCCAGGAGTAGACCCAAGTTTCATTTGTCACCGACTCAACGTAAACCCTGCCGTTCCCCCCAGGAGGCAAATTCCTCGGCGACCATCGAAAGAGCATGTCGAGGCAGTCAGAAGTGAAGTTGCCAAGCTAAAACAGGCTGGGGCTATCAAAGAAGTCTTTTACCCCCAATGGCTGGCCAACACGGTGGTAGTGAAGAAGAAAACGGGGAAATGGCGAGTGTGCGTGGATTTCACGGATCTTAATAAGGCATGCCCTAAGGACCCATTTCCTATGCCGAAGATTGACCAGTTGGTGGATGCGACCGTGGGCCACCCTAGGATGAGTCTCTTGGATGCCTTTCAAGGGTATCACCAAATACCGTTGGCCGCCGATGATCAAGAAAAGACCGCTTTCGTGACCCCGGTTAGGAACTACCATTACAAGGTGATGCCCTTCGGTTTGAAAAATGCTGGATCTACCTACCAACGCATGATGACGAAAATGTTTGAGCCACAGCTGGGCAGAAGTATTGAAGTTTATATTGATGACATGGTGGTGAAAAGTAAGGTAGTGACTGAACATGTGGGGGACCTCACTAGCATCTTTGGGATACTGAGAGAACACAAGTTGCGCCTAAATGCTTTGAAGTGCTCTTTTGGTGTAGGTTCCGGGAAATTCTTGGGATACATGGTGACCCATAGAGGAATTGAGGTGAATCCAGATCAGATTAAGGCCATTAACGATTTGCAAGCACCTCGAAATCCAAAAGAGGTGCAGAAGCTGACTGGGATGACTGCCGCGTTGAACCGATTCATCTCAAGGTTGGCTGAGAGGTGTCGTCCTTTTTTCCGCCTGTTACATAAGTGGCAAGGATTCGAATTGACCGAGGAGTGCGCTGAGGCATTCCAGCAGTTGAAAGACTATTTATCCAAACTGCCGATCATGTCTAGCCCTGAGGTGGATGAGGTGTTGTATACCTATCTAGCGGTAGCTCCTCACGCAGTCAGTTTCGTCTTGATGCGAGAAGACGGTGGCGTCCAGAGGCCAGTTTATTATGTAAGTAAATCCCTCCATGAAGCCGAGGTGAGATATCTGTCATTGGAGAAGGCCGTACTGGCGGTGGTCCATGCAACACGTAAACTTCCGCACTATTTTCAAGCTCACACTGTAGTTGTTTTGACCCAATTGCCTCTTAAATCCATACTTAGAAGTGCTGACTACACCGGCAGAATTACCAAGTGGGGTACGATCCTGGGTGCTTTTGACATCAAGTACATGCCCCACACCTCTGTAAAGGGTCAAGTTCTCGCCGATCTGGTAGCTGAATTCACTGAGAGCCCTGAGGAGGTTAGTAGGAATCAAGATCACATGGGTGAAAAATCGGTTGGTGTGATATCCGCACAAGGAAGGTCTGTATGGAAAGTATATGTGGATGGGGCCGCAAATCAACGGGGAGCTGGATTGGGATTGGTTTTGATATCCCCTGAAGAGGTCATCATCGAGAAGTCACTAAGACTAGGGTTCTCGGCTACTAATAATGAATCACAGTACGAAGCTCTGATAATGGGAATGAGCATGGTCCATAAAATGGGTGGAAAGGCGGTGAAACTGTTCTCGGACTCGAGGCTGGTCGTTGGCCAGGTGACTGGAGAGTTGGAGGCCAGAGACCCAAGGATGCAAGGGTATCTGGACCGGGTTAGGCGTATACGAACAGAGTTCGAATCTTTCGACGTATTACATATTCCACGAAGTGAAAATACCCACGCTAACTCCTTGGCGACCCTTGCCACCTCTTCAGTATGAAATTTCCCTCGGGTGATTATCGTCGAAGACTTGCGTACTCCCACTTCACCAGAAAAGGAGGTTTGCCAAATTCGTCAAGCTAGTTTGCCGCCATGCTGGATTGACCCTATATTAAAATTTCTCGACAGTGACGTGTTGCCCGAAGATAAGGTGGAAGCTGAGAAAATAAGAAGGAGAGCACCTCGGTACTGGTTATCCGAGGATAAAAAGCTATACAGACGGTCCTTCTCTGGGCCATACTTGCTCTGCGTGCCTCCTGAGACAGCAGAATCAATCCTGGAAGAGTTGCATGAGGGCATTTGTGGAAGCCATACAGGGGGAAGGTCCCTATCATGCCGAGCACTAACGCAAGGTTATTGGTGGCCGAATATGCAGAAAGAAGCGCAGGAGTACGTTAAGAAATGCGATCAGTGTCAAAGATATGCTCCGAATATCCACCAACCGGGAGGAGTCCTTAACCCTCTCTCAAGCCCTTGGCCCTTTGCACAATGGGGGCTGGACATTGTCGGCCCTTTTCCTAAAACTATAGGAAACAAGAAGTACCTGCTGGTCGGCACAGACTACTTTACTAAATGGGTTGAAGCTGAACCCTTGGCGAACATCAGGAACGTAGACGTGAAGAAGTTTGTCTGGAAGAACATTGTTACGCGATTTGGAATCCCACGAGCTCTTGTTTCGAACAACGGGCTCCAGTTCGATAGCAATGCCTTTAGGAAATACTGTTCAGAACTGGGGATAAGAAACAGATATTCCACTCCAGCTTATCCGCAAGGCAATGGGCAGGCTGAAGCTGTTAACAAAGTCATTGTCAATGGGCTTAAGAAGAGACTAGACGACACGAAAGGAAAATGGGTGGAAGAACTACCACATGTGCTTTGGACGTATCGGACAACACCCCGACGTTCGACGGGGGAAACTCCCTTCTCCATGACCTATGGGGCCGAGGCCGTTATTCCTTTGGAAACTGGATTCCCAACGTTGAAGACCAGTGCATTCTCTTCGAGTAATAATGATGCGATGTTGGAAAAAAGTTTAGACCTGATTGAAGAACGAAGGGAGAGCGCGATGGTTCGGCTAGCTTACTACCAGCACAAACTCAAGCAGGGCTACGATAGCAATGTGAGGATGAGGCCGTTAGCCATAGGAGATCTGGTGCTGAGAAAATTCCTGGGCGCCACTAAGAATCCAAATTGGGGAAAACTGGGACCCAATTGGGAGGACCATATCGGATTACTTCTGTAGCAGGAATAGGGGCTTACTATCTAGAGGACCTAGATGAAAAACCTGTACTCCATCCTTGGAATGTAAACAATCTCAGAAGGTATTATTATTAGTAAAGAAGTTTCAATTCAAGTATTCTCTTTTAACTTACGTCTATTATGCATCCTGTAAATCTTGCATCCTATCATATCATACTGAATTGTTAAACATAAACTAAATTATGCCAGGTCCTCGAATCGCAAACCTAGTGGAAATTAACATCCTATCATACTGAATTGTTAAACAGAAACTAAGTTATGCCAGGTCCTCGGATCGCGAACCTAGTGGAAATTAACATCCTATCATACTGAATTGTTAAACAGAAACTAAGTTATGCCAGGTCCTCGGATTGCGAACCTATGCCAGGTCCTCGGATCGCGAACCTAGTGGAAATTAACATCCTATCATACTGAATTGTTAAACAGAAACTAAGTTATGCCAGGTCCTATCATACTGAACCTAGTGGAAATTAACATCCTATCATACTGAATTGTTAAACAAACTAAGTTATGCCAGGTCCTCGGATCGCAAACCTAGTGGAAATTAACATCCTATCATACTGAATTGTTAAACAGAAACTAAGTTATGCCAGGTCCTCGGACCGCAAACCTAGTGAAAATTAACATCCTATCATACTGAATTGTTAAACAGAAGCTAAGTTATGCCAGGTCCTCGGATTGCAAACTCAGTGGAAATTAACATCCTATCATTCATACTGAAGTGTTAAACAGAAACTAAGTTATGCTAGGTCCTCGGATCGTGAACTTAGTGGAAATTAACATCCTATCATTCATACTGTATTGTTAAACAGAAACTATGTTATGCCAGGTCCTTGGACCTCAAACTTAGTGGAAATTAACGTCTTGTGATTTATATTAAGACGGGGAACAGAGGCTAAGTTATGCCAAATCCGCGAACCACAAATTAGGTAGAAATTGACCTTCTAAGTTGTGTATTGAATTATTAAATGATAAATAGAGTGGTGATGAGTTTTCTAAACCATAAACTTGGAGAAAGTAATGCCCTATGAACATTCGTTAAGGAGTCAGAACGAGAGAGCTTCGAATGCAAGATTGGCGTACAATGAAAAAGGTGGTTGAAATGAACCCATACAAAATTACGACGACAAAGTAAATAAGTGTGAAGATAACTTGGAGCCATCTGAATGATAAGAAAGTAAGCGAAAAAGTCCCCTATTAAGTGTCTATTTAAAATTACAAAACAATTTCTAATTTTTTACTTTCAATTGGTAATACCCCCAGTTGATAGAACTGTGGAGTCCAATTCTTGTTGAAAACCCTGTGAGGCCGTCTCCGCCTTCGAAACAGTGGTGGATTTGTTTGGGGAAGCTCCTGGAGGGGAATTACGAGGCAAAACCTCCTCGTTAGGGTTAATAGCTGGAGAAGGAGTATCAGCCTGGTCTGGTTGAGGAGCTGAGGAGCGTATCGCTTCGGGGTAATATACGTTCTCTGGCTTACGTAGTTCAGATGAGGTTTCAACCCCAGCCCGGTTAAGAGCCTCGCTCCACGTTCTCGCGCAGAAGATGCGGCACACCTCCGGAACTTCGGCTCTTAAAGCTTTCTCAGTTTCAGCTATCCCAATTTCGTAGCCCCTCTGCTCGGCTTCATTCATTGCCTGTTTGGACTTGATTTTCGCTTTCTCGGCTTGTTCTTTGAGCTTTTCAGCTTTCTCCCTTAGCCTCTGAGTTTCTTCTAGATGCTTCTTAAGAACAAGAACTTGCTCCTGAGTCTTCTTCAGCTCGACATTCGCCTCGCGCAGAAGCTTGGCTTGTTCCTCGGCCTGCTTCTGGTAGCCTTCTGATGTCGATTCAGCACTCTTGCGAGCTTCTTCTTCGACCTGTATTTTTTCCTTGCGTCGGTTAAATCCTGTTCAGATTTGGACAAGGCTTGTACAGCCATTACCCTTCTTTTCCTTTCACCATCTAGCTGGTTGGAGCAAGCATTGAGCATCTCATCTAGCTTGAAAGTATTTTGGATGATCTGTAAGAAATGGGGGGGTGAGTTAGCGTTATAGTTAATGAAAAGTGCGCATTAGTAAAGTAACAGCTACAGAATGAAACAGTGTAAAAGACAGCTTCTCACCATGCCCAAGTATCGTTTGTTGTCAAGGATGATTTGATTCTTCCTTACATTCTTTATCTCAGCCATATCTTTTGGGAGCAGTAAGGCCTCCTCTATAGCCGAGGCTACATGACACCCAATGCCGCCGTTAAAGTCCCTTATAGAGGCATCGTCTCGCAGGGGCTCCCCACCAAGCATAGGAGCTGGCAGCCACGCTTGTGAATCAGGATGTGGGGAGTCGGATTTCTCTTGGCCCCGCGTAGCGGGGTGCCTAGTTTTCTGCTGCTTTGCAGCTCGCTGGACATCCTCCTCTCGAGTGGGACGAGATTTGCTCGCATCTGCCACCTCCTTACCCTTCTGTTCCCTGCGTTTTTCTTGCTCGGCAGTGCTAGGCGGCGCTGGTTGCGGAGATGATCGAGGAGGGTGGCGAGGAACTGGAGGAGGAGACCTGGCTGGAAGAGATGAAGCCTGGGATGGTATTGTTTGGGCAGGTGCAGACTCTCCCTGTTGACTTTCCACCAGCTCCATCAAGCTTTTCTGGGGTTTCCTTTGCATCCCCATCTCGTCAGGACTTTCCCCGGGGCTTGAGGGCTGATCGAAAATCCCGAAGTCGTCCGCAAATTCAAATACTGTTACAACGGTTTCCTTGTCTTTTCCCCTTTTCCTTCCCCTATTGGTTCCCTTTTTCTTGAGGGAAGGTGAGGGTGAAGAAGGTCCCGCCGAGACGCTGGCCAAGAAAAGAGGCTCTGTGCGAGGTGTGTATTTGGGAAGTGGAATGCCCTCGGGAACAATAAACCCTTCGTAGGTAACACTGATACGGCGAAGCCGAGGATCGCGTGCCCTAATCACGCACTTCGGCGCCTGAAAGCCAAAAGAAAGGGGGGTATAGCCCAGAATTAAATGTGCTGCCCGTAGCTGACCATCAGCCTCGTTCACGTATATTTCAGCTTTCAATAATCTGTCTAGGCTCGTTTTATTGACTAATCTGAGATTGGGCTTCGTGTAGCGTCTATCTGCAAAACCGTTGATTCTAAAGTTAAAAGTTGTAAGACACGAAAATAATAAGGGTAAATAAAATATGTTCGCAAGCTAAATAGCATAAGACTATAACTCCGCACCCACCTGGTGTTCCTTCTACTGTCGGGCAAGGTAGACCATCATTCCATTCCCCAGAAAAAATAAGAAAATCCTCTTTTAGGTTCTTATTTGAAGTGGGGAGGCACTGAATTAGCCTTACTTCAGGATATCTCGACTTGAGATAATAATCCTGGTCAGTTAAGCGGTGAAGACTATACACCCAATTCACGTCGTGATGAGTTAGCTTTAGATCCATTCTCTGATTCAGAGCGTCTACACTTCCCAGGACCCTAAACATATTGGGGGCACATTGGGTGGGGGATAACCTAAAGAAGCTGAGGTAACCCCTGGTGATACTACCCATAGGGATAGTCATCCCACCCTCAATAAAGGCGATCATGGGGATAACTACTTCCCCAGTTTGCCTGGCATCAGCTCACTCCCCTTGGGTTGCATACCTCATCCCTACCAATGGGGGGATCTTGTACTTAGAGCGGAAGTTTCTAATACCCTCCTCGGAGTCAACGAGACATAGAAAGGGATTCCTCTGTTTCCCCATTTTTCTAAAAAAAAACTTAGCAGAAAAGACTTTTTTGGCTTTAAACAAAAATGGCAAAAACTTCAAGAGGACTTACAGGTTCAAAGGAAAGACCTCGGACAATGTACGATTATTTGTAGTCGCTAGGAGAATAGCGAAGACTGGAAGAAGGCAGATTCAATGTATAAGCTCTGGAACCACGTAACCATCAAGGGTAAGGTGCAGATTCAATTAGGGAGGGCCTTTATAGTCATGTGAAGATTGTGAGCGGTGAAATTCCCGCTCACAAAACAAGAGAAGTCCCCTACCGTTTGATTTGGATCTCACCGTCGAACGTGGGAGATAAGGGAGTTGTCAGAATTTAATGTTGCCAAAATCGGGGTGCTAAAGCGTCAGGAGCATGCCCCAAAATGCGCACAGGTGCAGGCTTATGACGTCAAAATCCACCTTTTTCTCCCGAGGAGTCAAAAAGTAGGATTTTGAGGGGCTATTGTGGGGATCGTTCGATTAATGGGCCCGTAGGGTTCAGAATTGGTTCAGAATTGTTGGGTCCGTGGCCCATCCGAGGCCGTATACCCGTCCGAGGACACCATGCTCCTCGGCAGTACGCGTCCGAGGACGATCGCGTTCGAGGACGATCAGAACGTGGTCTCACTGCGATCAGATCTCAGAATTAGGTCATCGCAAAGGATAGAGTAGCCGACTAAAGATGAAAGAAATAAGGCTAACAAATATCTGAAACTACAGCTGCCTCCGCATTAATGATCTCTCAACCAACTCTCTGGCCGCATTAATGTGGAGGTGATACCTGAACAGTAGGGAAGCAGCCTTACAGCTGCCCATAGGAAGTTCTAGAAGGAGTCAGATGGGACAGAAAGAAATCCTCCGGACACAACCTACACGTGTGCGGCAAGGATGGAGCGCAAAGGGGAGTATATAAACTAAAAGAAGAACATGAAGAAGGGGATCGGGACAGAAAAAGAGGAAGAAAAGAACAGACATAAACTGGAAAGAAGAAAGTAAGGGGATAAGAGAGAGTTGCGCTAGTCACTAAAAAAGAAAAGATTGATTATACCAACTTCAAAACTTGAATGTACTGGAGAGCAAATCTTTGGAGGAGATACCGCAGTTAACCTAGTTCTTTACACCCACGCTCTACAAATTATATTGTCTGGGCCTTTTACGTGCGAACCCAATACTGTTTAGGTTCGTTACAAAATCGTGTCCTTGCAAGACCTAATCTAGGACATGATTTAAAAATTGAACCCTTTTACTAACTTTTCCAAGGCTTTAAAAGTCTAGGGGACCATACCGCCTTGGTCTCTTCGTAAGTCTATATCTGCCCTGGGCCCCTTGCTTAGTTGCTTTTCATTACATAAGGTGCAATTGGATGTTGTGTTGTTGAATCTTATAATGAGTACAGTCAAACTATTTGAAGACTTATGATCCCTGCTTTATATTGGTGGTTGGATGCATAGTCTTCTTCATGCCTTTTCCTTTTTGCCTTTTCTCTGTGATCATCTTTTTTTTTTTTTTGGGGGGGGGGGGGGGGGTGGGGTTTCTTTAGAACTTTCTTTAGATGCTCTTTCCTAAATGTATTAAGATTTTTTTTTATTGATAAATTACACATCTTCAAATTCAGGACATCTTCATTTATCTTACTCTTATACAGGAATGAGATATCATTTGAACGGGAGGAAATTTCATGAAAAAAATTCAATATAAATGATTGAAAGTTCTTTTATTTTAATTTTAAAGATAAATTTTATAAATCCATATATCGATCACACCTAACTATACCTTTTCTAGTGGGTTCCAGTTAGTTCAACTGGTAAAATCTTTAATAACTATATAAGAGATTTGAGGTTCAATCATCGCCTACATCAAAAATTGATTGGTATCTTAGTCTGAAGATAAAGAGTTATTATTTGGAACGGACGTCATAAGTTGAAACTCTTTCAAAAAAAAATATAAATCACCTGTACTTTCAAAAAAAAAAAAAAAAAAAAAACCTATACCTGCCCTATAGTGTGAAAAACAATTATGTGGGTAAATATTATATGTTGGAGGTTTAGATACACATGCACATGAGACCATTTGGATCAGCGGTCAGACTGCATGAAATTTCAAATATATTAAATTGAGATTCAGCTTCAACTTTAAAATAAATAAAAACCCACTAAAAAAGAGGTGTAATTTTCAAATCATTTGACTGGTCAAAATTAGTTTAATACAAACATATGCACATGTAGATACAGCCCTCCAAAAGAAATACAGGTACGTATACAAACAAGTATCTAAGTCGTTGTTTGTAAAATGTGAACATTAACAACAAATTTAGAGAAATCACCATCTCCATGTGATCAAAACAGAATAGTTGAACCACAGATCGTTAAAAGAATATTTGACTCTCACTGAGTAAGAATCAATAAATAATTTAGCAGCAGTAATTTTTAATTGTTTCCGAGTATTCAAAAAGAATAAACAAATAAAGAATCAAAATTCAAAAGCACATTAATTAATAATTCTTTTACAAGACCCTTCACAATTGCACAAGACAAAATTAGAGCTTATTACGAAGTATAACTTGTCTAGAATTTTCAACATGATCACCTGGAATAATTTAAAGGATATAATTAATTAAGCATATGCGATTGTATTCACAAAGAGTTTAAACTCCTATTGAGATGTACGAATTTCTTGATTTAGATGTTCTATCGTCCTATATATTAATATGAAGATTGTTCGTATCAAAAAAAAAAAAAAAATATGAAGATTGTTTAAAAGTCATTCTATGGTGGCTTGTGTAGATCCCAAATTCCCAATTTATTTTAACTTAGCCGGTAAGTAAAGTAATAAACATCCTTACTTATTAATACCCCCAAAAAAAAAGTAGAATATTTTTAACACCATTATTCATCAACTACTATTAATTGTCATTAAAATGTAAGACTTTCAGTAAATTCTTTTCTAAGTTTTAGTAATGTCACCTAAATATTAAGTAGGTATAAATCCTAAGCATTGGGTCCAAACTTATTTATGGGGAAATTTTTGAGTTGAAATATGAAAAGGAAAAACCAACTTACGGTACTTTATCCATGGCTAGGGTCTTATCTAGGAACTCCAATTCTCACCAATAGACCTCTCATAACTACTCACCAGAGCATGTGGAGCCTTAGGTTTCAAGTAAACCCCACATAATAATATGGTTTTGATTATAAACCTAACCCTAACACACTTTCTGGGCTAAGATTTTGAAATCTAAGTACTTTCCCCATTCTTCTTGCTTAGAGTGTCCTCGAAATCTTGCAGCCAGGGTCTCACATTTGGAAATCTATTCAAGTAGGATGCTCCTATTTCAAAAATGGTCTAAGATGGAAACTAGGGCATGGCTCCAAAATAAATCTATGGTTCGACCAGTGGCTAACTTGTGGGGCTCTCCAACAACTCATATCGATCGGGACCATTATCTTCGTTTAGAGCATGTACAGGACGGTCTCTTTATCTGGACTAGATAAAATGATTGGGACTTGGGATACATTATAATTCAAAATATTATCAAAGGTATATATCCTGTTTCCTATTCATGGTACATACTAGACATGATACATTAATATGGCCTAATGACAATAGAACTTGTTCGGTTAAAGAAGATTCAAAATTCCTTTAAAAATTACCTCATCAAAAAAAAAAAAAAAAAAAAAAAAAAAAAAAAAAAAATCCTTTATCAATTCTCTTCGCTTCCATGTGACAACTTTCAATGGGTTTAACGATAGTAAGACAAAGGCTTAATATAATATGGCTTGAGAACATCGAAATCTAATTTTAGAATCATATTCAAAATTCGTTTATTTATCATCTTCGCTTCGATTACCTTCACACAGAAACTGTGAAGGCAAGTGGATTAATCGATTCTCAATAAACTAGCCTTAATAATACAGCTAAATTATGGGTAGTAAGACAAGGGCTCAATATGGCTTGGGAAGTAGGACACTGAAATATAATTTTAGAATCAGATTCTTCTTTAGTTATTTTTTAACTAACAACTCAAGGTACGATTATTTTCAGTTTAATTTTTTATTTTTCTTCTTTTTTTAGAAGAAAGACACATCTGCTTTTTATTTCATAGCGAAAATATTTATAACATTACAATCATGGAGGTCTGATGGAACATACCCCATCCAAACAAATACAAGAAAAGAAATCCTAACTCTTTTGGCTAAGGCGTGAGCTAAAATATTGTCTTGTCAAAAAATATAAAAGAGAAACTTAATAAAGAGTTAGTATAAGACAAAGGCAAAGTCTCTTAAACAAGGTGAACAAATGAAGAGTGTAGCAACTTGTTGTGATAGAGAGTGTTGATCAATATTTTTGAATCACCCTCGGAACTGGAATTGTGAAAGCCAAGCTCGTGGATGAAAAGAATAGCTCTTCTAGCAACCAAAGTCTCCAGTTTAAGCACTAACTAGCCTCATCACACGCGCTTACTCTTTCTTTTTCTTGGGTACAAATTTTTCTACAAATACTAAGCATTGACTCGTGACCTCATTTTTCACAGGAATTTCATCCTTCTTGATATTCCCTATTATAGGACTTATCATCATGGACAAATCAATTGCAATAAAATAAAGTAAAAAAAATACCCAAAATTATATAGTTCACTGTTACAAAATTACAAAAATAATGCAAAAAAAAAGAATCTATTAACACATGTAACTCACTCATATACAAAAAATAATAACTTTTAAAGAGAATTAAAAGGAAAAAAAGGGGAAAAAATAAAAAGAAAAAAAAAAACAAATTGGGTAAGAAAATGATGCCATCTCTTGAATCTTTTTTATTCTCTGACTTTGATCTCATTTGGTACTTAGTTTCTTTCTTTTGGCACCATAAAAGCATATATACAATATCTGAAATTGCTCCTATAACCCTACAAATAGTTATTATACAATTTTTATTATTTAAATTCTTTTTCTTACAATTTCCATAACAAATAAATCAAAATCTTATAAAACAATCAAAATCATATGGGCAATAAAACAATAAAAAAAAGAAACAAAATTACCTTGTAGGAAGGGCTACTCCTTCCTCTGAGAGAGAAAAAGAGAGGGTTTTTTTTTTTTTTTTTTTTTTTTAAGATTAATTAGGAGGAAGAGAGACATTTATTTATGTTTGATTTTGGCAACTGATTTGCCATTCAGAAGTAATAAAGAGAAGTGGAGCACCTAATTTTAAGGGATATAGATAAAGAATTATCTTTCAGTGTGAGAGAGAGAGACAACAACATGAGAGGGGGAAAAATGGTTTAAAACTATATATAATTGTTAATCTTTTTCTTTATTATTATTTTTTTTAATAAAAAGAACTTTAACTGGAACTAAAACCTTTTAGATGTTGGAATTCAAACAGGAACTAAAAACTTTAACTGGGTAAGAGTTAAATCAAAAGTTGGAATTAAAATGGAAAAAAAAAAAAAAAAAAATTCCGTGCACATATATCTTTTTATTAAATTTTTGAGAGCACAAAAAATGGTGCTTGAGTTTAGGAGAAGCTTGTTGGTAACCACTGTTACTAGGCTATTAGGAAAGTATTCATTTAGTGGGAAGTTATTGAGAGGAAATTGCAGTTTTTTTTTTTTTTTTTTGGGTTCAATTACAGTTTTATCCTTAATTTTTATTTTTTAAGAGTAAAACTATCTAATTAAATTGGGGTATTTTGATAATTCAGGAAAGTAATAACTAACTTTCTAAATCCTCTTAATATATAAAGATAAGTATAAGAAGTTAAGAGTAGTTAGTTTTTTAAAAAGAAGTTTAAAGCAGTTTAAATTGTAATCAAATGTGTATATATCTATTTAGTTTTTTTTTTTTTTTTTTGGGGGGGATAAACTTGAGGATCTTTTTTTTTTTTTAAATGATAGAAAGATAAACGTGAGGATTTTTTTTTTTTTAAGGAAAAAAAAATAGCAACGTGGGGTTGTTTAACTTTTTTTTGGTCTAACTTGTTTTTCTATTAAAAAAAAAAAGTAAACGTATAATTATTTTGAAGAAATGGGTTAGTAAGAGAATGATCCTATTTTGTAGGAAATGTTTTAGGTGAAAATTAGAGATATATTCTTACAG
This sequence comes from Quercus lobata, assembly GCF_001633185.2. Taxonomy (NCBI): domain Eukaryota; kingdom Viridiplantae; phylum Streptophyta; class Magnoliopsida; order Fagales; family Fagaceae; genus Quercus; species Quercus lobata. The sequence goes on from NC_044904.1 coordinate 30,912,855, forward strand.
TGTTATCCTTAAGTTTAGCCCTTACTTAAACGTAGGCTATAGGAAAATTTTGGAATTAAAAAAATGTCCCAAACAGGAGAAGCCCCATAAAATAGTAGTATAGAAGATGGCATGAGAATTTTATCGGACAAAACCACCATGATTTCTCCTTGAGAGTTTCAAACAACCACCCCTATACCTGCTTCATGAGAGCCTACAAAAATGGCCCCATCAAAATTCGTTTTCAATTCACCAGGATTAGAAGGTTTCCAAGTAGGCCTAGTGGAGCAGACAAGTTTTGGAGGGGTCGAACAGGCTTGCTAGAACTCTTGCAACAATTAAAAGGCTTGATTGAAAATCCTTTTTAGTGGCACCATACTAACCATAGCTTCATTTGCCTTGATCTTGTTTTGTCTACTCTTGTGTTGGATTGTAGAGACCTTTTGTACGAGTCCAAATCTTTAGTCCCAATTTTTCTGCTCCACTCTATACTCCACCAATAAAAACTTACCATATGTTCACCTAATTAATTAAATACTACCATTATTAACTTATTATTTTTATTTTAACTACCAAATAAAATAAAATAAAACAAAACCCAAACACCTCCTACCACAACCACCACCCTTCAATACCACCAAACATGCCAGCATCATCAACCATCGCCCTTGGATTCTCTAGTCACATAAACCACCATGACCCGATCTACACCACACCGGACATCCAAGTTGTCACTGCCCCTCACCAACCACCATCACTCCAACAAAAACACCAACAGATCGAGAATCACCATCATTCAAAGCAAGACTATGTCTTTCTCAAATCCAAATATTTTAAATCTCTCTATCTTTGTTGTTTGTCAAATCTGTTGTTTGTCTCCAATATCAATGATTCTTCATTTGAATCCAATGCGTATATCAGAATCCATAACAAAATGCCAAAAATATAACACAAAGAGAAAGAGAGAGCAATTTTGGTTTGTTTTGAAAGTCTAGAGTCTTGAAGGGGTTATTCTTTAACCCCTTTATATACAAGCTCCGAATGATCGCGCCTAACACGTTTGGCTTGCATGGGTTTCAGATTTGTTGGCTTTATTTGGTAGTGGAGTGATGGTGGTTGGATGATTGAGAATATGTGGCAAGTTTTTATTGGTGAAATATAAAGTGGAGCAGGAAAAGTGAGACAGAAGATTTGGACTCCTTTTAGAGAGGGATTGAAAGGTGCATCCTCGTCACATTTATCGTGAAGTGAATGGATGTATTAACATTTTGGATAGGATGGGTAGAGAACAAAGCATCAGAGTAATAAAACCCTTCTTTTGTTTATCAATATTATGTAAGGGATGTAGTAGGTTTGGGTTGGTTCAAAGAGTGTCCAATGAACTAATATGTTTATATCAGTAATTTTTTTTTATACCAATTTATATCAGTAATTAATATTCCTGTTTTTTTTTTTTTTTTAAAAGAAAGAAGTGGCTATAAAATTTCTTATTATTTGATATGATTAATTTTTTTAAATGAAAAATGAATCTTGAATTTGATTGGTCAAACAAATCCTGAATTGGGTCAAAATAATGTCACATGTAATGTTATGGTCAGAATATTAAATATAATACATCTTCTAACTTTTCTTAAACTCTTTTTCATTTTTCTTTTCTTTTTTTGGTGGTGGAAAAGGTTAACATGTTTTGCTTAGCTTAGTCATGTGGGCTTTGAGAGTAGCACTTGGATTGCCCACATGCTAACATGTGAGCTGTACAGGGGCGGTCAGGTAGATGGAGGTGGGAGAGGTGCACCTTATAAACGTGGACCTTTGTTCTACACTCAATCCAAACAGGTCAAACTTTGCTCTATATATACTTACTATAATTTGGTCCTATATATGGTCCATTGTATTAACTTTTTACTTCAAAATTCTCTTTCAATAATTAAAAAAAAAAAAAAAAAAATCAGACAGAAAAGAATCAGTCTTCACAGTTCACATTATTGGATGACTTAGGTCCATATGAAAAAAATTATTGTTTATCATAGACAATACTGTCAGAATGACGTTTAAATTTGGCCTCTATATTAGTGTATAATTAATATACGACCACAAGTCATAATAAATGATTTTGTTTTTCAGTTTAGCAAAAAAATGATTTCGTTTTTCAAACTGGGGACCTTTTTGGTCATGTTGTCCAATGGTTTAAATTTTCTGCTTCCTTCTATCTTTCCCCACATTAAAAAGGGCTTTAGCACAGTCAGCTGATGGACCTGGATCCACAGATAATACTTTTTAAGGGCTGGGTCCATTGTTTTGATATAATTTTGGGCCCAAATAAGATCCATTAAGAGTGAAATAGACAATAGACGTGATGAAGAAATAAAAATTTTCCATTTTTTTTTACCGAAGAATCTTCCATTTAAAGAGAGGAAAATGGGAAAAACAAAATTAAGAAGAACCAAGAAACTAGACAAGAGTCTTATATTTCAACTGGTTGATTTTTCTTGGTATTTCCATCCACTAGACTAACTTATCTGAAAAATAGTAGACTATTAGACTTAAAAAGGTCAGAAACTATGATGCTTGTCTGATTAAATCAATTTAAATCATAAAATTAAATAACTTATTTGAAAAGGAAAAAAATTATAGGTGAAATTACCAAAAATGCAAAATAAGACTCGGTATTTGGAACAGAGTAATCATTTCACATTAATTCCTATCTGCGTTCTTCAAAGTATTCTTAACAAAATCTATACAACAGTAGAAAAAACTTTTACCTCATTCTTTTCTGGCAATTCCTGAATTCTGAACTTGATGGTTTTTTACTTTTTCCCACTTACACAACTCCTAGCATATGATGGAAGTTAGGGGAAATTTAGCAAAAACCAAAACCTACAAACAAGAGAAAAAAAGAAAAAAGATTGTCAATTTAAGCAATTTAATGAAAAATAAAGATAGAGTGAGAGAAAATCAACAGAGAGTATTACCTACATATCCCCACGAGGGATGGAAATTTTTTCTATATGTACATGTTACAAACTTTGCAACATGTACATACTTGGTCAAAACCTCATAATCTGGTACATTGGAATTCCCAATATACCACTCATACTCTTGACGCAAGACAACCAAAATAATTGTGAATGAAAAATAACCAGCAGAGAAATAAGTCAACTTTGGGATTGTTGACTTTAATCACGCTTGGTGCTAACTCCTAGCAACCCTAACTGTTTACTCCTAGCAACCCTAGCTGTTTACTCCTAAGTTGTAAAACTAAAAAATAAAAATGTATTACCAATCCCAAAGTTGTTTTACAAAATTGAGAATTGTGCTTAAATAGAGAATAACAAAATTCTTTAAAAAAAATCCTAATTATTAAATGACGGGACTTGGTAGATCTTCAATTCCAATTATTAGTAGGCTCCATATTAGCATGTCCCATTCATAAGATCACAAGTTGGACCCTAGGTATGTATTATTGGAAGCCTATATATCATTTCTATATGCACTCCACTTGCTCCTTTATACTAAAGATCAATATTACATTCTAATTTATAAAATGAGCCACCATTTATAACAAAAGGCGGAATGATAATTTGACATGCATACTTGCCAAAAAGATAGTTTGACATAAATAGAATTATCAATTAAATTATTTGCCTTTTCATTGAAGCTAAATTTTCAAAAAATAAAATAAGAGAAACAAGAATGTAAAAGAAACACACATTACAGATGAAAAAGAAATCATCTTCTTGAAGATGAAAATGAAACACACACTTTTTTTTTTTTTTTAAGAGAAATGTCTATTACACACACTTGCACACATAATACATACTTTTTAAAAATAAAGGAAATTGTGACTTTTCCCTTATTTTTTGAGAGCTGGTGTACTATGTATGTTAAGGGATGTTTACCAAAATTTTCCTTTCTTAATTAAATGACAATTTTTCTCAAGTGAATATTGATAAATTCTTGCAATAGAATACATTGGAATCAACAACCATGCTGCGCAGTGACATCACAGAGGCATTGATGCACTTAGTAGTACTTTAAACTATCATAATATATTAGGCTTCATTCTGCCTGGATAGTCTCCGTTATCTAGTAATCAGGAGGGTAAACCACAACATAAAAACCATTTTCATATATATTTTGGTCACCGTTCATCATTTTTCTTTTGAATTTTGCCAAAGTGAAACTCGTACAATCATTGCATCTAATTTCATTACCTGTCTGAGTACGTGTTAGCAGTATTAGCATCGCATATAGCTGAGGTGAATCAGTATTACGTACACACCGTGTGTTGTTATATCAATAGCGAAGACAATGGCATCATGACAAAATTTGGTTCTGTAGAGAGCGCTTCCACCATTCTCATTGCACTTAGCATTCCATAAACCTTACCCGGTTACCCTTCCTCCCTTACCTCCTGAAAATATTCAAGAAGAAATAAAGAGAAGTACCAAATCAAGAAGAATATAGAGGATTTATGTATTTCAACTTTAATGGTTTAGAGTTACAATATATACTCCCTTATACAATAAACTTTTTTTATTTGATACATTAATAGTTGGAGTGAAAGATTTGAACCTTAAATATTAGAAAACTGTTGATTAAACTACAAGACTTTTAACCAAATACAATAACCTTAAAACCATGGTCTATTATCTACCAAATTCTTATGGTAAGGTCATGTACCAAAAACCAATTTAAGTTTGGATATTAGATAATCTCAAATAGGCAAATGAGTGAAGCTATATAGTACCCTAAAGGAAATAATGATAAACGAAAGGACAATCCATATATTGGGCGAAAGTTTGGTTAGGTTACCAACAAAGGGTGGCCTAAGTGGAAGGGGTTCTGGTCGCTTAAGCAAGTGGTCTCGATTTTGGGCCTTTGTGGATGCAGCAAACTTTCTTGGGAGAGGTCCTTGCCTTGGCGCTCAATGGTACCTCGAAGGATTAGTTCTGGGATTAAAACCTGGGGACACCTTGGGAAACCAAAAAAAGAAAGTTTGGTTAGGTTCATTAATTATGTAAAATTGTTGTTTTTCAGTTAATAAATCCACCACAATAAGGCTAGAAGATCATAACCCCTAATCCTGGTGTCATGGAATATATAAATTCTATGAAAATCAACTGCTATATATATATATGAGAGAGAGAGAGATATGGTTGGCAAACTCTATGACAAATTGATTGTAATTTTTTATCTTCTTAGTGTTGTAATATTTGGGGGGGGGGGGGGGGGATTTAATATTGTATTGATTTAAAGATGGTGAAAGGAAGTTGGAATTCAAAATTGCAAGTTGAAGGATTTCGCTCAAGTAAAGTGTGGTGTCAACCTAAATTGGTTTTTGAATTCTACAAAAAACGCTAGCTATAGGGGCTTTTTTTTAGTCGTGTTTACAAAAAAACGCGGCTATAAATACCCTAAGAGAAATTACTCGAGTGTTTCACCAGACACTGAATACATTGGCTTGAGAGAAACTTTCAGAGTCTAAGAGAAATTAGTTACAAACTTCTCAATAGTACCAACCCCTTACCCATCTATTTAAGCTTTATTTCCCACAAATTTTGTAACTTCAAAGAGTTAGAGTCTAGAGAGCTAAAATAAACCCTAGATGAAAACCCTATTTCTCTCTACCTTCTCCCTCTCCGCATAGCCACATACAATGAGAGGAGATTAATAACATCACTTCCTTCACTACCTTACAAGTTGTGAGAGTTGATTGGTGTTTAATTGGGAAATCATTGGATCAACCCAAATTCAGTCATGATGGGTTGAAGATGCAATTGGAGCTCAATTATGGATTCAGATGCTGGAGTAAAGAAAGGACTTGTCGAGTTGGTTACGAGTATGAATTTGGAGGGCTTGAGTACAGAGATACCACTAGACTTAGAGCATTTTGTGATTATTATGTACAGCAACTAACTATCTATTCTAATGGATTGTTCCAGTGGTATGGTCATAGAGAGGTGTTTATTTTGCTTGGTTCTCAAGTTTTCTTCTTTGATAACACGTGTGTTATGATTGTGTTATTGTGCTGATTTAATTATGTGGATTGTATATTTTATTTTCTTATCCATGCTTAGCATATCTTCCCTCCTAAGTTTAATTTGTTAATCACCTTAATTTGGTCTTAATCGCTAGATTAGCCTAAAATATCTTAGTTGTAATTTAAAATTTGGGATCTAAATATTAATCAGCTTAGATTTGATTGTTCTCAATTGGTATCAAAGCTTGGTATGCTAATTTTGTGGATTTTTCCTAAGTTTGATTCGTGACCCCAGTTGTCATTGAGCATTCTCAATCACTTAATGTTCCTCCGCTCTTCGACAGTAACAATTATGCATATTAGAAGGTTCGTGTGTGTGCGTTCCTCAAATCAATTGATGTCCATATTTGGATGTCCGTTGAGAAAGGTTGGAAGAAGCCGGATCAGCCCATGGCTGAATGGATAAGGATATCCTTAGATGAATTTGGCAGGATTTCTTGTGTAGAAACAGCCAAGGAAGCATGGAACATACTTGAGTTTGGTATTTCCAACCTTTGATTGAGTAAATGGTGGGTCATGAGAAGATGGTGGAGAATAGTCGTTGGATCAGGAACTAGTACATGAGTTATCTGAGGTGAGGGGACTTTGAAATGGTTGCAAGACAGGTGGAGTGAAAAACTCGGCTAGGTTAAATGTGGAATGAGGAAGTCGACTCTCATTTGAGGGCATGAAGGATGAAGACTCGGAATTTGAATAAGGAATGACAGTGTTGGCTGGACTCTTAACTTTTGGATTCGGGTCTAAATAATCTGGAGTGATAAGAAAGGAAACCTACATTAATATTTAGCAACGTGACAACAACTAAAGATACTTCCACAATTTTGTTTTTGGCTGAAAATCAATTTATTCTTCATACTAGCTAATCTGTAACTGGGATGTTCAAGGTATTGATGCCAAACTTCATCACTCACCATTTGTTATCTATTAGAGTAAAATGCTTCACCATGTTGTGAGTTCAGTTCAGTTCATACAAGCCTTAAGATCTATTGCTTGAGGAAATTAATCACTTTCTTTGTTACCTTGTTCTTTATCACAACACCATTTGAGAATTCAATATTATATGGGAATTGACATGTATAGTGACTAATTGATAATAAATTCTTCTAAATTATCGAAACCACAAGAATATCTTTGAGTTTTGACTCTTTAATTAGTTCCTATAATTTTAAATTTACATCCCCAAATATGTGTAATATCTAAGATTTCACCATTTCCCACCATTATTTTATCAAAACAAGAATAAGGAATGCTAGATTCTAGCTTACCATTGTATGAAGCCATATGTGGTGAAGCTGCAGAATTAGGACATGCACCAAACATCATTCTATCTGTCTGTGATTGAGTGAGCTGTTATAAAGTTTTTGTCCTTTGGCTGATAGTGTTTAGTCCAACAAATAGCTCAAGTACTTCTTCTGATATGATACCGGCAATCCAACCGTGGGGTAGGCAATTTTACCTTGTCCATAATGCAAAGTCATTATTATGAACAAAATGTTTCTCGTATGCAGCTTTAGCAAATTAAGTGTGCGTTTGGGTTGGGATAAAAAATGAAAATTATTTCACTATTCAACTTATTTTTGCTACTATTTATGACTTCACTATACTATTTCAACTAACTTTTACTTTTATTTATAGTATTTTTGGTAATAATTTTTCAGTTTCAACAAAATAAGCGGTATCCAAACACACCCTAAGGTAATCACAAATCTTTTGGGCATTAGAAATCTTCCATAAAGAAAGCCAAGCATATCTCCGGGTTCCAGCTTTCAATTAAACCCATATGATTTATGTCTTCCTTAGGTTAAGGATTTTTTTTATTTTTTATGATAGGTTAAGGGTTTATGGGTAAAGATACTTTGTTGAGGTAGATAAAAATGTGCAAGTAAGGCCATGATGGCTCTGATATCATAAAGTGATTCTAAACGAAGAAATTATAGAAAAATGTCCAACTGATCTTTGTATTGTTCAAATAATTAAGAATTGCTTTTGTATTAAATTTGCTTATCTAGTAATACAACATATGAAAGAGAATTTCATCAACAAAAATCAACATCTAAATACAATATACTACACAAAATATTCTGCTTATCATTATCTTGTGAGTTATCCGTAATGGATATAATCTGTGGTGACCATTTATAAAATCTAATAAAATATGATTAAACATCTTTCAAAGTTATGATTTTTTTTTTTAATTTTTAATTTGATTTTGGGTACATTTGATATATCAAGTGAGGTTTAAAAAATAATAAATTCTACTTATTGAGATACGACAATCTATTGAGCTTTAAGTTGTTGGAACTTTACCCAACTATTCTCTAACGTCATCCTTCACTAGTTCATTATATATTTTTGCAAGCCATCCTCAATTATTGATCTACTTCCATACATTCTCCATTGCACCAAAAATCATTTTAGAAGGACTCGATTATGTTAATTACAAACTAAATTGATTCAAAACTATTTATATAATTTTCTTTAGGTAGACTATATACGTTGCATTAATAGATTATAGTAAGACAGTTAAAGGCCTCTTGATTAAGTGAAATCTCTATCTCCTTTACTCCTCCAAAACGATGAGAAAAAAAGAGAGGAAGATATAGCAAGACATAATATGAACTGCTTCATCCTAGTAGTAATCAAGGCCTCTAACTCTGTTTGTATCATCCTCGTAGGAAGGCCTAAGTCTTTTCAAAACAAAACATGGAGAAAAAAGCATCCGAATATCAGACAAGCAAAAGAACTACAAAATTTACCTCAAAAATATATAATTTTATTATAGAAAAAGGAGAATTTTGAGTTTTCCATTGTAAGAACCTAAGTTATTCGATCAGCTTATTCTAGGAAGAAAATCAAATTCATGTTATAGCGCCAACGTAGGAAAAACTATTAACACAGACTCGTTTTAACCAGAAAACCCCCCAAAAAAAGAAATCGAAGAATTTATTTTAAAAAAAAACCCAGCTCTGATTACTGTTGCTGTTTAGCTTGTAATTGTAAAAACTGAGTAGCAACACCAGAGTACTAAAAACAAGAGTTGCAACATGGAATTGACAAAAAGTATGATTAATGCCAAATAAGAAAGTTTTCACTTTTCAGTGCTAAAAATGAAAAAAGAACAAAATAATTACTGTTACCTTCAAACTTTGTGGTCGGCCTAATCCTTTCACATACACCATAACTCCCACCAGGTCATCACCTTGATCAAAACTGAGAAATCTGTCTCTTAGAAATCCAAAAGTGGAGAATAGGTATAGCCACATACTTGCTGATGCAGCATCATCAAGATTCCCACATGAGAAAGAAACCTTTCCAGTAAGAGACCACTTGTACCAGCTAGCTAGCTATCCCACTCAATGAGGCCCTTAAAGTCTGTGAATCTTAATGATGCTGCACCCGCCAATACTGACTGTTGATCTTCCCATGCAGGTGAAAAAGTACAAACCCTAACCCTTAAAAGACCACCCCATAAGGTAAAAGTGAAGAAATGACTAGCTAAATGACTAGCAACAACTATGAAAAGCAAAACATCCACACCCCAATTAATCATTATGTATCTACACAAGCAATACCCACCTGACAAAAAAAGTAAAAATAACAAGGGTATACTTTAATATATGCATAATACACACAATAAGTAATGAAAAATGAGATTTGGATCAACAAAACCTATCAAACATAGAGAAAGTTATTATATATGAGGTTTGAGAAAGGAGAAAGAGGGTATATGTATATATAGAGAGACAGTTTAGTTTGGTGGCTAACCACTATAAGCTGAGTATATATAAGAGAATAAAGATCCAGAGGAATACAGGCCTATCACACTGATACAGATGTAGAGATAGATATGTATAAGAGACTATAGTAACATTTTACAAAAGAAAGTAAGAAACATGACAAAATTGTGGTGTAATGCTGGCGTTTGGGAATATTTTATACACAAAGCCGGCCCTCGGGGTTGGAACAAGCACTTCACATGGAAAGAATTGACAGAGGCTGGCCAGATACCAAAAACTTTCTGTACAAAAACAGTTTCGACTTGGACTTTTGCATTATTAGTGTGAATTTGGATTAGCGGCAGGTTACACGTTTTGTGAGTCTATATTTTTATTTTTGGTCCTGTATACTGTTTACAAGACAGTTAAATACGGAATCTGGTAAAATCAACTTTAAAACTAGGTCCTATGGTACTATTTACATATTTAAAAAAAATTTTGTTACCGTGTTTTCAGCAATAAGTTTTCAGTTTTTAGCAATAAACAGTATCCAAATAGACCCTTAGCATCATATTCAACTGCCATCACATCTACTTGTTTAAACTCAATGTTACTAAAAGTATTAGCTTAGAAAATGTATGTAAAAGATATAGGGGTAATTATTCTTTCTCGTAACGACAGTAGTACTCTCATGAGTCTATGACATTCATCATTCATGCGAGAAAAAAAAGAGTACCACATCATTATATTTTGGAAGTGAATAATTTTCCAAGATAGCAATGTTTTATAAGAAACTTTATTAGTTGAATTTAGGGTTGATGTAGCTATTTTTTGACTTTGGGGGCAATCACCCTCAAATTTTTTTTTAAAAAAAATACTAATATATATATAATTAATTTTAGCAATTTGGTTCAATAAAACTACACTTGCTGCCTTTAACAATATCATTAATCCTTTTAAAGGCCATAAAAAAAATTATAGATGTAAAATCTAAAACAAAATTAACAAGCTATAAAAATAGCCCAACAACAAAAATAACTAATAGCAAAGCCACACACACACACACACACACACAAAATCCAATCAATCAATTTTACCCAAAATAAACAAAACAACCATTTTAAAAATTTTAAACAAAATAATTTTCCCCGTACCCAATAGTAGACATACACATCAAATACACACACCAAGTTCCCTCTTTATAAATTATTGCATTGTAATGTCTAAGAAACAATGACTTTGTGTCTATCTCTAATGACATTTGTTAATATGAAATAGATGTTTTTATTGAAATTTGATAATGATTTTTTTTTGGGTTTATACGACCTTCACCCCCTATAATTCGAAGTCTTGGCTTCGTCCTTGGTTGAATTAACTAGAACCCATCAAGATGTACTAATATTATATATATATATATATATATATATATAGGTCTCACATTTAAAACATAGAAAGAAAAAAAAAAAAAAAAAAAAAAAAAGACATTTTCTTTTAATTTAAGTGATATCTTAATATGTTATGTAGTGTTAATATATCAATCAAAGACACTTGTCTCTAGATAGGGCTATAAATGAATTAAGCTGTTTATAAACAGCATGAACTCGGCTTGAGAATTTTTTTTTTTTTTTTTTAATTTGTTTGTTTAAAAAACAAGTCAAATTCAAGTTTTAAGTTTAGGCTCGATTATTAAAGAGCGAAGTTCAAACATAAAATTGTGTTCATGAACAAGCTCATGAACATGTATATAATATTATATTTTTATATGTATACTTGTCTAAATATATATATATATATACTTGAAATTAAATAGTATAAATTTGTCAATAGTTTTAAATAATATTAAATTATTATTCGTATGTTATTGATGATATAGACAGTTTATCCATAGGAAATATTTATGGAATTGTAAAGAGGTAAAACATTTTAGACATGATTTCACAATATAAAAGAAAATAATAAGTTAATCAAATAGTTCATGAATAAGTTTGAGATTGCTCAATAAAAAGGTAAGCCAAGTTTGAATATAAAATTTTGTTTGATGATGAGCTCGAGCTCGACTCATATTCATAAAAAATAAAAATAAAATAAAAAATTTAAATTAAATGAACAAGCTGGAACTTTTAATAATTGACTAGTTTACAGCCTTATCTTTAAATGCCCCTTTTCAAAGAAGATTTTTTCTTTTTGGGTTGATAGTACAAACTACAAAGATGCTGCCTTAAACTTAGGTCCATCAAAAGCTTTTTAGCATACATGGAGTAATTTATTCATTTAGTAACAACAGTGGGATACTCTTTCTTTCTTCTTCTTTTTTTTTTTTTTTTGATACCATTCAAAGGAAGAAAGAGTTACAAACAATGGGATACATGAGATCAGTCGTGTTGGAAGTTCTGGGTAAGTGGAATTTTAAATAACTATAATCCAAAAGCATTGTCATAATAAGCTTTTTCATACGAGGGTTCCTCGTGAAGGTCAAATAAACAATAAGTTCCTCGCAGGGCCGGTCCAACCTAATTTGAGGCCTAAATTCGTGATATCCCTAACATTACTAAAAATAAAAAGTGTACAATAATTTGAAAAAATTCATATTTTTTATAAAATTTTGGACATTTTACAATGATATGGGACCTTTTTTATAAAGGACAAAAAAATTTTATGGTGGGGGCCTTAGGCCTAGGCCTAAGTTGCCTAGGCCTTAGGCCGGCCCTAGTTCCTCGTTTAGTTTTCCTTTTTCTTTTTTCTCTCTTTTTAAAATTTTAAATAAATAAATAAATAAAATAAAATAAAAGGGAAGAGGGGCAAAGACTTGAAGATTCGAATTTCATACTTTTCCACCATCCCAAAGGGTATGTGCCCACTTGGCTAAAAGGCCATTTAAAAATAAATTCCTCAATTGAGTGTTGAAAAAAAATTGTAATGCCTTATGGGTTTTATACTCTTACTATAGACATAATTAATGCAGATCATCTATTTTAACCCAAAAAAAATTACATAATTTAATATAATTTGATTTTTTTTTTGAATATTTATAATTCGATTACAAATTAATATGGTTGTTAAATTGTCATATTGCATATTCATATATATATATATATATATATATATTAGAGGGGTTATTCATATGACTCTACATATATATTACACATAATACTACCACACACACACACACACACACACACACACATATATATATATATAACTATATGAATTTGTAACAAAATGATTATCAAAATCTGATACTCCAATATAATTTTTTTTGAGAAATAATACCCCAAAATTAATCAATAGTACTAGTCTCTTCTCCCCCCCCCCCCCCCACCCAAAAAAAAAAATCAGTAGTCAGGCGTAAATTATGAACTCCTCCGTTTAATTTTATATAATCAGTCCCCATTGAAAAAGTTATACAAGTAATTAAGAGATCAAATTATTAATTGAATAAAAAAATGAGCATTGATGAAAAATAGAAAAATCTTGGATCTTAAGTGGTGATTCAATTAAAAGAAAAAGATGGATCAAATTCTATTGAGTCTAATTTAAATGGAAAATTTTTAGATACTTTCAAAGTACGAAGAAATTATGCTCCCTCCTCTCACATTCATGATAGACTCCACTATGAAATTATAAGTAAACTCCACCATGAATGTGAGTGGAGTGAGCACTATTCTCTGTGCTCCGAGTGTACCTAAGAATACTCAATTTAAAATATCATTTATCAATGAATTTAATTACATTGAACTCCTCAATTTATGAGTAATTTAAACTGGTTGAATTATAAGTAATTTAATTACTTACTATACTTGCAATAGCGGAGACCAAAAAATAAATAAATAAATAAAAAGGAGGAGCCCAGCTATGCTTTCTTTTTCTTTTCTTTTTTATGGGAAAGCTATGCTATTTTGATATTCCTTAATATATAAAATGTAATGTAACTGAAATTGTGGGAGGGGTAAGATCCGAGTACAGAATAGAGCCCGTGGGCCAAGTCCGAGGAGGTGGAAGGGTCCATCCCCACATCAATCCTAACCCAATGCATAGATGAAAGCCCAAGAATAAAGGACGAAAAGGCTGACTGCTAGAGGAGCCCGAAGTGCAAGCGTTCCACAGGAGGCGTCGAGCAAGCCACATTGGACCTAAAGAGGATAAAATAAACGTGGACGATCTCATTCTACTGGATCAAACATGAGCGACGGTACCTTTTTGGTTGGAATCAGGATGGAAGAGGATGGATTCTTTCTGAAGGATGGGCAAGAAGATAGACGGGTACAATCTAAACGGTGACAGGGTCACATAACATCCGCATGATGTAAGACTGTCCTCAAGGTGACGGATGCAATGTGGATGGTGATAAGGTCACGTGACCTCCACGTGGTTTAAGTAATGCTCAATAAACTTAAAAAGGAAGTATCTTGTGTTTCACAGCTAACCCTAATCAACAAAATCGTTATATGGAAAGAATCTCGTAAAATACGTACTTTTATGAGGATCTTCCTCATAAGGAAAGACCCTCTTCATCAAGAAACGAATGTCAACTCTACACTAATATAAAAACTCCAAAACCCTCACAAACCAAAGTATGCATAATTTACCCCAATTCTAGCACTCTAGAGTCGTAAAGAGTTCTTTAACTTAACCATCGAAGGGTTTTTGGCCGATACCACATCGATACTCTCCTAAGGTCTTCTTGTTTTGTGTTGTGCAGGTATTGTCTTGAGCACGTGACCGTGTAACTGACTAGTGATTTTCGGCATCACCTCCATATTCAGATAAAGTGCCTATCACCTTTATATTCAATGCATTGTACCAACTCAACTGGTCGCATTAACGGTGGAATGACCCCTGAACAATGCCCTCACAGCTTGCAGCACCTCCTACCACCTCCAGCGGAACTCTGATGGGACAAGTATCCAAAGAAAGATCAGTAGCTGTACAAGTGGAAGGCTAGGATGCAATTTAGCTAGCTATATAAAGAGAGGAAACCCCTCCAGATGGACGAACGAAAATTTGAAAAGAGAAATATACTCTGTGCAACACTACCCTGTAACCGAAACTTGAATATCATATTAGCTGTTACTCCTCAGCCTAACTCGAGGAAGTTTTAATCTAAAACTCTACTTCTCTCTTGTAATTTACGTGTTGTTTTTTTCATTCACTTAAAAGCTAAATCATTTGAATGTATCAAGGTTGACCTTGGAAATCCACTCTCTAACAAATTAATTGTATTGGGCTACATACATAAACTTTCTGCTCTAAGAGAGCTAAGTCTATTTTCGTCCGCCTACAGAAATATTTTTATTTTTTTAGAAACAACAGTAAGAGAAATATAATAATGACAAATAGTAAATGACTTTTTTTTAATGGATGAGAAAGATAGAACATGTCCCAAATTTTTAACAATAAAAATTATAGCATTAATTTTTTATAACCAAACAAAGAAAAAAAAAAAAAAAAGAAGAAGTAATCATATATCCCTAACTTTCTAAATAAGAAGTGAAAAATACTTGTAAGAAGAAAAAAAAGGGGGGTGGGGGAGGGGTGTGGTAGTATTTTGTTTTGGAAGATAAAATAACTTTTACTAAAGAGATTTACTTAGTTATGTATTTTCACGAACATATGCTCTAAACACTCCTAAAACAAATGAGTTATACATGGCAAAGAAGTTAATATTAAAAGAAAAAAAAAATGAAATATTCAAAATGAGTGTTTGTACAATATTTTTTTTTTTTTTTTTTTTGATAAGGAATTTAGGTTTGAATTTTGGTTGACCTGATAATATTGTGTCACATTAGTTTTTAAGGCTTCACAATTTTACACATCATTATTCTTATATATGTTATTTAATTTAATTTAAATTCTATTCTATATTTAAACTTTTCATTAGAATCTTGATATTTCTTTTTCTTTTAAGAAACAAACACATACATATACACAAAAGTGAGAGGGAATGTTTTAAGTAGAGTTTATGCTTTTGTGGTGTGCTTATATGTTAGAATCTCATATTTTCTTTAAATAGTAAATTATAATTCTATATGTTAGAATCAACCTTTCTTTGCTCATTCCTATTTGAAGATAAGCTTAGAGTAGAAAGTCGGTTGCTTGAAATTTCCAAGGCTGCTAAGACCCCAAAGGAGAAAATGAAGAAGAAGAAAAAAGGAAACTAGAGTATCCTACACACATCTAGGGAAAAAAAAAGTTGTGAAAGTTGGTTTAAGCAAAAATTATAAGTGTACGTTACACTAGCCAAGGCAAATTTGAATGCTAACGTGGCTAGATCCAAACCTACATGTAGGCTAACTGTGAGGAAAGGGAGGAGAACATTGGTTGAGGGAGAGCATCTTTGGCTTGTGCCAACGGCGTGACCATCTTAGGGAAGAGTGAAATATGCTCCTGGCATGGGCACCCAGCACTAGCGTAAAAGGGAGATAGCAACTCCTTATAGTCAAAAGCTATAGAACACCCTTTATTAGCTGAGTTTGTGTTGGACCACTACTGAGGACACGTGCATCACTCCTAGACTCCTTGATGTCCCTTTCCTTGTCTATGGCTTGTTCCCCACATTGTAGTAGATCACTAGAGCTGCCTTCCATCCCACGACCTTGACATTGGCGTGTCTTCTCTCTCCTCTAGCCGTAGTATAATACAATAGCTGTATTAGGGTTCGAAATGGGGGAATAAGGGTTTGACACCTGTCTTTATGTAGCTAACAACAGTCCTCGTACTATAAGAGGAACATTTTGCTAAGCAATTAGGGTAAGAGACAAGAAAGATAGAGAGAAAATATAGAAGTCTAGGTAGGAAAGTGAGGGAAAATGAGGCTTTCTTTAGGAAGAACATCACTATTGTGTAAAAACCTTAACTTTCACATAATTAAAGAGTGAGGAACATTCTTCCCTTCACCCACCCGTGGTTTTTCATTCCTTTCAAAGGGTTTTCCACGTATGTTGCATGCCTTCTTTACTTCCCTTGTTTTGCCTTTACATTTCTTTAGACGTTATAGTGTTAAAGTTCTCATTTTTATTGTTCTTGAGCTTTTTTACTTAAATGTACTGTTAGATCCATAGCTCATTTCCTTTACAAGCTTGTTAGTCTAACTTGCACATACAATAAGTAAATCAACTAATATTTTATGTGATTCGACAGTGTGCTTACACTCAAGGGAGGGAGTAATTATCAATCCACTATATAAGGAATTAGGGTTACAACATATAGCATAATCATACCCCCTGCAAATCCCCAAAATAACCTTTCCTCCCACACCCCCCCCCCCCCCCCCCCCCCCCCCCCCCCCAATCTATCAAACAAGACCCTATATTTAACAACTCCAAAAGGAGTCCACAAAGATAAATAAAGGCAAAAAGGAAGTTTCAATGTGAGACTGAAGGAAAATACAATACGTGAAAAACACCATCAACGCTCTATTCCGTGGTATAAAATTATTGTTGTTGTTGCCCTTAGTGACAGAATTTGTTAGTTCTTAAACCTTCTTGGCCTACATAGGCAAAAAGCAAACCACATTCAGTCATTTTTCTTAAGCATGCATGTATGATTTGGGGCAATCTTTCAACATGTTAAGTATTCATTGATTTCTAGAAAATTCTAATAGATCACAAGGGCATCAATCCCAGCTTCTAGAAAAAGTGAATTCTCTTTGATTTTCTTATGGGAAAGTTGCACTAAGATAAAGCTTAATTACAAGCTAAACTATGCTAATCATGATTGTAATTTGCAGCTAATTGGCGGCACAACGTGTGGTCTATGTGTAAAGGCAGGACACATTGGAAAGTAATCTGCTTTTGCTAAGTATTATTTTTGCACAGGAATCAGCTTAGTTGGGATAATCTAAGGGAATCAAGTGGAATTATTGTTAAAGATAAGTGACAAAACTATAACAATATAAGTTGTACTTAAAGTAGAAAATATACAGGAAGAAACATAGTGACGCACTTAGCTTTGTTGGGGATTAGAGGAACAATAATTCAGATACCAGGGCCAGGTGTCCATGGCTACTTAGGAGTAGAAACAAAATATTTCGCACTTGCCTGTGTTAGTGACGCACTTGCATCTAGTTTAGCTTTCTAATCATCTATACATTCATTCACTTTATAAATCAACAACCATTATCTTTGCACAAACAGTGTTTGATCATGCAGTTTTTTTTTTTCATCTGAGCGAAAAACGATTGAACAGCTAATTGCTTTTCCAAGAGATAAGAGTAATTGGAAGTATCTATGCCATAAAGATATTCATTCTTTTTTATTAGAAATTAATAAAATAATGATCAAACATGTTCAAACCCATTTGAACTTAAACAAAGTATAAATGTAAGGATTTTAAATCAGGGATGGAGTCACACTAGGGCCCAAAGGAGCCCTGCCCCCCTTCCCCAGTTGCATATTATTTTTTATTATTTATAGATATATTATATGTGTAATTCAAATTGGGCCCAAAGAAAATAGAACTTACCCCTCTACAAGGCTTAGCCCAAACAACTCCACATAACAGCTTAAATAACATTACAAATAAATCCAAACAACCACAGTCCATAGATTATCAGCCCCAAAAATTAAACAAAAACTTATTACAAAAATAAAATAAAAATAGTGGGGGCAACAATGTGTGTGAAATAGCGGGTGAGTGACAAGGTGAGACTTGAGAGTAAGTGTAGACCATGTGATTGAATAATTAATGGATGCCTATTTAGGATTTTCATTTTTTTTAACACTTTGGCTCCCCCTTTAATTTAAATTTCTGCCTCCATCTCTATTTTAAATGCAAGAGTATTGAGAAGATAGGATCATAGGATTACTCCTATCATGTAACTTGCTATTGTCTCTCACTTAGAATCCCCCTTAATTAGTTAAGATTGACCTCCTATTGTGTTAATGTCACATACTTTCTTATAATCCGTTTGAATTGAAGAGGAAGGAGAGGGAGTAGAGTAAAATAGATTTAGACAAAAATTAGTTTATTTTTATCTAACTCTACTCTACTCTACTTTACTCTCCTCCTCACTCCCCCCCCCCCCCCCCCCTCAATCCAAGCAAATCCTTAGGTATATAACACGACTTTCTGTTTAAATGTAGATATATACATATTATCATTGCTCAAGGAAATTATAATTTACCCCCAATTTAATACTGCATTACTAATTAAAATATAACTTTTTTATCAATAACTTATTCCTGTATTCAAAATTCTTAATATATATTATTATATTAATTGTTAAAATTATTTTTAAAATTAAAATAATTATGTTTGTATTGAATATTACATTCGGACATGTAATAGTTTCATTTGAAGAGATCTGACTTAATCCACAACTTTTATATATTTGTATTAAGCCACATAAAAATGATAACTAATACTTTTCAAATTATATTTATTAATTTAAGCATATTTCGAGAAAAAAAAATAAAAATAAAATATTATAAAATTTATAGGATGATAGGACTCTAATTGGGGTGCATTGCTATATGGTACAGCTGTGGCTAGGTAGTGCAGTGATGGGTGCTTGTGTGGTGCAGAGAAGTGTATTGCTATGTGCTGTTGTGGGCAGGGCAATGGAAGGCTTGTACATACAGAGAGGCAGGGGAGGCTTGTACAGAGTTAGTTACAAATAGTTGGTTAATTGTTGATTCCTTAAGAGTTGTACTTAGTTAGTTAGTTAAGGCTGAGATGTGTTGTACCTTGTTAGTTAGTAAGTAGAATATAAGCTAAGGTTCAATTCAGATTGTAAGATAATATTGATTGATGAATAATACAACTGAATAGCTATTCTTGAAATGCTATTGGAGGTTGATTCCCTCAAAGAATCCATGGAGACCTAGTTCCCTCAAAGAACTACAAGATTGAGAGTAAATGAATTAAATTCAATTGAGTCCTATCATAGGAATAAGCTAAGCATGAATATATCACATTATTAATAATTTTATTAGATTTATAATCAATCCAATCGTGATCTTAGTTAAATTTCCTAACATTCAGAGATTTCAAGCATCACATTCTCAAAATAATTAAACGTCCAAAGGCAATTAAATTTTTTTTAGCCTTGTGTTTGTATTGTATCCCACGTACGTGTGATGTTCTCTTTGCTCAAACAATTGCCTCCTATGGATCCTTTGGTGATTTAAGTCCAGGCTCCTCTTTTGGCACTCAAGTTGGTGGTTCACCATCAACTTTCTTTTGTTATGTTTGAAGCTGAAGGAGACTCATTCCAATTCATAGAAGCTCTTAGCCAGCTCTCCTCAAATTCATCAATTTTCCTAGTTCCTTTTATGCCATCTGTTGAAACTTCTGTTTCGTTAACAAACAGTTAAATTATTTAGCCCACAACCTTGTATGTTGGGTAGCTCGTTGTAAGTGAGATGGGCTTGTTAACATCTCTGCTCTTTCTCTGGATTCTAAAGATGAATCTGAATCCTTTTTTGTCTTAATATAATATAATATTTTTATTTTTCCAAAAAAATATATAAATTGTATCCCACATACGTAGTCAAAGAGTTGTGTTTGTAACTTTGTATTGTATTCCACAATTCGTGAGACCAACCAGTTTTTCTTTTAAAATCTAGAAAACAGATTTTAAATCTGAGGGCCGAAAACAAACATGCTAAAGTGTCAAAACTCAGTTGAACTCTGGTCCGCTCAACTGGGCCGCTATATTTCGGTCATAACTTTTGTTACACAGACTTGGTCTTGGCACAACAGAGTCCGCCATCACTAGGGTGGGATCGGGCTTATATTTCACGCCCCACAGATAGCCACTTTTCAGGCCAGGCGAGCGCACCCCAAAAAAAAAAAAAATTTATGCATAATAAAAATTGTTATAAACTTATAATGATATGGCATGTGAAAGTTGTCTCTATATTGCTAAGAATTATATCGGTGTAACAACTTGTATCATAACTTGCCAATTAGAGTTTCTCAAAAAAATAAAAAAAATAAATAAAACTTGCCAATGTGAAGAATTGAGTGATAAAAAGGTGATGATGAATTCATGTGAGACATCTCTCTATCACTCATATCTCGTAATGTGGAAACAAATTGTATAACAAGTTAAAAATGATGACACCGGCATAACTCTAAAGGTAGAAACACACGACCATATTAAACGCCTATGCTCATTGTGATCACTTTAATAATTTGATTAGGCCCACAGGGCTCGGATTCGGACCGCCACACTCACCAAAACCATCACATTGCTCACCTAAACTGAAAGAACAATCAACCACCACGCAGGTTTTAATTCCAACTTTCAAATTCTCCATGGAAGAAAGTTTCAGCCAAAAAAAAAAAATTTCAAGTAGATTCAACCCACTAAGCACAGTCTGTAACTAATTATATAAACAACAAGACCAGAGAACCAAGCTACTCTGAATTACAAACTCAATAAAAATGTACAGTAGCTAGCTACTTTTAGGGTACATTAAATTAAATTAGCAAGCTAATAATAACCCATTAACCAAAAAGGCAAAGAAAAGCCAGATTAAGCACAAGCCTGCCTCGTTGGAGCCATGGCAAAGAAGAGGTCAAGATCAGGTGGGTGGAAATACCCATTTTTAGGAGGTACCCTCTTCTTCCCTAAAGCAAAAGGCTTCTTCTTTGGAGCTGGCGGTGGCAAAGACGCCACCGGTATTTGACACTCACAGCGTCTCGGAGTTGCACAACCCACCTCATCATAATAAGCACCTTTCTCAACCTCCATTAATGACACGAAAGCAACAAGTTCTCTCTCTAAAATAAGAACAAAGAAAGTTCACTAATGAAGCTGTGATTTTGGACCTTGATTAAGTGGTACTGGTAGTGGGAACTGAGAGAAGAGCTTATATATATTTAAATTAAATTGAAATGCTGAATTTTGTGATTGGTGCCTGAAGTGATGGTAATGAGTAAAAGTGTATGGTCGATTCTGGAAGTTGCCAGTGTTGAGTCTGTGTGTTATTGAAATGTGTGGTCCATGCGGTGACACTTAAGCTTGAGTTACAACTACGTGTCATGAAAAGGTTCAGCTTTGGCCTACGTGGAACTGCACGTGGTTCACATAGATAGGACCGTGTGTTCTTCCATTCTTAATATTATTACTAGAATGAATTTAAAATTTTGGCGCCAATCTAGAAAGCTCTGTCTGTGAAAGGGCGGGAATTAGAGTGTGTGTTTGAAAATGGACCACTAGACTAGAATATTATGGCAGTTTGGTAAGAAATTTTTAGTAATGTTGTTATTATTTTATTATAATACGTGTAAATAAAAAAATGTGTAAAAATATATATAATATTGTTTAAATACTAAAAACTGTTATTTAAACAATAATAACAAACCCCCTTATATATGTTTGGTTTTATCTCTCTATCTCTACTTATTTTGTACAAGTTTTTAAAGTTTATGAATCATGTCAGACTGGTTCTTTGGAATTGCAGCCCACAATATTAGTATGATTTTCTTTTCTAAATTACAAATCATTAGTTGGTTTCTCTCGATACAAACTTTATTTTTCTTATTGCACCTAAACAAAATAAAGAAAAATAAAAAGAGAATAAAATTGAAGAGCTGGCAAATGCAATCATGACTAAGGTGGAAATGTCATAGAAGATACTAAAATAGAATTGAGTGCTTAGATGGTGAGAATTCAAAGGTGTGAGTAAAAATGGAAACCAGGTGGCTCATGGGTTGCATAGTGAGATATGCACTACAATGTGAGACAAAATAAAGGTGTGGATGTATGTTGGAACATGTCCAAGACTTTATTGTATATATGCCAAATGGAAAATGATGTAAGAAAGCTTTCATTGATAATGAATGTAAATGTCTTTGATCAAAAGTGCATTTTATTTGAGGAATTGATTTTGATGTTGATCCTTCGCAAGGATATAGTAATATGTGTGAAATACTAAAATGGTTGAAAGCCATTGAAAATAAATAAATATAGAAAATCACTAGAACTAGTTTATTGACATTTGACATTGGCTACAAACTCTTGTAAAGGTTGGAATCCTCTCCAATGCGAAGCCTAGGTCCTCCTACTTGTGTATGGACTTTAACCATTACTAGTCATAGCTAATACCAACGTAACGAGGCCTCGCATCCATAGTGGTTTGTAATTTTAATTTCGATGGGCCCAAATGAATGAATTTAGGTTAACTTATGAATTTTTGGGCCGAAGCCAGCAATTAATTGTCGTAGTTGCATGACTCAAACCTCAATACTTAGACCTCTTATGGCAAGGCTTATAATGCAATCATAACTAAGGTGGAAATGTCATGGAAGATACTAAGATAGAATTGAGTTCTTTTAGAATTAGAGGGTTGAAATTCAAACATGTGGGTAGAAATGGAATCCAAGTGGCTCATGGGTTATGATAAAACACAAAAAGTGTGTTGTCAGTATGTTCCTCGTCAATCTAATGGATAACTTGGATTTCTTGTTAAGAGAAAATAAGTGATAATAAAAGACATTGGGTTGGTGCCAGCCAAGGACCCTACGATGCTTAAATTAGTTAATCTCTTTAAGAAAATCTCTAATATGTATTGTAGTTTCATTTGTATGTTTACTTGCACTTTATGGCTTTATATAGCCAACTCATGAGTAAATGCAAAATTTGTTGGTTTCTCCTGGCATTGTGCTTGAGCTAAGAGATTAGTGGCTTAGTAATGGTCATTAAACAACTCATAAAGATATTTGTAACGGTCGTGAAACGGCTCATAAAAGACGCTTATAATGGCTTTGTAATTGATGCATATAACCAGCTTGAATAAAGGATTTATATCTAATTTAAATGTGCTTATGATCGTCCATGTAATGAACGACCATTTGATCACTAGTTGTCAGGTTACATAGCGAGATATGTAGAACATGCAACGCAAAATAAAGTTGTGGTCGTGTGTTGGAACAAGTCCCAAACTTTCTTGTATATATATCCAAATGGAAAATGATGTAAGAAAGCTTTGATTTTATTTTTTTTTTTCAATGTAAGATATATTTTTTAACTGTAAGGTTTGACCAATGAAGATTATAAAGTTGTGATTTTCATTTATACTTTGTTGGCTTTAATTCTATATCAAATTTGATTGTATCTCGTCAATTATTTCCCTATATGTTTGTGGTATTCAATGTAAGAGAATAGTGTGTGAAATAGGTGAAGAACTATGAAGTTCAGAGCAACTCGCGACTTGCTCACAACTAGCTCGCAAGTGGACAACCCGCGAAAGGCCACATGAGAAGCACATGCTGGGACCTGAAAAGTCAAGTGCTAGAAAGCATCTCATGACTCATCTCTCAACTTGGCCAGCTCGTAACATGACCCGCGAAATGCACTGCCAACCTTGTTTTTGTGCTTTTCTCATTTCTTTACTCACACTATATAAGCCCACATTACCCATGAAATTGTAAGGAGGATTTCAGAGAGAAAAACCTAAAAATCCATTTAAGAGTTAAGGATTGCACATCCACAATCCTTTACACATTTCTCTTAGTTTTCCTCGACTTCTACCTCTCTAATTCCATACTCTTTAAGAGTTTCTTAGCCCAAACACATACCACACCCAATCTAAGTGTTGTGAGTTATTTTGGTGCCTATGGGAAGCATTGGATGAAGCCATTCTTTGGTGGATGCAATTGGAGCTAATTGCGGGATCCAGATAACTAGTGAAGACATAACTTGAAGAAGTCCGTTAGGAGCTGAAACTTGGAGGGTTCAAGTACTTTTGGTAGATTAGGCTTAGAGGGTTTTTTTTATATCCTTGTACTCCAACTTTATTCACTAGTGGATCATTTCGGCATGGAAAGCCACAAAGAGGTTTTTATACCGAGAACTTTAGTTTTCCTCTTCGATAACACATTGCGGTGTTATATTGTGTTTACATCTCTCTTCACTTACTTCTTATGCTTTATAATTAATTGTTAATTATGTATGTCCAATCACTAGGTTGTAGTCCCGGTTAATTGTGCTTTGTTTACTCTTATTCCAAACTTAGTTGAGTAGATTGCAATTAAGTTGTATTTTAAAATTGGGGGCCTAAATAAACTTTAGTAGTTTTACACTATTAAGCTTTCAAAGCTAAAACCAACGTGGCAAGGTGGTATGGCGGCAATGTCTTAAGCCAACAAGACTTGGGTCTTAAGTTTGAGTTCTTACTAGTAAGTGTGCTGGTGCCCATCTACCTCCATTGCATCAACAAGTTAAAGGTTGTTGTAATAGTAACTTAAAAGTAGTAAATTATTGCATTAACAATAATTAATTGTTAATAGTGTATTGCTACAAGATATTTGAAGTAATAAATTTTTTATTGCAATAACGTATATATCATTGCATCAAATTTGTCATTAAAATACATGAGTTTATTACAATGGAATTTTTTGTTGCCCAAAGCTATTACCTTTGATTTTATTGCAACACCTCATCTCAACTATTGCAACAACTATGATGTTATTGCAAATTTTTTTTTCATTGTCATAAACTTTTTTTTTTCTTGTAGTGAATTAATTTTGATATTAATCCTTAGCAAAATAACATAATAATATGTGTGAAATTGTTAAAAACCTTTGAAAATAAATAAATATAGGAAACTAGTGGAACTAGTTCATTAACATTTGATATTGCCTACAAAGAGAAGGCCAGCTCTTCTAACACGTACCATATAAGAAGAATGAACTTTAACCATTATCAATCACTTCTCCTTCCAACTTAACAAAGTCTTACATCCATAGAGATTTATCATATTGAAATCGATGGGCCCAAATGAATTAAGGTTAGTTTTTTAATTTTTTGGCCTGAGTTGGCAACAAAGTTTTTTAGCTACATGATTATAATCTGAAGACTCTCACACCTCTTATGGTAGGGCTTATGCTTATTTAGAAAAGATAACACATTATTGACAATTCTCTCTTCTTCTTCTTCTTCTTCTTTTTATTTTTTATTTTTATAGACCGACACATTATTAACAATTCTCTCTTCTTCGGCCAATTCCATAGGGGACATTTCGTATGGATCCTTCAAACCAGGATGTCCTTTATGGAATTGGCTTAAATGAGGAAGCAATTTTCTGAGTTGCTTGGTGCAAGGTATATTAAACCCTCCAAAGCTCCTTAAGGTGCTCTAGTTTTGTTCCAAATGAAGCAAGATGGTTCGCTGCGAATGTGTGTTTGTGCAAGAAAAGCATCTAGTTACCTATGAGAATAGGAAACTGAATGAGGCAGAACAAAAGTGTTCGGCACATGAGAAAGAGATGATAGCAATTGTACATTGTTTGCTGGCATGGAGAGTGTATCTGTTGGGGCCTAAGTTTGTGATGCAGACTGATAATGTTACTAACACCTTCTTCAACACACAGAATAAGTTGTCCCCCTAAACAAACAAGATGGCAAGAGTTGTTATAGGAGTACGATTTTGTGTGGGATCACAAACCTAGTAAACACAACCAAGTGGAAGATGCACTGAGTCATAAAAAAAGTGCAAGAGTAGAAATGGAAACTAGGTGGCTCATGGGTTACATAGTGAGATATGCACTACAATGTGAGACAAAATAAAGGTGTGAACGTGTGTTGGAACATGTCCTAGACTTTATTGTATATATGTCAAATGGAAAATGATGTAAGAAAGTTTTCATTACTAATAAAACTAAATGTCTTTAATTAGATGTGCATTTTATTTGAGGAATTGATTTTGATGTTGATCCTTAGCAAGGATATAGTAATACGTGTGAAATACTAAAATGGTTGAAAAGCCATTGAAAATAAATAAATATAGAAAATTACTGGAACTAGTTTATTGACATTTGACATTGGCTTTAAACTCTTGTAAATGTTGGAATCCTCTCCAATGGGAAGCGCAGGTCCTCTTACCTGTGTATGGACTTTAACCATTACTAGTCATAGACGTTACCAACGTAACGAGGCCTTGCATCCATACTGGTTTATTGTCGTAGTTGCATGACTCAAGCCTCAATACTTAGACCTCTTATGGCAAGGCTTACAATGCAATCATGATTGAGGTGGAAATGTCATAGAAGATACTAAGATAGAATTGAGTGCTTTTAGAATTAGAGGGTTGGAAATCAAACATGTGGGTAAAAATCGAATCCAATCATATGGGTAGAAATGGAATCCAAGTGGCTCATGGGTTATGATAAAACACAAAAAGTGTGTCGTCTGTATGTTCCTTGTCAATCTAATGGATGACTTGGATTTCTTGTTAAGAGACAAGTGATAATAAAGAACACTGGGTTGGTGCCGGCCAAGGACCCTCTTATGCTTAAATTAGTTAATCTGTTTAAGGAAATCTCTAATATGTATTGTAGCTTCGTTTATGTGTTTACTTGCACTTTATGGCTTTATATAGCCAACTCATGAGTAAATGCAATTTTTGTTGGTTTCTCCTAGCGTTGTGCTTAAGCTGAGAGATTTGTGGCTTAGTAATAACCATTAAACAGCTCATAAAGATATTTGTAACGGCTGTGAAACGGCTCATAAAAGACGCCTGTAATGGCTTTGTAATTGTTGCATATAACCAGTTTAAATGAAGGATTTATGTATGATTTAAATATGCTTATGATCATCCATGTAATGGACAACCATTTGATCACTACTCGTTAGGTTACATAGCGAGATATGTAGAACATGCGAAACAAAATAAAGTTGTGGTCGTGTGTTGAAACAAGTCCTAAACTTGCTTGTATATATATCCAAATGGAAAATGATGTAAGAAAGCTTTGATTTCATTTCTATTTCAATGTAAGATATATTTTTTAAGTGTAAGGTTTGACCAATGAAGAAGATTGTAAAGTTGTGATTTTTATTTATGCTTTGTTGGCTTTAATTTTGTATCAAATTTGATTATATTTCGTCAATTATTTCCCTGTATGTTTGTGGAATTCAATGTAAGAGGTTAGTGTGTGAAATAGGTGAAGAACTATGAAGTTCAGAGCAACTCGCAACTTGCTCGCAACTAGCTCACAAATGGACAACTTGAGAAAGGTCACATGAGAAGCACATGCTGGAAGCTGAAGAGTCAAGTACCCAATAGCATCTCATGACTCATCTTGCGACTTGGACAACTCACAAGATGACTCGCGAAATGCACAGCCATCCTTATTTTTGTGCTTTCCTTATCTTTTTACCCACACTATATAAGCCCACATTACCCAT
The DNA here is from genome assembly GCF_001633185.2 of Quercus lobata. Lineage (NCBI taxonomy): Eukaryota > Viridiplantae > Streptophyta > Magnoliopsida > Fagales > Fagaceae > Quercus > Quercus lobata. The sequence continues at coordinate 30,940,725 of NC_044904.1, forward strand.
GAAATTGTGAGGAGAATTTCAGAGAGAAAACCTTAGAAATCCATTTGAGAGTTAGAGATTGCACATCCACAATCCTTTACACATTTCTCTTAGTTTTCCTTGACTTCTACCTCTTTAATTCCATACTCTTTGAGAGTTTCTTAGCCCAAACACATACCACACCCAATCTAAGTGTTGTGAGTTATTTTGGTGCCTATAGGAAGCATTAGATGAAGCCATTCTTTGGTGGATGCAATTGGAGCTAATTGCGAGATCTAGATAACTAGTAGGGATGGCAATTTTTGCCCGACCCGTAGATACCGGGCCTGATCCGACCCTAATGGGTTGGGTTTTACCCAGTCCGATAAAGAATAGGGTCGGGTTTGGGTTTTTAAAAAAAAAACCCAAAGCGGGTCCGGGTTTTGGTAAAAATCTGGCCCGACCTGATTATATCCTAATTACTAAAACACCCTTATATATATATAGATAAACTTATTTAATACCCTAACCCTATCTCATTCTCATCACATAGCCGCCACCCAGTGAACCCACTCTCTCTCAAATCTCCAGGCGAGTCCACAGCCACAGCCTCGCCACCGCCGCCTTCAACACCTCAAGCCGTCACTCTCACCGATCGGCACAACCACACTCATGGCCTTATTGCCTCACCGTCGCCCCCTTTAATCGCTCCCATTCTCCCTCCCCCCTGCGCCTAATATGTTCTTCTCTCTCTCTTGTTTTTGCCATTCTTGTTTGGGTTCGTTAGGGTTTGGGGCCTTTGGGATCATTAGGGTTTGGGTTCCTTTTTTTTTCTTTTTTCTTTTTTTGAGAATCTGGTTTGGGTTCCTATTAGGGTTTGGGTTTGTTGCCATTCCTATTTCTCAATGATATGTTCTTCACTCTTTTTTTTGTGATTTCTGTGTTTGTGTTTGTGATTTTGAAAGGGGAAGTATAAATCTAAAATTTTTGTGTTTGAGTTTGTGTTAGGATTTGTGTTTGTGTTTGTGATTTGAAAGGGAAAATAAAAAATCTGAAATTTTTGTGTTTGTGTTTGAGGTTTTGGTGGCTACTCTGGTCCGATTAAAGAACATGATTTGAGGGTTTTTGTTTTTGGGTTTCTGATCTAGGTTGATGAACATGATTTTGGGGTTTTTGTTTTTGGGTTTCCGATCTAGATTGATGAACATGATCTTGGCATCTTAGGGTTTATTTTTTGGGTTTCTGAGCTAGATCCGTTTGTGGAGGTTTAGGGCTTCAGGCAAAAAAAAAAAAAAATTTATTGGGCCACGAATTGGGCCCTAAAGTGGCATGGGCTGGGCGGGGCCAGCGGGGCGGGTCTGGGCCCCGCATAAAAAACCCGTTTATTAAACGAGCCGGTTCGAGTTTTGGGAGCAGACTCACGGGTCGGATTCGGATATGGAAAAACCCGGCCTGAACCCGACCCATTGCCATTCCTGATAACTAGTGAAGACATAACTTGAAGAAGTCTATTAGGAGCTAAAACTTGGAGGGTTTAAGTACTTTGGGTAGATTAAGCTTGGAAGGTTTTTTTGATATCCTTGTATTCCAACTTTATTTACTAGTGGATAATTTTGGCTTAGAAAGCCACAAAAAGGTTTTTACACCGAGAACTTTAGTTTTCCTCTTCGATAATACATCGCGATATTATTTTGTATTTGCATCTCTCTTCACTTACTTCTTATGCTTTATAATTAATTGTTAATTATGTAGGTCCATGCACTAAGTTGTAGTCCTGATTAATATTGTTTGTTTACTCTTATTTCAAACTTAGTTGAGTAGATTGCAATTAAGTCATATTTTAAAATTGGGGGCCTAATAACCTTTAGTAGTTTTACACTATTGAGTTTTCAAAGCTAAAACCAACGTGACAAGGTGGTGTGGCGGCAAGGTTTTAAGCCAACAAAACTTTGGTCTTAAGTTTGAGCTCTTACTAGTAAGTGTGTTGATGTCCATCTCCCTCCATTGCATCAACAAGTTAAAAGTTGTTGTAATAGTAACTTAAAAGTAGTAAATTATTGCATTAATAATAATTAGTTGTTAATAATATATTTTTACAAGATATTCAAAGCAATAAATTTTTTTATTGCAACAACATATATATCATTGCATCAAATTTGTTATTAAAATAAATGGGTTTATTACAATGGAATTTTTTGTTGTTCAATGCTATTACCTCAGATTTTATTACATCACCTCATCTCAACTATTGCAACAACTATGATGTTATTGCAATATTTTTTTTTTGTTGTGATAAACATTTTTTTTTCTTGTAGTGAATTAATTTTGATGTTAATTCTTAGCAAAACAACATAATAATATATGTGAAATGGTTAAAAACCTTTGAAAATAAATAAATATAGGAAACTAGTGGAACCAGTTCATTAAAATTTGACATTGCCTACAAAGGGAAGGCCAGCTCTTCTAACACATACTATATAAGGAGAATGAATTTTAAACATTATCCGTCACTTCTCCTTCTTACTTAAAAAGGTCTTGCATCCATAGTGATTTGTCATATTGAAATCAATGGGCCCAAATGAATTAATGTTAGTTTTTTAATTTTTGAGCCTGAGTTGGCAACAAAGGTTTTTAGCTGCATGATTATAATCTAAAGACTCTCACACCTCTTACGGCAAGGCGTACGTCTATTAAAAAAAGATAACACATTATCGACAATTCTCTCTTCTTCTTCTTCTTTTTATTTTTTATTTTTATAGACTGACACATTATTGACAATTCTCTCTTTCTCGGCCAATTCCATAGGGGACATTTTGTATGGATCCTTCAAACCAAGATGTTCCCTATAGAATTGGCTTATACAAGGAAGCAATTGTCTGAGTTGCTTGGTGCAGAGTATATTTTGCCCTCCAAAGCTCCTTATGGTGCTCTAGTTTTGTTCAAAATGAAGCAAGATGGTTCGCTGCGAATTTGTGTTGGTGCAAGAAAAGCATCTAGTTGCCTATGAGAATAGGAAAATAAATGAGGCAGAACAGAAGTGTTCGACACATGAGAAAGAGATAATAGCAGTTGTGCATTGTTTGCTGGCATGGAAAGTGTATCTGTTGGGGCCTAAGTTTATGGTGCAGATTGATAATGTTGCTAACACCTTCAACTCACAAAATAAGTTGTACCCCTAAACAAGCAAGATGGCAAGAGTTGTTGCAAGAGTATGATTTTGTGTGAGAGCACAAACCTAGTAAACACAACCAAGTGGAAGATGCACTGAGTCATAAAAATAGTGCAAGAGTAGAAATGGAAACTAGGTGGCTCATGGGTTATATAGTGAGATATGCACTACAATGTGAGACAAAATAAAGGTGTGGACGTGTGTTGGAACATGTCCCAGACTTTATTGTATATATGCCAAATGGAAAATGATGTAAGAAAGCTTTCATTGCTAATGAAAGTAAATGTCTTTGATCAGATGTGCATTTTATTTGAGGAATTGATTTTGATGTTGATCCTTTACAAGGATATAGTAATACGTATGAAATACTAAAATGGTTGAAAAGCCATTGAAAATAAATAAATATAAAAAAATTACTAGAAATAGTTTATTGAGATTTGACATTGGTTACAAACTTGTAAAGGATGGAATCCTCTCCAATGGGAAGCCCAACTCCTCCTATCTATGTATGGACTTTAATCATTAGTAGTCACAACCCCTACCAACGTAACGAAGAGTTGCATCCATAGTGGTTTGTAATTTTGATTTCAATGGGCCCAAAAGAGTCAACAATTATGGGTCCATTTTTACCATTATTTAAACAACAGTTTTTAGTATTTAGGGCCCGTTTGATAATATTGTTCTAGTAACGTTGTTTAAGTTTTTTAGAAATACGTGTAGGTGAAAAAGTGTTGTGGAAATATGTGTTATGTTGTTTAAACAACAAAAACTGTTGTTTAGATACATTTACCAAATACCCCTTAAACAACATTATACATATTTTCATACATTTTTTTCACCCACATGTATTTCCAAAAAATACAAACAACATTACTAAAACAACATTGCCAAACGAGCCCTAAGTATTGTAGTTGCATAACTCAAAGCCTCAATACTTAGACATCTTATGGCAAGGCTTACAGAGTATTTCTTAAGTACTTCTAAAGCGCAGTAAATGGTGCTCTCTCTCCTCTCACATTCATGGTGGAGTTCATTCATTAAATTCTTAGTAAGGTCTACCATGAATATTAGAAGGAGTATCAATTCATTCTACTCCGGAAATACCTAAGTATTTTCCAGGCTTACAATGCAATCATGACTAAGGTGGAAACATCATAGAAGATACTATGATAGAATTGAGTGCTTTTAGAATTAGATGGTTGGAATTCAAACATGTGGGTAGAAATGGAAACCAAGTGGCTCATAGGTTACATAGCGAGATATGTAGAACATGCGATACAAAATAAAGTTGTGGTCGTGTGTTGGAACAAGTCCCAAACTTTCTTGTATATATATCCAAATGGAAAATAATGTAAGAAAACTTTGATTTTATTTATTTTTTCAGTGTAAGATAAATTTTTTTATGTAAAGTTTTACCAATGAAGATTGTAAAGTTGTGATTTTCATTTATGTTTTACTGGCTTTAATTTCATGTCAAATTTGATTGTATTTCGTCAATCATTTCCTTGTATGTTTATGGGATTCAATGTAAGGGATTAGTGTGTGAAAGAGTTGAAGAACTGTGAAGAACAAAGCAACTCTCGACTTGCTTGCGACTGGCTCACGAGTGGACAACCCGCTAAAGGCCATGTGAGAAGCACATGTTGGAAGCTGAAAAGTCAAGTGCCAGAAGGCATCTTGCGACTTGGCCAACTTGCAAGATGACCCACGAAATGCACTGGGCAGGTGCAAAAGATGGGGAAACATTCACTAACATTTTGCATTGTGGCAACATGCAATCCATTATCTTTGTCATGCGTTCTTTATGTATAATGTAGCTCTTCCTTAATTATACTCTTACAGTGCATTGACACCTGTGTAAGTGACCTAATAAGTACAATTTGTTTCTATTTTATGTAAATTTTATTCAATGAATTTGGGATTGGTGACATATTAGCTTAATTTTTTCAGGATTTTATCTCATGTGAAGTTACATTAGTTAAATCAGTTACTTGTATCAAACTTTATTTTTAAACTAGATCCATGATAGTAATATCAATGTATCAAATTTAGCTGAACTTTGGGCAATCTTGTGATTAGTTGTACAAGTAGTTGCTTCTTCCATTAGATATAATATTGATGTATTTTTCTTTATATTTGTGCAGATATGGGGTTGGTGGCAAAAAGTCCATTTTTGTGGCGCTACTTGAACTCAAATCATTTTTTGTAAAGTATGGAAGACATCATTTATATATAAATGGTTGTAATTACTTTGTGAACAACTTGGTTCAATGGTTTTTTTTATTTCCTTTTTAGATTGTACAAATGATTTTTTATGGATGTGGTTGGAAATGAATGGATGATTTGTTTATGGATGTGGTTGGAAATGAACCAGTTATTGTAATAGATTAATGTAATGACAAGTAAATATAAAAAAAGTTAATAAAAAATATAAAAAATTGGTGACGAAATAATTCGTCACCTAATCTATTGATATTGAAAAAAAAATACATTTGGTGACGAAATATTTCGTCACCTAATCAATTGAAATTAAAACAAATAAATACAATCGGTGATGAAATATTTCGTCTCCTTATATGGTCAAATAAAAAAAATTAAAAATAAAAAATCATTGGTGACAAATTTATTTCGTCACTGAAAATAAGATTTAGTGACGAAAATAATTAGGTGATGAAAAAATTTTGTCACCTATCATTTTTTATTGGTGACGAAAAATTTTGCCACCTATCATTTTTTTATTGGTGACAAAAAATTTTCGTCACCAGGACATTTGGTGATGCAGCTTAAGTGACGAATGTGGTTTCGTCACCAAATGTCTTCTGCGACAAAGTAAGGACATATTGTGATGAAAATTTTCGTCACCGTAGCCCACTTTTGTTGTAGTATTCTTACTATTGGCCTAAGATGGAGTTAGACATTGAGTTATATGTTAAAACTTGTCTTGTTTGTCAACAATATAAGGGGATAACTCAAAAGGAAGCTGGTTTGCTGCAATATATCTCTTCCTATTTCGGAATGTCCATAGATTTCTATTCCAATAGATTTCATTACTGGTTTGCCTAAAGTGAAGGGAATGGGTTTAGAGAGAGAGAGAGAGATAATTGTGGGTTGTTCTTTATTACTTGACTTAAATTAGTTACTTAACAACATTTTTTTTTTGAGAATCCAAACCCAGAGGCCAAGTTTTATTTACTTAACAACAATATATAGTCTCTTATTTATAGACACAATTCGACCACTTCATAAACACATACGAAATGCCACATCCTTTTCACGAATAGTTACAACTCTTTATTACATGACTTAAATTAGTTACTTAACAACAATTTTTTATTTTATTTTTTGAGAATCCAGACCCAAAGGCCAAGTTTTATTTACTTAACAACAATATGTAGTCTCTTATTTATAGATACAAATCCACCACTTCATAAAACATACTAAATGCCACGTCCTTTTCATGAATGGTTACAACTCTTCCTCATATATTAGACAATTTTATTTAGATCAAGCCCACTACGGACATAATCATTTGCAAGGGCAGAGGCACACATAAGCTAGGGGGGGCCTGGCCCCCCCCCCCCCCAAAGCTTTTGAAACCCCCATATAGTACCATATAAAAACAAACTGGCCCTGCAAAAGTACAAATTGGCCCCTCCAAAAAAATTTACATACCTAGCCTAATGTTAGCTTTAATGGTTTTTGCTTTGAAATGTGATTGTTGTTGTATATATGATCAATCAAAGGACCAAGGCAATTCTCATATGTTTTCTTTTATTGTGAGTCACTCATATGCATCATACCATGTTTCTTTGTAACTCATTCCCTTTGTAATATAACCAGTTTTACAATTATAATATTTTAGTTTCTCAAGTGGACTCACCCAACAAAACTCATATTTACTACTTAAAAAATTACTAAGCTGCCAAGGTGTTGTTTCCTTTTATTTTTTTCTAAGAAAACAAGAGTGCAATGTAAATGTGTGTTCAAATGTGAAAGTCTACTGTATAGCCTCTTTTTCTTTCTTTTTATTTTTTTAATAAATTTGATAAAAGTCTATTGTATTGCTTAAACTGATTACTATCATTATTTTTCTAATTCTTTAACACACACATGAGTAATGACTAATATGCAAATACATAATTCGGCCCCCCAAGTTAAAAATCTTGGCTACGCCTCTGATCATTTGGATTTAACTTGGTCTCTTTTATTATTATTATTATTATTTTGAATTCCTGGTCCAATATTTCTAACAAATTAGGGGTAAAAAATTAAACAAATATATATTACATGAATTTGATTTTTTTTTTTATAGTGTAAAAAAAATTAAATTAACAAATATTTCCACTGCCGCCATCGCCTATGACCAATCATGTTTTTTTTTTTTTTTTTAAATCTAAAATTCTCCATCTTTTATTAAATATGTGCTTGAGAGATGAGAAAATGAGAAAGTAGTAAAAAAGTGTTTTTCATAGCATTTTCATGAACATAACCAAAACATTTAAAAATAGTTTCACCAAAAAAATATTTTACCGTCGAAATATATTTTCATTCAAAGCAAACATAGTCGAAGTCTCATAGTATGTGCTCTATTACTAGTATCATATGGAAATACCAAATATCTTTATTTGGGGCTAGACAAAAGATCTTTTTGGGCTGATAAGAATAATATCAGATGTAATAGAGAGGCTTTATTGATATATATATATATATATATATATATAAATGAAAGATTAGGATGTATAAAAATGTATTATTTGTTCCCATTACAATAAATGAGGGATGGAATTGAACTCAAATTCTATCCATTAGGAATGATTTAGTACTATCAAACCACATTCCTATTAGAGGAGGGAAATTATTTCCGTAAAAGTGAATAATTTAAATAAACACAATTTTTTTTTTTATATATATATATATATAAGATAAAAATTCTATTATAACTTAATCTAAGTATATTTGTGTGAGACTTGTGAAGTTCCTTCCTAAAAACTTGAATCCCAAACTCCCCCCTCCCCCAACAAGTTCAAATCTTCTATACCACTTTTTGTGTACCATTCTATGTTGCACCAATCACTATTTGCCATTTGTTCATTTTACTTTCCTTATAGAATTACTGAAGTTTAAAATGGAAAGCAATCATACACTTGATAAATAGTGATTGGTGGAACATAGAGTGGTACACAAAAAGTGGTACAGAAGATTTGGACTCCTCCCCCAACACCTCACAAACACTTATACACTATTAGAAATGTATTATTTGTTCCATTACAATAAATGAGGGATAGAATTGAACTCAAATTCTATCCATTAGGAATGGTTTAGTACTATCAAAACCCATCCTTATGAGTTTCTCCCAAAAAAAAAAAAAAAAATACATCCTTATGAGAAGAGGGAGGTTCTTTCCGTGAAAGTGAATAATTTCTCCACAAATAAAATTCTTTTTTAAAAAAAAAATTGTTTTTGTTTTACTCAGGAATAGATGTTATTATGTCGGGGCACCGCCAACTAGCTAGCTGCCCAAAGAGATGCAAATACAAAAGAAGTTTTGTCTTCCAAAAGAGGAAAAGATAATGGTTTTGCCCACTGTGGTGCTATAATATAAGGAAATACAAACATTTCAAACTCTTTTTACGTAGAAAAGCTCTAGATTCCCTACCAGTCGATTTCTTGTCTGAATTGCTTTATAATTCTTGCTGTCTTAATTTGCAACGTGTAGAGCAATTAGCAAAGGAGATTGTCGGTTTAGAAAAAATGTGTGATATGCCGCAAGTAAACACAATTGAAGATGTCATAAGTTTGAACAAAGAATTTTTCTCCAAAAACGAAAAAGTTTGAACAAAGAATTGAATAGACTTCGCTACCCTATTTTCTTCCTTAACGGAAATCGTTTATCCACAAAAAGTCAAAGATGACCAATATTTTATAGACTAATATATAGTTCATACGTTTCCTTAGGGGGGAAGTGATAGAATTTTGATTCCTGAAAAATATCTAAGTCATAAACGAAGGATTCAAAACTAGTAGAGATCTCAGCACAGCACATGTTTATCAATTAATTCAAAGATTTGCTTGACCTCACCTTTTCAAGCCAACTGTGTTGCACTAATTTTTGATATTTTCAAAGATCGTATCAGTAAGAATTTACCAATTCAATCAATTAATTAATGGTCTCACTAGCACCCGGAATCAACATGTGGCATTCAAATATTTATGGAACGTAATGTTGTTCTAGAAAGCAAACTTGCATTCTATCTATATATTCATCGCAAACCGAATTAACGTCTCAAGCATGAGTTGGTATATCCGGGTATCCGATAATGACAATGTATCTACTCTTGGACTCGATAATAAATTCTCTCTTCATACACATATTTTATTAATAAACTTTATTAGTTATAGAATTCACTTCTATGTGAAAGGATAAACACCTATATTGACTATATAATAAAATTTCTTCAAAAATACACGCGGCTAATAGACTTTACTAGCAGTAATCTAGTCTATGATCTGATGCAGCACGTCACAATTTAATAGACTAGTGTGGTGTGTCACGTTCACATATATATATATTAGCCATAATGTCCTTCATGTACTTTTAGAATATTCCGGACGATGATCACATATTCATATATAGATATAGATATGTAGAATTCCCACAATATCAAATCTCTCATGTGGATGTGGCCAGGAGATAGTCCCAAATCAGTGTCACAATCAAAATCCTCCTCCTCTAATTAAGTGTGTATTACTATTGACAACATGGGATGCAATCATGTGCAATCTTATGCTGCCCAACGTAATTCCTCCACGTAACCCTAATTACTTTCAAAACCCCATCGACGTTCCCTATGTGATTTAGTACGTGGACCAATCACCACCATCCTTATGTCACCCATCCCTTTGGAAAGTCCATCTCGGAGTTATGACTTGTTGGGATTTTCTTGCAGCCGCCCCCATTAAATTTCTGTCCATTCCATTTCTAACCATAAGTTTTGTTTTTGTCACAGTTTTATAAGAGCATTCGCATTAAAAGGATATACAGCACAGCATAAGGGTACAGCACAGCATAAGGGTCAATTTTTGACCAATCAATCCCAAAAGTAGTTCATTTCAACTTACATATGCATTGTAAAAAATGTATTTTTGCTACAATATTTGTACAAAAATACAAAAATATTAGTATTGTTTTGCATTTCATTTTTTTTCCTTTACATTAAAAAAAAAATTGAAAGAATAGAGTAAATGGTGGTTGTGGTGTATAAGAGAGAGAAACAGCTAAAAAAAAGAAAGATTAATATTTTAATTAAATGAAGTTTAAAATGAATAAATTCGATGCAAGTGTATTAAAAAGTGGTTAGATAAAAACAAAATAGATAAAAATATTTGTATTAATTGATATGAATGCTCTACTATAACAGATCAATGTGAAAAGAATAGATAATCTCTAGGTGTATCAAAATTGTGACAACTCTCTATTCCCCAAGGCAAGGAGAAAATACGTCATGCATTGAATGCATTTTTTCTGCCTCTCATATGGAGGTGGATCTCATATATGTGGGCTCCACCTCCATGTGAAAGGGAGAAAACATGCATCTGATGCATGGTACAACACATCTAGTAATATTCACAGCTAGGCTTGCAAATGCCAAATGTAAGCATATTTTAGCATTAAGGCCCAATTTGTCTCAACAGCTGAAAGGCTAAATATGGAAAATTGTAAATTTTTTTGGTATAGTGCTACAATACCATTGTAAATGATGGTACTGTAGCACTATGCCAAAAAATTATATTAATATTTTATTCCTGCTTTTCTCTCTCATCTCTCTTTGTCTTTCTCTATCTCTCACTCACTTTCCTCTCTTTCTCTCTCTTCTCTATGATCTCTCCGTTTCTCCCTCATACCATTGCCATAATCCAGACTCTAAATTCACTCTACAATCAACAGAGTTCCACCGTGATCATCAACCTAGTCTCAAACCCATATCAAAACTCCAATTCACAATCAACAGAGCTCCACCATGATCATCGACAGTCGCTAATACCCATAAGAATTGTAGAGAATAGCCACCATCTTTGCCATATAGAACCCAGATTTGTTCTCCAATTCCACCGGTGGAGATCGGCATGGTGGTGCAGTTGAGTTGGAGATCAGCGTGGTGGGTTTCTAGATCGACGAGATCAACGGTGGTGGGTTTCTGGGTTCGGCATTATGGTTGTTGTCGACGAGATCAGCGGTGGTGGCTGATCTCTGGTGGTGGGTTTCTAGGTTTGGCTTTGTCCGGTGGTGGTGGTGGTGGTTGCTATCTAGTGGTGTGGAGGGTTTGCTAGCATGTGAGTGACAGTGATTGTTAGTTTTTTTTTTTATAAATGAAGACGAAGAGAGATTGAGGGAAAAGATAGAGAGAGGAGAGGAAGAGAGAGAAAGAGGTTGTGAAATTAATATTTTAATGAATAGATGATGTAAATAAGAAATGAGATGTTGGGTGTATTATAAAATGATATGATATAATTAATAAAATAATTTTTTAAAATAATAAAATAGAATAGGATAATATTTTTGGATAGAAATGCTCTAAGGCAAGAGGAGATTCGATCGTATTCTTAAAAGTTGTATTATTCCTAAAGGGGATATCAGTGCATTACACGTGCGCACGAGTGGTGTACAAAGTGTGTATACAGCTGTGAAGTGGTGGACGCGTGCGAATAGTGTCTAAATAGAAGTAGGACCCAAAACAAACGTGAGTTTGAGCTAGCTAGAATCGTGATGCTTGCGTGTTAAAAGGCTAGGAGGGGAGGGTAGGGGGTACTTATTTTATAAAGCAAGCTGTGGGTCGAGGGACAGGCTGGCATACCCACGTGAATTAGTTGGAGAGTTTTGACAATCAAAATTACACGTGTGTGGTTGTGTGTTTTGTTTTGTTTTTGTTTTTGTTTTTTTTTTTTTTTTTGAGGAAAGTGTGGTTGTGTTTTTGTGAATTTTTTTTTGAGAAACTTTTTTTTTTTTTTTTGAGAATTTAATTTAACTAAAAAGCAATATACCCTCCTAAACCAGCCGTTACCTTACCCACCCAGTTATTGATAAGATAAGTACATTCTTCTATTCATTCTTATGCTATAATTACTATTTATTATCATTAAGTATTTAAGTTCTCACACATATATGGACCTGGTTTACGGTGAATGCATTGAGGCCGACATGATGTAGACACATAACAATTAAACTTATTTTTAGTGTTTTAATGTATTGGACTCATACATATAACAACTAAACTTACCTTTAGTGTTTTAATGTATTGAACCCAACATAATACAAACACATGTTTAATTTTTGCTCTATGTACCGTTTGAATCATGTTGCATTATATAATAGTAAAGTGCCGTAGGAAAATAGAAAGATTGTTAACTCTGAGCTGTGAGATATGTTATAGTTTTATACTTATTACTTCTTCTCTACTTAATCATGTAATTTCTGTTCGATTTCATATCTTTTAATTTATACTAATTAACAGTTTAAGTTAACTAAAACTCCCACCGTCTTAGACTGATTTTTATTAGAAAATAGGTACAATTGTCAAAATTATTTGATATATGAATTTCAGCCATGTGTGATAGATAGGACTTTTGAGTTTTAAACAATTTTTCTTTGATAAAGACGTTGATGTTAAAACCTTGAAAATTGAAATGACATGCTATACATAGAAGTTTTATACAGTATTCAATTACTAGGTTTAAACCCATCTTTGAATTTCTTTAATAATAAATTCATATATGGTATAGATAAAGTAAGATTTGTGACAACATGGATGTCGTAGGAGAGTATAAGTTAAACATAATAAATAGATGGTAACAAAAATCATTGGCAATGAAGAGTGCATGGCGTATGGGCATGTGTAAAGGCATTCCTTGGATAAGCTATATTAAGGTGGGTATACCGTATACGTGGAAAGGAAACTCGAAGTGAGCTATAAAGTGAGTGCACGCAACAGAGAGTGATGGAAACTTAACGCAACGCAATGCAAACCAACGCCGTACACATGCAGCTCTATTATGCCTTCATCTAATAACAATATATATCGAGAAAACTACGAGAGAGTGAGTTTAAACTTTGATATGGGGTTTTACCTAAAATTTGGCAACAAGAAACAAACCCAGAACTCTCAGACTTATTAAAAAAAGGCAGATCTTATCTAACTCTTAATCAAAAAAATACAAAGCTCTACTGCAATGACAGGTTAATAACTCATCGACGGTGGCCCCCACTTGAGTGCTGAACAGTACGGACTATCACTACTGAGAAAAATAGATGGGGGCCCCGGCCAGCCCTGCTTAGTGCTCAGGGGTCAGGTGCTACATACACTTGCATATTACACACCTGAGATTCTAACACGTGTGAGATTCGATTCCCAACGTATATTGTAAAAAAAAAAAAAACAACCACAAATTAAGGTCACGTGTTGCATGGATAGGATAGGTTGGTCATGGGGTGGGCTGGACTGCGATTATTGGGCTGTGCCTGTTGCGGCCTTGGTTAGTTGGGCTGACTCACCTCATCCGGGTGTTAATTTGGTCGATGGCAAGTCATCGGTGATAGGATCCGAAAATTTCGGTTCGAGTGGCGGGTATCTTGTTTGAGAAGCTGACGACTTTGACCGGAAAGATGCCTTCCTATCTTGTTTCCAATTTTGTAGATTCGGCAAGATCTCTACCAAGTTTAATAAAGATCTCAACCAATTTGGTGAGATTTATGTTAGATTCAATGAGATCTCAACTGATTTAGTGAGATCTCCATCAGATCTAGTAGAAATCCTCGCTTTATTATGGATGAACAATATCAGTTGATTTAACCAAAGAAAATTTGTATTGTGGAGACTGAAATCAAGTGAAGTAGTAGTAGACGGCGAGTCTTTAAGTCTCCTGCCCAACATGGTTGAATCGGGTGATGTGTCGCCTCCAAACCCAACAACTCCGACCCATAGACACCCTATTTATATAAAATATTACAACATTTATTGTTCCCTTACTAATTCAATAGTTACAACAATGGAGGTGGAAAATTTGAAACATCATATGTAAACAAACACTAGGATCTCAATTGAAATGAAAGACTTTCAGCATCACTTATTTGCATTTTAGAGATACAATGTGTAAGTCATCCCACAAAACTAGCACAAAAAAGCTAGGGATTGATTGTTAGTACATAGATAATCTAGTTGTTGTCCATATATGGCTTGTTCAAAAATTTCCTTTCTTATGAAGTTGTTGTACCCTTTCTCTTTTTTCAATTTTATAGTTGAAAAAATTATAGTTGGAAGAGGACGAATTTGAACCTTGATCATTTTTATTGGAAGCACTAAAAAGTATTAGTTGAGTTGGGATCTTTTGTTAGAGTTATTGTACCTTGATGTGCCGTGATTTAGTGAGTTGTACATAATTAAGTTGCACATATTAAACAACTATTTTACAAAAAAGGACATAAGGAACATGTATATTGTGTATTGGATTAATTTAGGAAGTAGGACCGTGAAGCTCAAATACTTGGTGAATGAATACGGGATAGAGGTATAGTAGCTATTGTGCATACAAGTAACATTTATCACAGAATTTAGATATTGTGGTCGAATTTCATCCATGTAATAAGTGTGTGGTATATCAAACACAATAGAAAGATTGATATTTTAGCTCAATTTAGGAAACAAGCCTGAGGTTGAGTTTGGCATTAGCTTTAAACTTTTAGTTTCTATGTACATCTTTTTAAAACCTCATTTTTTCTCACATTTTCAAATTTTTTCAACAAACAAGAATAGTTCAACACACTTTCAGCAAAAATCTAAATGAGTTATTCCCAAACAGACCCTCAGTATATTAATTTTCTTATAATCTAATTCTAGTTTAAATTGTCAAAAGCTATCTAACTCAATTGGTTTACAGCTAGTGGGTTCCAGTTAGCTCAACTGGTAAAGTCTCTGATGGTTGAATAAGAGATCTGGGGTTCAATCCCCGCCTATACCAAAAACTGATTGGTGTCTTGGTCTGATGATAAAGAGATATCATCAGAAGCGGACGCCATAGGTTGAAACTCTCTCAAAAAAAAAAATTTTGGTTTACAGCTCTAGATCCATAATTATCTAATTATTAATTTTTTTATTAAAAAAATCCAATTTAAATTTCAATAGCAGTAGTACTACAAGAAAAAAAAAATTATTGCAATGAAAAATTGTTACAATAACATTAGAGTTATTGCAATAATTAATGCGAAATGTTGTAATAAAATTTTAGATAATAAGTTCATGCAAAAAAAAATTTTCATCGTGATTTTTAAGTTATTGTAATAAATTTTTGTAATGTAATGCCATTAATAATTTATCACTTTTCAGCTACAACCGGATGTAATAACTTATTTTTGATGTAGTCATTGTCCAAAAAATAAATAATAAAAAGAGAGCCAGAGCTGCAAGGTGTTTCCATAACTATGGTGACGTCTGTCTCAAACCCCAATTAACCTTCCCACTAGCTCTATAAAAACACCCACACCACCACGACATCTTCCTTCAACTAGCACTTCTTGTTCAAGTTGGCCTCTTGCCACCTCTCTATTTTTTCATTAACACCATGCAAGTTTTCTCACTATCACCCCTCTTTGCAATTTTTCATTCTCAGTTTGTCATTCTTATACCATTACTATTATGTTCTTTGTTGCTGCTCCTACCCTTCCTCCAATGGCACCACCCCAGACACAAACGCTTACCCCCTGGTTCAATGGGTTGGCCATACATAGGAGAGACTCTCAAGCTCTACACTGAAAACCCAAATTCCTTCTTTTCCAACAGGCAAAAACGGTACACAAATTCACACATAGGCCCCCCCAGTTTCTCATTTCTATGTTGATCCTTTTGTTCATAGCTAGTTCCTATACAGAAACTAATTAAGTAAAATAAGCACGCCCAGAAAGAGTAAAAATTGTATTTTTTACTAGTAAGTTCTGAAAAGTTTTTTATGGTCCATTTGTGCAGGTATGGGGATATATTTAAGACCCACATATTGGGATGCCCCTGTGTGATGGTTTCAAGCCCAGAAGCTGCAAGGGTTGTGTTAGTGAGTCGAGCTCATCTATTCAAGCCAACTTATCCACCAAGCAAAGAGAAAATGATAGGGCCAGAGGCTCTCTTCTTTCATCAAGGGGCCTACCATTCAAGGCTCAAGAAGTTGGTCCAAGCTTCCTTTTTGCCCTCAGCAATAAGAGGGTCAGTCTCGAAGATTGAGCATATTGCTCTCAAGCTTATCCCCACATGGAACAATTGTACCATTTACACCTTGCAAGAGATGAAAAGGGTATATCAGCAGTTTGTTACACTTCCTGTCTTATAAATATATATTAGCTTTTTTTTTTTTTTGGTATGATTTTTCACATTAGAATTCTATTAGGTTTATTCCTATTTTTTGGTCTCTTCAGTACGCCTTTGATGTGGCAATGATTTCGGCCCTCGGTGACCAACATGACTTAGAAATGGAAGGAATAAAAAATTTGTATCAATGCCTTGAGAAGGGCTACAATTCCATGCCTCTAGATCTACCGGGAACTCCTTTTCGCAAGGCAATGAAGGTAATAACTAATAGTCCTACATTGCTTTGAGAACATAATTTGTACCATATGTTGTGATAATGTAAGATAAGGTTTATATATATATATTTCTAAAGTGGGGTTTTGTTTTTTTATAATAATTTTATATTTTAAATAAGGCAAGGAAGCTTCTGAATGAGGATTTGAGAAGAATAATAAAAAAGAGAAGGGAGATTGGGAAACATGGTGGAGGCTTATTAGGAATATTTTTGGGAGCCGAAGACGAGAAGCATAATCAGCTTAGTGATTCTCAAATTGCTGACAATATAATAGGAGTCATCTTTGCTGCTCATGATACAACTGCGAGTGTCCTAACATGGATTCTAAAGTATTTGCACGATAATGTCAATCTCCTAGAAGCCGTGACGGTAAAATTTTCATTGGACTAAATTGTTATTTGCTTGTTCTTCAATTTTAGTCCAAATCTCTATAGATTTTTAGATTAGATTTTTGTTAAAATATGCGTGTGTCTTTATTTCTTGAAATGTATTTTTCCACTCGGGTATATTTTAATATTCTTGGTTGAGGATTTTTGCTTCTTTTCAAAGCTTTCCCCAGTCATTGTCTTGATAAAATAAATAAATAATGCAATGATGGGGAGAGATATCGTGGTATTTGAATATCCAAAACAAAACGAAAGAAACTTTGGGTTATTTAGTGTAGTAACGTTGTTTGTATTTTTTAAAAATATGTATAGGTAAAAAAATATATAAAAATACGTGTAATATTGTTTAAACACTGAAAACTGTTGCTCAAAACATCCTACCAAACAACGCATTTTTGTTCTATTTTTTAATGTTATACATTGGCAATCAAATGTTTCAGAAGGAACAAGAAGGAATTCAACGCAAACTGTTTGAAGAAAATCGTGGGCTTACGTGGGATGATACTCGGCGCATGCCATTGACTGGCAGGGTAATTTTGTTTTTGTTTTTGTTTTTTTTATAAGTGATAAATTTTAAAAAATTATAAATTTAATCTTTTAACTATAGTTATAATATTAAGTATGTGTTTGGATACGCGTCTGCAGCAGATGTCTGCGTTTCTTTTTTCTTTTTTCTTTTTTGGAAAAGTGCGTTTCTGTGGCTGTTTTGTAGTTTTCAATCAATCCCATATGCTATTCATGGGACTCACAAACCTCTTTATTCAGCAATTTTTCATTAAAAATGAGTCTCCACGGTACTATTTACACATTTAAAAATTATTTTGCTATAGTATTTTCAGTTTTTAGTAAAATAAACTATATCCAAATGGACCCTAAACCCAAATGCTTGGAAGATTGGAAATATTTTATTTTATTTTATTTTTTAAGAGAGTTTCAACCTATGACGTCCACTTCTAATGATGTTCTGCTAACTAGAACCTAGGCTATTTATTTATTCTGGATAAGCTTAAAATAGGTCATTTTCCTTTCAAACGGATTTATTTCATAATTCTAATTAAATATTACATATTTAAATATGTATACAATATCATATTATTTAAAATTTTAAACAATATTATTATTTAATTTCAAAAAAATAAAATAATAGATATATTTTATTATATTCTCTTTTTCATTTTTAAGTGAAATGGTGAGAGTATATTCTATGATTTAAAATTTATTTATTTATCTAAAAATGTACATGATAATGCATTTTTAGATCTCTAATATTGAACTAAAATTTATGGAATAGATCAAGTTGAAATTGGAGATGGTCTTATTGCCTTCACACTCCATCAACATTAGTGGCAAATTAATTCTAGCTATTAATTTGTTTTCTTAGTTAAAGCTCATCATGAGTCATGATAAAGTGAATTAATTTCAGGTGATTCAAGAAACACTAAGAACTGCAAGTATACTCTCTTTCACATTCAGAGAAGCTGTAGAAGATGTTGAATTTGAGGGCTACTTCATTCCGAAGGGTTGGAAGGTTCTGCCTCTCTTCAGAACCATTCATCACAGTGCTGATTTCTTCCCTCAACCCGAAAAGTTTGACCCTTCAAGATTCGAGGTAAGTAAGAAAGACTTTTCCTAGCGTACCCAAATGCCAGCCTCCCATAAAAACAACTTCTTAGCATATCTGTACCAAGATTCAAGAAGTGGGTCATACACACTGTTATATTCTATCTTGTTTTGGAAGAAATATAAGGTTGTCAATTGTTCGATTATCTTGAAGTGTCTTTTTCATTTCCATATAAATCTTCCTCTACTCAGACCATCTGTGCCTGAAATCTTTTCATGTTTCAGATCACGTGAGCTAGTTTTGTATGGTAGTAAAAAATTTGTAACATAAACTAGTTTGGAAGTCTATATTAAATCCTGTTGTATAGTAAAAAAGATAGAATATATTGTTTTTTTGGGTGATAGAGAAGACTTTAAAGAGATTCTGGCTTTGGTTTTTGTTTGTGTGATGGAACAGGTGCCACCTAGACCTAACACGTACATGCCGTTTGGGAATGGAGTGCATGCTTGTCCAGGAAGTGAGCTGGCTAAGCTAGAGACTCTCATTCTTCTACACCACCTCACCACTTCTTGCAGGTTCTCTCTCTCTCTCTCCCTCAAATTTCTTCCAGTTAATTAGTACAATCTTAATCACTCACACTTTATTACAAATGGGGTTTCAATAATGGTCCATTTTATGGTACTAATTTCGTTTTGTAATAGTGGAAGATATTCATAACATAGTATCACATATTGTCAATACTACCTAGTATGAGTTTGTGAAAAAAGGTTGTCTCACTCTTCTTGAAAACCAAAAAAAGAAAAGAAAAAAGGTTGTCTGTTTTTGTCTTGGTTGACTATTAGGGGGGGGGGGGGGGGTGTTTGGTGCTTTGATCAGTGGTCCATTTTGGGTGTTCCTTAGGCTATGGAAGTGGTCCTCAGTGGCTTTGAAGGTGAGTGAGCATAAGTTTTTTCTTGTGAACAGGAAGAGTGGATGCCAAATTGCCAATCAAGCTTACAAAAAAAAAAAAAAAAAAAAAACTAAGAATTGTTCACCTACATGTTTCTATACACGTGGCACACATGCAAGAAATTTTAGTCAAACGTAACTCTTATATGACCTCTGCATGACATACAAATTAAATAAATTCTCTCAGCTTCATTGTCATCTGTCATCAGCTCAAAAACAGTGTGACTGTATAACTGATCCACAAGATTCTTCATTATCGTTTATGAAATCCTTGTCGTCATGCCCATTTTACAATTTAATTACTAATACTATTAAAATTTCCTTATCTTCTTGTGAAATATTGTATCTTAAAAAATTACTAAGTATTTTAATAAATTTATTGAAATTAATCTAAATGATTTTGCACTGGTTACAGGGAAGACATATAGTTTTTTTAAGGCAAGATGCCCATTTATAGAATAATGGGCATCTTAAGCTGAATGATAGACACATTTTGACTGCAATATATAGCAGAGAAATTCTTTGTGATCTCATTTTCAATAAACTAAATGGGAGTGTTAATTAGATTTTGACTCTACCATCTAAGTATCTTAATTTTAATTAGTTTTAGACTTCATTATATGGTCCATCTATGCCTTTAAGTTTTAATTAATGAGTCTTGTTAATAGAGTGATCTTAGGTAATTGTTAATAAACTATTTTAGAAAAGTTTTGATCTTTACTTTTATTGAAATATAAAAACTTGTCAAAACAATTAATTCATTTTTTCTTTTCTCATGAATTTTTTCTAAATATACTTCATAAATCAATGTCTTTTAAATATTCGTTAACTTTTCCCATAATTAATTAGTTTTAGACTCTATCATGAGTAATGCTACAAGTACAAATTATTTTATAATATTTTTATAAACTATTGATGTGGCAAATTTTTACTAGTTCTAATCTAGGCCATCATTAATATTACATTTTTATTTACCAATAATTATTTGGTAAATGCTAAGCCACATCAACAGTCTGTAAAAATGTTGTAAAATAGTTTGTATCTGTAGCATTACTCTTCTATCATTTACATTTCCCAATTTTCTTTAGTTCTACATTTTATCATCCAAGTCTCTCTATTGGGTAGAACTATTATGGTCCATCTAAGCCGCCTATTAATTAAAGAATCAATGCCATGATAGTACTACCAAATGACATTGGTTCTTTATTGTGTAGAACTATTATGGTCCATTTAAATCTCAAGAAATTATAATATTTTTATCACGGACTATATCATTTGTTCATCATTCTACTAAAAAAATTCTACTTGTTTAAAATTACTGAGTCAGAAATAAATTTAAACAAAAAATAACTACTGATTTAGCAGTTTTAAATAAATTAGAGTTTTTTAGTGGAATGATAGATAAATGACGTGGTTCACCACAAAGGCCATATAATTTCTCATAAATTTCCTAGTTTAACCCTAATAGAAAGAACTATATATCTTTTTTTTTTTTTTTTTTTGTGCTGAGAAAGAACTAAATATTTTTGTCCATCTAAGCCGCCTCGTTTTAATTAGTTTTAAATTATATCGTCTAAACCTCTCATACATTGATTTCCTAATAGGTAAGACTAGTATGACCATGTCACAACTAATAGTCTCAACCATCATGTTTTTTACCATAAGTGGAAGGGAAGAGATTCGAACATGAGTTTTTATATGGGAGGAGATTCGTATTATATGGGAGAAGACCCTACGAGTCTCCTCCCAGTCCAATCACTCTTTTTTTTTTTTTCTTGGGAAAACAGTCCAATCACCCTTTAAATTTAGGAAAAAAAAACGTTTTAGATTCCAATGGTCTGGGTGGATAATAGATATTCTCCGATTCCAATGTCTTCCCTATCATTCATCAAAAATATCAAATCCAATTACTCATTACTCATATCTCTATACTCTAAATTTAACACTAGCCGTTGGATCTACTATGTTAGAAATACGGATCCCTGCCCAGTAAAAGAGACACAATTTGCCAGTTGCATAAACCAGTACAAATGTCATTGTGTTTGTGTCCTAGCTAAATGTACGGGTCTCCTTAACACCACAACTTTGCTTTGCACATTTACACCCAGTCTATGATATCTGTCTATGCACAAATTTCAAATTTGCTCTTTTTTTCTTTTACAGTACAATACCTATGTCTATTGTTGTTTTTTTGGGGGGTGTGGGTGGGGGGCCGGGGTGAGGAAATCATACAAATGGTTAATAATAGATAATAAAGGAGTGGTGATGAATTCAATGAGAATCACCATTGGGCTAGTTGTCTATGTGATACCCAGTATATCTTATGTGTCCACTAATTCGAGAGTTCGATCCTCCGCAATAACAAATTACTCAGGAAAAAAAAATTAATAAGAATCAATAATATCTTATCAATTTAATAATTGTGCAATTTATTAAGAAAATTGTTGTGTCAGTAATATTATTAGGGAAGAATTGAGAGTGGTGAGTATAAAATTTATTTTGAAAAAAATATCTGACTTATGATATTGATTCCCTAATAAAT
Source organism: Quercus lobata (assembly GCF_001633185.2). Taxonomy (NCBI): domain Eukaryota; kingdom Viridiplantae; phylum Streptophyta; class Magnoliopsida; order Fagales; family Fagaceae; genus Quercus; species Quercus lobata. The sequence goes on from NC_044904.1 coordinate 30,962,906, forward strand.
ATTATTTAAAAAAAAACAGTTTTTTAATGGAAAGACAAAAAAAAAAAAATGTTAAGAATCCAATTAAAGAAAATTTTTATGGGAAAAGAAAAAAAAACAATTAATATTTTGATAATTTTTCTCATTTTTCATAAAAGTAATGTCAAAATTTTTATAAAATGGATTGTTAACGAGTGCTCTAAATTATTAGTATGACAAAAAAAAAAAAAAGAATATTGAAGCATAAAAATCTGTGCAATTTATGTTATTTTATGTGGTTGCACTCTGTCTGAGCTCAACTAATACAAATGCTTCTTAGGTCTGGTTAATGTGTATCCTTAAGCCATCCACTTTTGGAAATATTTTCTCGGGAATTGAAAAAGTATTGACCTTAAGCCATCCACTTTTGGAAATATTTTCTCGGAAATTGAAAAAGTTGTCAATACTTTTTCAATTCCTAAGAAATTTTTTTCAAAAAATGGTTAGTCATTGTGTGCCCTTAGGGCACACATGAGCAAAATCCATGCTTCTTTAGTGTGTGTGTGTGTGTGTGTGTGTGTGTGTGTGTGTGTGTGTGTGTGTGTGTGTGTGTGTGTGTGTGTGTGTGTGTGTGTGGGGATACAGAGGACGTTTTATTTATTATAATATGAGACTAGTACCTATGGCTAGATACCATATGAATAGCTAGCTAGATACAAAAGGGTGCAATTTTGCAAGGTACAGTTAAAATTTGAACACTTAAAAAAGTCCCCTAGTTCATGCTTTTTCACATTCAAGGTTGGTGGAAAAAATGTTGTTATTTCTGTCCCAACAATTTCAAAAGTTGAAATGTTGTTTCTTACTTTCTTTTAATTGTAATCTCATATGTTTAGCTTTATTTAGGTGGCAAGTTGTAGGAGATGGAGATGGTATACAATATGGCCCTTTCCCTGTACCCAAACAGGGTTTACCTATAAAGGTTACTCCAAAGAACAAGAAATGAACCCTGAAGAGCATTAAGTATGTTTTGAGTTCTTGATGAAAATCGAAATGTTATCCAGTGGGTAAAAAGAAAAACACATTTCCCCATTGAGAGTTTCTCTGTTTCTTCTTCTTCTTTTTATTTTTTAATTTATCATTTCTCCATTTTTCAATTGTATTTGCAAACTTTCTTGTTAGGATTTAGTATGTAGGATGAGTGGGTCAGTATCAAATGCATTATTAATCTTTGTGTAACATATATCAAAATCCCCTTCAACAAGAGTAATTATTTTTTGCATTTTGTGAATTTGAGAAGAAGATCATGGTTTTGAGGATCAAATGTGTGTGGTCTTGAATTTGGATCAAGTAACTGTCATGTTCATAGATATTTTGCTTTCCTCTCTCTCTCTCTCTTTATGGTGCACAAGGTTTTAGTGACAACCTGGGCTAAAATGAGGTCCAAGCTCACATAATGTTGTTACCCCCATAAGGCAATCATTGCAGAGCACGTGGCTAAATTCCATGGATTGGTGGCTGCTGTGGCATACTAAGGTTCCACGTTGGTCTGTGTCTCACACAATATATTGGTCTACGTGGATACCTAGCAATGTCCAGTACTCCATTTAAACCCAAAAAAGAGCTCATCAAATAGATAAAAAGAAACGTGAGGAAAGAAGGAAACACATTGAAACGACGTTAAACATAGTCCAATTATGTACTATTTATTGGTAGATGTTTTTCTATCCTTGGGAGTTGGGACCACAACTTCTCACATCTAGAGGTTTTGTCATGACTCATGACTCAGAGAAAGTGTAAGCAATGTGGGACTCGGGCTTAGGATTCCTGAGTCTCACATCACAAAACATTTCGAGGTTTATCATCTGAGGAAGGGTTATAACCAAACTCTACCTAACAAACATCTGATGTAGAACTCAACACAGGGTTGCACAACATGCTTATCCATTCAAATTTCATACAAATTCGGAGTACCACATGTTTGTTTACTACAATTCTTCAAAATCATTTAATAATCCTTAAGATTGTTTTGGATTATGCATTCGATCTGTAGATTCACACATAAAACCACTGCCAATCATAATCAATTAACAGAGGGTAGAAAAGTCTCATGACCATTACCAAATTAAATCACCTCCAAATTCTAGAAAGATTTTCTTATTTCTAGATAAATGACTTGGGAACTACGTAGGAACACAGACTGTGGCACCATTGTTCTACTCGTGTGCACGTTTTTATGAAATGAAGTGTATATATAATAGTCACTAGATCATCACATCAAATTCTCAGTTACTACAAAATTCAGCATTCCATATAATAACCACAAAATTCGGCATTCCATATGGGCAAGCATGTCCACAATAAATTAATTTTCATTAGTAAGACAAGGGAACCCATTGCTACAAATATTGAGAATATGATGTTGAACAGATCTGCAAATGACACCAAGACCTTTCTTTTTCTTGTTTTTTGGTTCAATGATGGAATCAGTAATTTGTTTTATTTTTAATAATAACAAATTTTAGAAAAGAGAATAGACTTTATGAAGACAACTTATACAAGATGTAAACAAGGGTGTATTTGCACAGGACAGGAGCTTTCAAGGAATACAACATAATCATTCCATATACTAGAGCTGAAAGATACACACGAAAAGGTTATTAAGTGTCTCGGACTTATTCGCTATACCTGAAAAGGACTTTTTTTTTTTGGGGGGGGGGGGGGGGGGGGGGGGGGTGGTGGTGGTGGTGGTGATTTACCGCATTTATAAAACACATGAAAACCAAAATGGATTACCAAATGGCACAAGTAAAAATCATGTCAAAAGTAGCACAATCGTACATCCAACTTCGAGAAGTATTGCAGAATGGGAAAACCTGTAAGGGTCACTGCATTTTTATTTTACTATACCAAGAAATTAAGACAAAACATGGTCAAGCCAGCCTGCCATTACACATAAACTTAAAAAGAGAAGAAACGACAGGATACCAAAGAAAAAAGAGAATCTGGATATCCCAAGACAGAAACATTGGTAGAAATAAGGAGCCAAAATAGGACCAGCTAATCCTTGTCTTTAAGTGCATGAAATCAGAAAGTGGTTTTTTTAGCTTGTCATAAGAAGAAAACCCCCATGCAAGATTGTAAGTGTTCATTATGAGGATCTTGTAATTTACTTTGTGTCTGTGAAATGTCTAGTGCAAAACAAAGCTTATTTCACATCAGATGAGTTGGCTTACATGTGCGCATGAGGTGGCTTCCACAATACTAGATTTTTCTCTTTATGGATGTTTGAGTCCCACATTGCCATTCAACACAACTTGTCAAATGCTAGATTGTGGGGTTGCCATTTGCTGATACGGAGGGTTGATTTGCAGGCCGGTTCATGCAATAAACATGAGGTCTCTGCCAGGTGCATTGTGATTTATAACTAGATAATACTCATATGTTGGAAAGTTTTCCTTAACTAAAGAAACAACGCAACCTTCCAGTGTAATCTGTTTTATTGGTAAGCATTCACGCACCCAATGGGGTGTGGAACTTACAACGTGACACACCACCTCCCTGTGACAAGGGGAGGAGGTTTTATCTAAGCTAAAGCTCATTGGTGTAGTGTAAGTTTTCCTATCGTTCAACACATTAGTCATTGGAAAAACTAAAAGGTAACTCAATTTCTAACATAGGGAAACTTTAAACAGGCTTGATCATAAGATCTGCAAAAGTTGTGTAATCTACCAAACAACAAATGGAAAGGACAATCTATCAGATAACATATGAAAAGGACAATCAACAAAGGGTATTAGACTATGTAGAGCATGGTTTTGTGTTCAATCGATCCGGTTTGGACCCGACCCAGCTTGGGAGCATTATGATTTTAAATAGGTTTTATTGTGAGGCTTAGGCTGATAGGAGTTTTTTTCCCCTTTTTGGGGTTATATATATATTGTCACTTCAGGATTAGGGTTTGATGTATTGTAAACTGTCTCTGTATCATTCTCTCTAACATAGTGAAAATTGCTGCAACTCCATGGACATAGCCCTAGTGGTGAACCAAATAAATCTTTTTGTTGTGTGATTGTTCTTTGTGTGTTCTTCTCTATTTTTGCTTCTCACAAGTTTTGGGAATTAGATTCAATTCCCTTCAAAGGGTCCAATACATAATCAATTAAAAAATCAACAAGATGTGGATGTATCAAACTCGGACGGAGACTTGAAGTCACCTCATTGGCACTGTATCCTATAGATATTATGACTGATAGAATATGCAGGTACAATCAACAAAGGTTGTTTCAGTCGGTAGCGAGAGGAGATCATGAAATGCTTATCTAATCTGTAGCAATCAGAAGACAGCATACTGAAAGGTAATCAAGGAAGGATCAAAGCATATCAATTAAATAGCAACAAGATGAAACGTATAAAGTGCAGATGGAGACTTAAACCCCGTTCAATGGCCAATACCCAACAGATAATAGACCTGGTCTATCTGGTATCTCAAAAAATTTACTCATTGTCTTCATTATTTAAGGGCCGTATAACAAGAAAATTAACAAAGGGGAATTTTATAGAGCCATGCCTGTTGTCGATGTCTTTATTTTTCAAGCAGTCACACATTTCCGAAACCCTTATCTACAACAAAATAACTAGCAGTCTCTATATCTTTGAAGTAATAAAAACTATGTATTTAGATCCCAAACACTTGCGCAGCTGATTAATTGGATTAATTCAACAAGATAAGCGTATTCCAAATAGATAATCCAACGTGTAATTCAACCACAGTAATCAATCACGAAATCTAAAGCAACGATAATGAAAGTTGCAAAAGCACACAAAGATTTTTGTAACGAAGTGGAAAAACAATGAACAACCTCTTCAATGTAAAAACCAATTCAGGTTCAGGGGATCCAACCCATATAGAAAAAGCAATTACAAATAATCTACTTCCAAACCTTTTGCAAAACTAAACTCTATATCGTACTCTCCACAAACACCCCATTTGTCTTCTCACCACATTGACTCAAGCTACTCTAGAATCTTTCTATGTGAATCTCTTTTACGAGTGAACCTCATCTGCAACCTAGAACTCAACAATAACAACCCACTATTGAGAATTAACTCACTTAGCATATGCACACACAACCCACATACAATCCACAAGTCAAAGTATCCAAATAAAACCCCCCCCCCCCCCAATGCTTAAATTCCTAATGTCCTTATTAGGGCCCACATTGTATTGCAATGCCCCCTAGTCACATAGTGTTACTAGGTTGGCTTTGATACTATTTTTTACAACCTGAGGAAATACTGGTCATATCTACGCTATACCCCAAAAGGACAATTCAAGTTACAATTGAGACCTTGAGTAATCACTTTATAACCCAGTTTATCGAAGTAAATACCAAATGTGAGACTCAGCACGTGCCCGCACAACACTCACTTATCCAATCCAATCCACATATTTCGGACTATAACATCAACAATCTTGCTTGAGTGAGAGTGAAGCAAAGTTTCTGCCTACTTCAATGTTTCATTTGAGCAAGTCCCAATTTTCGCTTGAGCAAAATTCTTTGGTCTTTAGATTTTCAATCAGCTCATTGATAGACTTCTAACATAATTCAAATACATCAATTCCAGCCCTCTTTGACACTAGTTTTGTCATATGGACTTTGCCAACATCTAGAACCTAGCAGTCTTCTTTTTCAAAGTCATGAAAAGAACCAGAAAAAGAGGAAGCCAACAAATGCATACTTGATCTTCCCTTAGGTTCCTGCAATGTCTTCCAGGTGAACCATATTGACATTCATGGGTCATATGATGAAAGTGTGCTGTGAATGACAACTTATTTTTTGTCATCTTCTCAGCCAGTGGAGCTAATTATGAGTTCTCACAAATGGATTCACTTCTGATTACCTTATTTTTCATGCCACTCATTCATCAATATATAATCATTTTAGGTCCACTAATTTCATGGACATTAAATGACTCGACTAACCAGCATCTATAAACCAAACTTGCAGCTAGTTCTATGATTGTTGTATATGATACACAGTCTGACAGGTATATATATACGTTACAATTCTAGAAGATCTATACTGCTTTGAAACTTTTATAAAAACAATACTTTTCTAGATTGTGGATTTGGATTGAGGAATCTGGATTGTTGTTCTTAGGGTACTAGTGAACTATGGTAACTCCACTTAAATAAAATAAAATAAAACTTGTTTCTTAAGTGTGTCTCTCTTACATTACTTTAGCAAGCACACCAAAGCTTACACAACGCACTTATAGAGACTTCAGACATAAACGTAATTGCTAGCGCATGGCCAAGTGAAACTGAAGAACTGTAAGAACTCAAAAGGCATAGAACAGAGAAGAACCATAGCCGTTTGCTTTCTGCAATCTTGCAGGTAATGTAAGGTATGTCAACAAATAAAGGCAATCATTAAAAAATGATAAGCCTACCTTGTAATCACAATCCAGCCAAGCTAGTACATTTCAAGGAACAAAAATTAATGCAACAAGAGAGATTGTAAAACTTGTAAATAATATAGAAACAGGCTTAACAAAAATGAATGAACAGTAATAAACATCCAACAGAAATGTGCATCTGTTATATAGAATCTGACATTTTCCATTTCCATTTCAAAACTCAAGTACTTGAATCCGACATATCAATCAGACAAAACGCAACATTAACAACAGCATTCCTGAGTATTAACTAATAAATAAAAGGAATGAACTTGTATCTAACTTTAGTTGCATACTCCATATACCTCTCTCCAAATGTCTCAACCATCAAAGCCTCCTCGAGTTTTGCCTTCTGCTCATAGTAAAACAAACAAACTGCTGCAACAAACAGCAAGCTCAAAGGTGCTCGAAGTGCAACACAGTAAGTGGCAAACAGTAGCATTGTAGACGAATATATTGGATGACGGACCCAACGATACGGCCCAAACTGCACCACAGCAGTTGGCACAACCACCTTTTCTGAATACTTTGCAAGATACAACGTTGAATTATACTGCATTAACATTGTCAATATTATCAAAATCCAAACCCCCACATTTGTCCACCCTCCAGGAATGCGATGCAGCTCAGGCCCTTCAAATGCAGCCAACCAGTGCCCAACCATAACTCCAACACAAAACAAAAGGCGATACCACTTGGGCGGATTCACACCCCACTTGGGATCATGTGGACGAGCATAGTAATCCCCATATAACCTTTTCCTTACACTAACATTGAAGAAAAAGAAATAATGGTATACAAAGAAGAACACAAAAGGCCAACCTTCAAGATAGCCATTGAAATGGGCTGGTGGGACAAGAGTGAGCCAAGTAAACGTGGAAGTAACAATGGCAAGTTGCTCAAATATGTTTGCTTCACCAATTAAATGCTTACGAAAGCTATATAATCCGTAAATTGCAAGCGCTATCGCCACAAACCATGGCCAGAACAACCATGTCCAGCTGAAGTACATCCAGAAAAAGGGGTTGAAGAGCATATTTACAGTCCATTTTGTGGCTGCAATGGCAATGGATAAGACCCCAGACCACTTCACAACATCAATTGGAGTTAACTGAGAAAGGGTTTTCTTCAACGAATCAAGTGAGAGGTTTTTGAGGGGTTTTAGCAATGGGTTCTGAGAATCCGAGCTGGTAGTGTTGGAATATGAGCATTTGAGAGGAGTTAACAAATGGGTTCTTGCTCTTGTCGGCGAAAATGCCAATGGGCTTGCATTAAATTGCCAATGTGATGGGGATTTGATGGGTTTAAGACTTTGGTGGCGCTGATAATTGGTGCTTGGCAAGTGTTTGTTGAAATGTCTGAAAGAGAGTTTGTTGTTTGTGAGTGTTATACCAAAAGGGAGGGTTTTTGAGTGGAGGACAATTGAGCTGGCTTCCATGGTTGATTGAGGCAAAACAGCAATGAATTTCTAAGACAATTTAGCAAATAAGTTGAGCACTAAGCATTGCTTTGAGTAGAAAATGAAGCAAAGGGAAACGCGGAAGAGATTCATGTTCTTCTGTATCAGTCACTGTGTCGTCGACAATGTAGCTAAGGCTTTTTTTTTTTTTTTGTGTGTGTGTGTGTGTCTTGACTTTTGAGTTTTGTCAACATTTTGGTTCGATGGGAGTTTGGGTTTTGATCATATGTGGGTTAATTGGGCCCAGCCCATCTTAGTAATGGCAAAAGTTTGAGTTATGATTTGTTAGAGAAGGGTGAAAAATAAGAGAGAGAAAATACGGGAGAAGGGAGGTAAGGGAAGAGTAGGGAAATAAGCATATTTTTTTTCTTGGGAAATGTTAAGGAATGTCTTAAGGCATTGATTTAGGAATCATTTGTAAAAATATTTTATAAAAAATGATAAAGTAATTAATTTTTCTGACAGTTTTTTAATATTTCTTATAAAAATAGTATTAAAAACTTTTATAATATGATGATTTATTAATAATTACCCTAAAGTAATATAACCATTTTTTCTTTTATATCTTGGGTGGCAAATGGCCATTGTGTGGATCCCACCTTAAAAATTCACCATTTTTTCTTTTTCCTTCCAATTAAGAGGAATAAAACAAGATGACGAGTGAAGAAGGGAAATAACTCTATCTTTTCCTCTTCTTCTTTTTTTTTTCCTCTTTTTTCCATTCTCTTTTCTCTTCCCTTAATCAGTGTTAAGCAAAAAGCTTCTCATACAAGAATAAAGTTAAAATTCAATTTATTCCCTTGATTTTTACTTTAGTTATAATTTAGATTATAAGGGTTAATTTATGTCAATTTAGTCCCTACATTATCAAAAGGGGTAATTATAATAAACCCACTTGTGATTTGGTCCAAAATCACTTTGTCTATCAGTGATTTAAAAGATGTCACTTTATCCACCTAAGGTAAGTTCCGTTTGTCTTTCGTAACCCACCTTTGTTAAAAACAAGGGTAAATAGGTATTTTTGTTATCCTTTTATGTCTCTCTCCTCTCAAAACAATAAAACACATACAAAACAAGATCAACCCTTTGGCTAGTGAATAGGGGTTGGCTTCAGTTTTGGACCACGAATAGGGGCTGGCCTGATATCACCCTTTGGCTCTCCATTCACCATCAAAACCATTACCTTATTTTCCTTCTCTCATTTCTAATGAAGATCGACCCTCCTTTTATAAATTGTGGGAGGTGATGGTTTATTACAAATGTTGAATGCCTATTGATAACGTTTGCATTGCAAAATCAGGTATAATTAGGGGTGTGCATGAGTCGAGTTGAGGAGTTTCTTCAACCCAACCCATTATGGTGGGTTAAAAAAATCCAACCCAACCCACATGGATTGGGTTGAACAATTTCTTTTTACTTATTATTATTATTATTATTATTATTATTATTATTATTAAATTGAGCAATAGAATAACACCACCACAAATAAGAGAAAATTTATAATCAAATAATCATAAGCGTAATATCAAACCAACACAAATTATGCGAGGAGAACTTAGGGTTTGGATCTTATTTAGAGCTTAGAATAGGAGTGGGAGTGGCGGCAGAGCAAGAGTAAAATGAGATAAGAAGGATATTGAAATGAGGACAACTTTAGGGTTTGAGTTTTATTTATGGAAGAAGGGGCAAAAAAGTAAATAACAAAATTGTATAATATATTTTTAAATATATATTTTAATATTTAAATATATTTAAAATATAAGTGGGCCGGGTCGGGTTAGGTGGATTTGTGAATCTTATGACCCGAACTCAACCCGACCGACTATAAAAAAATTTCACAACCCAACCCAATCCATCAACCCCTAAAAACCAACCTAACCTAGCGGGTTAGGTTGGATCGGGTCGGTTTTGGCGGATTGGTTACACACCCTAGGTACAATGGTTCTTGGAATCTAGTGTTGCGCAAGTCTTGGCCATCTAGAGAGGCAAGTAATGGCTCCCTAAATTTTAGCTGTTATTAGTACTAAAATCCTTTTTGACTATATATTGCTCAAGTTTAGTTCATTTTAATGTAATTGATGACCTTATTTTCTTTTATGTGTAAACACAATGAGTAAAATTTTTTAATCATTAAAAAATATATGCTAATAATTAATAAATATGTTATAGTTGAAATAATATTATTTGAGTTACTTAGAATTATTTTTGTTTGTGAACTAGTAAAAATTTAGATTTACCAATCTTGTATTGTTAGACAAATTATATTTAACTTTTCTTCGAAATCTACTAATTTTGTTATCAAGAAATTACAAATATTAGTCTGATATCTTTGAAACTTATTTATAAACTTACACAATCCAATATAAAATTGTCGGAGACATTTTGCGCCATGGGCCAACAAATGCGAGGACGGCCCAAATCTCCCCTTGGGTTCTTTAGAAATTATTATTTGTGGAGTGTCAAGCCCAAAATTCCAAAATTTAGTGAATAGAGGCTAATGGTGCTTTAACAAGAGAGAAATCAAAATGTCTATACAAAAATGCTAAAAAATGCATAGAAACACAACACAAGTCCGAAACTTCAACTCATAGTCAACGAGAAGAGTAGCGAGGAAGAGAAGAAAGGTTCCTCTGTACCCATATTTCCACTCCCAAACTTTGGAATTGTGAGGATGTTAGTTGGCTGAATGATCTTTTATTCTAAAGTTTCAGCTTTGTGGGAAAACGTGGTTCGCTTTGTCTTGAGCTGGAGAGAGAGTTTTATAGCATCCTTTAGGTGTCCTTAATGACTGGTTTTTTAGGCTAAAAGATAAGGCTATGGACCTCCAAGGTGCTAAGTTGATGCTCGGTTCATATTTGTTTTAGTTGGGTAAAACAATTAGCTTACTTTATGCATAATTTGGGAAAGATTTGACTAAGCCCCCATTGACTCCTCATTTTTAGTTGTTTCAGGCTCTTGGGAGGCTCACCTAAGTGAGGGCTAATAGCTGAAGTTGGCCAATGAGAGCCAACTATTTTTAAAGGAAAAAATGGGTTTGGGCAGAAACTTTAAGCCATAGTCAGCCAATGCATAAAATCTCTTTTGGGATGAAAATTTTAGGTACAAAACCTCCTCCATGAGCCTGAGGTACTACCAGTGTCCCTTGCCCACTTGGTAGCACACATGGGTTGGACTCATGCAAAAGGTCCGACAGAAACCAACCGATACCCTCTAAACCACACTTCCTTAATTTCCCCTAATATGTCACATGGGTTTAGGTCATGCTTAAAAGAATAAAATATAATTTGCTATATGAATTAGGCTCACATGGAAGTTAGGCTTAGTTGAATCGGGCTTGTAGAAAATGTATTGTGAAAATGAGTATCAACAAAAGTATATATATTATTTAGCCTCAAATTCATGAGTTTGTTTGCAAACACATTATTATGATTTTTGTCTTGGCTTGTTTAATAATCGAGTCTAAACATTAGCTTGAGTTTAACTAGTTTGCTAAATAAACAAACATAATCAAGTTCTTTCTCAAGCAAAACTTGAGTTGTTCATAAACAACTCAGTTTATAAACAACCTAGTCAAAACTCATATACAGTACTGGAACACTCAAAACCCACAGCTAACGCAAACCTACAAGTTACAACTAACTTAGAGCATCTAGATTGGTGGAGCCAAATTTTTAGCTTTTTGGCACCACAAAAGCCGATTTATCTATTTTAACTTACCATTTCATAACACACCCAACATCAATGGTTCTATTTTTTTAGCTACTTAATTTAAATATTTTTTTATATTCTTCCTTATCTCTTTCTCTCTCTTCCTCTTCATCTCTCTCTCTCTCTTCTCATATACAAAGCCTCTACCACCACCACACCAACACACCCTCTACCAACACCACACCAACTAGCCATACACATCTCTTGCTAGCCATCACCCACCACAACCTAATCACAAAACCCAGATCTGCCACCATCCACCACCACCAAATCCAAGAAATCCACCACCAAAATCCAAGAAACCCACACCCAAAATCAATCACCACCACCAAACCCACTCCCAAACCCACCACCACAAAATCCAAGAAACTCACACCCAAAATCAATCACCACCATAGCCAAGATACACCAAACCCACGGAGACGGAGAGATAGAGAAAATAGGAAAGAGAAGTGAGAGAAAAAAAAGAAAAGAAAAAGAAAGAACTGGTGAAGAAAGAAAAAGAAAAGAGCAAAGGGATGAACCAGAGAAAGAAAGAAAGAAAAAGATAAAAGAGAAAGATAAATCGGAGAGAAAGAAAAAAGAAAAAGTGCGAGAAGAAAGAGAAAGAGGGAAAAGTAAGAGAGAGATAATAATAATGATTTTTTTTTTTTAACCTTTGAGCTACAATGCACAACCATCTTTGGCTGTGCACTGTAGTTGAGAAACTATAATTTTTGGCTTTAGCTCCACCAATGGAGCCCCAGTTTTGTAGTTGATGGTGTTAAAAATAGCAATATAGTTTTTTAGCACCACTCTTATATTCTATCCCATAAAAACCAACTCTAAAAGCCAGCATAGAACCAAGTGCGAGGACTAACCGCCCCCCCCCTTCCCCCCCTCTCTTCCCCTCCCCCCAATACCCCCACAAAAAAAAAAAAAAATCAGATTCAATCTTTACCTATAAACTTTGTTAAAACTTAATAATAATAAAAACCCTCAAATTATTCATATTTCTTACATAACCACCCATGGAGGTTACTCCTACAACCCAAATTGAATACAAAATGTTCAAGGGTCATGACGGAACTTTGACTATCATATTTAATGCCATTAGGCCTATCTCATCTGTCTTATTAGGGCTATTATCCTAACACACATCTCTTTAGTTGGCTTGAGTGGGCAATTCGCTGGCATGTCCATTGCTATATCCTAATTCAATTTCCCACAAAAAACCTCTCTATATGCTCAATCAATAGTCAATACCCTTCACTCAACAAAACAAGGTATGCTTAACAATCTCTATACATTATAACTCTTACATCTTTCATTTTCTCCCTGGACACTATGGGTGGTCTTGGTTGGTCTAATGTTTTCCTCTTTAGCAAGTGGTTGGGTCAATCAGAAGGTTTATCACAATTTGGTCGGAGTAGAAGTCCTTATTGTGATTCCATTATGTTGCCCCAAATTTTTACCCACCACACCACCTTAAATTTGTTAATTTTGAATATTTGATATTATTTTGAACTCCTGTACCTTGTCCTACCAATGCATAAAGGGGATTCTCATAGCTTTGAAGTAGTAAGAAAGAAATCCATAGAAACAAATCCCTTTCCTTCTTCAAGATCTCAAGTAGTGCGCTTCGATAATGGCCAACCACTTCCAGTCACAATGTTGTTATCAACACTATTGTTGTCATTGTAGGACCCTATATGGGCCGCTACAAAACTCATCCAAAAAAGGGGTTTGGTATGTTATCAAACTCTCTTAATTCTTCTTGTTAGAAGAAAAATAATAGAAATTGACCGTTTGTGCTATAGGCTGAAGCTTAAGATATAGTGATCTTAGACTATTAGAGTCAATAGGTGAGCCTCATTTATCACATTATTAATGTCTTACATGTCATAAGGCTAAAATGGTGGGAATAGGTTGTCAAATTTTCTTGAGTTTTGTTGGATTGTAAAATTAATTAGTCTATATACCATGCTTAATCAACTTAAGTTTTGCTTATCATAAACTTTTAGGTCCAGTCCAACCTAGACTTAAGGTTTTTAGCTTAAGTTAGATTCTTAGGATCCATTTGAGAGTTTATAAAGGAATGAAATGGAATAGAATGGATTTAGTTGGGAAAGGAATGGAATTTAAAAATCTTGTTTGGATGTTATAAAATAAAGGAAAGGAAAATAATGGAATGGAGTGAAATGTAAGTAACATCGTTTGGAAGTGACATTGGAGGGAATGGAATAGAATTATTTTATAATAACATTACTATTATACCCCTCATTTTAAAGAACATAAAAAATAATCAATGAGAACTTATAATTGCTTTGAAATGTTTAGTATTTAGTGGATGATGTGAAACTAGTTAGTCACAATTGGGTCTGTGTTAAATTATTGAATTACAATATAGTTTTGTCAATGTGAATAGATTGCATCATACTAATCAATAATTTAACAGATAAAGATAATGGCATGAAAAATTGACAATAGCACAATTTCTTTATTTCAATTTACAAATTTTTTTAGGGGTTGCTAGTTTTAGATTGGATTTTTTTTTTACTGGTGAGCTTTACAATGGATTTGATAATTTAATGCATCTCCATCTCCCAATTTGATGCAGGAGCATAATGGCAACTTATGTGGCAGCCACATAGGTGATTTGTGTCATTTATTTATAAGTCAGTCCATTTGTCTTTTATTTATCTTTATTATTTACTCAAAGTAAATAATACGTCTTGTTGGTAGTTGTTCCAGCTTAATAAATCTAATCATAGGGTGATGTGAAGTTAGTCTAGGGTAGACATTTATTTCACATGCAATGTATTCACATATAATTATCAATAAGAAATCATAAAAAAAGAAAGAGAAATTTTCTATTCAGAAAATTATTTGCAAGTGTCCTTGTTTTGGAGTTGAATGATTCCTCCTAACAATCAAGTGTGTGACTTGGTCACGTTGAGTGATATCCGCAATTAGTAGCGTTGAGTGACATCCGCTACCTTTGGTTTAATGGCATCCCTAAACTATTCATCCTATCATTAGGTTAAAATTTTGATTTAGCCTATCTAGCAGGTCTTGGCCTGCATCACAATTTTTTATACTGAACAACATCCCTCTAAAACCAGCGGTGATACAACTACTAACATATCAATTTCTTGATATAAAACTAAAATAATTCTAGTTTAAGGAAAAAGAAGATTTTATTGTAGCTAAAAAATAAGTTATGCATATTTCTATGTTGTAAAGAAATTCACGCATCACATATTTATTCCCAACAAAATAAATATTGTCTAAAAATGTAAACAAATTTCTTTTATAAAAAAAAAAAAACTCCTGTAATGAGTCTTGCCAAACAAAACAAAAGAACATAATCCATTCCAAAACTAAGGTTGGCCAAACAATCCAACACTTTTTTTAATTTTTAGGTCTAGACATCAGTGTCAATAGGACACATTTGCACTCATGATTTGGGTAACCAAAGAACATCTCCTTTTATGTTGGATTTTCCATCAAAAATATGTAGGCCTCAGTCTTTGATATTGGATCTAAGTCTAATATGCCCAAAACTACGTGAACTTCTACTCCATATGACTTTGAAAAGCACTTTGTTATAACCTCAGTCGCCCTATCAATTGTCACTGATACATTATCAAATGACTAGAAAATTACATTCCTGAGTTCATCATCTTTTGCCAATCGTCTTTTCTTGCTTTTAGAAGACATTACATCTTGTGATGACACTCGATAACGTGCAACATTAATTTTTGGTGATCTCTAATCATCTTCACTTCAAAGTTCTCCAAGGAAACTTCATTTTGAGATATCAAATTATTAATCTCATCAATAGTAGTTGATGCAGCATACCTAGTACGTTTCTCCTTTACAATTTTAACATGATCACCTTTTGCTCTATCTTTAGCCTAAAGTTGTGCCATCTTAGAGTAGTTGGGCATAGGTGTTGTCATCCACTTCTTGGCTGCAGGTTTAGACTGTTACAAACCAAGAAAAATGGTTAAACAACAGATATAATTATGTAATACAAAATTAAACTCACAAAAAATAGTAATTTACTACTATGAATGCCTCCCAAACTTCTGGTTCAACTGGCTATATATTTAAAGAATATTCCATCCAAAATCACTCAATCCATCTTTAAATATGTCATAGCATTCATGAAAATTCTTCTTCAGTGTCTTTTGTCGATTTTTCACCTTATCCTTGTTAATTTCCATGTGAAATTTTTCAACCAACTCTTTCACTATATCATCATATGCTTTAGAGGTAAAAGTTCCATTAACTCTACCACCTATGATCACCTGATGTAAAAAAACATCCACTAAAGCATCATCCATAATACTACTCCATTATACTTCTTTACTTGGATCTCTACCATTCTTCTTTGATATCTTATTCATGTTATAATTAATAGGAAAAAAAACACACATAAAATATTGTGTAAATATTAATATTAATTATCAAAAGATAGAGAGCAATATCAAAATGAAAAGAGAAATTTACATAACATTTAGGTCTAAGTAATTGAAACATAACATAGTCTTAAACGACATGACAACAATAAACACAAAAGATATCACATTTGGACATAGTTTTGCCATGTGGCATATGCTATTGAATCTCTTATAATATCTCATTACCTAGCATTCTCATCATCTTCTCTTGGAGTAGGGGCCGCATGTTCACGATGAGAATGTAAAACCTCTTCATCAACTTTAGCAATAAGACTTTCATCAGGATCGACACCCATTAAATAATTATGAAGTATGCAACATGCTAAATGATTTCATTTTGTGTGTCAACACAATAACTAGGATTTCTAGTACTTGTTGTTATAGGAAATCTCTTTTTAAGTATACCAAATGCTCTTTTAATAGCATTGTGCAATGACGCATGATGCAAATTAAACAATTCTTTAGCATTTTCAGGGGGAAGAACATGGTATTCTTTTAAATGATAATGCACTCTCCTATAAGGTGCAATCAGACGACTTCTATTCATATATCCTGCATCAACAAAATAATATTTACCTAATAAACAATAACAATTTTTAATTATATACTATAAATTTTTTAATTATAAAGAATACATCCTAATACGTATTTGAATTCAATTTACCTTGTGAGATTTTCAAATTATCGTTTCTAGTAAAAGCACTCTTTATTATTCTCGAATTTGAAGCAGTTCCTTCCCAACTCAGTAATATGTACTTGAATTTCAAATCAAATGAACATGTCGCTAACACATTTTGTGTTGGGTAACCCTTCTTACCCCGATATCTTGGTGCATCCTCATTAGACACTTTGATACGAATATGTGTTCTATCAAGTGCCCCAATACAATCCTAAAATTAAAAATATCTCTCAAAGACATTTACCTTAAAATATACTTATACTAAACTACTATCAAATATATAATATATACATGATATATTTACCTTAAAATATGGATTGAACCTACTATCCTGTAATATTTCAACTGACACTTGGGTTCCATCAAGTTGTCGAAGGAATTGATCCTCTAATATAATTATTGATCTTAACACATTATGAAAATGGCGACTAATGATCTCATCGGAATGACAAAAAAAGAATGACATTGTATGGATCTTTACATTATGTGATAGAGTGTGAAGAAACTTGGTAACTTGCTCTTCAACTGTGGCACGTTATGTGTCTTGAAGATCATCGTCTCTTTGCAAAATGTCACACAAACCTTGAAAAGCTTATGGACCCATGTGTATTACATCATAGCATTTTTCACTAGATTTAAGTCGCTACATTATTTCATCACGAACTAATTGTCTTTCTATGGTTGATTGTGTAGGAATGTGGGGAACATGTCTTTTCAAACGTTGCCTTTGATGAATAATGTAGCACAAATAACGGCATGAGCATGAATCAATGCTAGTTTCCTCATATATTCCAAAAAAATTATGATCTTAAGTACCTCATCATTCAAATCCAAGTAAAAAAATAGTTATGTTATTAGTTGGAGTCCTAGTCAAAGAAATTATAGGCACATGTTCTATTCATTATAAAATTTGGATACTTCACAATATACTTTTGATAGCTTTAAAACTGTAAATTAAATTTTTTTATATGTTAACATATAATTAAATATATGAACAAGAAACAATATAAGACTTGAATACATTGAAATGAATATATTTTAAATATATTCATTTTAAATGAAACAAAGCCAAAGGACACCATTCAAGTAGCACTCACAATACTAAATTTTGTTTTTCCATTTCAAAATCTGTCCATTATGTCAATTTCATGGTTCAAAATCTTATTTTCAGAATTTAATAGCATACAGACTGCCACGTCCTATTCCTCATATCAAATCAAAAATAGTAATATCCTACTTTTCATTTAAAAAAAAAAACATTGGTGATGACATTGTATGATGAATAGCCAATATAATTATGAAATTATCCATAAGAACAAAGTTTTGCTTCAATTTAGTGTAATTTTTGTAACCTACAACACCACATTTATACCACCGAAAGTAATATATTATATTTTGCTACCCAATTCACACAAAAGTTCAGGAAGTGATTAATTAGCAAAACAACTATCATTTTATGACAAAACATTATTCAAAGAAAGATGTAAGCAAACCAAAGAATTTGGCTGTACAGCAACGACTATCATTTATATGTCACTCATTTATCCGTGGACCCCATAACTATTATTTATAAGACTTAAGGGACAAAGAAAAAGAAAGACTTACTTGTGAGCAGTAACCAAAACTTGCAGTAGTCGAAGAATAATGTGTAGTTATGTTGATTTACAACAGTAGCTTCAATAGTGTCTCACGAAAATCCACGAATAGCAGTAGCTTCACTTTGTAGCAAATAGGCAATAACATGTAGCTGTGTGTGTGTGTGTGTGTTTTTTTTTTTTTTTTTTTTTTTTTCAAATTTTTACGGCTGATTGAGAAAAGAATGGCTGATATTAAAGGGGTATTTTAAGGGTTTTAACAAAAATTTCATTAAACCTAAATTCATTCCCTCCCATTCCTCCCAATTTTGAGGGGAACAAAAATTTGAGGTTTTGAGGGAAAAATGGAGGAATGAGCGTTCTCTCCTAACCATTATATTTCCTCCCATTTAAACTCCCAAACAAGAAAATGAACCTTCCATTCCCTTCGTTAAAACTCCCAAATAAAAGGAGAGAAAAATATTCTTTTTATTCTATTCCATTCCATTCCATTCTCTACTCCCAAACAAAGCCTTAAGTTATTCGTCTTATGAATGTGGGGCTACTACTCTTATGTTTAAAATATTCCGTTTCTCTAATAAAACCAAACCTAGTTCAAAGTGTTGCATTCCAAAAAACAAAAGGCGTAAATGTACTTTTAGTCCCTACATTTTGACATTTTTCCATTTTAGTCTCTACATTTTATTTTTTCCACTTTTAGTCCCTAAAACCAATTAACGCGTGCTATTTTCGTCCTTTCCGTCAGTCAACCAACGGAAATAGCTGAAGTGGCAGCCGGAACAATTAAAATATTATAAAAAATACCACATCACGATGACATATCAGCATATAAATTTAAAAAATTAATTTATTAATTTTAACTAAATAAAAAAATTAAAAACATAATTAAAAACAATAAAATCAAACCCAAACCCAGAAAATCAAACCCAAGAACATGAAATTTATACCCACCAACAGCAACTCACAACCACCAAAATTTATACCCACCACCAAAACAACGCCACACATCGTCGAAACTTCAAAACCAACCTAAGAACCACAACCCATTCAGACCCACAACCCATTCAAACCCAAGCCTCAAAACCGATTCAACCCACGGCGGCAAACTCCGGCGATCAAAAGTCATAACCCACAACAAGTGAACCCCAGTGAGCAAAAGCCACAACCGACAACAACAAACCCAGGCGAGTAAAAGGTCGTCTTCAAACTCTGTCATTGCCGTCATCGCCTTCAAGATCTACCATCGCCACCGTCGAATTCAAGCACTGCCATCGCCTTCAAGCTCTGCCATTATCACTGTCATCTTCAAGCTCTGCCATTGCCTTCAAGCTTCGCCATCGAGTGAGATAGCTCAACTCTCATCCTTAGAGACCGTGCTCCGAACCCACCAAAACGAAGAAGAATCCGACATCGGCAATTTTCAAGCACGGTCGAAAGAAACGCTGGAAGCGCTGGCTAGATCCGAAGCCGAGTATAAGAAACCCAGAACGAATACCCAAACCCAGAAAATCAAACCCGAAAATCAAATACCCAAACCCAAAAAATGAAACCAGAAAAAAAAAAATCAATGAGCCGAGTTTGATTCAATGAGCTGAGTTTAGCTGGGTTTTTCTAGGTTTGTGTGTTTGTTTGATTCAATGAGCCGAGTTTGCCAGGTTGTTTGATTTTGTTGTTGATTGTTTGAAATAAACTGGGTTTTGTTTGAGTTTTTGGGTTTTTGAGTGTTTGAGATTTCTGGGTTTTCTTTGATTTTATGATTTTGGCTATGAATCTTTGGGGAAGAACAAGAAAAACTGATGGATTTTCAGCATGGGTCTTTCAGCATTGGTCTTTGTTCTCTTCTCAAATTTTATTGCATTATTGATTTGATTTTAAGTGGGAAAGGAAGTTGATTCAATGGGTTTAATTTTGAATTCTTGTTCTTGGCTTGATTTTCTGGGTTTGTGTTCTTGTGTTCATAGGCATTTGATTTTATTGTTTTTAATTCTGAATTCGTGTTCTTGGGATTTTCTGGGTTTAGGTTTGATTTTATTATTTTTAATTATGTTTTTATTTTTTTATTTAATTAAAATTAATAAATTAATTTTTAAAATTTATATGATTTGTCAGGGTAATGTGGCATTTTTTTATAATATTTTAATTGTTCCGGCTGCCACCTCAGCTATGACTGACTAGCACGAATTGGTTTTAGGGACGACTAAAATGTGTCAAAATATGGATTTGATTTTCTGGGTTTAGGTTTGATTTTATTATTTTTAATTATGTTTTTATTTTTTTATTTAATTAAAATTAATAAATTAATTTTTAAAATTTATATGCTAATTTGTCAGGGTAATGTGGCATTTTTTTATAATATTTTAATTGTTCCGGCTGCCACCTCAGCTATTTTCGTTGGTTGACTGACGGAAATGATGAAAATAGCACGCATTAATTGGTTTTAGGGACTAAAAGTGGGAAAAAAATAAAATGTAGGGACTAAAATGAAAAAATGTCAAAATATAGGGACTAAAAGTGCATTTACGCCAAAACAAAAATATTGTCTCTAGGCCAAGTGCCTTATAGATTAGTAGTTTAAACCCTTCATTTTCAATAGTTGTAACAATTCAATTGGGAAAAAAAAATCATTTTTTCTCAAAATAGAAAAACAATTGTCACGAGACCCATTTGGAGGCCACGTATATGATGATGACAAAATTGATGCTAATCCACTACATTTTAATATATATGCATCTTAATTTACTAATAATTTTAAAATGAATGAAGCATGTGCCTTCCAAGTTAAAAAAAGGTCTTTCTCAAAAAAATAAAGGGTTAAAAAAAGGTCTTTCTCAAAAAAAAGTTAAAAAAAGGAAGATTCAATTGCAAAAATCCTCATTTTCAAAGCATTGAATTCTTTTAATTAGTTCTTTGGGTTATAAATACAAAACGTAAATATCCACCTGGTAGGCAGAAAGGTTGAATGAATCAATCTGTGGGCGTATATTGTGTCTTGTTTACCAAGTTATCAACGTACCCCAAAAAAAGAAAAAAGAAAAACAATCGTGGCTGCTGACCCCAACGCACAAAACTAAAAGTACAACGTTATGCCCAAAAGTAAAAACGCGACCACAATGTCTCGCATCCAAACACAAACACAAACACACCACCACATATACTATAATCAGCGCCAAACCCATAGACACCGCTCTTCCTTAAAAACCCATTCTCCTATTATTACTATGACTTCCTTCTACCTCTCCCACAATTAAACCCTCCTTCCTACTGTGTAGTTGTTTTACAACGTTATAATACTAAAAGATTGTTAGTTTTTGCTTCGATCTGTTCCAATTTTGAGTTCACTTCTTCCAAAACTATGAGCTTCTCTAGACTTGGTCGTTCCTTGTCACGATCTTCTCGCTCCAGAGTATGCTTTCTCTCTCTCTCTCTTGCTTTTTGTTTGGTTTGTTTATTTTGATTATTTAATTTAATTTTGTTTTGTTTTGTTTTTTTTTTTTTGGTGGAGCTAGAATTTGTTGTGTGGGGGTAATGGAGGGAGATCGGCGATCGTGAACGAAGCGCTTTTGGGAGTGCCACGTGTCAATGACCCGGTGGATTTGGGGTTAGGGTTTTTGAGGCGGTACTTAGCTACACTTGGAGCTCACAAACGCTTCGTTTCCAAGGCTTATTTGTCTGATTTGAACCATGTTCTTGCTAACCCTAGATTACGTCGGTTTTTCTCCAGTGAAGCCCCAAAGAAAAAGAGTAACTAATTTTTTAATTTTTTTCTTTTTTTTTTTGCTGGGTTTCTCTTTGGCTTTAATGGGTTTTTATTATTAGTAAAAAAGAGCCTAAATTTAATGAGCAATAGTTGTTTCTAGAAGTAATTTTGGAAATGGAAAAATGGTGATTGGATTGGGTTGTGGGTTTGAAGAAGATTGAGTTTTGTGTTGGGTCTTTCATTTTGCAGATTATGAGAACTTTTATCCCAATGAGAAGAAGGAAATTCCAAAAGGAAACGGGCGGAAATCAGAGTCCAAAGGTGAACACTTTTTACTCTTTTCAGTTGTAATAATGGTTGTTATTTATGCAATTTTTGAATGTCATCATTGGTTTTGGGAATTTTGAGATTGTCATTGCTGATTGTTTGGAAAGAAATGATGGTTTTAGAAATGGGAGACCAAGTAGGATGTCAATTTTTTAATTGTTAAGAAGCTTTTTTTTTAGTGTTTCTCTGTGTTTTGGGGTGCTGACCGGTAAGAAATTTTCCAAGGTTGTAATCATTCTTGTATGCGCACGCGTGTGCGTGTCTTGTTTATCATTGTGGTGCTGTAAGGGAGAATGTCAATGCTACTTATCAAAAAAAGGGAGAAAGGGAATGCTGAAGGTAATATGTCAATTGTGGTTTTGCAGCAATATAGTGGAGCTTTAGATGTCATTGGTGGTTTCATTGGTTTGCTTTTAGGGAGCATTTACATTTTATGGTGGATGCTGCGATTCTCTAGTTAGTTTCAATAATCTCTCATCCTACCTTTGGAAAATAGACACCTCTAGTTTAGATGGCAGGTAGTACCACTTGTAGGGCAGGTCCTGTTTTTGAACCTAGGAAATGGTTAGCTTGTTCTGTACTTTAAGCTGCTATGGGGAACAAGGTTTGGTCGGGGTGCACTGGGCTTGTATGTTTTGTTAACCCCCCCCCCCCCCCTTCTCTCTCTCCCACACAAAAAAAAAAGAGAAAAAAAATGAGGAATCTGCGGAAAAAACTATCACTTTTCAAGTTTTATGCATAGCGTTAGTAAATACTTGAAGTGGAGAAATGAAGCTATCTTACTGCAAACATGTAGGAGATGGGGTAGCTAAGTGATACATATCTTCCATTCCCAAATTTACACTCCCTCCCTCTCCCATAAATTCATTAAAAACTTTGTTGCGAAACAATCAACATGGTATTTCCAGCACGAACTTTCCTACTGGCCTATACTCTTCTTGAAAATATTAAACTTTATTCTCTCTAGGTCTCCATTGTTCATGTTTCTGCTTTCTGTTGCATTCCATGTTGAGTATGAGATATAGATCTTTCACAATTCTAATAACTTGATTATTCTTCTAACTTCAGATGACTCAAAGACCGATGATCATGGGAATTTTCAAGAAGCTTTCATGAAGCAATTTCAGAATTTTATCACTCCTTTACTAGTGATTGGGCTAGTTCTTTCTTCCTTTTCATTTGGTCCTCGTGAACAGCAACAGGTAAATCCTTTATTAACTTCAGTAGAATGCCATAAGCTTCTTGTTTTTTCAGTATTAATTTTCTTTATATAATTTTTTATTACATTTTTAATCGTCATAAACAATGCTTAAGGTCCAACTATAGCCTGTTTTCTTTATTTTGTCACATAGAGGAACAAAAGTAACAATTGTAGAAATGAAATTTTGCATCATAGCCTCTTCTTTTTTTTATATATTAATCTCTTTACCTTTACTTGGTACGCAATCTGTCTCTCTCTTTAATTTGGTCCATTATCCCCCCAAAAAAAAAAAAAAAAAAAATTGTTTTGCCTTTCAGCTGAGAACTGGTCATATAAATTATTTACGAGAATAAGGCTCAGTCTAAATTGATTCCTTGAGACATAGTTCCTTATTAAGCCCAAGTTTATCATAAAGCTTAAATAAATAATGGTTAGTTTTCAGTCAGCTCAGATGATTAGTCCCTGCAAAGTGCAAAGTAGAAATTTATGATTTTCTGGAATTTGTATTTATCAAAAAAATGAATTAATTTCCTGGAATTTGCCCCTGGAAATATAATCAATTGAAATGTAGCCTTGATTTTCTGATTTGGTGAATCTATATATTTGCAATGAAGAACATATTGTAAACTTGTTTGCTTATCTATTATATTTTGACAAATTATTTGTCAGGAGCCTTGTAGCTCAATTTGCACCACCTAGTGTTTCCCATGGAGACATCCAGACCCCCACCCTCAATTATTAATGTATAAAAAAAATGTTTAGACAAATTAAGGTTTTTTTTAATAAAACAAATTTTAACCCAAGTGACTCTGACCAGAGCTTATTCTAGAGAAAATGTTCTCTTGACCTGGATTCCTTCTTACCATTGGCTGATACTCCATCATATTAAGTGCTTTCTTGCCTAGTGTTGGTAAAAGCGTCAAGCACACTTAAGTGCACAGACCTCTGAAAGCCTAGGTGCAAAGCACAAGTGCACGCCTGATTGATGTAAAGTGCACATTTTTCAAATATAATATATAATGACCTCTAAAAAAAGCTTCATAGCATATAATCAAAAAGTTAATAATTAAAAATAATATTACTTTTTAATAAATATATATATTTTATGGCAAAGAGACTACTCCATGTACAAGGGACACAGAGAAGTATAAAGAATTACAAAAGAACAAAATTATGTATAGAGAGACACAACAACTTTGTGAATTCTAGAGTGGAGATGCTATTAGTGATGCCCTATGCTTGAGGCCAATCAAATAAACTGCTAAACATAGCTAACAATTGAGTCCATGTACTTTCTGCATCCTCATATGTATGGTGAGTTCATTCCTGCCAAATTGTCTATGTTAAACATAACGGAACTAAGTTTCAAATGTTTGAAGAATGTTTACTGATCCAAATCCTTCATCCAAAGAAGTGGTCAATCTCCTTTGGGTAACACCCACTGAATCCCCAAAGATCTAAAGGTAAAACTCCACAAATCGAACGCAGCAGTGCAATGTAATAATAGATGATCCATCATCTCCACACTACATCTACACGTACAACACCATCCTACTAGGGTATAACCATACTTGATGGGATTATGATTTCCCCCCATGTTGTAGTCCATTTAGCCTATTAACTAAATAAATAGTGCAATTGCACTCAATTTGCAAGTTCAAATTTTACATAAGTTACTTATTTCAAATCCTTAGAAATTTTATGTAGTAAAATTTAAAAAAATTATCAATGGAAAATATGATAATAATCTAGTCAGAAAATTTTAACATTTTATAAAATCCCTTGTGCTTATAAAAATATATGATTGTGATAGTTATGATCAATGAAGTATATGGTTCAAAATATATCCGAAAGGTAAAAAGTAAAAACCAAAAAGCACAAGAATACGCAACACCTTAAGAATAGTGTTTTTTTATTTTTAATTTTTATTTTTATAGCAAATAGCTTGTTCTTGTCCTCTGGTATGTAGACATTTTTTTCGGTGTAATGCAATGCTTTCAAAATAGTGTTTTTATAATAAATTAATGTTCCATGTCAGTTCCTTCAACATCGAGCAATTAATTTTAATGATATATATTGTTTAGCAAAAAAAAAAAAGAAAAAAAAAAAGGCCCCTAGGTGTGCTCCTTTAAAAAAAAAAATGCATAAGGCGTGTTTCATTAAATGAGCTTTGCTTGATCAAGCAGTGTTGAAACCTCAAAGCTTTGAAATTTGCTTTTAACAACACTGTTCTTGCTTTTGATTGGGTGACTTCCATTGTTAGTGGTTATATTTGCTTGAATAACATATTTTTGCGGACATGTCTTGAAGGGTATGGGTTACAATTTTTGCCATCTAGTTTGCATCTCTCTCGGTGATTGCCTGTTTTGAGGCATTTCAACCTGTAATGTTGTGTTTGGATGATCCCATAATGGTTGTAATTGGTGAATGTTATTACTTTTAAACTGCTACATTTTTCCCAACCCATTTGTTTTCAATTGGAAAATGTTTTGTTTTTGTAAGTTTTCTTATGCACATTCTTCAATTCTGTATTTTTGCAGATTAGTTTTCAAGAGTTCAAAAACAAGCTTCTGGAGCCCGGTTTGGTGGACCGTATAGTTATTTCTAATAAATCAGTTGCGAAGATTTATGTGAGAAGCTCGCCACAAAATCAAACAAGTGATGATGTTGTGCAGGGACCTGTTAGTGGCTCCCCTGCAAAAGGAAATGGGGGCCAGTATAAATACTATTTTAACATTGGAAGTGTTGAATCTTTTGAGGAGAAGCTAGAGGAAGCCCAGGAAGCATTAGGGATAGATTCTCATGATTTTGTTCCTGTAACATATGTCTCCGAAATGGTTTGGTACCAAGAATTAATGAGATTTGCACCAACTCTCTTGATTTTGGGATCCCTACTGTATATGGGGCGGAGAATGCAAGGTGGGCTTGGTGTTGGTGGTGGTGGTGGTGGAAAGGGTGCCCGTGGAATTTTCAACATAGGAAAAGCCCATGTTACAAAAGTAGATAAAAATGCCAAGAATAAGGTTAATTTTCTGTTTCCATAAGTGGATTTTTTTTGTTGCATCCAATTTTTCATTTTATTTTACCCACCCTTAGCAATAACTATAACACTGTTTTTATTCACTATGTTGCAAGAAATGTACTCAACAGTCTGTCTTTTTTTTTGGCTGTGTTGGTCCAGGTCTATTTTAAAGATGTTGCTGGCTGTGATGAGGCAAAGCAAGAGATCATGGAATTTGTGCACTTCCTAAAGAACCCAAAGAAATATGAGGATTTGGGAGCAAAAATTCCAAAAGGTGCTCTCTTGGTAGGTCCCCCAGGTACAGGAAAGACTCTTCTAGCAAAAGCGACTGCAGGGGAATCTGGTGTGCCTTTTCTCTCCATTTCTGGTTCAGATTTCATGGAGATGTTTGTCGGTGTTGGACCGTCCAGGGTGAGAAACTTGTTTCAAGAAGCAAGGCAGTGTGCTCCCAGTATAGTTTTTATTGATGAGATTGATGCAATTGGTCGAGCAAGGGGGCGTGGGGGCTTCTCAGGTTCTAATGATGAGCGTGAAAGTACTCTAAATCAGCTGCTGGTAGAAATGGATGGCTTTGGAACCACTGCTGGTGTTGTTGTGCTTGCTGGCACTAATAGACCTGATATTTTAGACAAAGCTCTGTTGAGGCCTGGCCGATTTGATCGCCAAATTTCCATTGATAAACCTGACATTAAAGGTCGTGACCAGATATTTAAGATCTACTTGAAAAGGATTAAACTTGATCATGAGCCATCATATTTCTCTCAAAGGCTTGCAGCTCTGACTCCTGGCTTTGCTGGAGCAGACATTGCAAATGTCTGTAATGAAGCTGCTCTAATTGCTGCTAGGGGTGAGGGAACACAGGTCACAATGAAACATTTTGAGGCAGCTATAGATAGGATTATTGGTGGTCTGGAGAAGAAGAACAAGGTAACTCATTTCCAGCCACTTGTCATGTTATATGATGTAGTAACTTCTCAAATTTTAACTTTTGTGTGCATGTTCTTTCTGGGAGCAGCTTCCTTTGGGTAGTTCCACATGTTTTAAAACTTCCAGAGCACTGGAAAGGATTCTTGATCCATAGGAAAACTTGATATTTTTTAGAGTTTCAATCTGACCTTTTCTTCCTATTGATCAGCATCAGTATTTCTGACATCCCTGTTTGGCAAGCAGGTGATAAGCAAGCTGGAGCGACGCACTGTTGCCTACCATGAATCAGGTCATGCTGTTTCTGGCTGGTTCTTAGAACATGCAGAACCCTTGTTGAAAGTCACAATTGTTCCTCGTGGTACAGCAGCTCTTGGATTTGCCCAATACGTTCCTAATGAAAACCTTCTCATGACTAAGGAGCAGCTTTTCGATATGACATGCATGACCCTTGGTGGTCGGGCTGCTGAACAGGTAACGATGTAGTTTCCTTACTCTTGTGGTTGAGTCATTTTCAACCATAATGCAATGATGTTCATGGTTCACATCATATCTCATGTTGCACATGCTGGCCCACCTTCCCCAACCAAAAAGAAATTTGGAAAAGATGAAATAGAAACCAGTGATGATATGGGGCCTAGTGTTTAGATCCAGGGGTCAAATATTCCCTCCCTGTTTTTTTATTTTAAATTCAACTATGATGGTAGTGAAGTGGATTTATTCTTTTGAATGCAGGTGCTATTGGGGAAGATCTCGACAGGAGCCCAAAATGACTTGGAAAAGGTGACAAAGATGACCTATGCTCAAGTAGCAGTGTATGGTTTTAGTGACAAGGTGGGCCTCCTCTCTTTTCCTCCAAGGGATGATGCATTTGAGATGACCAAGCCCTACAGCAGCAAGACTGCAGCAATTATTGACAATGAAGTGCGAGATTGGGTGGGCAAGGCATATGAACGCACAATCCAACTCATAGAGGAACACAAAGAACAAGTGGCTGAAATCGCTGAGCTGTTGCTTGAAAAGGAAGTTCTTCACCCAGAGGACTTGCTTCGAGTTTTGGGTGAACGACCTTTCAAATCAAGTGAGATTACAAATTATGATAGATTTAAGCTAGGTTTTCAAGAGGAAGATCAGAAGACTGTAGAGACCCCTGCTAGCGCGTCTGAGGAGGAGGATGGGTCTTCACCCCTAGAGCCTCAAGTCGTTCCCACTTGATTACTAGGGACGTTCGTTTGTAATTGTAAATGAATTGTTTTTCATTTTCTTAATGTGGACAAAATATGTATAATTGATTATAGTGTCATCTTTGCTTCAAAAGGTGACTTCGGAATAGATATTTCTTGTAATTTGTCAGCTGCTAATGCTATACCAAAATTCTCTTTTTTATGTTCCCTTCTGGTCGTTTGATTTTTGAAGCTTTGCATTATTACAATTAGAAACATTCTTGGACCACTTACAATTATGATTTTCATGAATAGATTTGTTTGTCACTTCAACAGTTAACCATGTTGAGTAGCTGGTGTTCTGTGTTGTATCTAAGAACTTTAAAGCCGGTTTTGGTAAGAAAATAAAAAGCGAAATCTTTGGCTAATTATAGTTTTCTCACAAAATAGAAATAAATTTATGTGAATTTTGATTTGTTAAAGCTGTGCATGCTACATTAGATAATCCATTTTATGGGTAGAATTGCATGGCAGCTTGATTTTGCCTTGTGAAGGCCTTGATTATATTGGATTGTTTTGACTTTGTCACTAATATCTTGAATGAATGACAAAATACTGATAATCAATGTTTATTTAAATATTGATAAAACTATAAAAATGTTGATAGAACCATGACCAATCTAAATATGTTTCATGTACATATTATACGACATATGTAGAAAACTATTTGGTCATTAATTTTGGCACTCAAAAGATTCTACTAATTCTCAGTAGTCATTATATGGTATATTATATGCTGGACAATAATTACTTACACATACCAGAACAGAGCACTCTGCAAGTGATCTGGGGCTTATCTCTCAATGTAATGTCTAAAAATCTATCTTAAATTTGTTGTATTTCTTTCTTGTTTATTTGTTCTGTTGAGATTGCCTCTCTATTTAGGTTTGTTGTATCTGCTCTGCGCTTTGCTGTCTACGCACTGCCAGATTCCCGAGCAGGAGTTTTGTAGTTTCTGTTTTGTAAGTTGTTGTACTGATTTGGAGATATAGAGAGTTAGTAGAATGCTAAATACTTTTGGAAGTTTCCGTTACTTTTAAAACAAAGCAGACATAGAAGCAAATTAAACAAGAAAAAATAATGCAGTTTCATCAAAAGGAAAACTCATTTTAACATGGTGCTTTCAGCTTAGACTCAAAGAAAAATAATAAATGATGTGATATGGTGTTTTTACAACTCTTATTTATTTATTTATTTTCATTACAAGCATAAATGTTAGTGATGCGATATCGTACTTTAGCTGAAGAAAAATGCCAACACTATCACAAATTTTACAACAAATTAAAAAACATTCTCTTCTAGTTCCTCAATCTTAAGAAAAATGTGGGTTTGTATTATTGTAAATTCTTTGTTTTGAATATATATATATATATATATATATTTATATATTTTTATACAAGATAAAATTTTAATCTAGTCTAATTTAAGTGTATATGTGTGTGAAGCTTCCTTCTGGAGACTTGAACCCCGGTCCTTACCCCCCACACTCCACAAACACTTATACTTGTGGATTAATCATCACACCAAGGGTGTACGATGATTTGAATATTTCTAGATTTTCTGAAATTAGATGACAAATTTTAAATCTTAATGCAACAAGGCATATCTCATTGAATTAGTCTTGTTCGCCTTCACAAACCGACCTAACAATAAATTTGATTGGTGATACATCCACCACATAATAATAAATTTCTTAATTACATTTTTGTAAGCATAAATTAGAAGCCAATTAGTCTACCAATTTTGGCAAAATCCAAATTGCAAATGTACATCCATACTCATTAGAAAGCATCCTCTTTTATTTATTTATTATTATTTTTTATACAAGATAGAAATTCTACTCTAACTTAATCTAAGTGTATATGTGTGTGAAACTCCATTCTAGAGACTTAAACTCTAACTCTTGCCCCCCACATCCCATAAGCATTTATACTTGTGGAGTGACCATTGCGTCAAGATAGAAATTCTACTCTAACTTAATCTAAGTGTATATGTGTGTGAAACTCCATTCTAGAGACTTAAACTCTAACTTTTGCCCCCCACATCCCATAAGCATTTATACTTGTGGAGTGACCATTGCGTCAAGGGTGCGCAGTGGTCATTAGAAGGCATCCTAAACTTGCATAACACCTGGAAAACATGCTTGTTAATAAATATCCAACAATTAGGATTGATTTCACTTGGTCCTCTCTTTGATTATTCTCGGTCGGCTAATCATTCATGGGTGCTTGTACATTTTCCCTGTTCTCTTGAGTAATGAGATGGTTCTACCACTCGATTACATTTCTCTTCTATCGTTATGCTCCTTGGCTACGGCTAATTAGCTCATAACTTGAAAAATGACCACCTAACCCTAGTGTTCTGTAGCTCTTCAGAATCAAGGAAAAAATCTGTAAATTTCATTATAATTTTTGCAATGGTTGAAGCTATTATTTTTAATTCCTATGGTAGGCGCAAACAACTACAGATCATTTTAAAAGAGAATAATCAATTTTGTTAGGTTTTAGAATTGACAAATTCCATGTGACAAACAATGTATTGAAAGACATACAGTTGTTAAGTGTATTTTTTTGTTTGTTTGTTAATAATCTGATAGTTACAATGCATGATGGAGAATTCGAACACTGAATGTCTTAAAAACATCAAGAGCTGTTAATCAATTGAGATACAAGGCTGTTGGCTATTATAAGTGTATTTACTGTTATAAAGTTTAGGCAAAAAGCCTTTTAAACAGGTCATGTTAAGGTTGTGGAATTTTGACTCGTTAATAAACATGTTGGGTTAATGTTGACTCATGCAGTCGAATATTCATGAGTTGCCATGACATCAACCTGATACGTAAGCATAAATCGCCACCCCTAGTATTGTATCAAAATTATATGTCTAGGATCATTTGTTTACATAAAATAAATCTTTTAGAGCTTTTAAATACACTTGCAATATGTAAAATGGGAAAAAAAGAGAGATTTTCCCTTTTTCCTTTTTGGTGCATTCTAGAGTTCTTTATTGTGGATTCTAGAAACCCCTTATAGATTTAAAATCTATATCTATTTAGAAAAATGTCCAATTCCTTAACACTTTTCCCGTTTTAAACAGGTCATGTTAAGGTTGAGGAATCTTGATCTGTTAATAAATATGTCGGATTAATGTTGACTCATACAGTCGAATATTCATGAGTTGCCATGACATCAACCTAACACGCAAGCATGAATCACCACCCCTAGTATTGTATCAAAATTATATGTTTAGGATAATTTGTATATGTAAAATAAATCTTTTAAAGCTTTTAAATACACTTGCTGTAGGGAATTTAACCAAAAAATCCCAACCTGTGAGAAACAAAATAAATAGAGAAAACACACGCCAAAGAAAAGAATCACACGCACAAGACAATATTTACGTGGTTCGACAATTTGCCTACGTCCACGGAGTTGCAGGGATTTCACTATTACCAGGGAAAATACAATAGTGCACAAGAACACTCTCAAGAAACCCAAATCCCAATTACACCCTAGCACTCTCTCACAGAAAAAATAAGAATAGAAGCTGGCTGCCTCTCTTTTCTCTATTTTCTCTCATGCGGCTTGCTAACTAGGTTAATTGGAATTTCTTCTTTAATCTCACGGCTGCACTACTTCTTAAACATAATATATATATATATATATATCTCAAAAGTCGGCTGGAGTAAAAAATCCTATTACAAATAGGATTTGGTCAATAGGTGGACGTGGGCTTGTGGCAATTCAAGCCACACACGGCCCACTTCAACACTTGCAATATGTAAAATGGGAAAAAAAGAGAGATTTTCCCCTTTTCCTTTTTGGTGCATTCTAGAGTTCTTTATTGTGGACTCTAGAAACCCCTTATAGATTTAAAATCTATATCTATTTAGAATAATGTCTAATTCCTTAACACTTTCCCTATTTTATCTAGAACTAAGGGCATGTTTGGTAAACTGTAATAGACACTATAATGTAATAGTTATTCTTATGATTTAGCTATTCTTTAGTTTGATTATGTTTTTATTACAAGGAATAATCATTCCTTATGAATAGCTATTTTTCAAATTTGAATAACTATTCCTCTTTAAATGGAGAAATTATTAGGTCCACTAGGAAGACTGCTGACGTGGTCCTTCCTGATCCAACCAATAAAATACTGTTATTTATGCAGATGTGACATCATTTGGTAATTTTTATTTTTTATTCTTTGTACTGATTAGGAAGCTCACACATATATTTACATAGATGACATCATCTCATTGGTCAGAGAGGACCAAATCAGCATTCCTCCTGGTGTAAATAATAATTTTTCCTTTAAATGTATTGTATTAGCTATTTCTTAGTAAGTGTAATAATTTTAAAACTTAATATATTTCCAAATAAACAAAATTTTCATATATACTAACAATTATAAAAATAAAAAATCATAAAAAATAACATATATCTGTCTTAAATTTAAAAAATAACAATTTTTAAAAAGATGTAATTATATGAGTAAGATATTTCTTAAAATAAAATTTAAATTTTATTCTTATATTATAACTCACAACCAAACTTATGTATAGGTTTAGTTATTACATTACAACACATTTTATTCCTAGTAATAAATATTATAATTCTTGTTGTAATCTCCATTTAGTGTACCAAACGTACCCTAAGTATGCGTTTGAATTAGTGTCTACGTCTCCATGTCCAGCATTTCATTTTTTTTTTTTTTGAAGTGTGTTTTCAGTTTTTTGTGGCTTTATGTCACACCAGTGGATCCCGTGCACTGTTTACGAGACCCACAAACCTCTTTTTTCAGCAATTTTTTCAGTAAAAATGGGTCCCACGTCATTATTCACACATTTAAAATTTATTTTACTACAGTTTTTAGAGTTTTCGGGAAAATAAGCGGTATCCAAACAGACCCTAAGTCTTTTATTGTTATTGATGGTAGTGTTGTTGTGAACTTTCCAATTGTTTGTCAATGTTTGTTAAGACTCAAAATGTTCAATGAAAAGGTTTGAGGAGATTTAACTTGCCAAAGATAATACTTGAAAGAATAAGAGAGATTTGAAAAACAAATATAGTAATATATATAAAGTTTATAAATAAATTGGGCATTTTATGTGTACTCATTAAAGTTTATAAATATGATAAGTTCTCTTAAGAAATATTTACACATATATGTGGGACAAAATTGCCTTATGCCCTTTTCACCTAAATTATATAGCCTTATGACCCATTCCCAAACTAATTAGGGAAATACTCATCTTTTGAGACTCGACTTTCTCACAATCGAGTTAAACCCTATAGTGACGTTTTTAAGGACATATAGTGACGTTTTTAAAGACCTATAGTGGCGTTTTGTAACTCAAACTCTATGAAATTGAGTTATAGGAAATTTTAAAAACGTCACTATAGGGCTCCAGAATTTTTTTTTAACTCGATTTTGAGAAAATCGAGTTACAAAAGAGGGACATTTCCCTAATTAGTTTGGAAAGAGGGGCATAAGGCTATATAATTTGGGTGAAAAAGGCATAAGGCCATTTTGTCTCATATATGTGTGTGGATAAAGATGTGCATACATGTTTTTCGAATTTCTCTAGACTTGTGATAATATCATAATTGGTCCCCCCAAACCAAATTTTTTGGCCCACCTCTACATGTGAGCCCCATAGCTGCATGTATGGGGTTCATATAATGGAAGAGAAATAATGAATCAACAATTGTTCTCTCATACTCTTCGATGTACACTTTGTACACATAATATCCATCATTTCATGTATGATGTCTACATTTAAAATGTGAAATGAGTAATGTGTATGTATAATGTATAATAAGGAGTGTGTAAGAATTGATGCACATAATGCATATGTTTTTGCATGAGATTTTTATTATTAGCCCTTTTTTTTTCTCTCTCTCTCTCTCCCTCTCTCATTTAAAAAAAAAAAAGGCATGATTTTATTGATTCATATGAAACATCCCAATGCTTAAATGATTATTTTTGTCACATTATTAGCACTAATGCTGCTAATTCTCAGCATATAATTATATATTGATTTACACACACAAAAGTGATTCTCTATAGTTCCAATTATATATATCATTACCATTAGAGCATTAGCATTGGGAAATGCTAATGCTATCCTATTTTACCATTCTAAAACACCACTTTATCATTATACCATACCATTTTACCATTTCTCCTACATCCCAAAACTCTATTTTTATTAAAATATTATTTTTTAACCATTTTTTATTATTTATTTCCAACCGCTATATAATTTCAGATCGCTGGAAGCTTCTTCAATTTTTTCATCTTTTTTTCACTCTCTCCCATGCTCTCTCTCTTTCTCGCTATATTTTTTTCAGATTGCTGGAACTTCTTCCCTTTTTTCATCTTTTTTTCACTCTCTCTCCCATGCTCTCTGTCACTTGCTCGCTATATTTTTTCAGATTGCTGGAGTTCTTCATTTTTTTCATCTTTTTTTCACTTTCTCTCCCATGCTCTCTGTCACTTTCTCTCTGCCCCTCCATTTCCCTTTCTCTATGCCTGACTGCCTCTCGAGAGTTTGTGGGTCTCTCTGGTGCTGGGTGTGGCTGGGCGGTGGATCGTGGATCGTGGGTCTCTGCGGTGGATCGTGGATCGTTTTTTGGTGAGTTTTAATTTTGTTGGGTTTTGATTGATTTTGGTGGGATTTGATTTTTGTGGTTGGGTTTGTGGGTTGATCGGAGTGGCTTTGGGTGTTGGTTGTGGGTTGATCGGATTGATTTTGGGTTGGGGTTTGATTTTTGTGGTTGGGTTCGTGGATTGATCGGAGTGATTTTGGGTTGGGGTTGTGGATGGGTATGGGTTACGGTGTTGGTGGCAGACTGATTTTGGGTTGGGGTTTGATTTTTGTGGTTGGGTTCGTGGGTTGATCGGAGTGATTTTGGGTTGGGGTTGTTGATGGGTATGGGTTACGGTGTTGGTGGCGGATTGATTTTGGGTTGGGGTTCACGGTGATGGAAGGTAGGCAGGTAAGTGGGTTTTAGTTGATGGTGGGTATGGTTTGTGGTGGTGGTGGCTAGTGGTGGGTTGATTTTGGGTTGGGGTTTACGGTGGTGGCAGGTGGGTGGGCGAGTGGGTTTTGGTTTATGGTGGTTGATGGTGGTTGGGGTTGAGGTTGTGGGTGGTGGTGGTGGCTGTGGCGGCTATGGCTGTGGTCGTGGCTGTGGTTGTGGTGACAGTGGGTGTGGGTAGTGATGCTTCAGCGATGGAGATGGGTGAGAGGCTTGGTGAAGCTTCAGCGATGGTGTTTGGGTCTGAAGAGAGGAGAGCAAACGGAGAAACAGAGAAGGAAGAGAGAAGATTTCGCGGGGAAAAGCATAATAAAATATTATTATTTTTTTACAATACTGTGAACAGTACAATTCTAAACATAGAATTGTACTGTAGCAGTATTGCAAAAAAATTTGCAATAGTGCTGAATACCATTCTCTGATGCAGAAGGGTTTGGGGATAAAAATGCTAAATTTCCTTTAGATTTGGCATTAGCATTCCCCAATGCTAATGCTCTTAAAGCACATCAGTGGGGTGCTATAAGCTCGGATTCCTCACCATAAATGCTTGGGTTCGAGTCTCACCAATAGATGGTGTGGGCTGGCCTAAGCTTGGGTTTAAGACACCCTTGTTTCTGGCCCACGTGTAGGGATGCCCACACAACGGTGCAGGAGACGCCACATTTTCTCCTTTAATTTTTAATATTTCTTCTACCAACTATATATATCATTTACTTCAAGGCATTTCCATCATGACATAGAGATATTGCAGAATATTGCATAGATAGGATACATGATATCTAAATTGTGGTTGTAGAAGTTAGTACTTGTCCTCAGTTTCGTTAAATTTCATCACTATAAGTCTGAGTAAAGAAACTTAAATATATTTCACTGCTTCCTTTAAGCTGATGAAGGCACTTGTCCAGTTCCGTGTAATTGAAGAGTTCCTCCCTTCCATATAAACCTTATCTGTTTGTACAGATCAGTTTACAATAAAAGCTGGTGCTCACTGCTCACCGAGGTACACACTTGTATTCCATGCACATTCTGTGCCTCTCAATTTCCACCTTATTAACGTGTTCCTACTTTTGTTTTTTGGTTTTTTTTTTCCCCTCTGTTGTTATGAGTAACGGCTTCCAGATTTATAGCCAACATTTTAACCTTTTTCTTTGCCCCATCTCCTTTCTCGTGCAATCTTTTTGTAGCTAGCTTGCTCTCTTGCGTTGATCTTGCCCATACATATGGCTTAAAAAGAAATGACTTACATCCATATGTAAGCCATGCGTGCGTTCATCTTACAAAAATGCCATTTGGCTAAAATAATGGTTCATTTATTTAGAATGGCACATGTAAATTATGACTATTGACAAGAAAAAAGAAAAGAAAAGGAAACTACCGCTCAACTCAAGATCTCACTCGAAACGGCCCATCACTTTGAACCAAGTGCTAAGGGGTCGTGGGTTCGAGTGCTAGTACGTACTGATCCATACTTCAAGTAATAGGGTCGAGTAGTGACACATATTTTCTAATATGCAGAAATCAGGGCGGCTTGATGCGTTTAGGGGCCTTAGGCGAAAATTAACTTGAAACTTTTCATATATTTAAATGACATTTAAAAAAAAAATTTAATATTACTTAAATTTTATTATCTTGTTTTAAATGCAAAATTACAATTAACCATGTAGAATATTTTTTCCTTTTCAGAAAATCTAAGACACAAAAAAATTGACAAAACTTTTCATAGTTGTTGACGTGGCAGAATGGTAATGGTAAGTAAAAATGTGATGTTAGCAGTAGACCTAGATGAAAACTAGTAAAAGTTTGTCAACTCAACTGTTGTAAAAAATGTTGTGAAATTCTTTGTGTATTGCTTTTCTTTTCTTTTTCTTTTTTTCTTTTTTTTCTCTCTTTTTTTTTTTTTTTTGGTGTGAAAATGCTATATTTACAATATTTTCACAAAAAATCTTAAATATTAATTTAATACTAGTTTTAATCTAAACCCACTACTGAAATTACTTTTTTCCTCACTAACAACAGCCAGTAACAACAGCCAGTAACAACTTGTCACTTAGAATTTGTTGTGAAAAATGTTGTGGACATAACATTTTTCTTGTTTTTTATTTGATAAAAAAATGTTGTTTTATTTATTGGCTAATATTTTTGGGCTTAATGAATAAATTTATAATAAAAAATTACTTTATTGGCTAAAATTTGGGGGCCTTTTTCTACTTGGGAGCCTTAGGCAACCACCTCACTTGCTTTCATACTAGAGTCGGCCCTGGTAGAAATTGGTAATAGGGTCGAGTAGTGACACGTCTCGTAGTAATCATGAGCTTACCAAAAAGTCTAAGTGGCAATGTACCATAGAGCTTGGGATGATGATTATACATGCAAGCCTTTTTTTTTTTTTTTTTTTTTTTTTTTTTTTTTCTATTATTAAAAAAAAAAAAAATCAAGATTGAGATTGAGGGGCCATACTTTATTGTTTTAGAGATAGTCAATTTGAGATTGAGAGACCATATTTTATAGTTTTTATAAGGGAAATGCTAACGAATACCTTAAAAACATTTGTTAATGAACCATTTAAAAAAAATATTATGGGAAAAGAAAAAAAAAACAATTAATATTTTGATAATTTTTTCTATTTCTCATAAAAATTGTGTCAAAACTTTCTTAAAATGATTTGTTAACATGAAACGTAGCCTATTTTACACTTGTATTCCATGCACATCTTGTTATTATTTAAATAAATGTACTTCTTGTAGTCCACCTATATCTGTTTTGTTTTTGGGCATTTTTGGTTTTCTTTTTCTTTTTTAAGATTTTAAAATGCTTAATGGCTTCCTTATTTAAACCCAACATCTCAACCATTTTCTTTGCCCCATCTCCTTCCTCATTCAATCTTTGCAGCTAGTTCTCTCTCTCTCTCTGTGGTATCATACAATCTCTTTTCTTCAAAACAAATTGATTGTAGTTCATGTATTCTCATCATGTTCGGTCCCTTACACTCACCACTAACACCATAATGCTCTTTATAGATTAACATGGATTACAAGGACCGGTACCAGCAGGCTCTAATGCCAAACTACGAGTGTCTTCTCTTTGGTAAGCCTTCCTGATTAGACCCATTTTAAATCCTCAGTGTGCAATCTTTGATGTAATTTAACGAATAAAAATGTGTCGTATACAGATCTTGACGATACCCTTTGTTCCTTAAGTACTGGTTTCTTTACCATATGCACCAAGAATATTGAAGGTTTTGTATTCATGATTCTCTACTTCCTGATGTATTTTCTAACTATATAATCTGCTTACTCTATTTTATTAGTTATATTATATCGTCTTCGATCTTTGGGTTGCGCTCTGCAGAATATATGGTTCAAAAACTTGGAATAGATGAAAAGAAAGTCCAAGAGATCAGTCCTATATTATACAAGACTTATGGAACAACAATGGCCGGTCTGAAGGTATGATTTTATCTTGTTAAATGAAGGTATCATAAAGTTACATAATGCACAAATATGATTGTTTTTTTTTAATATGATTTCTTTTCTTATCCAGGCAATTGGTCACGACTTTGACAATGATGATTATCATAGGTACCAATTTTCCATTTACTTCGAGCATATAAAAACCCTTACACCTGTTCCTACAAAAAAAAAAAAAAAAAACTCATCCATTGTGTGTGCTCACTAATCAAAGTCTACCGCATCACCTGTTTTATCTTTTTTCAGAAGTACATTTCTTTCTAAGGCTGTGTTTGGTTCACGTAAAATATTTTCCGGAAAATATTTATTTTCCGGAAATGCTATTTTCAGGAAAGAAAAATGTATTCAAGCTGTTTGGCTGCCTCAAAATTCGTTTTACGGAAAATCAATTCCGGTGTTTGGTTCATTCAAACATTTTTACAGAAAATGCTTTACATAGCCAAGCCACCCAATTTTCCATACACTTCGTCGGCTGTAAACATGTGGATAATGAATCAATTCCAAACTCATTCACAAAAGAAACAAAACCCAGCAAAAAAATTCATCAAATTCGGTCAAATTGAGATCGCGCGGCGGAGGAGAAGGTGAGATCACGCGGTGGAGGCGAGATCGAGCGGCGCGGTGTTGCGATCGACGAGCGGCGTGGTGCTGCGATCGACGATCGGGGCGGTGCAATCGTCGGATTGGAGCTCGATCTGTGGTCGCCGGCGAAGTCTCTCTCTCTCTCTCTCTCTCTCTCTCCGGAAATACTTTGAAGTGAAAATGAGAATTGAATTCATTTTCCACCTCTTAAGCCTTATTTTACGGTCAAACTGAAAATATTTTCAGTTTGACCCAATTTACCGGACCTACCAAACATGCTATTTTCCGGAAAATGATTTCTGAATTCCGTTTGAAGTCAAAACAAACGGACCCTAAATTGACTAAAATTTAAAGAAAAAAATTTGGACACAAGCATAGTGAAACATTTTTTGTGGGAGGGGATTTTTTATTTATTAAAGAAAATGCTAAAATACACTGTCCGCCAAAATTTACCAAGTTGGTGTTTTTAGTCACCAAAATTTCAAATGAGTCCTATTAGTCCCTGAACAATAAACCAGTGTTGTGTAATCTAATGTCTAAAGGAGGATGTATAAATTTTTAAGATTAAAAATGATGTTTCATCATCTAAAAAATGTTATGTCTTTATTCTGATTACCATATAAATAAAGAGACTAATGACAGTTAACATGATGATCAATAATGCTCATTTATAAAACTTCAAGGACTAATAATACTCATTTGAAATTTCAGAGACCAAAAGCATTCACCTTATAAAACTCCAAGAACTGACAATTAATGTATTTTCGATATCCATATATATTACAGCTTTGTTCATGGGAGACTACCTTATGACATGCTAAAACGTGATCATGTTCTGATGAATCTCTTGCTTAGCTTGCCTATTCGGAAAGTTGTAAGTTGCTATCTTTTTCACACTACAATAACGACATAGAAATTAATTAGAATCGAGCTTTCTTGTGACATTTTCCCCCCCTTAAAAATTAGATTTTCTCAAATTCGGATGAGGCCCATGTTACAAAAGTTCTTAGCAAGCTTGGATTGGAGGATTGCTTCGAAATGATTATATGCTTTGAGACTCTGAACCCGACCAACAAGAATAACGTAGATGATGACAACATTAATTTTGAGCTTACTTGTCAACCCAATGGCAACTCGGGGCTTCCAAAGATTCCAATCATTTGCAAACCATTAGAAAATGCATTTGAACAAGCATTCAAGATAGCCAACATCAATCCTGAAAAAACAGTAAGATAATCAAACTCTCTATAGTAAATTAGACATCTAGGCTCCATTGTAATATTGTATTTCTTGCCTTTTCCAGCTGTTCTTCGATGACAGTGCCCGAAATATACAGACTGCGAAGCGTATGGGACTTGACACTGTGCTGGTATGTCAGGATACTTGAGTGACAAATTGAGATATTAGCAGAAAGAGTTATTGGTTGTCAATTTTAGCTGACACTATTGTGGATATCGTGGGTGTAGGTGGGGAAAAATCATCGTACAAATGGTGCTGATTACGCTTTAGAGAGTATCCACAATATCAGAGAAGCATTGCCTATGCTATGGGAAGCCAATAATAAGTTAGAAAAGGTCAGCTCTCCAAGAAAGATTGCAATTGAGACATCAGTGGAAGCCTAGAAGTAGTGCATGATTAGTATGGCAGAAGCTGGTAGAGGCATTCCTTTCCAACTTATGCCAGAAGCTGGAGTGCTTGCTACAAAATAGTATCTTATGTATTAGATATATACAGTATTTTTCTGAAATTAACACAATATGAGAAAAATGCTGCATATATGTAACTGATACATGAGAAAATACATAATTTACTAGTCTATCCAAGACTGTTTGTTGTTTTAGTTTGTTTAATGCATGCCTAAGAATAAAGTATATTAATTTAGATATTTTTGTGGTCCAATCTATGTCACTTTCATTTTTGGTACAATGATCCTAGTGGACTTGTATCTCTATTTGTAATCATCTCTGTCTCTTTCTTAATCTGAACTTTGCAATATGAAATCTACTTAGCACCCCTCTTTCTTTGCATGAAATCTTGTTGTAAGCTTTGTGAAAGTGAAATTGGAAATGGTTTGTGATAAATGATAATCCAAATGCATCTGTAGAATTTGTTGTTTTTTTGAGGGTATGGCACCATAGTCAATCAAATTGTCATGTATATATATATATAAATATATATAAATTAAAGAAACAAAGTTACATCAATTTATTTGTCAAATCTATGTAGAACTTATAAAATGATGTGTCATCAATCATAAAAAACAATTCAAATTTCATTTATTAGGTAGTTTAAGCACACCAATTATATTCATTATTGTCATATCAATTTATATACTTTATATAGTAAAATTTATAGTAATTTTAGCATTTTTTAAGAAATGAATTACTGGGGAATATGCCACTTGGTAGAACTCATAGTTGTCAAAACGTGAATCGTATCGTGAATCGAT
Source organism: Quercus lobata (assembly GCF_001633185.2). NCBI lineage: Eukaryota > Viridiplantae > Streptophyta > Magnoliopsida > Fagales > Fagaceae > Quercus > Quercus lobata. The sequence goes on from NC_044904.1 coordinate 31,005,153, forward strand.
TTTTAATTTTTCTGTATTATGTATTTTATCATATAGTATATTGTAAGACACAAACATTTAATAAAAATGATAATAAATTATAGATATACATAAATAAAAGGTATATTCATTATAAATTTGGAATGTATTCTACTAATGACTAATTTAATCATCGCTTATGTAATAATATTTAACAAGTTAACTAAATAAATCAAAATAACATGTGTTTATAACATACTCATTCAAATTGATTAAATTCAAAAGTGATAATATATGACAAATGACCCAAAATAATAATTTCTTTTTATCTTATACACCATCTTGCCTAATTAATTCTATCCAAGTCAATGTTATCATTATATTCATCATTTTGCAAATATTTGCTCATTGAAATTTCTTCATTATCATCAACATTTGTACTATCTCTTCTTGTTCTTTTATTTTAATTTTTAATATATATATATATATATATTTCTTCTTGGCATTCTAGATTCTTAGACTTATAACAATAATGAAAAAAATTATAAAAAATTATTATTATATTGTCAGCTAATACATTTTTCATAGTATTAAAAAAAATTGTAAATATGAAAGTGAAGTGTGAGTGTGTAGTCCAGATTTTGTAGGAAAAGGGGGGGGGGGGTGGGGACTTATGAATATGTTATTTTATTGGGCTAAATTAAGTAACCTAATAATTTTGTGTTAAAACCAAATATAACAATTTGTTGGATTCTTTCCTTAAAAAAAAAAATCTTGTTGGATTCAAATAAAAGCATAAATTTTAACAAAAAAACTCATTTTAAAGCATATGTCTATACATCATATGATATGCATGATTTTACGATACGATTTATACAATACATAACACTATATCATATGATTCATGATTACTTTATGTTGGGTATACATGTGTGAGTAAAGTCTTACATTGAATAATGATGAGAAGAATGAGTGATTAATATAATATAATTGAGCTCATACCCATTAAGCTTAGGTTTTTTGGGTTAAGTGTGTCTCTATATGTTATATTAATTACTCAACGAGTCTCCTTAAGGTGTTTATTTCCACAACAAATTATGTCAAAGCATAAGTGGTGTACAGTGAAAGTGAGAAGGTGTTCAGGGTCATCCTACCCTCCAACAAGGATAGAGCAATCCTAAAGGGCCTGCATAAAAGATCCTAGATAAAAGGCTAACAAAGGAGTGTTGTCAAAAGTGCTAGATCACGGTGAAGCACGCAGTTCCAATGGATAGGAATGTACGGGCCGGTTCTCATGATGAGCATGTGGGGTTAACATGTGGTTTCTGTGATGTCTTACGATACATAACTTTTTACACATGATACGATATGTATCGTGTATCATACGATATTAACAAGTATAATTACTAGAACCTTAGACCGCTAAAGTTCTTGCTTTTTATATATATACATGACCAAGTACATGTGTAACTGTTTGTTAATATTACACCGTTCAATATTTTTTTATATTACTTTAATATATTCAAAATCACATTACATATTTTCATTATTCTTAATACATATTCCAAATTTTGTGTTAATTAGATGTTATTTAACTGTTTGATCAAATGTTTTTACAAACTAAAGTTATTGATCTCTTATGATCTTAATATTTTGCAAGTATGTATAAAGAGGCAAGGCCGGCTGCATGATAATATCTAACCAAAAATTTACATTTTTAAAATACATTTTAGTGATATGTAATATATAATTACCAAATATAATTAATGTCGTGTAATGTAATTGAAATTAAATTTTCAAATATTATGATACATGTAAAATAATGTTTTTACATTTGCTGTTCATGTATATTTTACATTACCAATTAAACAAATGTGTACAATTGTGTACACTTCACATGAACAGTGAATATAAACATATAATTGTCCACGACAATAGTTAAAAAATTGTTCATTCTGACCAACACTAGTTAAAAAAAAAAAAAAAAAAACTCAAATTAAGTTTCACCACTTTGTTTGGTAGCCAAGAAAACTTACGACAAGGAGGTAAACATACACAAAAGCAAATACAACTGAAAGTCACAAGAAACAACCACCAAATAGTAAAAAGAGGTACAAAATGCATTAAAGATACTGGTTGGGAACCACTTGATCAAGAAACTGCTTATCGGGGTCGTCATCAATGTAGTTGTTTGACTCAAGCCTTCCCATTCGCCCATGGTGGCTTGAAGAAGAGAAAAACATTTCCCAACGGTGCAAGATAACCGGAGGAAAAATAGAGATAAGGTGCAATGGAGATGTGTGCACGGACGGAGTTATGGTTGGACTTGGGAGGCAATGCGCCCCCCTCCCTCCCTCCCTCTCCCTCTCCCCCCCCCCCCCCCCCCCATATATATATATATACCTAGCCCAATATTTAAATTAAATTAAATTTTCCACCTCATCACTGTTTTCCTTTTCCAATGCAAATTAGACTTCTAGCCAAATAAGGACACTCTCCCACCGCCGACACTCTCTCCTATTTAAGAATTGCTTGCGTAGAAAACCTAAGCCCCAAAAACTTATTTTTGCTGCAACACAATTTTCTCCTTAAAACTTATTTTTCTTCAAGATTTTTTTTGAGGGCGGCTCATGCTTCACAATTCACATATTCCACTTATGTATTGGACTCCTCTCCTTCTTCGGTCAATGCATCAAGGTTAGGGTTATTTGATTTGTTCAATAAAAATTATATATTGTACTCAATACATTTCCCGTGCATCGCACGGGTTAGCGACTAGTTATATTATATATAGATACTAATTTTAGCAATTTTGTTTTATAAAATAACACTTTTACCTCCTTAACAATATCATTAAATCTTTTAAGGGTACTATTATAGTTACAAATTTTTCTACAACATTTTTATGAACTGTTAAGGTAGCAAATTCTTATTGGTTCGCATTTGGACCCGTCACTTATATTATTTTTTTATTTACTAATAATCATTCATCACATCAGTAATTTATAAAAAAGTTTGTATCTCTAGCATTTTCCTCATTTTAAACACCAAATCTAAAACAAAATATACAAGCCCAAAAAAATTAGTCCAACAACAAAATTACCAATAATAAAACTAAAAAAAATTAAGCCTAGTCACCAATTTTACCCAAAACAAACAATCTAACCCTTTAAAAAATTTTAAACAACCAGCAGCTAAGTGGCTAAGCAACAGTAAAGTCAGAGGCTGAAGTCACTGCACACAACTAGCAACAAAGCCGCCCCCCTAACTCTAAGTTTTGGCTTCGTCCTAGATGTGTGATCCAAAGAAACATAACATATTTTGGAAAAGAAGGTCGATGTTTAGTTGTAGCTTTGATTTTATCTTGCTAAGGTGGCATTATAATCCAGTGTTTGTGATGTTATAAGTTTTTGTTTTGGATGTAGGCCATTAGACCACATATTAATTCGTGTTTTTTTTTTCTTACTCAATTTTATTCTTTAGATTTTAACATGGTATCATTATAATGTTACTTTTTCACTAGATTTCAAACAACTCAAAACCAACCATGCTTGACTCAATTGTTGATTGCCGTCGACCACCATTGTCCAACTACTTTTGGTCATTGTTTTTCTCCATAAAATATAAATGGAACTTTTCACCATTTTTTTTTTTTGGGTATAAATCCTCATTTTATAAAATTCTAGAAGACTCTCTCTCTAAATAAAAAGGTGATTCTTATTGAAAATCAATGTAAAAAGAGAGTACAAAAGAATGAATTATACATCACCACTACTCCTATATATACATGATGTAAGCAAGCTAAAACCGTGTAACTAACTCCCTGTTTTGGAGGGAAAAGCAGTTATGAAGCTAATCCTACTCTAATATTACAAGTGGACTTTAAAACATAACTGATTCATAACTCTCATATAATCTAGCCACACTATTGCAAGTTAATGCATAAAATCCTCATGAAATGGCACTACCTCAATTGTTTCTAACAACTTTGCACTTGCTAAGACTGATTCTGCAGTGTCCACTTGTTCAGTACACTTCCTTGTTCGAGCAGCTACACTAGTCTCTTCATTACTCTTTCCAATTGCAACACCCTGTTGTACCTTATATTGCTGTGATCTTTGCCTCTCATTTTTAACACTCCCCCTTAAGAGAAAAACTCTTGCTTCTTGATTCTCCACTGTTTGTTCAGGATGCTGAATACAATGAGTAAAGATATTGATTGAGCCTAACTTCTCAGCAATCTTAGGTAATTATCTACCCCAAGTGCCTTTGTAAAAATGTCAGCTAGTTGATTCTTAGCTGACACATAAAATGTTTTAATTGTCCCATCCAGAATTTTATTTCTAACTATATGGCAATCTGCCTCAATGTGTTTAGACCTTTCATGGAATACAGGATTGGCAGAGATATGCAATGCTACCTGGTTATCACTGTTAGGTTCTAAAGTTTAGGATTTTATGTATTTAGAACTCTAATTTGTATTGTTGGCAAACCATGATCAAAACAATGTGTTTAGAAGTGTTTTAAGTTAGCTCAAAGTTGTATGTCAATGTAAAGTTGGAATCGAGTGTAAAGCAGGAAGCACTGTGGCTTTCGGCCTGGCTCGATTGATCGAAGCTTAGGCTCGACCGATCAAAGCTCGGGTAGATCGCTTTTTTGCAGAATTTTCCAACTCAGCCCTATTTGTTTTAAAACGTTTTTAGAGTTTCTTATTTGTCCTAAGTATAAAAGGCAAACCCTAGCCACGTTTTAGTGTTGCTCATATTGCGGTTTGTGTAAATCTCTTGTGAGATCTAGAGGAGTTTTCCTTTACACAAACTTAGGATTTTCAAGGAGGAGATATTTTCTACACCTTGATGATCAATTCAGTTGCTGCCATTGAAGTTTAAAGAATACACAAGCGGGGGTGCTTGTAGCTGGTGGGAATCCAAGAAAGAAGGAGTCCGTGGATTCGGAGGTTGCACATGGTCGTGTCAGTAAGTTCTACTGGTTGGTAGCATTAGGAAGTCAAGCGGGGGTGCTTGTAAGTCCTTTTGTATGAATTTCGATTCTTTCAAGATAGTGGATTCAAGTTTATCTTGAGGATAGCTAGGTCAAATCCTCCCCAGGTTTTTACCGGTTTGGTTTCCTGGGTGATCATATTGTGTGTTATTTATTTTCCACTACTTTGCATGATTTGATCTTTTATATTGTGATAACCTAGACTTGTTTAATTGGACTAAGTAACAACTTGACTAATTACCTAGGTTTAATCAATTGTTTAAGGGGTCTAAAAACTGTCAAGTGGTATCAGAGCGGGTAGCTCTTTTGTTGTTGATCCTTTGATCACTGAGCCGATTCTTGACCCCTGTTGTCATGGAACACGGATACTCTCTAGTTATTCCTCTTCACTTTGATGGGAATAATTATGCTTACTGAGAAGTAAGGATGAAAGCTTTCCTGAAATCCATTGATGAGAGGGTGTGGAACTCCGTTGAATACGGATGGGAGAAGCCCACTACTCCTGTTAGTGAGTGGCAAACTTCTCAGAAAGAAGCAGCTTCGTTTAATAGCAAGGCTATGAATGTGATTTTTAATGCTATTTCTATGGAGGAATTTAAGAGAATCTCGAATGTTGAGATCGCTCAGACTGCTTGGAATATCCTCCAGACTGTGCATGAAGGCACAAAGGCTGTTAAAATAAATAAATTGCAGTAATTGACTTCTAAATTTGAAAGCATTAGGATGTCTGATGATGAATCTTTTGATGAATTCTATGCTAAACTGAATGATATTGTTAATTTTGCTTTTAACTTGGGTGAAATCTATGATCAACCTAAAATTGTTAGGAAAATTCTTAGATCTTTGACTGAGGACTTTAGACCCAAGGTGACTGCCATTACTGAAAGTAAGGATTTGGACTCCATCCCTGTTGATGAGCTTGTAGGATCTCTTCAATCCTATGAGTTGGATCTACCCAAAACTACCAAATCCAAATCAATGGCTCTTAAGTCAGTTGATGATGTTGATAGTGGTGGATTTGATGATGAGCTCTCTGCTACAGAGATTGTCTATCTTGCCAAGAACTTTAGAAACTTTCTCAGGAATAATAATAGAAAGGCAAGAGGCACAAACACTGCTGAACCTAGAAATTTTAGGAAGCATGATCCCACTAAGGTTAATAACAATGATAAACCTAGAGAAAGAGTAGGTCAATCTTCCAATAATTCTTTGGGCTCTCAATGTTTTGGATGTCAAGGGTATGGACACATGAAATCTGAATGTCCAACCTATTTGAAGTCTATGGGTAAGGCTATGGCTGTAACCCTTAGTGATGGTGAAGTTTCTGATCATGAGTCCGATTGTAATGAGGACAGAAACTTCATTGCTTTCACTTCTACTGCTGTAGTTGATGAGAGCATATCTGTTGAAGAGAACCCTTCTGATAGGGAACTCTCTGAAGATGCAGATCTTCAAGAGGCCTATAACAAACTTTGCAAAGTTGCTGCAAATGATGCTATGAATGTTGAACTTGGCCTAAAGAAAATTGAATCTCTTGAGTTTGAAAAGAAAAATTTGCTTGTTAAATTGTTTGATGCTAATGATCTTTTGAACAATGTGAAAACTGAAAACATGCTTTTACTTGATAAAGTTAAATCTTTGGAACTTGATTTATCTATTGCTAGATCTGCTAGTTCTAAACTTGATCAAATGCTGAGTGTTCAAAAGTCATCTTCTGACAAAACTGGTTTAGGTTATGTTGATAGCATCTGTGTGTCTGCTCCTCATTCCACTAAGTTTGTTCCTTCATCTTCTTTTTCTGAACCTTCAGTGAGTGAGATAGTGAGTGAAACTGTCAAACCCTCTGTGAGTGAGGTTGCTAAACCCTTAGAAGGTTCATCATCTAGGAAGAATAGGGTTAATCTGAAAGAATCTAAGCCTAAGAAGCCTACCCTATCTAAGGACAAGACACATGATAAACTTGCATGGGTTTGTCATTTTTGTAGAAAGACTGGACACATACGTCCAAATTGCTACAAGTTGCAAGCTGCAAAGAGAGCAAACAAACCAAAAGTACCTGTGTCTCAAGCACTTGATCCTATGGTACTTATTGGTGATTTGGTAAAGGCTTTAAACCTTTATTCCAATCTTGGAGTTGGTAATCATTCTCAAGTGAATAAAAACTCCAATGCTCGTGGTGCATCTAAAAAGTTTTGGATGCAAAAGACTCGACCTAACTGAGTCTTTCTGACATGGTTCTTGTGCTTCATTGCTCTACCCTTTGTGACCATTGTTCTTTGATTTTGTTTTTTTTTGTCTCTAGGATTTTCATAGCATAACATTCATGCATTTCATTCTAGGTGTTTTTTATTTTTATTAAAATAAAATAATAAAAAAAAGGAAAAGGAAGCACATTTTGTTTTTGCACTATTCTTCTTGGTTTTTGAGAACAAGGTTGGTCAATTTATTTTCACATAACATGTTTTTTGTACCTTGTTTAGCTTTGATGAGCTTATTTATTGCACTCTACTAGTTGAAGATTTGTAATGCATGTTGTGTGGGAAAGATGTGTATGGTTTTTGATTACTATGTCTTAATCTTGAAGTCACATGTTTTTAAATGTTGGACTTGAACTTTTAGAGAAAGGCATAAATAACCATCTCACCACTGTTCACTAGCCAATCATGAACACTTTAGTGTATATCATAAGATTTTGTGCTCGAGAAAGTGTAGCACATGCATAAAAAGAACATAAGGTGAAGCCTCGGTAAAAGTGCTTAATTCTTAAAATCTAATTGGTGTGTACTATTAGGCTTGATGCCAAACTCACATAACTTAAAATTGGAATGTATATTATGAGGCATAAATACAAGAAACTTACATGATTGCAAACTTATGATCTAGGAGATGTAGGAGTTATATGATGTAACTCTTTAGGTGATAGTCTCTTTTAAATTCTTTGTGATGAATTTTGTAGACTTTGTGATTGATTGCTATTCACATATCACCTCACATGTATCTCAAGTCTTTGCTAGTCGCACACACTACACAAGTTACTCTTTGCTAAACACTGTACATGTTATTGTGTGTGTTTATGGTCTAACCAACCAAGTTTTTGCAATCACTTTGAATTATGTGCAAACTGAATTTGTTGCTTGAAAATTTGTGAAGGATGCAAAATTTTGTTTTTGGGAATTTTGGGCTTAAAATTCTTTGTTGGAAAATCATATCATCTCATACTCATGCATTTTTGTTCTTAAATTTCAATGCTTTGAGTTAAATAAACTTGTTTTTCAAAAATTGTGTTTTTCCTCAAAAATATGGTGAACCTCTGCCTGATTCGATCGGTCCATTTTGTTTTTCGACCGATCGAAATTTTTAAAATTTTAAAATTTTTTGAGAGAGGGAGTCTTTGTCTGTTTCAACTGGTCGAGGCTGATTTTTGATCGATCGAAACTCGTGAATCTGGTTTTTCAAAAAGGCAGAATTGGACTTTTTCAACTTCTTTTTCAAATAGTTCTTTTCCTTTCTCTCTCTCCGCGTTGGCTCTTGGCTCCACCAGTCAATTTTTGTCGTTTTCCTTCAAGATTTTTGCAAGGTTTTTGTCCTTAGAAGCCGGTAAGACCCTTTTGCCCTTCTTTTTCAAGTTTATTTCTTGTTTTCATGCATTTTTCATGCATTATCATGGGTATTTTCGGCATCTTCTAAATTATTGGGGTTTTTGATGATTCAAGCCTATTCTTGTGTAATTGATCAATGGGTTTTTGTGCCATGATGTTATATTGATGTTCCTTATAGTTTAATTTGATCAATTTTGTGATTTTTGAAAAATTGGAAATTCTAGGGTTTTGAATTTGATCCGAATTGGGAATTTTGTCAAATTGGCTTAAATTGATGAAATTGGCTTATCCAATTGATGTATTTGGTCATTATTTTTGTTATTTTATCATGTGTAATGATCAATTCGTCAATATTTTTCAAATTAATCAAGTGGTTTTCCAATTTTTGGGGTTTTTGTGTTAAAAACCTTAATGTGCAAGCCAATTTTGTAATTTGAACCTTTTTGACTTAATTCACTGCATTAGCACATGCATCATGACATTTAAACTTGTTCATGCATCATATAGATTTTGATTCTATTTTTTTGTTTTTGTGCTAACTTGCAGTCTGCCCTTAGTTTTGGTTTGTGGTTTTTGTTCTTTCGCTCTATGTTTTAATTCTTATCTTAGCACCATGCCTAGGAAAACTAAAGCTCATAGGACCACTTTCACTTCCTCTGAGTCTCCACCTAGAGTAGAGCTGTTTAAGAATGATAAGTGTAGAGAAGCCTATGACACCTTGAACTGTAGGCGTAAGATCTGGTCTGAGTGAGCTGTTGTGTTAGATGCACTTGATCCGGCCATTAGGGCCTATTTTAAGTCTAGGGGTTGGTTGCCTCTTGTAGAGATAGATCATCCACCTCCGACCGCCCTGATTAGAGAGTTCTACTCGAACCTCTCTTGCCACATCTATGATTCCAACACCCTTGTTAGGAGTTGGATACGAGGTGTAGAGTTCACCATTACCCCTCGGGTAGTGGCTGAGGCTCTTGGGGTGCCGGTTGTTCAGGATGCTGACTATCCCTATGATGAGTCACCCTCTTTAGACGTTGTCATGTCTTACATCACTGGGTCATCTATCCAGTGGGGTTCCGATCCTCGGATCTCGTCCGCTGAGCTTACCGAGACTGCCTATCTGTTCTTTAGGATTGCGTGTCATTCTTTGTGGCCTATCTCTCACTTCCACACCATCCCTTTAGAGCGATATGTGTTTTTGTATGCCTTTGCTTCTAGAGCGTCCATCAGTTTTCCTCACTTGTTCCTTCATTCTTTGAATAAGGTTCATAGGAGTTCTGCCGTAGGGCATGCGTTGATTCATCCTATTTTCATTCATAGGATTCTACTCTACTCAGGTCTAGATGGTTTTCCGTCAGGTGAGCCTGTTCATGTGATAGCTCCCATAGGTGTCACCTTTCTTCGTCAGAGGGCTGCTCAGTTGAGAGTTGCTCCTCCTCGTCCTAGAGGTGCGTCATCTAGTGGTGTTTCCTCTCTTCCCTCTTCTACAGGTACAGCTGCTGCTGAGACTTCAGGTGCTGCTGCTGATGCTGATGCTGCTGTTCCTCCACCGACTGCTTCAGATGATTCAGACATTCGTCGCACGTTGGATCATGTCTTGACCGTTCAGGCGGCTCAAGGACAGATTTTGGTAGACGTACTTGATGAGATCCGTGCCTTGCGTGCGGAGCTGGCATAGTTTAGACCACCTCCCTTTTGATGATGGATTTCTTGTTTGCCCTTTGGCATTCCGTCACAAAAAGGGGGAGTACTTTGTAGAGTTTTCGCTTTCAGGGGGAGATTATTTGTTTTTGGTTGGAGCTTGTGGAGTTTTAGATTGTATCTAGGTGCTTCAATGTGTACTTAACATTTTTAACTCTTACCTTGTTTTTGATGGGATATTCATGTTAGGGGGAGTTTTATGTTTTTGTTGGTACTTTATTTGTTTCTTGTTTCAAACTGCTTATTGATTTATATTTATGAGTTATTCATTGATAAATGTCTTTATTTGTGTGTTGTTTGAAATCAAGAAGTTATTTTGTTTACTTGTATTATTTCCACACATGCGGTTATGCATTTTGTTTATTGTTTCAGGAAATATACAGGTTGATTCAATTGAGCTGCTGTCTACACTTGCAACTAATGGATAGTAGTTAGGATTGAATTTGATTTATGAGCATTATTTTGTAAAGGGCTTTTCTTTTTGTAAACTTTGAGCTTCTAAGTTGTGTTTTGTCACGGATTGCCAAAGGGGGAGTTTGTTAGGTTCTAAAGTTTAGGATTTTATGTATTTAGAACTCTAATTTGTATTGTTGGCAAACCATGATTAAAACAATGTGTTTAGAAGTGTTTTAAGTTAGCTCAAAGTTGTATGTCAATGTAAAGTTGGAATCGAGTGTAAAGCAGGAAGCACTGTGGCTTTCGGCCTGGCTCGATCGATCGAAGCTTAGGCTCGACCGATCGAAGCTCAGGCAGATCGCTTTTCTGCAGAATTTTCCAACTCAGCCCTATTTGTTTTAAAACGTTTTTAGGGTTTCTTATTTGTCCTAAGTTTAAAAGGCAAACTCTAGTCACGTTTTAGTGTTGCTCATATTGCGGTTTGTGTAAATCTCTTGTGAGATCTAGAGGAGCTTTCCTTTACACAAACTTAGGACTTTCAAGGAGGAGATATTTTCTACACCTTGATGATCAATTCAGTTGCTGCCATTAAAACTTAAAGAATACACAAGCGGGGGTGCTTGTAGCTGGTGGGAATCCAAGAAAGAAGGAGTTCGTGGATTCGGAGCTTGCATGTGGTCGTGTCAGTAAGTTCTACTAGTTGGTAGCATTAGGAAGTCAAGTGGGGGTGCTTGTAAGTCCTTTTGTATGAACTTCGATTCTTTCAAGATAGTGGATTCAAGTTTATCTTGAGGATAGCTAGGTCAAATCCTCCTCAGGTTTTTACCGGTTTGGTTTCCTGGGTGATCATATCGTGTGTTATTTATTTTCCGCTGCTTTGCATGATTTGATCTTTTATATTGTGATAACCTAGACTTATTTAATTGGACTAAGTAATAACTTGGCTAATTACCTAGGTTTAATCAATTGTTTAAGGGGTCTAAAAACTGTCAATCACAGTACATCAATGCTAGCTTTTCATGTGTGATGTGCAAGTCCCTCAACAAGTATAATATCCAAGTTAATTCACATGTAGTAGTGGCCATAAACCTGTATTCTGCTTCTACAGATGATCTAGACACCGCATTTAGCTTCTTAGACCTCCAAGATACTAAAGCATTGCCTAAGAACACACAGAAACCAGTAAGAGACTTCCTAGTATCAAGGCATCCTACCCAATCTGCATCACAGTAGGTCTTAAGTTGTAAATCTGACTTTGCAGGATAGAATACACCTTGCCCTGGTGTGCCTTTAATATACTGCAGAATCCTTGTTGCTGCCCTCATATGTGGTACCCTAGGTTGGGACATAAACTAACTAAGCCTATGTACTGCGTAGGTGATATCTTACCTACTAGAGTTAAGTACATCAGCTTCCCAATTAGTCTCCTTTTTAGTCCAGCATCTTTAATCAATTCTCCATCACCTTTAGATAACTTCAATTGCTGTTCCATAGGTGATTTTGCAGGTTTGCATCCAATCATTCCTGCCTCTTTAAGGATCTCAAGGGCATACTTCCTTTGATTCAAACTAATTCCTTTCTCACTTCTTGCAATTTCCAATCCTAAGAAAAACTTAAGTGAGCCAAGGTCTTTAATTCCAAATTTCAGGTCTAATAGTGACTTTAAGGCTACAACACAACCTGGATCATTGCTTGTGATGATCATGTCATCTACATAGACAAGCAAGGCAGTAAACAAGAGACCTTTTGCATGAATGAAAAGTGAGTGATCAGCTTGTGATTATTGAAAACCAAATTGCAAAATGGTGGCTGAAAGCTTGACATTCCACTGCCTAGAAGCCTACTTCAAGCCATAAAGGGACTTGACTAGCTTGCAGACCAATGGAGTGGATGGATTGGAAGATAAGGACTCCCCCTTACTGTGATAACCAAGTGGTAAGCTCATATATACCTCTTCTTCAAGATCCCCATGAAAAAAGGCATTATTAATGTCTAGTTGTTGCAAAAGCCATCCCTTGGCAGAGGTAGGAGTAAGTAAAACTCTAACTGAAATAGTTTTTGCTACAGGAGAGAATGTTTCCAGAAAATCAAGGCCTTCCCTTTGTGTATAGCCTTTGGCCACCAAACATGCCTTGTACCTTTCCACAGTCCCATCAGGATTAAGCTTGATCCTATACACCCACTTACAGCCAATAGGACTTTTACCAAAAGACAGTGGGGGTAAGAACCCAAGTATGAGTCTTCTCAAGTGCTTCAATCTCCTTATCCATAGTTGCTCTCCAAGTTGGATCCTGAACTGCCTGAGAAAAACTAGTAGGCTCTTGATGACAAGCACTGATGATAATAAGGTAGGACTGGTAAGGAGGATCCAAATGTGAGTAAGTCAAGGAGTCTGCAATATCATAGGGTAAACTTGGAGGATGAGCAGTAGCAGTTGTGTTGCAAGCATAGTCTTGCAAGTAAACAGGTGTCTTGTGAACCCTAGTGGATTTTCTGATAGGTGGTGGTGTTGCTATAGGTGTTGTAGGGCTAGGAGCAGTGAAAGAAACTGAATCAGGATGGGAAGAATCAAGACTTGCAGATTTTGAAGTGGAGGAAGGAGATGTAGGAAGATTTGAAAGTTGATTATTTGGGACATGAAAAGATGGATCACAAGTACTAGAATATTGATTTGGAACCTCTAAAATAGCAATGGGAGTAACAAAAGTATTTGTACTATCTTTACCAAAAGAATGAGCTTCAACTTCAGAAATAAGAGTAAAAGGATCAAAAAAATAACAATTATTAGATGCAAAAGGGAATATGTGTTCATGAAAAACCATATCCTTGGAAACAAAGACTGCGTTAGTGGATAAATCTAGAAGTTTATAGCTTTTAATTCCAAAAGGATAACCCGAAAACACACATTTCCTTGCCCTTGGTGCTAACTTGGACCTATTGTAAAAGAGAGTTGAAGCATAAAACAGGCATCCAAAAACCTTCAAATGTGAGTAAGTTGGAACATGACCAAAAAGTACTTCAAAAGGTGTTTTGTGAGATAAAATGGATGTTGGTACTCTATTGATTAAGTATACAATACTAAGGATACAATATCCCTAAAGATGCAAAAGTAAATTAGATTGAAATTTGAGGGCTCTTGCTACATTTTTTTTTTTTGGATCAAAGGGCTCTTGCTACATTCAAGATATGTTGATGCTTCCTTTCCTCAACAGCATTTTGTTGAGGAGTTTCAACACAACTAAGTTGATGTAAAATACCTCTTTGGGCAAAAAATTCTTTCATTATGAATTCTTTACCATTATCAGTTCTAATGGTTTTTACTTTTCTTGAAAATTGAGTTTCAACCATTGTACAAAATTGCTCCAAAGTGGCTTGAGTTTGAGACTTATGTTGCAGTAAGTATACTCAAGTATACCTTGAACAATCATCCACAATAGTTAAGACAAACTTACAACCATTCATAGTAGAAACAGAAAAAGGACCCCACAAGTCACAATGAATCAAATCAAAACAATTACTAGAAATATGAGTACTTTTATTAAAAGGTAACCTCTTTTGTTTGGCTAAAGGACATACACGACAATGAAACTTCTCAGTAGGATTAAAAAGAGGTACATGATTATCATTCAACAAAGCCAACTTGTCATTTGACAAGTGTCCTAGTCTAGAATACCATACGTGTGGCTGGATTTTAATTACAAAAACTGCAGCAGAAACACAAGTTGAAGTTGAATAGCTCTCTTCCAGCAGGTAAAGACCATTGCATTCCCTACCTAGACCAATTTTGCTTTAGGGAGCAAGAGCTTGGATAAAGCAAAGATTTCCAAAGAAAATAAGGCAGTAGAGAGTGGATTTTGCTATATGGCTAACTGAAGTGAGGTTAACTGAATGAAAGAACACAAAGAACATTATGCAAAACAAGCTTTTCTGAAATTTGGACAATCCCTATGTGTGTAACTAAAGCAATTTCACCATTTGGAAGATGAACATGAGTATTTAGGGTAGCAGTAATAGATGTGTAATAGGAAATCGAATGGATCATATGATCTGTTGCTCCGGTGTCTATTACCTAATCAGACTTACTAAATGCTTCCCTATTGACAGTTTTTGCAGAAAAGATTGAATGTTCTAAATTAGGAGTGAAATTAGATTGAATACCTGACATGAGGTTGAACTAAGGTTGTGAAGAAGTAAAGGCCACATTAGAAACTACACCAGAAGTTCCTTCAACACCAGTACTTGTAGTAACTGTGCTCACAGTGGCTACATGATTTCCATCACCAAGATTACCCCCAGTATTGAGAAATGCCAATAACTACTCACATTGTGCCTTAGATATAGGACACTGATTCAATGCAACAGGGAAATTCTCTACATTAGCAACTGGTTTAGAGGAGACCTGGTTTGTATTGGCATTTGATTTCCCTTTTGGCTTGTATCCAAGTGGATATCCATGTAACTTGTAGCATTTTTCAACTGTGTGACCAGTCTTGCTGCAGTGAATACAAGAAGGATTCTCCTTCTTGTTATTCCCCTTGTTCCAATTGGTATTTCTAGAATTGCCTCTTTAATTAGCATACATTGTTGCTACATTAGGATTGAGGTGTGCCAGAACCTCCATGTCCAAAGCTTTTGTGTGATTCCTCTTGAAGAACCAATGCATAAACCTTGCTCATAGAAGGAAATGGATCAGACATGAGAATTTGACTTCTAAGAGTCTTAAAATTCTCATTCAACCCCATCATAAACCTCATGACATAAGCTTTGTCATGTGAAGCACTCAACATCTCCATAGCTCCACAAGAACACTTTGGAAATGGCTCGTAATTAAACAATTGATCCCAAAGCCTATTGAATTTGGTGTAATATTCTGTCATTGACATTTGGTTTTGAGAAATATGAGAAATTTCCCTCTGCAAATTGTAAATCTTAGGACCATTCCCTTGTGAAAAGAGATCCTGTAATTCAATCCACATCTCCCTTGCTGTTTCACAATACATGATGCTGTTGGACACATCTATATGCATAGAATTGATCACCCACGAAAGCACCATGGTGTTATAGCTCCGCCAATCTTCAAACAAAGGCGAATCCAAATTTGGCATTGGAATCTTTCCATTCACAAATCCAATCTTCTTCTTCGCAGTAAGAGCAAGAACCATTGCTC
Source organism: Quercus lobata (assembly GCF_001633185.2). Lineage (NCBI taxonomy): Eukaryota > Viridiplantae > Streptophyta > Magnoliopsida > Fagales > Fagaceae > Quercus > Quercus lobata. Next base: position 31,020,969 of record NC_044904.1, read on the forward strand.
TGGACCATGCGTGATAATTCTTCATTCCAAAAAATGGTTGAGTAACCAAAATATTGCCTGGATTTTCACTCGAATTGAGAAAATAGGGATTGGGAGGATTGGGAGTAGTGGAATCATTGCTAAGGTTCAAACTTGATTGTGAAGGCTGAGCTTGAAGTGGATCAGATGGATTGGTTGACTTAGTGGATGCCATTGAAGAAGCTTCAAAGCTCTAATACCATATAAAATTCTAGAAGACTCTCTCTCTGTAAATAAAACTATGATTCTTATTGAAAATCAATGTAAAAAGAGAGTACAAAAGAATGAATTATCATCACCACTACTCCTATATATACATGATGTAAGCAAGCTAAAACCGTGTATAAATAACTCCATGTTTTGGAGGGAAAAGCAGTTATGAAGCTAATCCTACTCTAATATTACACGTGGACTTAAAGCATAACTGATTTATAACTCTCATATAATCTGGTACACTACTGCAAGTTAATGCATAAAATCCTCATGAAATGGCATTGTCTCAATTGTTTCTAACAACTCTGTACTTGCCGATACTAATTCTGCAGTGTCCACTTGTTCACTACACTTCCTTGGTCTAGCAGCTACACTAGTCTCTTCATTACTCTTTCCAATTGCAACACCTTGTTGTACCTTATATTGCTGTGATCTTTGCTTCTCATTTTTAACACATTTAAAGGTGTGTTTTCCTATTTAAGGCTCCCAAGTCATTCAACCTAGCACATCACTCATTATTTTTGGATTTAATCTATGCAAATTTGCTAACTCACTCACGTGTTCATCACAATGTCATCCTCTCCCAATATTCCTCAAGCCACTAGTTTAGCCCTCCTTTGGTCATAGAAATTACTCATTGGTCATTGGTGTAGCCACTTTTAGGCCTTTGTGGCTATCTTCAGACATTAATGCGTTGTTGTTGTCAACTGCCTTAATCCATTTGACATCTTATCTGATCATCCATGGTCATCTTCAATGTATCCTCACAAGTTTAATTACATTCCAAACTCAAGTTGGTCTCTCACCCCCATCTTGAACTTGAGGGGGTCTCTTAGCGTACTATCATTATTTTATTTTTATACTATCGATGTATTGTCACTAAGTGGACCGATTAGGATTAATCTAGATATATACCCTATTTAGGATTCATTGTAAACCAAATTTATTATAGTAAAAAAGTAGTTGTCTAGGCCTTTTGCTTTAGATCCAAGCTATTATAGACCGAACCATGATATCTCTTTTTTCTCTTGCTTTCGCTCTTTCCTAACATACAATAATCACCACTATTTTTATTCTTTAGATTTTAACAATAATTAATATTTTACTACTGTTAGTGCAAACACAATGATAATGGAAATAACACAAAGAGAAACTGAATAATACTTCTGAATTTTATTAATTTAAAGAGAGAAATTACATAACACTATTTGGATTGAGGCGCAGCACTCGCTCTCATTAAGGAGATTCAAGCCCTTGGTTGGCTAAACTTTGTAACTGGTGCAGACGTTCTTTGACTTGTCTCCCCCAAGATACAACAGCCCAACATGGATAGAACAACCTCTGCACAAAGTGTTCAAGCCCAAAGCTCTACCAAAAAGAACACCCTTCCTTGCCAAGAACCTCTCTATTTTTTTATTTTATTTTATTTTATTTTTTTTGTATTTTGCAGTAACTTGAATTGGGTTTGAATGAGTCTATTTATATGCTCAATGGGCCTCACGAAATCATTGCCCAAATTAATCTGATTAATTAGGTCCATTATTATGATGTAGTGGGTGTTACAAGATTAATTGTTGGATATTAATTTAATGGGCTGGAGTTACACAATTAATGGTGATAAGGAGTTTTTGAAGGATGAAAAGGCCCAAATGGATAGTCCATTAAGTAGGTTAATGGCTCTTCATTTTCCATAATAAAAATGGAGGATCCAAGAGGCTAATTCATTTCCATTTTTGATACCTCCACCCTTCACCTCCACCCTTCACCTCCCCCTTGCGCACATTTTGTAGCCCAATATCTGAGACAATTCATGTTAGCCAATTAATTACCACAATTAAAAAGAATAGTCTTTTTCCTTTTCAATGTGAGATTAAACATTTTCACTGACTCCTCATCTTCCATATTCACTCCCATATCTTTACATTTATGTTGTAACATTTATTCATTTTAATTATTTAATATTAAAATGCTCCAACAATCCCCCACTCATTTTAATATTAAATTTTAGTTAAAGAGAGATTACCAGGCAAAGATGGGTCATTATGCATCATGAATGTGTGCTCTACATTGAACCTTCACTTAGTAAAATAGTGATCTCAACTCTAGAGTCATAGTGGTCTCCAACTTGAACTAGGACTGTTTTAGGGAAATTAAGCATCACTGCTTACACTTAACAACTCAGGTGTTGAAATGAGCTTTTATAACTAGCACTTTATAGTCGTGTGCTGATCCCGATTTCATGAGTGTATTTGAGATTAAGCCCAAATCTCATAGGGAGCAGCCCCAAATTTTATAGGGTGCTCCTGTAATTCTGACACACCACTTATACGTGCTACAAATTTCATTAAGAGTTTTTTTACTCAACCTCTCCACATTACAGGATAAATGTGGACTTTACGGCCGTGTGCTGATCCCGGTTTCATGAGTGTATTTGAGATTAAGTCCAAATCTCATAGGGAGCAGCCCCAAATCTCATAGGGTGCTCCTGTAATTCTGACACACCACTTATACGTGCTACAAATTTCATTAAGAGTTTTTTACTCAACCTCTCCTCATTACAGGATAAATGCACTTACATCATAGGGATGAACAATAAAAAATTATTTACAAAATAAATAGTGCATTTCTTACGACCATCGTATGATTCGTTTTTCCCATCGAACCTAATTCTCAGGATCTCTGGTCATTGGGTTAGGTATTCTCATATATGGCTCATGATTCTATGGACTTTAGTCCCATCCCTCTCGATGTATTCTAGACCCTATCCTTTGCCAAGGCCTTGCTAAATGGATCTGCAAGATTATCATTAGATTTAATATAATCCACAGTTATGATGCCACTACTCAAATAAGTTCACATGGTACTGTTCTTTCTTCTTATAGGTTTGGATTTACCATTGTAATAATGGTTTTTAACTCTACCAATTGTGGCAATGCTATCATAATGAATTAATATAGGTGGAATTGACTTTTCTCAAAGTGGAATTTCATATAACAAATCTCTATGCCAATTTGCCTCTTCACTAGCTGAAGCTAATGCTATTAATTCAGCTTCCATTGTTGAATTAGCAATTATTGTTTGCTTTTTAGATTTCCAACAAATAGCACCACTACCTAAGGTAAAAATATAACTAGTAGTAGAGAGAGAATCACCTGACAAAGTATTTCAATTAGCATCACTAAAAGCTTCAATCATAGCAGGGTAATTTTTATAAAATAAGCCATAGTTTTTGGTACCAATTAAATATCTCATGACTCGCTCAATAGCTAGCCAATGATCTTTACTAGGCTTGCTAGTAAATCTGCTAAGCACTTCAACTGCATATGCAATGTCATGTCTAGTACAATTAGTAGCATAACGCAAACTACCAATGATACTAGCATAATCATTTTGATTAAAAATCTCATCATCATTTTTCACAGGAAATAAATGAACACTAGAATAAAAAGGAATAGCTACACTTTTGTGATCATGAAAATTATATTTTCTCAATATTTTCTCAACATAATGTGATTGATCAAGAAATATTCCATCACATGTTTTTGTAATTTTCATGCCCAAAATAAAATTAGCCTCACCAAGATCTTTCATATCAAAATGGCTTTTAAGCATATTTTTCGTCTCATTAATAATATGCATATTTGAGCCAAAAATCAACATATCATCCACATAAAGGCTAATAATAACATGTAAATTATTCCATAATTTAGAATAAATACATTTATCACATTCATTTGATTTATAACCATTCTCAATCATGCAGGAATCAAACTTTTCATGTTATTGCTTAGGTGCTTGTTTTAAGCCATATAGAGATTTAGTTAGCTTACATACCTTGCTTTCTTGTCCAAGCTCTGCAAAGCTTTCGGGTTGATCCATATAAATTTCTTCCTCTAGTTCCCCATTTAGAAAAGTAGTTTTTACATCCATTTGATGATTTTTCAAATAAAAAATTGTAGCAATAGCAATAATCAATCTAATAGATGTAATTCTTGTTACTGGAAAAAATGTATCAAAGAAATCAAGATCAGTTTTTTGTTTAAAGCCTTTTGCAACAAGTCTAACTTTAAACTTATCTATTGATCCATCCAGTTTCAACTTTTTTCTAAGGACCCATTTACAACCTGTGGTCTTACAACTCGGTGGAAGATCTACCAATTTCCAAGTTCTATTAGAAATTAGAGATTCCATCTCATCATTTACAGTCTCTTTCCAAAATATAGCATCAGGTGATGTTAAAGCCTTTTTTAAATTTTGGGGATTTTCCTCAATGTTAAAAACATAATAATCAGGACCAAAATCCTTTTCAACTCTAGCTCTTTTACTTCTTCTAGGTTCCATTTCAAAATTTTCTTGATTTTGTAGATGTGAAGTAGAAGAACTAGGTTGTGACAAAATATTTTCTTCACTCTCACTATTTTTCAATTTAAAAGGAAATTTTTCTTCATGAAAAATTGCACCACCAGATTCAAAAATTATTTTGTTTCGAAGATAAAAAAATCTATAGGCTACACTATTAATTGCATAACCAAGAAAAGCACAGGTAGTAGCTCTTATACCTAATTTAGGTATTTTAGGGTCAGTAAGCCATACATAAGCAAGACAACCCCATACTCTCAAATATCCCAAATTTGACTTATGTCCTTTCCACATCTCAAAAGGTGTGGTATGTGACTTTTTATGTGGCACCTTATTCAAAACGTGACATGCAGTTAAAATAGCTTCACTCCAAAAATGTAACGGCGCACCAGATTCAATTAACATGGCATTTGTTAACTCAATTAAAGTTCTATTTTTTCTTTCAGCCACACCATTAGAAGTAGGTGAATATGGTGCGATAGTTTCATGGATAATTCCCAAAGACTGAACAAATGAGTTGAATGCACTTGATTCATACTCACGACCTCTATTTCTTCTTATTCTTTTTATTTTTCTACCGAATTGATTTTTAACTTCTTTTAAAAAATCTTGAAATTTTTCAGAAGCATCACTTTTATTTTTCAACAAATAAATAGTTTTATATTTTGAGAAATTATCAATAAAAGTGATAATATATCTATTTCCTCCACAAGTTAAAATTCTCTCAAATTCACATAAATCAAAGTGAATTACCTTAAGCAATTCGGTATTTCTTATAACACGTTTATGAGGCCTTTTTGTAATCTTAGTTTGACTACAAGTTTCACATTTTTCAAAATCTTTTGACAATCTTTGAATTAATCCTAAACTACTCATGATTCCCACATATCTACTATTTATATGACACAAAAAAGCAGGCCAAAAATTAATATAAGAAAGCATATAAACTGAACTGGTAGATGCTTTATTATTCTCAACATTCAATTTAAACATTTCATCACAAGCATAACCCTTGCCCACAAATAATCCCTTTATAGTAATTACATAATTATCAAATTTCATAGTTTGCTTAAAGCCAGCCTTGTTAAGCAAAAAACTTGGCATCAAATTCTTCCTCATGGACAGAGTGTAAAGTACATCTTTCAATGTTAGCACCCGTCTAGAAGTGAATTTCATTTCAACCTCACCACTCCCAAGAACCTTGGTTTTGCTAGAGTTACCAAGCATAACAGTTTTTTCTTCTTCAAAAGGAATGTACAACTTGAACCAATTTTTGTCATAGCAAACGTGCCTATTAGCACCAGAATCTGCCCACCACCCTTTAACATATTGCACCATATTGATGTCTGTAATCATAGCCACTAAAGGCTCTTCGGTTACGTTAGCTTGCGGAACAGATTCACGTTTTCGAAATTTGTAAAATCAAGCAATATGCCCACTCTTGCCACAGACAAAACAGGATCTATTAAATTGATCTTGTGAAGGAGGTCCTTGGTTCTTATTGTAATTTTTATTCAGGTTTCCCCTTCTTTGAGGTCAATTATTATTTTTAAAAGCTCTCTTTTTAGGCTTCAATTGACCATTTCTAGGAAAATGATTTTTAGGCATATTATTATTGGCTGAAATAAAGTTTACCTTTGTGGTGGAATTACCATTGCTCTCTTGTGTCATGAGTGCATCTTGTCCTCTAGCCTCCTCCTCCACACGGATGCGTGTGATTGAAGTCTCCAAGGATGTCTCCTTTTGTTTGTGCCGCAAAGTCTTTTGGAACTCCCTCCAAGATTGTGGTAGTTTATCAATTATGCCAGCTACCACCAAATTGTCTCCAATCTTTATTGTAAGGTTGAATTTAATCAACCATCTTGTTGGTTTTATTTCGTGCTAAATTTACTTGTAATTCAGCAATTAGTAACCATGTATTTAGGTGGGATTTTTGTAAGGGTAGTGAGTGAGATAGTGTGAAGAAATGCTCAAGAGTGTGCAAGAAAAACAGAGACTCGCGATTGGATCTCGCGGGTGACTCACAGCTACAAGCCACTAGAAGCTGCACACGTGCCAGGCATGCCAGAAGTTGAAGCGTCGTGCTAGCCGGAGCACTATAGGACAAAATAGGACAACTGGCTATTCAGTTATCTCGCGGCTGGATCTCGCGACTCAATCAAGCCGCAAGCCAGCCCTGTTTTGAAAAACTTGACTCTTCACATTCCATTCTCACCCAAGTATAAATACCCGTCATACCCGCGAAAGTAAGAGAGCTTCCAGAGAGAATTTTGAGAGAGAAACCCTTGAGTAAAACAAGATTGATTCATCCACAATCTTCACATAAGAGACTCTTCAAATCCCTCTACTCTCTTCCTCTCCATTGTTAAATCCTTGAGAGGCCTATTGCCAAAATCTTTTCTCACCATATCAATTACTGTGAGAGGGCTGTTTGGTGTTCTGAGAAGCAATTAGGAAGGAACCAATTTCACATTGGTTGATACTATGGTCAAGTAGCGGAATCCGGGAAGTTAGAAAAAAAATAGGTTCGGCGCAACCTCGTTGGAGCAAGAAGCTTGGAGGGCTTAGGTACACTGGGTAGATTAGGCTTGGAGGGTCTATTGCTGTTCATGTATTCCAACTACATTTTCTAGTGGATTGCTTACCGCTTGGAGGGCGGCAGAGAGGTTTTACGCCGAGAGTTTTGGTTTCCTCTTCGATAACACATCGTTGTGTTGTCCTTGTGTTTGCATATCTCTTCCTTTAATCTTTGCATTTTATTTTCTTCTATAGATGTGATTTTAATTGGCTTAGATTGTTTACCTATTCTGTTTATAGCTTGTGTTCATTTTCCGCACACTTATTGTTTGTCATAAAACTTGAATTGCTATTTTTGTTATTGGGGGTCTAAACGTTCAAGGGTGTTTTATACATTATTTGAACTTTCAATTGGTATCAGAGCGGGTACACTTTTATTGGTTTCATTACCATAGTGTGATCCTTGACCCCATATTGAGATGGACCGGTCTCAATCCCTAAATGCACCTCCATATTTTGATGGTAGTAATTATGCTTTTTGGAAGGTCCGCATGAGAGCATTTTTATGTTCCATTGATGAATCAATTTGGGATGCTATTGATATAGGTTGGACCAGGCTTGAGGAAGCCAAATCCACATGGGATAAGGCAGCACTCATCGCATCTAATGCTAATAGTAAAGCACTTAACGCGATTTTCTGTGGTGTATCTCCAGATGAGTTTCACAGGATTTCTTACATTACCGTTGCCAAAGAAGCATGGGAGATATTGGAGACCACCTACGAAGGCACGAAGAAAGTGAAAGACACCAAACTGCAGATGCTGACCACTCAGTTTGAGGAGCTCAAAATGAGTGAGGATGAGTCCTTTGACTCTTTCTATAGCAAGCTGAATGAGGTGGTTGTCAGCAAGTTCAATTTAGGGGAGAAAATGGAGGATTCTAAAATAGTAAGGAAGATCATTCGGTCATTGCCGGAAAGTTTTCGTGCCAAAGTGACAGCGATTGAAGAGAGTAAGGACCTTGATGACATCAAAGTCCAAGAGCTGATTGATTCTCTTCAGACTTATGAAATGTCGCTGCTCACTCAACGGAAGAGCAAATCTCTTGCTCTTAAGACCATTAATGAAAAGTTGGAAGTCCATGACTCATCGGATGAGGATGTGGTTGACAAAGATGTTGCATACCTTGTGAAATTTTTTTGAAAATTCTTGAAATTCAAGAATAATGGTAAATTTGGTGATAAAGGGAAATTCCAAAGTTCAGGAAGGGAGAAAAGGGAATTCAAAAAGAAAGATGGAAAAGAATCCCAATCTACACAAGGTGTCACTTGTTTTGAATGCAATGGGCATGGACACTTTAAGAAAGAATGTCCGAATTATTTGAAATCGAAAGGCAAGGTATATGCCACGACACTGAGTGACTCAGATTCATCCAACTCAGATGTTGAGGAAAGCTGTGACGAAGAAGGGAATTATTCTGCTTTTATGACTATTGCCCATGTTGAGTCTTCAGACGAGTTGAATTTGCTTGTACAAGAACTTGGAGAACATAGTGATGAAGAATCATTGGGAGTTGTTGAAGAATCAGATGTTGAAGAAGATGAAAGCATAACCAATCTTCAAGAAAATTATAACTCACTCTTGGAGAAGTCGGGTGAGTACACAAGGGTGGCCAAGACAGTTGTGAGAAAGATGAAGAAGATAGATGAGGACTATAAAAGTCTCCTAATTCGCTACAAGGAAGCCAAATGTGAGATAGAGACACTGAATGGTGAGCTGTCAGAAGCATACACAAAAGTGAGATTTCTTGAATAAGAGGTTGTGCAAGCAAATGCTAAGATAGAGAGGGTCTCCACCAAGAAGCTAGATGATGTTATTTCATCTCAAAAGCATTTTTCAGACAAATCCATGTTGGGATATACCGGAAGGAGTAGCTCATCTGGCAATATCACCAAAGAAGTGAAGTTTATAAAGGCCAAAGAGTCATTTGAAGTTGGCCCTACTGCTGAGAAGCCCAAGATGAAGGAGAAGAGGAATGTGGAGAACCAACGAATGTTGAACAACCCCCGTAATCAATCTGTGGGCAGGTCTGAATCCTGAGCCAAGTCTCATCCACGACCACAAAGAGGTCCTAGATCGAACTATGTGTGTCATCACTGTGGACTTCAAGGGCATACTCGATCAAATTGTCAAAAGCTGAGAGCAATAAATAGTGCAACTGCTCCAAGGTCACGAGGACCTAGAAATGACAGGAGAAATTGGGCTGGTGAACCATCAAGAGATCAAAGTGGTGATCCCGGAATGATGGACGTAATGAAGATGATTGGTGCTTTCACCAACTGCTTGGAAAGCTTCACACGAAGGTTTGAAAGCCCTAAATCTCGTACCCAATCCTATAAGGAAATCACCCCAAACACAAGTGAAGTGTGGGTGAAAAAGGGTACTCATGCATAAGCATTACAACATATCCATGCATCAATACTTCCTATGCTTTGTGACTTTGTTTGGTTGTTTGCTTATTAATTGTGTGGGTTGAAATTTGTTTATTTGTTTTTGCATTCTATCATTCAAAATTTTTTTAATGTTGCTTTTGATCAATCTTTTTCTTATTTTGTGTCAAAAATCCAAAAACCACATAAAAAGTAGAAAATCAAAAAGTTTAATCGACATTGTTGAGTTTTGTCTTAAAACTTGTTTTGCTTTGTACCTTTGTGCTAATGGTTTTGTGCATTTACGAACATAGCTTGTTCCTTTGCACTCTTATCACTGTGGAAGAAATCTTGAAATCTATGTGACTGTTGTATATAGATCTTCAAACTTGTCATGAATGATTAGTGACTGGTTATGTTGATCTTGAGACATGCATAGACTTGTGGCTATATATCTTCCCACTCTTTATTTTTTTTGTTTTTGCTAAAAAGAGCTCACTAAATGTGAAAGTTCAAATATGTGTATAACAGCCTTGAACGTTTAGACCCCCAAATTACAACTTAACTAATTCAAGTATTATGTCAAACAACTAGTGTGCGGAAAATTAACATAACCCACAGCAGATAAAAAGGCAAAGATAAAAGGGAAGGAAGATGCAAACACAAAGACAACACGCGACGTGTTATCAAAGAGGAAACCGAAGCTCTCGGTGTAAAACCTCTCCGCCGCCCTCCAAGCGGTAAACAATCCACTAGAAAATGTAGTTGGGATACAAGGACAGCAATAGACCTTCCAAGCCTAATCTACCCAGTGCACCTAAGCCCTCCAAACTTCTTGCTCCAACGAGGTTGCACCGAACCTTTTTCTTTTCTAACTTCCCGGATTCCGCTACTAGACCGTAGTATCAACCAATGTAGATTGGTTCCTTCCTAATTGCTTCCCAGAAATCCAAACAGCCCTCTCACAGTGATGAATATGGTGAGAACAAGATTTGGTAAAATGCCTCTCAAGGATTTGACAATGGAGAGGAAGAGAGTTGAGGAATTTGAAGAGACTCTAATGTATAGATTGTGGGTGAATCAATCTTGTTTTTCTTTAGGGTTTCTCTCTTAAAATTCTCTCTGGAAGCTTTCTTTCATTTGTGGGTAAAAGGGGTATTTATACTGGAGTAAGAAAGGAATGTAAAACGTCAAGATTTACAAAATAGGGGTAGCTCGCGGCTTGACCTCGCTACTTGACTAAGTCGCGAGATCCAGTCGCTAGATAACCGTATGGCCAGTTGTCGTGTTTTGTCCTGTAGTGCTCCAGCTAGCATGACTGTTCACCTTCTAGCATGCTTGGCACGTGTGCTGCGTCTGGCGGCTTGAAGCCGCGAGCCACCTGCGAGAACAAGCCGCGAGTCTCTGTTTTCTTGCACACTCTTGAACAATCAACACTCTATCTCACTCACTATCCTTACAACAAACCCACCTAAATACAGGGTTACTAAATGCTGAAATACAAGCAAATTTGGTACGGAATAAAGCCAATAAAATGGTTGATTAAATTCAACCTTACAAAATGTAAATCTCCAAATGTAAAGAGATATTGAGCTGCAAAAGCCTGTCGCACATACTAGTATTCGACTAGGAAAAAGGGAAAGCGACCAAAAATAAAGTGTATGATTGTTCAAAAAGCCAAAGGCTATCTCATTAAGGTGAAATATCAAATATTACTCTCAAAATGAGAGGTGATTGTTTCAAAAGGACTAAAAATGTCAAATGTTATGATTGAAAGTGGAGTCAAATGTAAAGCTCCAAATTATGTAATCAAGTCTTGTGGGAGGTCATATATGCATACTTCTATAATTGAGATGGGTCACATGATCTAGTGCTAATTGTGTATGCCTTGGTTGAATTGATCATTGAAACTTCACATTAGACTAAGTACTATCTCATTGTTGATATCCACACACAACACACAAGTTTATGTTCAATGAATACCATATTCATTTGTGTGATTGTACTTGATAAAATGTGTTTTCACATACTCAATCTTTGTTGATTCAAACACAAATTTTTTTTGAGTGTTTTAGTTGTTTTTGGAAAGTATTTTGTTCTTACAAAAACTGAAAATTTCAAAAATAGTGTTGCCCTGTTTTGGCGAGTCAGTCGCGGGTCAGTCAAGTCGCATGCCACAATCGCGAGCTCACGGGTCAGTTTTGGCGACTTGTTCGCGAGTGGAAAGTCCAGTCGCGAGGGGTACACAGAGCTTATAGGATTATGTTTTGGATAATTGTTGTTATTATGGGTTTGATACACTGTGGTTATGGTTTATGTTTGGTTCTAACTCATAACTCATGGATGGTTTACTTTTTATATATTGATGATGTTTTTCAGTATATAATGTGTTTTGTACCCATGTTGCTTTTGTAAGCTTTTAGGGTTTGTTTTCATTATCTGTAAGCTTTATGGTTTGTACCATGCTTTATGCCACCTTTATGCTTTGTTAAATCAGTACTTCTAACTAAATGTCATGCATTTTCTTGTTAAGTACTGTCACTCTTGTGCCCTTGTAGGATTGTTTCTAGATGCATATACTTAGTGTATTATGCATTGGTTGAGTGTTGGGCATACAAGTGAGTTGTATTGTTCTTGTTAGCTTGTATGTCCAAGTGTTCATTCCAAGTGTGAATAAGTATTGTGGTCACTACCTTATAGTTATTAATTGTTTGATCAAGCCATGGTTTGTTTCTTAAACTCCATCTTTGCTTGATCACATCATGCTTGCTTCATATGCATTTCATGCTTTTCTGCATACAATGATCATGGTGTATTGTTATGTTTCAGGAGATTCATGTTCATATGATTCAAGAGCTTCACAGTTTCTAGAGTTAGGTGTTAGTGAGTTATGTTTAACTGTTCCCAACTCACATGTTAAGTTTAAAGTCTATTTTAGGGTTTTGTCACGGAATAGCCAAAGGGGGAGATTGTAAGGTTGAATTTAATAAACCATCTTGTTGGCTTTATTCCGTGCCAAATTTGCTTGTAATTCAACAATTAGTAACCCTGTATTTAGGTGGGATTTTTGTAAGGGTAGTGAGTGAGATAGTGTGAAGAAATGCTCAAGAGTGTGCAAAAAAAACAGAGACTCGCGACTGGATCTCGTGGGTGACTCGCAGCTACAATCCGCCAGAAGCTGCACACGTGCTAGGCATGCCAGAAGTTGAAGCATCATGCTAGTTGGAGCACTACATGACAAAATAGGACAACTGACCATTCAGTTATCTCGTGACTAGATCTCGCGACTCAGTCAAGCCGCGAGCCAGCCTTGTTTTGAAAAACTTGACTCTTCACATTCCATTCTCACCCAAGTATAAATACCCCTCATACCCGCGAAAGTAAGAGAGCTTTCAGAGAGAATTTTGAGAGAGAAACCCTAGAGTAAAACAAGATTGATTCATCCACAATCTTCACATAAGAGACTCTTCAAATGCCTCTACCCTTTTCCTCTCCATTGTTAAATCCTTAAGAGGCCTATTACCAAAACATTTTCTCACCATATCCATTACTGTGAGAGGGCTGTTTGGTGTTCTGATTAGCAGTTAGGAAGGAACCAATTTCACATTAGTTGATGCTATGGTCAAGTAGCGGAATCCGGGAAGCTAGAAAAGAAATAGGTTCGGCGCAACCTCGTTGGAGCAAGAAGCTTGGAGGGTTTAGGTACACTGGGTAGATTAGGCTTGGAGGGTCTATTGCTGTTCATGTATCCCAACTACATTTTCTAGTGGATTACTTACTGCTTGGAGGGCGGCGGAGAGGTTTTACGCCAAGAGTTTCAGTTTCCTCTTCGATAACACATCGTTGTGTTGTCCTTGTGTTTGCATATATCTTCCTTTAATCTTTACCTTTTATTTTCTGCTGTAGATGTGATTTTAATTGGTTTAGATTGTTTACCTATTCTGTTTATAGCTTGTGTTTATTTTCTGCACACTTATTGTTTGTCATAAAACTTGAATGGTATTTTTGTTATTGGGGGTCTAAACGTTCAAGGGTGTATTATACATTATTTGAACTTTCATTTATGCCTTCGGATCTCAATTCCGCTAGAATCATTTGGAAGTCTTGTGCTTGATCCACCACCGATTTTCCATCCACCATTTGGTAACGAAAAAATCTACTAGCAGCGTACTTCTTTGCACCAGTCTCCTCGGTATCATACTTGCTTTTTAAAGCTTTCCAAATTTTCTTGGCAGAATTATAAGTTGTATCATAATAATCAGAGAAATAATCGGTAAGACAATTCAAAAGATAAGAGTGACAATTAAATTCATCTTTTGTATACTTATCTATTTTTCTTAATGGAGACTATATTCTTCCTCACTCATCTCATCGGTAGAAACTTTTGATGGATTCTTGTCAGTGAGGATGTATGCGACTCTAAGAAGACTCAAGTAGAAAAGGACCTTTCCTTTCCACCTCTTGAAGTGGGCTTCCTTAAAGCAAAAGGGCTTGTTGAGATCTACAACAGGCTCATTTGGTTTCTCTTGTGTAGGCTCCATGTGTTGAATCTCCTTAAAATTGTTGGTACAAACACAATGATAATGGAAATAACACAAAGAGAAACTGAATAATGTGTGTGTGTGTGTGTGTGTGTGTTGTAGTAACTTGTATTGGGTCTGAATGAGTCTATTTATAGACTCAATGGGCCTCACGAAATCACTACCCAAATTAATCTGATTAATTAGGTCCATTATTATGATGTAATGGGTGTTACCTCCACCTTTCACCTCTCTCTTGCGCACATATCTAGTTCAATATCTAAGACAATTCATGTTAACCTATTAATCACCACAATTAAAAAGAATAAAACAGTTTTTCTCCTTTTCAATGTGGGATTAAATATTTTCACTAACTCTTCATCTTTCATATTCACTCCCATATCTTTACATTTACGTTGTAACATTTATTCATTTTAATTATTTAATATTAAAATGCTACAACAACTACATATCAAATTATATGATACAAATTCAACTGCTGTGACCCTTTTTTTCTTTTTTTTCATCAATTTTTTTCCCTTTTGGCTATAAATTAATGATAAATTTATTAATTTTCCCATGATTTTCTAATACTCATTTAATCTATTGTAAAACCACAGATATGATGGATCTTGCTAGATCCTATAGAATTATCATCCTGTGTATGTTATCTTCATTTTCATGAACTACATAGATTTATCACTAAGTTTTTGTTACTTTCATTTCATCATGATCTAGCTAGAGTGACAATCCTACATTATCATTCAATTTTTGGCAGACAAAACCACTTGGTTAAGGGGAAAGCTCTTCTATCAGGAACATCGGTCTTTTACTTTCCATGCGCGTTATCGTGGATTGTGTTTTTTTTTTTTTTTTTTATTTAATGTGCAAGGGAGAAATTTTTATTTTTTTATTATTATTATTATTTTTTAAATGTGCAAGGGAGAAAGTACGATTTAACATATAGATCTCTGAGTCGAACAGAAAGTCAAGTCCCTCCCTCTTTAACCAATGAGACAGGTTGAGACAATTTTGTCCAATAATTTAGTGATTAATATATAAAAACTATAAGCGCACATGTACAAGGTTTTTGAAAATAGAAGCCGGTCCTCAAAATAGACCAGAATTCCACAGCCCCCGACCAGTCACATCACATATATGATACTATGTGCCACTTGCTATTTTCCTTATATGTACCAGCTAGGTGCACGTTTTGTTTCACTATTTTTTTCTTAAAGGAAGCGATTATCAAAAAAAAAAAAAATAAATAAATTCTTAAAGGAAGCTTCATAAAATATCAGTCCCTTTACCAACACCATATATAGGATCCATCTAACTTTCCCTTCTAGTGTGCCTGTGGCTGTGAGTGTTTGAGACTAGATAGGGAGGTTTCTAAGTCAAAATGGGTAGGCGTCCTCGCTGCACTAAGGAGGAAATGAATAATGGACCTTGGACCGCTGAAGAGGACAAAATGCTCACAGATTACATCAAAATCCATGGAGAAAGAAAATGGTGCAATGTTGCAAGGAAAGCAGGTGAGAGAAAAATCATCATAAAACTGAAATACCCTCTTGGGATTTTGGATTAATTACTCAATGAAAGTTTTGTGTGTGTGTGGAGGTATTTATATATGAAATGTGGTAAAGTTTATACTATTTTGTTGGATACAGGTCTTAAGAGGTGTGGAAATAGCTGCAGGCTTCGGTGGCTGAATTATCTGAGGCCTGATATCAAGAGGGGTAACATATCACCTGATGAAGAGGACCTCATTATTAGGCTTCACAGGCTCTTGGGCAATAGGTCTTTCCACTTGTTCTTTCTCGATCAGCTTTTACTTTCTGTAAATTTTTTTCTTCTATTGAAGAGAGCAACAGTTTGATAGTATTAGTGCTTTAGTATTGATTGTATTGCTTTCATATTTCTATATGTAGATGGTCTCTTATAGCTGGGAGGTTGCCGGGCCGAACAGACAATGAAATCAAGAACTATTGGAACACTGTCCTAAGAAGGAAACTGATCAATGGGAAACAACATATGCAAAACACAATTCTTAGACCTTCCAATGAGATCACATCCTCAACCACTAGTGTGTCCAATGGGGCTAAGACCAACGCAGTGAAGTGTAAAAAGATCTTTGAAACCTCACAGACGCACGAACTTGAAACTTTTGGTAGTAATGCTCTTGAAGAACCTTCTAAGGAAGTATGCTTTGTGAATGATAATGTTCTAAATGAATCAAAATCCACAGAGGATTGCTCACAAAACTTTTCATCGAGCTTTAATTACATGGATGAGCTTTTGATGTCTGGTGTTTCTGGTTCCGACTTCTGGAAGTTATGCATGTTTTATGATAATACTGTAGCAGGGTGTAACAATGGTAGCACCAATGATCTCTTGGACAAGCATCTTCCATAGTTTTGAGGATGCAGTGAAGCGATGAATCACACTGAATCACTGTTTTGCAGGCACATTGATATTTTCTTTAAACTCTTTGTTATGTCTCACAAATAACCTCTCTGTTTTTACAATTTTTTTTTTTTTTTTGGGGGTATAAATATAAGCGGAGAGTGATATCATTCAAGGGCTTTTAACTACTCACCCTTTCTTGAGAAAGGAAACCTGCAATCCAAAATAGCCTATTTGTTGTCATGCAAATTAGCTAGAGAAACACAACTGAATGTACAACTTTAGGTAAGGCTATTTACTGCATTTAGAATGAAAAGGATCATATAATTAATTTTATGCCTTTCAATCATGTTCTTGCTCTCCTAACCTTTTAATTAATAATTCTTTTCACTATGATTCCATATATTTGTGTATTTTTCTTTCTTTAGAGTTTGTTCTGGTGGGTGTGAAAATGCACTAATTGCTTTGATTTTAAAATTATTAGGTACTTTCAAGCTAAAATGGCCAAATACCACTGTTGGCTGAAATTTTTAGCAATCTACCATTGTTTTGGAAATATTTAGAAATGCACTAATTGCTTTGATTTTAAAATTATTAGGTACTTTCAGGCTAAAATGGCCAAATACCACTGTTGGCTGAAATTTTTAGCAATCTACCATTGTTTTGGAAATATTTAGAAATGTACTACTCTTTTGGACTTGAGTTTGTGAAACTCGAGTTTTACATGTAACTTGAGTTCCATAAAAATAGCCACCATGGCGTAGTGACAGCTCCATGAATTTTATTCAAGGTGGTCACTAAGAAACTTAAATTAAATAAAATTTAATAAAAATTAAACTTGAATATATTGACATAAAAAAAAAAAAAAAACAATCTCAAATACATAAAGTTTTAAATTTTCCTTCTATGAGTTTTTCATATTTGAAATTGTTGTATAATAGCGGTTAAGGACAAAATTTTCACGCTACATGGCTTTATTTCATTGACAACCCATACCACATCAATATTATCATGGATTTTAGGAAAATCACTTTTAAATCCCAAAAGAGCCCATGGTCCAAAACCCATGGCATTATTATCTCATCAAAACTCATGGTTAAATCTCATGGCACATCATCTTATTTTCAGCTCATGATCCAAGCTCATGTGTCTCATCGAGGGAATTTTAGGAGTTGTGGTTTGGAGGGATAAGAAGTATATTCAGTAAATCTCCAGCGATTCAAAGTTGATAAAAGAAACATGTTGCTTGGCATGTCTTTCCCAATTCCCTGAACTCTGATGGGTCAGTGTGCAATAGGTAATATCTGGTAAGCCTCTCATATCATATAACACTTAAAATGATAAAACTCCACATTGCTCTTTACCTAAAACTTAATTATTTATTATATAATCTAATTATATTATTTCATATAAATTATATTATTATTTTTTTTCATCAATCCCAAACACATGCCTAAAACCTTATTGGCTATTTCTAAACATAAGAAATTTATTTAATATCTCATCTAGCATTAAATGCCCTCCTTGCTCTCCAAGATTTGGTCACAATACAAAGAGACCAAAATTACATCTCTAAAGCTTCATCAAACATCAACCAATGAGTTTATTACTTACCAAAATTATATTGTAATAAAACCATGGACTAAACATATAATTTTCCAAAAGAGGAAACTTAGCCAAAAAGTACCAGCAGCAGCTCTAGCAAAAGTTGCCTCAACTCCAGCAGAAGTTGCAATAGCTCTAGCAAATGACACATGTCCAAAATGACATCATCAGCCCATTAATGCTCAATCCCAGCAGCTTGTTACCATACCCAAAGAAGAAAAGACCCCATAAAAGAAATCCTACCATTTTAAGCTAAGTTTCATTTTAAGCAAATGAAACTTAGCCTCCAGCTACAGTACCAAAAATAGAAAGATCTCATAAAAGATATCATACCATTTTCAACCAAACCCATGAATTTAATGCTGAATATTTCCCTCCAGCAGATGATATCATACAACTGACATTATCCAGCAGTGTCAGGACAGCTACTACTGTGCAGTTGTCAGTTGCAACAACTACTGCTATACTGCTGTGTCAGCTGTAGCAGCAGCCTTAAAGTTTCAGATTTCTTCTTTTGGCTAAAAACCAAAAACCAACTAAAGAAATCACTCATTTTGCTAAAGATCTTTCCTTATTTGCTGACTATTCTTTCAACTAAATCTCATTTAGTTACATACTTGGCTCTATATAAAAAGGACCAAGCAACACACAAGAACACACACCACTATCCATCCCTCTCTCACTCTCTTATTTTGAAACTTCATCATTTTGCTGCCCATAAACACATCTTCATCTCTTCCTCAATTTCTCTTACAAAATCTTCTTAGAAAGCAACATAACCCACAACATAACACAAAAAACCACTCTAGCAACAAGTATAAGCTCATGTATTTACTATATTTAACCTTTATATTATCCATCTCATACTTCCATATATTTTACAAACACATTCCTCATAGTCTATCCATACATACTTCCCACATATATTTCTAATATATCTTACAAGCACTATATCTCACAAAACATATATATTTCTTACCATCTCTATACATCTTAAAAGATACCAAACACTCTTCCAAGAATATATTACAAAAGCCCTTCTCATGGAAGGCATATGAACATCAAATACTAAAAACCCTTCTCCTAGAAGGCACAAAGATTTCATATTAAATTCATTCTCATTGAAGACATACATTTCTAATACTTAAATTCATTATTATAAATGACACAAACTTATAATATTAAAAGCCCTTCTCATGGAAGGCAATATCACTTATATCTTACTAAAAACTAAAAGAGTATCATCACGGGGAATTTAATTTAATTGCATGATTATGGAGACAAACTTAACCAACCTTTGCACATAGTTGGACATATTCTCTCTCCCTTTAGTTGCACCCATTTTCCCCCTTCAATCATGAAGCCACCATGAAAAGACTCATAATATCATACTGTATCGCTGGACTCATTTTATTATGTTGCTAAAATGTTGTAAGTCCACTGATGTCATACGACTGGAGCCACAAACTACATAAAGATAAGTCATTATGTCTTTATCTCTGAATTTACATTATTGAATATATTTTACTTAATTATAACTATACTACTGGACTAATGTTACTACACTGCTGAAATGTTATCAGCTCACTAACGCTATACAGTTGGAATCATAAAACATATAAAGCAATGCTACAGTTGGAACCACAAACCATACTAAGATAAGTCAATGTTTCTCTATCTTTGAAATCACACTATTAAGTTATTACTGTACCGTTGGATGCAAATTACTTTAATATTGTCTCACTATTTAATAAACATGGATTCACTAATGCTTCATTAATGAACATATATAATTATAAATTGAATCCATCTCACCACCGGACATTTATTATTTGGACATAAACCACCGCTGGACATATATCATTTGGACATGAACCATTGCTGGAAATATATTATTCGGACATAAACCACGGCTGGACATAAACTATTTGACATACATTATTTGGACATAAATCATTGCTAGACATACCTTATTATGTTGAACATGAACTATGAACCGCAGCTGGATATGGACTATTTTGGACTCATCCCATTGTTGGACATATGACATTAAATTAATTATTCTCTAATATTGGACATCCCATAATATATATAATAATGATGTTCAACTCATCATTTAATCAGAGCTATTCAACTAAACATATTATTTATTTATTTCAACCATTATCATGATTCTTAGACTTTGGGCTTTATCTATTTTGTAGGCTTGAAAATGCACCAAAAGCCATTGGTCTATGCGGTCCAATGATGAGTTCCAGATTGAACTCCCCAAAACAAATCCAGGTCTAGCAAAGTCACCCCTCTAGTGGAAGACATGTGGCTTCGCACAAAAACAGCCCCTGTCAATAGCTTCATTATTAATGCTATCAGTTACATCTTTTTTAATACACACAACCAATAAGTAATTTTAAACTACTAATCTCCCATTCAATTACCAAAATCTTGCCTAAATAAGTGACGATATAAACAAAATGCATCATCCTTTTTTATGACATGTTCCAACCAATATTTTGTATTCTTTAAACTAATTAGGGTTAAATCAATGCAATGCTTCACTAATTTCCTTTTTAGGGAAATCATGGTTAAGAGGTTGACAAGAATATCTTTGTAAATATGCTCCTTTTATTTTCTCCTTATCATTAGAATGAAAAGATAAGACCTTTTCTCATAGCCTAGAATCTGAAATAAAATTATTCAAGTAATTATGAATTTGTTTAGAAGATAAAATTTGCAATAAAAGTGATTTCCTTATAAGAATTTTGTCAATAGTGCTAACAAAAGAATAAAGGGTAAACTATAAGTTCATTCAAAATATTCAACTTAGGCATTAAACCATTACATTAATCATGTTCAATAAAGTATTGAAACATTATTTTAGTGTATATGCGTATGTACAAGATGTATCACATAAATCCAAAAAATTTAGCTAAAGACTAAAGCAAGCATTAGCCAACTGGCTATTGGAAAATATGCATTTTTTTATATATAAAAATAGCAATTTAAAAATATGTCTTTTGAAAAAAAATTTAAGATATCACAATTAATAATTTGATTTGGGCTTTTAGGCGAATTTATTTGTTTGGACAATATTTGAGAAATGTTATGTCCACAAAATTTTCACAACAAATTCTAGTTGACAATTGTTATGGGTTCTAATTTACATATCAATAAAATTGTTTTTTTGTTCACCAGTAACAACCTACCATTTAAGATTTGTTGTGAAAATGTTGCAAATATAGCATTTTTCACAATGTTGAGGGCCATTTGTAAGAATCCAGGCGAAAAGAAGGAAAGCCAAATAACAAGGGCAACAAAGAATTGGCAAAGCAGACAGCAAAACCATCAGGCCCAAGTGGCAAGAATAATGGATCACAGGCCCAAGAAATAAACAAATGGGCCTTGAAGAGGCAAATGGGCATAAAGAAGTCTAGAAAAAGAGAAATAGCATCCAATGGGTAATGTATGATGTAGAAAAGTGAGAAAGGGCTACCGCAGGCCCAAAGTAATGCAGACTAAGAAAGTAAGAGGTTTATGGCAGGCCCATGAACCCCAAGGATGAGAATAAGATTATTGGGCCAGGGAAGCCCAATGAAGTTAGTTAAAGCCCATAGGAATGCAGAATTAGCAAAAGAGCCGAGGAAGCCCAAAGAAAGCAAACGGGCTAAGGATGCCCAAGGAAAAGACGAAAGGGACATAGGAGCCCATAAATAAGAGAAAACCAGTGGCCATACCAAGCCACTAGGAGAAAGAGTAAACAGCTGGCCTAAAGAGGCCCAGCAGGATTAAATCATTACAGCAGGAATAATAGAACAATATGGTAAGAAATGAGAGAAACCAAGGAGTGGGCCAAAGAAATGTAAGGCCCATCATTAAATAAAGCCTAGCTCTTGAGAGGAGTAGGAAAACAAAAAGCAACCCACATAAAAGGTCAAAAAACACGGACGGCGAGCTTCTAGACCACGGCAGACAAATGGGCAGCAGACAGATTTTGGACATATATGGAATGAAGGCACACGCAAGGCCTAGGCACCACCAGCCTGTACCCAGTCAATACAGAGCATGGTGAGGTCGGGGGGTCAGAGATTCAGAGGGCATGGTTTGGTGGTGGGGAGAGGGGAAAAATCTATTTTGAAGGTTCTGGTTCTGGCTCTTTCAGGAAGGTGTTCTGCTGGGATGGCTTACTACCCAAAAGAGGCAAGCTGAGTTGGAACCATTAGGTGCATGCTATGAGGGATAGGGAGAGAGAAATAACCCAGTCCGTAGTAGGAAAGGGTGCCACGGCAGACAAGCAAACAAAATACTCTTCCTTGTCTGGTGATGGGAGGGTGAGACACAGACGGAACAGTGATGGTCGGCCAGTACACTCAGACCAGACAAAGGGAGTTAAGAGCTAAAACAGTAAAATCTGGTCACGGCAGGCACTATAAAAGAAGGGTCTTGCCGTGAACAGAGGAGGAGGGAGAACGACGGGAACTTCAACTAAGAAATAGAAACTTACAAGAAAAACAAAGAAATAGCAAAGAAACAAGTGGGAAAAGAAAGAAAGAAAACCACAAGAAAGAAAGACAAAAGTGAGACTTAGAACGATAGGCATGCATCAGTAGATTAGTCCCTTCTCTCCCTTATAAAATTCGGCTCTCTGTGAAAACCTCAAGGAGCATTTGTGTAGAAAAACCACTCAGGTTCGTTTCCCTCAGGGCAGTTAATCTCCACCGCAGGACTCTTTCCTAAGAGATTGACTGCGTTCAGAAGGAACATTCTTTCCTCTTTGGCTCTACTCTCGCGGATCAAATTTTTTGGTTGATTTCCCAAATATTCTGACTAACCCATGCGTATTAATATTTAATATCTTCTATTCTGATTCTTTCCCTTCCGCCAAAAAAAAATGATTAATATTGCTGCTGTAATTGAGTTCAGGGGCTGTTTGGTCATTTCCTACTAAGTAGCCAGATATTTTTTGTTTATTTTATTATTATTATATTTGTCTTCCACGACTTGCTTGAAACAATTTTAACTACCGTGAACATGTTCTTGACAGACCTGGCCTAGTTTGCGCACAAGCCGGACCAACTTAAGTTGAAGCTGGACCGATCCCAACTCCCTTATCCAGAAAACTTGGGCTTAGTGCAGCAGGAGGCAGCCCAACACCACTAGCACAGCCCACCACCTAACACAAAATTTTTTGGTTCAATCTTTAATAGACAAAAAATTTGGAGAGGTCAAATTTTATTTTTAATGGGCTCAAATTTTTATTTAGGATGTTCAAGTTTTTTTTAGGGTGGTTAAATTTTTTTTCTAGGATGGTCAACAATCCATATTAATCAAAAATTCATTTTTTTAAGGTATAAAAAAAAAATTCCCAGCTCAAGGTGGTCCTATGACCACCCTGAATCATACGTAGCACTGCTCCTGCCATGGCATCCACTGAGGTGGATTTTTTTAATTAAAAAAAGCTATGTAGAACTCAAGTTTGTGAAAGTTGAGTACCCTGCAATGTGTTACTCAAGTTTCTAAAACTGAGTACCATGTAAGAAAAGAAAGTTGGTTTTCATGTGTGAGCAAATGGTCTATGCTACTACTATGCATGCCTATTGCCAGTACTACTACTATGCACACTCAGATATGTCCGAGTTTATGCAAACCTCATTTTTATTTGGTTAGAGTATTAGTACCCGGCCTCCTAAACCTAAAAATAAGCTAAATTTTAGCATCAAAGCACAAAAGATATGCTTTACCCTGACTTGTAATTGTAAAAATTTATATATTACTACTATAGTATTGTCTTGTAAGATGTTACTGTAGTAGAATGGTATAATTTTAAATTAATAAATTCTCTCTCAACTCTTTATCTCCCACTCTCTCAACTCTCTGTCTCCCATATCTCTCTCTCTCTCTCTCTCTCTCTCTCTCTCTCTCTCTCAGCATTTTTCTCTCCGTCTCCCATGTTAGGACATATGTGTTTCACTTGTTAGGAACATATGTCACTACTTTATGTAATTGACTTATCCTTTGACAAAACGCACTTTACTTGTATTTGGGTAGATTTAGGATTTTTTTAAATACTTCAAGAAACCATATTTCAAGATCAAGTATTGAAACCTTCAAGTCTGTCCAAGAAAACAAATTGATAGTGCAAATTCATTAAAGCTCGACAGTTGGCTCGACAGCTGCATCTATCGAGCTTAAGAAAGTTGTTTCAAAGACTGGTGTGCTCGACACCTGCTCGACAGCTACTCGACACCTCCTATCTATCGAGATTTAAGAATTTCAGAATTCTAATATGATTTTCTTGGGATCCGTGAATATGTCTTTGGGCTTTCTTTTCTCCTAACCCTAGACATATAAAAGGATTGTTTTAAGGGCCGTCAAACAGTTCATAAGTTGCACAAGCATTGAGCAAACTTTGTTCAAGCAAATTGTGATCGGAGACGAAATTCTTGCCCTAGTTCATCTCTTTCTCTTGAAGAAGTTGCTGTGTATGTGCACCATAAGGTTTTGTGACCAAGCATCTTCTTGATCTTCATTGTGTGGATGAATTGAAGAACTTTGCAACCAACAATCTTTTTAGTTGGTGATTGAAGTCGCGTGCTGGGATCTGCATAATTGGTTAGTCACGTACTTGGGAGTCGTGCATCAGAAAGGGGAACTGTCACTACAGAACAAGTCTAATTGGGTATTGGGGTAAAGGTTCAACTATAGGTTGGTAAGGTACTTAGGATTCCTTTACTTGTAACTACTTGTTGTGATAATAGTGGAGTCTCGGGAGTGGTGACCTAAAAATCACCCAGTGGGGTTTTTGCCGTTAGGTTTTCCCCATTCGTAAACAAATCACCGTGTTATTTATTTTTCGCTACATAATTAGTTTATTGGTGATTTGTTTGTACTACCACGTTTTGCATGATAAATTGATTAATTAATAACTTGGCTAATTAATTAATTAATTTCTATCACAATGAGTCATTCAGTTTGTGGCCTATCAAGTGGTATTAGAGCAGGCACACTCTGATTAGGGTTTAATCTTTGCTGTGTTGATCCATTGACCCCTGTTTGTCATGGATAGAGGACAGTCATTAATCATGTCTCCTTTATTTGATGGCACTAATTATGCATACTGGAAAGTACGCATGAGAGCTTTCTTGCAATCTTTAGATGAGAAAGTGTGGCAAGCTGTGGAAATAGGCTGGACTAAGCCTACAGAAGCACCAGCTGACTAGGATGATGCCAAGATTAAGGCGGCAAACTTCAACAACAGAGCATTGAATTCGTTGTTCAGTGCAGTCACCAATGAGGAGTTCAAGAAGATATCCTCAACTAAAACTGTCAAGGAGGCTTGGACCATCCTCCAGACAACCTATGAGGGTACAAAGGCTGTAAAAGATTCAAAGTTTTAGAGGCTCACTACAAGCTTTGAAGAGATAAAAATGGAGGAGGATGAGTCATTCGATGAGTTCTATGCAAACTAAAGAACTTAGTGAACTCAGCCTTCAATCTTGGGAAAACCATTCCTGAACCCAAGATTGTAAGGAAGGTGCTCAGATCTCTACCTGAGAGATTTCATGCCAAGATCACGGCAATAGAGGAATCAAAGGATATTGATAAGATTCCTTTGACTAAGCTGGCTGGAAACTTACAGACCTACGAGCTAGGGTTGAGAAGGATTGGCAAGACGAGTAAAGGCAAGAGCATGACACTAAAGGCCAAGAGCAGTGAGACAGATGAGTCTTCTGATGATGAAGATTCCAAGATGAAGTCCTACATCACCAGATAGTTCAAAAAGTTTATGAAGAACACAAATGGGAAGGGTTTCGATAAGGACTGCAGGCAATCCAGTTCTTTTTAGTTTAAAGGCCAAGACAAAGGGAAAAAGAATGCTAAGGAAGGTGGTCAGTACACTATTCCCGTAGGACCTAAGTGCTTTGGCTGTCAAGGCTTCGGTCACGTGAAGAATGAGTGTCCTAAATATCTCAAGAGCATTGGGAAGAGCAAGGCACTTGCTATTACCCTGAGTGACACCGAGCCTGAGGATGATTTCGACAATAAGGATAACGGAATCTTAAATGCCTTTACGGCCATTGTTAATCCTACTGATGGGATTGTTAAAGATGTGGTTGAAGAAGAGGAATTGGTGGAATCTAAGTTTGAGAAGATGGATGATCAAGATGACATTCATACAGCCTATGAAAAACTGTACAAGCTTTCTGAGAAGCATGAGAAACTGTATAGGCTAACCACCAAGAAACTCAGTGATGTGGAACTTGACCACGAGGAGCTTTCCACAAAGTTTGACGAGGTTAATCAGACCATTGGAGCACTGAGATTTGAAAACAATTTCTTGGCTGAGAATACCAAGAAGCTTGAAGCAGAGCTGTGTCAAGTCAGAGCTCAATTGGAAAGGACTTCAAGCGCAAAGCTGGATGAGATGCTAAGCATTCAGAAATCTGCTTCAGATCAAACAGGCTTAGGGTATGGTCTCTCTTCCACTAATATTGCTTCTTCTAGTACTACTATTTTTGTTCCTCCTGCTAATAATGTTAAAATTGAGAACAATGAGATTAAAATTGAATTAGCTAGTGAGAACATAGACAAGGGTAAATCTATTTTAGGAGCACCTCCTAAGCTTAAGAAGAAAGATGTTAAAAATCCTATGGCCAAGAAGGCTAACTCTCAAAAGTCTAAACAAAAGAAGCAGCATCTCTGTCATCATTGTGGAGCTACCAGTCATACTTGACCAAATTGTTACAAGTGGCTTGCCACTCAACAGAGCAACGACATGATAGCATCTACGAACCAGAATCAGCTTCAATCCTCTCTTACTCCCTTTGGAGATCTTCTCAAAACCCTCATGTTCCTTTCTAACTTGAACGGTTTTTCTCCCTTACCGTCGATTCAAGGGTTTAATCAAAGGAAAGGTTCTTCCAGGGTGTGGAAGGAAAATGGCTCAAAGTGATTCCGTCACTTTTCTCTCCCTTTTCTTGTTTTTGTGTGTGCATTACTTATGTGTTTTGCTTTCAAGTTTTTGAGTCAGTCTAGTTTTTATGCTTTGGTTGTTTAACATGTTTTTTTTTGGTTATTTTTCAAGTTTTGCTTTGCTTTGTTTTGTTTTTCATATAAAAATAAAAATAAAAATTTTGAAAAATCAGAAAAATACAAAAACAGTGTGTGTTTTGTGTACATTGGTACTTGTGTACTTTGGATGACTATTGAAACAAAGTCTTTTAAACTTTGTATCATTTGTAGCTTAGATGAGCATCTCTCTGCACAACTAAGCAAGTGAGTTTTGTGGCTCTTGTTAGTGATGAGTAAGATTAAGTTGTCTCTTGTACTTAACACTCGTATCACTCTTTTTGACGGGAAAGACTAAAAAAATCCTGAGAGAAAGGCATTAATAACCATCTCACTACCGTTGCCCGCCAATCATAATATGACACATGTATGTTTCAGCATAGCAAAAGTGCAGTGTCAATGACATTTGTGTGCTTAGACATAGCAAAATTAGAATGTCAAATATCATTGGGTATTTCTTTTCTCTCTCTAATATGCCCATGCATGATATGCTTAAAAGAAAAATATGCATAAGAAAAATCAAAAGCAAAAAGATAAAAAATGCTTTAAAAATGATTGCAAGCGTGTATTCTAGGAGATGTGGGAGTTATAGGATGTACCTCAAAGGTGATAGTCCTCATCAAGCAGTTATGATTGTGTTTGAGTTAAAGTGATTTTCTCATATCTCAAACCGTTATAACTTGTATACACATATGCAATCTTGCGATATTTTTCACACACAACACGCAACATTCTTTGCTATTCTTGATACATGTGCAGGTTCAATGTGATTTGACCATCACAAGGTCTTACATGTGTTAATGTATGCTCACTAAACTGTCTTGACTTGTTGTTGAAATATAAAATTGGTTAGATTTATTTTGTGTGTGTGTGTGTTTTTTGAGGATCCATGTGCTTAAAATTTTTAATTGAGAGATGATTTTGAGAGCTTAATATGTTGATTGAATCATTGGTTGAGTTGCATGTTGGATTGCATTCATGTCTGTGTTTTTCACATCTCGAAAAACTGGTTTTAAAAGCTAGTTCGACACCTCCTCAATACCTCCTCTATACCTTGCTGTCTGTCGAGCTTCTTCAGCTTTTTCTTATCGCAATCCCAACTACTCCTCGACACCTGTTGGATCGATCGAGATTGCTTCTGCCTCCTCGATAGCTTCTCGACACCTGTTGGATCGATCGAGATTCTGATCTGGTATCTGCTGATTTGTTCCTGAAACCTCTTCGATACCTGTATATGTCGACGACCATTTTCTCGACACCTTCATCTATTGAGATTTACTGCTACACTATTTAAGCTCCCTGTGCGATCCGGAACTCATTTCGCTCGATCTCTCTCTTGATACTTCTCTGATTTCTCTCCCAAACTCTCTCATCACACTCCAATAATTGTTCCTCAAGGTTTCTTCAAGCTTTTTCAAGTTTTTCTTCACTTGGTAAGCTTCTAATTCTTTCACATTCATGCATTTCATGTTTTGAAACCTAGGTTTTGGGATTTTTCAAAAATTTTGGGGTTTTTCAAAATTGATGAGTTTTTATTGAAATTTTGGGATGGGTTTTCACTTAAATGAGTTTAAAACCTCATACATTGCATCACATTAGCATTATAATGATATTGTCATGCATTTAGATGTGTGCTATCTGTTTGTATGCTGATATGTGTGGATTGGGCTGAGCCCATGATGAAGTTTCTTTTGCATGTCACATGTTCATGCATTTCCCATGCATACGTACTCTCTTTTCAATATAATTGTTATATTTGAAATTGCTTGGGACTTTTCTGATTGTCTTTCTTTTTCTCCCTCTCTTTTTGTTTACGTTAGTCGTGTCTATGGCACATAAGCGTAAATCCACTCCAGCCCGGAACCCTCTTTATTCCGAAGCTTCTTCATCCTCTGATCCTACTCTATCTCATATTCGGTTCTGTGATGATGATGCCTTCAAGGCATTTCCGGAGAACTTTTCTAGACGAGGCATTCATTCGAAACGCCAAGTCATTCTATCAGACTTTGCCTACACCGACATTCCCTCTGTCATTCACAGTAGGGGATGGGAGTCACTGTGTGACGTCCCGGTCACCTGTCCTCTCGTACTTATCCAGGAGATTTACTCCAACATGCACGAGATTGATTGTTCAATACCTCTTTTCTTCGCTCACGTTCGAGGTACGCGCATTCCTATCACATCGCAACTTGTTGCAAATGTGGTTTGGGTCCCTAGGATAGAGTTTCCTGACTATCCTAGTTGTGAGCATCTGAGGACTGTGTCCAGGGATGAGCTCATGTCTGCTTTCTGTGAGCGCCCTTCTGTTTGGGGTGAGCGTCAGTTTACACCATGTCGACCTTTTGCTAAAGGTCCTAAATTCATGAACATGGTGATGACCTTTGTTTTGCATCCACTCTCTCACTATGACTCCATTACAGAGCCTTGTGCTCGATTTTTTTTTTTTTTTTTTTTTTTTTTTTTTATCTCTTCTTGAGCCTCTTACTATAAATTTCCCTTCTCATTTCATTCTTTGTATTACAGATATTCATCTAGATTCGGTGTCTCGTGATAAGCTCATCTTTCCTTCCGCTATCACGAGGATCTTATGCCATTTTTCTATTCCTTTTCTCTCTTTCGACCATTTCACCGTCATGTGTGCCATAGATTACACTACCGTTAAATGTAGCAAGGCCCAGTTTCGGTCGCGGCAGTTGGATTCAGCAGCTCCTCCCTCCCGTTCAGCTCTATCCTGTTCTGCTCCATCCACATCTGCTCCTCCCTCTTCTTCGGGCGATGTGACTTTAGGAGACATCATGGCGCTGCTGCAGTGCATGGATGCTCGCCTAGATATACTTTCTACGGAGTTGTATCAAGTGAACGTTCGTGTCGGTTGTATTGCACAGCGACAAGCGTCCATGGGTGGTTTTGCTCCTAAGGCTACTCCTTCACCACCTTCTCCCATGGCTTTTGATTTTGAGGATGAGGATGATGATGATGGTGATGACGATGATGCTTCGGATGATGCTGATGGAGATGCTAGCTCTTCTGATGAGATGTCTACTTGACACTCTTACCATTTGTCACTCGTGACAAAAAATGAGAGTAGTTTTGGATATAAGAGTAGTCATTCTTAAGGGGAGAGTTAGTATAAGATCATTTTATTAGGGGGAGTGTTAATATGTTTTGAGGGATGTAGTGTGGATAGTATGTATCTTTTCTTTTCTTTCTTTTTAGATACATTATTCTTGTACATGAGGTCTTATGACCATTTATAGACATACATTGTATTTTACTCCTATTTATATTGATGTATGTTTTTCTTTCACTTACCCTTCATGTGTTGTTTCTTTTCTCCCTTTATACACGTGCTTCTTATTATTTGTATGCAATCTATTATTTTTGTTTCACACAAAGATACCTTGATGAGTTTTGTTTAAAGTGTTTCAGAAATACAGGTTGTCAAAGTCTACTTGCCATAAACTCTCTTCTTGCAAAGTTTTTCAAGAGTTTGTGTTAGGATAGATTTTATTGTATTCAACAAGTGAATATGAGTTGAGTGATTTATTACTTTTCTCATATGTTCATTTGTTTGTTGTGGTTTTGTCACGGATTGCCAAAGGGGGAGATTGTTAAGACATATGTGTTTCATTTGTTAGGAACATATGCCACTACTTTATGTAATTGGCTTATCCTTTGATAAAACACACTTGACTTGTATTTGGGTAGATTTAGGATGTGTTTAAATACTTCAAGAAATCATGTTTCAAAATCAAGTGTTGAAACCTTCAAGTCTGTCCAAGAAAACAAATTGATAGTGCAAATTCATTAAAGCTCGACAACTGGCTCGACAGCTGCATCTATCGAGCTTAAGAAAGTTGTTTCAAAGACTGGTGTGCTCGACAGCTGCTCGACACCTGCTCGACACCTCCTATCTGTCGAGGTTTAAGAATTTTAGAATTCTAATCTGATTTTCTTGGGATCCGTGAATATGTCTTTGGGCTTTCTTTTCTCCTAACCCTAGACATATAAAAGGATTGTTTTAAGGGCCGTTAAACAGTTCACAAGTTGCACAAGCATTGAGCAAACTCTGTTCAAGCAAATTGTGACCAGAGACGAAGTTCTTACCCTAGTTCATCTCTTTCTCTTGAAGAAATTACTGTGTATGTGCACCGTAGGATTTTGTGACCAAGCATCTTTTTGATCTTCATCGTGTGGATGAACTGAAGAACTTTGCAACCAACAATCTTCTTAGTTGGTGATTGAAATCGCATACTGGGATCCGCGTAGTTGGTTAGTCACGTACTTGGGAGTCGTGCATCAGAAAGGGGAACTGTCACTACAGAACAAGTCCAATTGGGTATTGGGGTAAGGGTTCAACTGTAAGTTGGTAAGGTACTTAGGATTCCTTTACTTGTAACCGCTTGTTGTGATAATAGTGGAGTTTCGGGAGTGGTGACCTGAAAATCACCCGATGGGGTTTTTGCCATTAGGTTTTCCCCATTCGTAAACAAATCACCGTGTTATTTATTTTCCGCTGCATAATTAGTTTATTGGTGATTTATTTGTGCTACCACGTTTTGCATGATAAATTGATTAATTAATAACTTGGCTAATTAATTAATTAATTTCTATCACAAGGGGTCATTCAGTTTGTGGCCTATCATCCCACATCTCTCTCTCTCTCTCAACGATTGGCTTACTCGGGCCACCATATCGCCTAGCAACTCAAAGCCCAGGCCGTCATTAGCCATCGTCTCACCCAGTGACGCCCAAGCCCAGGCTACTATTGGCCACCGTATCACCCGAAATGGATTATGAGATCTCTACGATGATTTTGTAGTGGGTTTGCCATGAGATCTCTTTGGTGTGGGTTTGCAGTGAGATCTCTCCAGTGATTGTTAAATCTCTGGTGTGGTGGTTTTGTTGTGGGCTTTTGCTGTGGGGGTTATGGTGTGGTGGTTGCTATGGAGTTGTTGTAATTTTGCAGGTTGTATTGGTTGTTATGGTTGCTATGGATTTGTTGTGATTTTGAAGGTAGATTTTGTTGTGGTGGTTGCTATGGTTTTTGCCATGATTTTGCAGACCGTGATTTTGTAGGTTTTTGCCATGGGTGCAACAGTTGTGGGGTGGTGGGGTTTGGATGGTAGTCGTGTGGGGTTTTGGGTTTGTTCATGGCAGTGAGAGAGAGGTTGAGAAAGAGAGAGAGAGAGAGGGGGGGGGGGAGGAAGAGAGATAGAAATTAGAGAAAGGAGAGATACTATTTTAGGTTATATATTTTATTGTGTAGATATATTATTTTAATGTGTTGTATAGGAATATAAAAGTTGGGATGTCGGGTGTGTTGTAAAATGGAATGGTATAATAGATAAAATAGTTTTTGAGATGGTAACATAGAATAGTTCAATAATGATGGATGCTAATGCTCTTATTTGGCTTGTATCAGCTATGGTATCTTCCTCATACTTGGAACTGTAGGTTTTTGTGCAGCTTTACTATCCGTCTGTCACATTTGTCAATCCATCAAGTGTGAGTAGATGGCTTATCAAGTAGTATAAATTGTTTTTGTGAGGTAGGACTTTGAATTTTTGAAGAGCAATTTTTAAGGAGCTTGTCAGAGATGTGGCGAATGGGACACGCTGAAGTGAAGAAGAAAAGCTGAAGGAATAGACTTTGGTGAGGAGAAGTTTTATGATAAATTTACCTCAATTTTATGGCACTTAAGTTTTATAAACTCGAGTAACACATTACATACAACTTGAGTTTCTCAAACTCGAGTTCCACATGACCTTTTTCAATTAAAATAATCTAGGTCAGCAGGTGCCACCGTGGCATTTTTTTGGAACTTGAGTTTTTGAAACTCGAGTTCCATGTCAAACTCAAGTTTCACAAACTCAAGTTTAAAAAAATGGTACATTGCTAAATATTTCACAAATAGTGGTAGATTGTTAAATATTTCAGCCAAAGATGGTATTTGGCCAGTACTTCCATAATACAGTGACATGCTACTCTCTCTTTTCATGTTCATGGTAGATCCTACTATAAATTTAATTAGTGGAACTCACAACAAATGTGATATGAATGAGCACCATGTCACCATATTTTGAGAGTACCAAATAATTACTCTATAAATCAATGGTTGTACATGATAGACCTTGTATTTGTGGTAGACCCCACATTCATGGTAAACCCTACTATGAATTTAATTAGTGGAACTCACAATAAATGTGTGATGAAGGAGCACCATGTCACCATATTCTGAGAGTACCAAATAATTACTCTATAAATCAATGGTTGAACATGATATCTGGTTAATATTTTTATCTTAATCTTATCTCTTTGAAATATTCTACAACCAATCTCACTATAACTGGTTCCTTCGTGTTGGTATTGTTGGACACCTTTTGTACAACTTGTTTGAAAGGGATGAAAAAAAAAGTTTGGATTGACTAGGACTGTGCAAAAAAAAAAAAACGGTCTAACCCACCAACTTCCCCAACCCAAACCGCCCCAATCCAATCCACGCTGGTCCATTAAGTGAGATGGCTCATGTTTGGTGGGTTAGATAGATAATTTAGCGGGTCGGGTTGAATATCTCGTTGAGATATTTTTAACTCGCCACGACTTGACTCGTCCGCCCACCTATATATATATTGCCAAATTCTACCTCACATACATACCCACCTTATTTCTCTCATGTCTTTCTCTTTCTTTTTATTTTTTCATTTTCACATTTCTCTTCCCTAATATACTCCAATCGCGATCTCTAAGATTTTATTATTATTCTTACCCTATGTACATGTCTTATTTAAGATTCTGAGATATTTTTATTTTTAGTGTGATAAAATTTTAGTCATTCTAATAAAAATAATGTAGTATTTGTGATTATTTTTAATAAAAATTGTTTAGTGTGATAAAATTTCAGTCATTCTAATAAAAATAATGTAGTGTTTGTGATTATTTTTAATAAAAATTGTAATTTTTTTTTCTTTCCTTTTTTTATCTAAGGGAGGAAACTATTATCTAATTTAATTGAAATAATTTCATTTAACTGATTGCATTTGTCAACCTGCCCACCCTACTTAATTTGGCAAGTTGAATCGTTAAGATTTTCAACCGATTCGTTGGATTTAAAGATTGGTGGGTTGGCGGCGGATTGGAATTTTCTTAACCTGCCATTGGTGGGTTGGTTAAAAATATTGTCTTCCACCTGCCCAATCCAACTCACACACACCCCTAGGATTGACAATGATTCCTTTTTGTTTATATGAACACTTCGAACAACCAACCGCAAGTTGATAAATCTACAAATTGTTACAAAGTATGTGTCCCTACAAGTAAGGTTGTGCAAAAAAACCACCTACCCGCTAACCCGCCCTACCCAACCTAATCCACATGAGTCCATTAAGTGAGTGGGTTGGTTAAACAACTAAATTAGCGGGTCAATTTGAATAGAGATATTTCTAACCTGCCACAGTAACCTTGCCTATATATATATATATATATATATTGATAGGGTCCAAACCAAGTTTAGTTCGTCTGTGGTGATCGTCCATGACCAAAACACGTCCATAAGGTTTTACAAGAAAGAAAGCTCAATAGAAGCACCCCAAACCTGGTGACGACACATACATAAGATATAGCAATCGTCCAAGTTAGGTGATCGTCCATGACCCATAAGGTTATGGATGATCAAAAGTAATCGTCCAGGGCTCGCAAGAGTATGGACGACTATACTACACTAGGTAAATTTCAGAGAAATTCTCTATAAACTTTACACATTCAATCCATGATCTGTCATTCTAGAACTTGGAAAGAACTCCTCGAAACCCGCTCCACATTTTCTCCATTAACTCCACACATCTTCCACGATGGTAGTGGATCCGAGCAAGTTGATCCACTTCCAACTCTCTATAAAAGGATCAAATCACATTCACCCAAGGTAAGTTCTACTATTTACAATTTTCCATCCTTGTGTTCTAGAGAGAAAACTAACTTAACTGTCAGAAGGACCTTGGCCAGGTTACACCAGTCACCCTTGACAGTTCTTTCTTTTCTTTTCAGGACCAAAAAGCCATCACCATAGCCCAAAGCATTCCAGCCTACTGATTTTTGTACATCATCAGTTGGAGCCGTCTGTGGGGAGAGTTTAGTGAGTAAAGTTTCTAAGTGTCAACCTCTCAACTTTCAAAGACAAAAAGGCTACATGGTTCGGACTAGGTCAATGGCCATTAGTCCAGAACACCAGAAGAGTGGAAACGCCTCTAGTCAGCTAAACCGTACACCAACACCACCACTACCACTGACTACCTAGCAACAATTATAGTCCATGGTTGCTGCAATGGCGGACTTGACGCAATAAAACCAAGAGTTAACAAGAGAAGTTAACAAACACCGTCGACAGCACCATGGTAAGGAGCACGGGTAAAATTCAAAGAATGAAGGGGCTATAAATGGCGTTGAGGGAAGAGATCATTCTAGAGGAACTGCGACTCGTAGAGTACCTCACTTGGAGAGAGAGAGAGAGAAAGAGAGAGAGAGAGAGAGATAGATCAAATAAAAAGAGCCATGGAAGAGATGAAGGACTCCATGAGGAGGGCAAATCATGTGGATAACCTTGTCCACAAAACTAATTCTCCCTTCATCACATCCATCACAAGTCACCCCCTACCCTCCAAGTTCAAAATACCTACCTTGGACTCATATGATGGAACACAGGATCCTTGTGATCACATTGCCACGTTCAAGACAACTATGCATCTCTAAGGTGTTTCAGACAAAATAATGTGCAGAACCTTTCCTACCACGTTGAAAGGCCTAGCTAGAGTATGGTTTGGTAAGCTACCACCAAACATCATAACCTTGTTCCAGGAGTTAAGTAAATTGTTCATCAACAACTTTGTAGGGGGGACAAAGGCAGAAGCGTTCCTCATCCAGCTTGTTAAACATAGAACAAGGAGAAAACGAAAGTCTGCATACTTTCATTAGCTGTTAATAGGGAAGCCCTATTGGTGGACGAGATGGATGACAAGATCCTCTTGACAACCTTCTACAATGGAGTCAGTTCAAACTTGTTCATCCATAAGTTATACAACCAGGAGTCGTAGACGATGGCTGAGTTGATACATTCAGCCTAAAG
The DNA here is from genome assembly GCF_001633185.2 of Quercus lobata. Taxonomy (NCBI): domain Eukaryota; kingdom Viridiplantae; phylum Streptophyta; class Magnoliopsida; order Fagales; family Fagaceae; genus Quercus; species Quercus lobata. The sequence goes on from NC_044904.1 coordinate 31,057,216, forward strand.
TTTCATAAATGTAGAAGACGCGATTATTGCCAAGAAAAAGAAGAAAGGTGAACGACTGGAAAATGGTTATATACACCATCTGGAGCAGGGTTCTCATCCAAAAAAAAGCCAAAGTAGGGGAGAAAAGGGATCGTGACAACAAGAAGGCAGGGTCGTCCTCAAGACGATACCCCAACTACACTCCTCTAAATACTCCGCTTGATTAAGTGTTGATGCAGATTAAAGACAACTTGTCCCTGAAGTGGCCAAAGAGGATGAATGAGATCCTAGCAAGCAGAACAAAAGCAAGTACTGTCATTTACACTGAGACTATGACATGATACTGACGAGTGTTATAACTTGAAGCAGCAGATTAAAGTTCTCATTAAGCAGGAAAGTTAAAAAATTTCCTCGGACAAGCAAGGCAGAAGAACCAGTGTGTCAACCTCTTAGAGAAATAAGGATCATTGTAGGGGGCACATCAAGTGGAAGCTCGTCCAAAGCCAAGAAGGTCTACCTGCAGGTAGTCTAGAATGTTCAATTATCTAGACAACCACCAAGGATGATTAGAGAAGATGAGCCTTCCATTGTTTTCACGGATGAAGATGCAAGACAACTACACCACCCTCATGATGATGCAATTGTCATCACTTTGGCAATTGTGAATTATACAACTAGAATGGTGTTAATAAACAGTAGGAGTTTAACATCCTCTACTATCGAACTTTCCAGTAAATGAGGATTAACAAAGAATTACTTTGTCTAGTGAATGTGCCATTAATCAGATTCGGAGGAATGAAGGTTCTACCAGTAGGCACTATCTCCTTGCTAGTCGTAGTTAGCTCTTACCCATGGCAAATCAATAAGGAAGTGAATTTCCTTGTTGTGGACTATTCGTCCTCATACAATTCCATCATTGGACGACCAACTTTGAACAATTGGAGGGTTGCAATGTCCACCTACCACTTGGGGAAGTGCAAGGAGATCAACTAGTTACTAGAGAGTGTTACTTGGTGATGTTAGCCATGAATGAACAGATGCACAATGAACATTGAAGAAAGAAGAACATTGGTTGAGTCAATTGAAGTATTGGAAGATGTACCGTTGGATGAGTCCAACCCTGAGAGGTTTACCAAGATTGGGACGAGTATGGGGGAGAAGACGAAGCAGGATCTCATCGGATTCTTCAAAAAGAGCACGTATGTTTTTGCTTGGAGCCATGAAGACATGCCTGGGATTGACCCAAGTGTCATTATGCATCGTTTAAATGTGTCCTCATCTTACAAGCCCATCTGTCAGAAGAAGAGAGTGTTTGCCCTAGAATGAGATAATGCCATCAAAGAAGAAGTTCATAAGTTAGTCACCGCAAAGTTCGTTCGTGAAGTCTACTACCCAGATTGGCTAGCTTATGTAGTGATGGTCAAAAAAGCTAATGGTAAATGGAGGATGTGCATGGATGTTAAGGACATATTTTATGTAATTGGTTAATCCTTTGACAAAATGCACTTTACTTGTAATTGGGTAGATCTAGGGTGGGTTTAGTACTTCAAGAAACAAAAGTTCAAGTAAAGTATTAAAGTCATGAAGATTGGACCAAGAAACAAGTGAAGAAAAGTTGTTCATTAAAGTTGATAGATACCTCGACAAAAATAGTATCTATCGAGATTTAAGAATGAAGCTTGACAGAAGCTAAATCTGTCGAGATCTACGAAATCAAAATTTCCAGCCCTAGCTGACATATATGTGTAGGGTTTCTTTTCTCACAACCCTAGACATATATAAGGCTTATTCTAAAGGCTGTCATACATGGAGAACACATGCAAAAAGTGACCTAGTGCCTTATTCTTTTTGAAAGAAGTTACTGAGTCTTTGCACCTTAGAGTTTTGTAACCAAGTGTTTCTTGATCTTCATTGTTGATGAAGTGAAGAACTTTGTAACCAACAACATCTTCTTCAAGATGCTGGAGTTAGTCACGTATTGGGATCCGTGCATCATTGGTGGCGTTCATATACTAGAGAGTTTAGAGGTTTTGAAATGGTAGAAGGTTTCTACTGTAAGTTCATCTACTAGGATTGTAGAGTTTAGGGACAAATGTTTTGTACTAGATCTAAAACTTCTCTTTATTATAGTGGATTGATTTTCGAGAAGGTTTACCCTTAGGTTTTTTTACTATGAAACGAGTTTGTTTCATTGGTTTTCCTAGGTCATCATATCTTATTTTATTTACTTTTCCGCTATGCATGATATTGATGTTTGTTTGTTTTAACAAGGTTTATTCATAATAAATCTAATTAACAACTTGGTTTTAAAACTTGTTATTTCTATCAACCGGGGTCTAAATTTCCGAACAAGTGGTATCAGAGCGGGTACACTCTGATTAGATTAATTTCCTGAGTGTGATCCTTGACCCCCGTTGCCATGGATCGTGGACAATCTTTTTTGATTCCTCCTTTATTTGATGGCACTAATTATGCATACTGGAAAGTTCGTATGAAAGTTTTTTTACAGGCTCTAAGTGAAAAAGTATGGCAAGCTATTGAAGTTGGCTGGATTATGCCAAAGGAAGCGCTGGTGGATTGGGATGAAGCAACAATCAAAGTGGCAAATTTCAATAGTAGGGCCTTGAATGCTTTGTTTTGTGGGGTGACCAATGAGGAATTCAAGAAAATATCATACACGGAAGTTGCCAAGGAAGCATAGACCATTCTTGAGACCACCTATGAAGGTACCAAGGCAATAAAGACTGTAAAGTTTCAAAAACTCACTAGTAGTTTTGAAGAAATAAGGATGGAGGAGAATGAGACCTTTGATGAGTTCTATGCTAAACTCAAGGATATTGTGAATTCTGCCTTCAATCTTAGAGAATCTATTGTAGAACCCAAAATTGTTAGAAAAATCCTTAGGTCCCTACCTGAAAGATTCCATGCCAAGATCACTACCATTGAAGAAGTGAAAGACATTGATCAAATTCCTTTGACTGAGCTTGTAGGAAACCTTCAAACCTATGAGATGGGATTAGGTTTAATGGGAAAAGGTGGAAAGAGTAGAAACTTGGCTCTTAAGGGTATAAAGGAAGAGATTGATGACTCTGAAGATGAAGATGAAGATGAAAGCGAAGATGAAGATGAAGATGATGATGAGGATGAGGATCTAACCTTCATAGCCAATGAGATTATCAAGCTTTTTCAATATAGGAAAAAGGATAAGGACAAGGACAAACCTCCTAGGAAATCTAAATCCTCTAGGAAGGGCAAGAATGAGAAACCCCTCATCCAATGCCATGAGTGCAAAGTTTTTGGTCATATGAGGATAGAGTGCCCAAACTATCGTATGAAGGAAAAGACCAAGAATTCAAAAGGTAAAGGGTTGGTTGCTACCTTGAGTGATACTGAGAATGATTCTTCTGATGAGTTTGTGGATGAATGTGGTCACTTTATGGCTTTTGCTGCCACAACCAATAAGGTGATTGTGGAGAGTGCTAGTGACAGTGAGGATTCTTCTAATGATGAAGTACCCAAGAAAATGACCCTTCAGGAAGCCTATGATAAGCTATACACTGAATTTATAAAATTTGAAAAGACTTCTCATCTTTGAAGAAAAGAGCATAATGAGGTAAAAACTGAAAATGCTAAACAGTTAGTCAAACTAGATAAGACTGATTTGGCTAATTCTAAATCTTTTGTGAGACCTCACTCTAGGAAGTCTAGTAGTTCAAAAACTACTCATGTTCGTCACCATTGTGGTGTTTCTGGACACATTCGTCCTAATTGCTTTAAGTTGTATTCTCAAAAACAAGTGTCCAAACAGTTACAAGTTTCCTCTCAAGAAACTACACCTTTGTTTGGAGAGTTATTAAAAGTTTTAAGCTTTTTAACTCAATTTTAGGAGAATTTTAATTCATCTATATCCTTTAGTAGACATACTAAGAAACGTGTCTTTTCATCTTCACGGCCAAAAACTCATGCTGTGTGGGTGAGAAAGGAGCCTAACACTTAATTGTCTTTTCTATCTATTCTCTACTTTAATTCTTTCTATGTAAAGAATACTTTCTTGCTTGATTTCTTATCTGGTTTTGGAATCATGCTTTCATTCATCTGCATCTATCTTCATACGTTCATGTTGTTTGTCTGTTTTTGTTTGGTTGTTTAGTTTTTTTTTTTTTTTTTTTTTTAATAATAATAATAAAATAATGCAAAAATAGTGTGTGTTTGTATATGTTGGTACTTGTGTACCTTTGATGGCCATTGAAACAAAATTTCTAAACTTTGTATCTCTTGTAACTTAGATGAGTATTTTAATACACAACTAAGCAAGTGAGTTTTGTGGCTCGTGTTGGTGATGAGTACGATTAAGTAATTTTTTATACTTAATACTCATATCACTCTTTTAGACGAGAAGGACTAGAAAATCCTAAGAGGAAGACATAAATAACAATCTCACCACTAAAGCCCGCCAATCATGTATAACATTTGTGTGCTTCAGCATAGCAAAATTGTGATTTTTTGGCTTACATAATTGGGTATTTCTTTTCTCTCTTATATGCCCATGCATACTATGCTTAAAAGAAAAATATGCAAAGAAAAATAAAAGTAAAAAGAATCAAAATGCTTTTTAATATAATTGCAAGCATGTTTCTAGGAGATGTAGGAGTTATAGGATGTACCTCGAAGGTGATAGTTCCCATCAAACAATTGTGATTGTGTGTGAGTGTATTTGATTTTCTCATGTTTCAAATCTTCATAATATGAGACACTTATGCACTCTTGCTTTGGTTCACACACAATATGAAAATTCTTTGCTACTCTTGATACATGTGTAGGTACAATGTGATTTGACCATCACAAAAGATACATGTGTTAATATATGCTTGCTAAACTGTCTTAACTTGTTTTTCAAAAATAAAATTGGTTAGACTTGTTTAGTATGTATGTGTGTCTTTTGATCTAGAAATGCTTTACATCTAGATTTGAGCTGTGTTTGAGTACTTAACATGCTGCTTGGGTGCTTGTTTGAGTAGCTATCTTGTTGCATTCATCTTGTGTGTTTTTTCTCCCTTGGAAAACCTTGCTTCTGTCTTCTCGACAATTGCTCGATACCTTCTCAACAGCATCTCGAGAGCAGCTCAACACAAGTTTCTTCTATCGAGATTTTTGGATTTGACATCGATAGCTTCTCGACAGCTAGGTCGATCCATCGAGCCCAATTTCTATGCTCTTTGTTTGCTCGATACATTCTCGATAGATTCTTGATCCATCGAGATTTCTGGGTAGCTTCTCGATAGATTCTCGACACATATCTCGATCTATCAAGGTAATATTATGTGCTCTCTGCCATCTTGATAGCATCTCAACAGCTTCTCGATCTGTTAAGACCCTTTTGCATTCATTGTTTTTCACATGTTTTGCATATTTCTATTATCTTGTCATCCATAGCATCTTATTTCATTACATTCATGCATTTATTTGGATTCCTTGTGCCCCCTTGATCATCTTAGATCATCTTTATGTTTCTCGAGTGAAACTTTATAGCTTCTTGGAGCCTTTGTCAATTATGACAAAAAGGGGGAGAAAATGTGGTTTCCTTTTAAGATTCTACATGTTAGGATGAGAAATACATGTCCTTGTAAGGAGGAGTTATGTTTCATCTTGTTAGGGGGAGTGTTTACCTCCTTGTTGTTTTAGGAGTTTCTTTTAGCTTTTTGTACACTAGTCTTGTGACCATTTTTACATACTTTGTGTTTATCTTTGATATATATATATATAAATATATATATATATATGATGTTTGTCTTCTTCACTTACCTCTACATGTGCTGTTTTTTTTCTCTCTTTATACACATGTTTCTTTATGTACGCAATCTTTATTTCTGTTTCACACATGATGCCTTGATGAGTTTTGTTTAAGTGTTTCAGAAAGACAGGTTGTGAAAGTCTATCATGTCATGAACTCTTTCCTTGCAAAAATTTTCAAGAGTTTGTAGTAGGGATAGATTTATTTTGTAATACAACAAGTGGTTATGAGTTTAGTAATTTAATACTTCTCTCATGATTATTTGTTTTGTTGTGGTTTTGTCACAAATTGCCAAAGAGGGAGATTGTTAAGGACATATTTTATGTAATTAGCTAATCCTTTGACAAAATGTACTTTACTTGTAATTGGGTAGATTTAGAATGAGTTTAGTATTTCAAGAAACAAGAGTTCAAGTCAAGTATTAAAACCATGAAGATTGGACCAAGAAGCAAGTAAAGAAAAGTTGTTCATTAAAGCTCAACAGATACCTCAACAGAAACAGTATCTATCGAGATTTAAGAATGAAGCTCGACAGAAGCTGAATCTGTTGAGATCTACAAACTCAGAATTTTTAGATCTAATTTTTGGCCCTAGTTGACACGTATGTGTAGGGTTTCTTTTCTCACAACCCTAGACATATATAAGGCTTATTCTAAAGGCCATTATACATGGAGAACACATACAAAAAGTAACCTAGTGCCTATTCTCTTTGAAAGAAGTTACTACGTCTTTGCGCCTTAGGGTTTTGTAACCAAGTGCTTCTTGATTTTCATTGTTGATGAAGTGAAGAACTTTGCAGCCAACAACATCTTCTTCAAGTTGTTGGAGTTAGTTACGTACTAGGATTTGTGCATCATTGGTGGCATTCATATACTAGAGAGTTCAGAGGTTCTGAAGCGGTAAAAGGTTTTTGCTGTAAGTTCATCTGCTGGGATTGTAGAGTCTAGGGACAGGTTTTGTACTAGATCTAAAACTTCTCTTTATTATAGTGGATTGCTTTTCGGGAAGGTTTCCCCCAGGTTTTTTTTACTGTGAAATGAGTTTGTTTCATTGGTTTTCCTAGATCATCATATCTTGTTTTATTTACTTTTCCGTTGTGCATGATATTGATGTTTGTTTGTTTTAACAATGTTTAATCATAATAAATCTAATTAACAACTTGATTTTAAAACTTGTTAATTCTATAAAACGGGGTCTAAATTTCCCAACAGTGGACTTCATAGATTTAAACAAGGCATGTCCCAAGGATAGATATCCTCTTCCACGCATTGATTAGCTAGTGGACTCAATAGCTGAACACCAACTGCTGAGTTTCATGGATGCATTCTCAAGGTACAACCAGATTAAGATGGACGAGGTAGACTAGGAGAAAATATCCTTCATCACAAGCCAATGTTTGTTTTGTTACAAAGTAATATCATTTGGTCTGAAAAATGTAGGAGCTACCTACCAGAGGCTCGTTAACCATGTGTTTCATCCACAAATTGGGCGAAACATTGAAGAATACATGGACGACATGTTGGTCATGAGCGCGAAGGAGGCGTAGCATCTGGACAACCTTCAAGAAACCTTTGATACACTTAGGCGATATAAGATGAAGCTAAATCCTAGCAAATTTTCTTTTGGAGTTGCATCAGGGAAATTCCTTGGTTTTATAGTTTCACAGAAAGGGATTGAAGCAAACCCGGAATAAAATCCAAATGATCTTGAACATGAAGCTCCCGAAGAATATCAAGGACGTCCAGAGCCTCACTGGACGGATACCTACCCTTAACAAGTTTGTTTCAAAAGCTCACTAACAAGTGTTTACCGTTTTTCAAAGTATTAAGGAAAGCGTTTGAATGGACGGACGAGTGCCAACAAGCATTTGAAGACTTGAAGGCTTATCTCGCTTCAAAGAGTTTTGTGAGCAGTTAGGAATCAGGAATCACTACACCTCACCCTTCCACCCACAGGCTAACAGATAGGCTGAAGTTGCAAACTGATGCTTGCTAAAGATTATCAAGACTCAGCTTGAGAGGACAAAAGGGATATGGCCAAATGAATTACCCAGCATCCTTTTGGCATATAAGACGACAGTAAGGATTCCAATTGGAGAAACTCCTTTTAAGTTAGCATATGGAAGTGATGTAGTGATAACTGTAGAGTTTGGTCTAACTAGCTATAGGGTTTCTTGCTATAACAATGAGGAGAATGAGAAACAACTTTGTTTAAGCCTTGACCTTATTGACGAGGTAAGGATGGATGTAGAACAGAGGGTGGGCGTTACAAGAACCTGATGACTAAGCACCATGACGCATTAGTGAAGCCAAAGCAATTCAACATTGGAGATCTCGTCCTAAAAAGGGTGTCCCTGGCTACTAAGGACCTTGCTTATGGAAAGTTGGGACCTAACTGGGAAGGGCCATACAGAGTTATCAATTTCAAAAGGTGAGGTTCATACTGCTTGGAAGCTTTGGATGGACAAAAGCTGGAACACCTATGGAATGTGGAGCACTTGAGGAAGTACTACCAATGAGGAAGACTCGTCAGGAAGGTCAGCATGGACGAGACTAAAGACTAGTGATCACTAGTAGTTTATGTATGTTATCTTTCAGCACTTATGTCTTTTAGTAGTATTTTATGTTTTCTAGCATTTGAATTCCCTAAAAAGCACTAGCTACTGGCGTGTGCTATGGATGATGTCATGAATTAAGTCCTTTTGTATATAAAGTAATTTAAATTCCCTAAAAAAAGGACTAAGTACTAGCATGAATGATGTCTTTGGACGATGCTACGTACTAAGTTCTCTAATGTTTATGGATGATGTTATTACAGTTATTGTATATAAAGTAGCTTGAATTCTCTATTTTAAGTGTTAATGATTCTGTGAAATTAACGTCCATATGAAATTAAAGACGTTTAAAATCTCTGAATGTGGAGATGTATTATCATGAGCCATCCTTAGACAAGGAAAAGGCAAATTGTCATAAAACTTAAGACAATAATGTTAAGTACAAAAGGAAGGAACAAATACCTCCCAGTTCACTTGTCCAAAAATAAAGGACGAAGAAAGGCATGCATGCAATACACTTTATATGGATGACATGTCCAATCCACTAGGCAATCCAAGCTATGGACAAAAAGAAAAATGGTCAAGCAAAATTCCAAGAATAAGTATAAGGACGAGGAAACTATTCATCTATTCCAAAATAAAGTCCTAACTATGGATGAAGGACATTTGGAATAAAAATTGGCAATAAAAATAAGAATGAGATTCAAACATGGACAAAAATATGTTCATAAATAAGAAGGGTAGACGACCATTGTCCAAAACCCCTTTAATGTATCAAGCCCAGAAAAGGCAATTGTATAAACACTCGTCCTTAAACATGGACGCGTTAATATACTTAGAGAAACTTAAAATGGTCCAAAACAACGGACCCCTTAAAAAAAAGGGAAAAGAAAGAAACAAGTAAAAGTAAAGATTTCATTTTGGAGATAAGCCACTGGGGGCAATACCCCTAGACTTTGGGTCGTCCTTCTTGAGCTGAGTGGAAGCGTCGTCTTCAATGTTCATGTCTTCAGAGCTCGTCTGGAGTAGAGAACTTTTAGCAGCAACACGGAGTTTGATTGGATTGAAATCTACCTTAGGGTAGTGTTCAAGGGCATCCATACGGAAGTCCTCAAAACTAGCAGTGTAGTTTTTGTCCAAAAGTTTAGTGAACTCGCTAGAAGCCTTGAGCTCCTTGATGGCTGCTTCTCTAATCTCACCCAGAAGAGTGTAGAGCTTGTCCCTTCTCTTTTGAAGATGGTCAAGATGAGTATCCTTCTCGATGGCATTTGTTTTTAGGTCTTCGACGAGGTTCTTCAGCTCCTTCACCTTGTCCTTCAACTTAGCCCTCACCTCAGCTCGATGGCTAGATTCCTTCTCCATATCGCGAATCTTTATTTCAAGACTGACCCTCTGCTTGTCCAATTCATAAGCTTATCTGGACGCCACCATAAACTTAGTCATAGCCTATACGAAGAGATATGGACGAAAGATAAATGGATGAGAATAATTTAATTTGTAAATGGTCAAGGGCGAGAAAAAGTACCTTGAAGAGCTCATGAACTGTAGATCGTTCAAACTCCTTCATGGACATGTCATAGCAAATGGCAACATCCTTGTCAGACACGACTTGATGAAACCTCTCCCATGCAAGGCCTTCACTCCTTAGAAGGGTCATGGGGCTACCACTTGGAGGTTTGGACGGGGTGACTTTAGGGGGATTAGACGGGTCCACGTCAAGGATTTGCACTGTGGATGGCTATTTGGCAGGAGTAGGAGGGACGAAAGAACCAACCTTGACGACACTAGATTTAGAAGACCCATGTCTAGCCTTCTTATGGCCTCGACAACTAGGAAGAGACTCTATATCTATCATCTTGGATAGATTCTTCCTTTTCTCCACACCAGATGGACAAGGTTGGGAGTGAACTTCCTTTCCCTCCTGGATGGTTTCCTCGTTTGCCAAACCCTTCCCCTTGTTCTCTTTCATGGTTGCCATCCCTACAAGAAGAAAACTTGTTAAAGTCTGGACGAATTAACAGGTCAAGACGCAATGAAATAAATAACTTACGTTTACGGGTGGTGAGTTTGTGGGCAAGTGCTTCCTTAGTTGGCTCAGGTCCAAGCCCCCAAATCGCTAGATGATGAAGAGTGACTAAGGAATGAAAAGTCCTATATGCAAAAGAGTGTGCCTGCTAGACACGATCAAGATAAAATTTGCTTAAGGAAGGTCGTCTTACAGCTACCAAAAAAAAAAGTTAGATAAATATTACATAGGAAGTAAGACGAGCAATGAAAAGTAATATACCCTCTGGACGAAGATTACCCATCTCACCAGTGTAGGGAGGAAATAGGTCCCTGCCTACCTTAACAAGGTTCCCAGCCCAGAACCCTAAGCGAAGAAAAACTTTGTCTTCCATCTTCTATCAGACATGGGGAGGGACTTGACCAACCTACAACTAGAACTCCTAGCAGAAAATTGATAGAAGCCTAGCGATTGACTTATTTTTGAGGATTTGTAGCAATATAGGAACTCATCTGCAATAAGAGGACGGTTCCCTTCAAAAACTTCCCTCCACAATATTTGCATGGATATAATGAGCCTCCATGCGTTGGGGTTAAGCTAGTTTATGCCTAAACCTAACCTATGGAGGATCTCCCTAGCAAAGGCATTAAGAAGCAACCTAAGACCCCCTGGTAGATAGGCCTCATATATACCCACTCCAAAGTGAAGAGTACAACATCATTCACCACGGATGACCAAGCGAGGGTTAAAATCTTCTGGGATCTAGTACCAACTCCTAAGAGAGTCAAGTTTCTTCTCTTCCGTCCTAAAAGGAATACCCACAGCACAGCAATACAAAGTTTCCTCTTCACTTGAGGAGGTGGACGAGGAGGCACTGGTGGACAGGCAAGTGAACGACCCAAAAGCCACCCTCGTCCTCATCTCTTCCTAAAGCACTTCTAAAGGGACCCTAGGGACTCCAGATGAGTATTGCTCGTCTGTGGTATTCCCCCCACTACTACTACAACTACTACCACTATCACTACTACTATCACTAGTATTACTTTCATCATGGTTTTCATCTATTTCCCTCTCATCCCTATCACTAGACGAAGATACTACAATCGCAGTCATGAGTTAAGAATACTAAAAAAACCCTATAGATGGAAGAAGAAGGATACCTGATACTAGATAAAGAGGACTAAGGACAGGAGGAAAACTTCTAGATGAGGTGCGATAGACGACTGATTTCAAAATGGAAAATATGAGAACGTGAGAGGTTAAGAGAGGTAATGGACTATTTATAGGCGACAGACCTGGACATTGAAACCACGTGATCCAGCCAGAACACGCCACGTGGTAGGTCTTCTTGAAAAGTGAAACGACTCGACTAGTGGGCCTCTAAATTAAGCCACGTGTCAACATCTAAATAGCTGATCTTGAAACATCTTAACACGCCACTAGACAATCTTCCAGCCAATAAGGAATTGCCGCATGTAAAGGAGATAGTGACATGGACGACACAAGGACAAGGGTGCAACTGATAGGGTCCAAACCAAGTTTTGTTCGTCCGTGGTGATCGTCCATGACCAAAACACATCCATAAGGTTTTACAAGAAAGGAAGCTCAATAGAAGTACCACAAACTTGGTGACGACACATGCATAAGATATAGCAATCGTCCAAGTTAGGTGATCGTCCACGACCTACAAGGTTATGGACGATCAAAAGTAATCGTCCAAGGCTTGCAAGAGTATGGATGACTATACAACACTTGGTAAATTTCAGAGGAATTCTCTGTAAACTTTACACATTCAATCCATGATCTGTCATTCTGGAACATGGAAAGAACTCCTTGAAACCCGCTCCACATTTTCTCCATTAACTCCACGCATCTTCCACGATGGTAGTGGATCCAAGCAAGTAGACACATTTCCAACATTCTATAAAAGGATCAAATCACATTCACCCAAAGTAAGTTCTACTATTCACAGTTTCCTATCCTTGTGTTCTAGAGAGAAAATTGACTTAATCGTCGAAGGGTCTTTAGCCGGGTTATACCGGTCACCTTTGATAGTTCTTTCTTTTCTTTTCAGGACCAAAAAGCCATCACCATAGTCCAAAGCATTCCAGCCTACTGATTTTCGTGCATCATATATATATATATATATATATGTAAGGACGCGATTTGTAACGACCCGTAATAGTATTGGATTCGCACGTAAAGAGACCCAAACAATATCATTTATAGAGCGTGGGTTTGAAAGGCTAGGCCTTGTTCACCAGACGGTGAGTTTTTCGTGGTGTTCGTACATAGTTAAATCGTGTTCGCCTTGGGAGTTCTTCTCCCGGAGGCGGGCTGGGAGACTCTGGTTTTTGGCCATTTTTCCCAACCCCTGCTCTGGATTGCTTACTTTTCCTTTTATACTAGCATGTGTTCCTTATCCTTCATCCACGTGTATGATTGACTTTTCCAAGACTGATACTTGTCCCATCAGTCCATATCCAGAGTGGTTGGGGGTGGTTGAAAAAGCTGAAGAGTATGGCTCTGTCAGGTGCAGAGTATTGAATGGCAGTAAAGGTAGCTTTCCCTGGTCGTTATGCTTTCTAGCGTATCCTTCTCTTTTGACCTATATATTTTAGATTTTTTCCAAACTGTTCCTATACCATTTTTTCCCTTCCTTCCAATGAGACCTCGGATATACCGAGGACTGAATTGTCCTCGGCTGTATCCCAAGACTATTTTGTACTCGTATTACCGATCCTGGGCTATAACCTTCCTCGGCTCGGGCCTTGGACCCCAATGAATAAATGGGCCAGGGCCTCAAATCATTGGACCCCACAATAGCCCTTCAAAATCCTGTTGTCCGACTTCTTAGTTGGAGAGGAGGGTTTTGGTAATGCTAAGCCTTTATCACGGCTCGTTTAACTCTATCCTTCATTAATGTTGGTGTCTCTTCATCTACCTAGGAAACATTCCGCGCTACGAGACATTCCTTTGAATTCATTCATGATGCGTTCCTGTCGTTTGATTATCCAAAACGCGCCTTTAATGATTTCCCTTTACGAGACCATTTAAATTCGATGGTTATTGACGGTATGGGGAAGTGGAATGGGTATTTTCTCGTTTACAGATTTTCTTGGAAATCTGGACAGATTAAATACCTTCTGTTCTACCCTTCATATAAGAAGAAAAGCAAGAGGTTATTTCTCTTGTATAGAGACCCTTTTAATCCTTCTGAAATCTGAAACCCTTAGCCTCCTCCAGAGTTTACTTTATCCGCTAGTTACATCTTAACTTGTGATACATTCGAGATAGGAGTAAGTAATGAAGGAACCATACCCTTCCCAGAAATACCATGTTCTTGTGAAGCTCAAAATGGCTCGGTTAGGGCAGGGATGGCAGAGACTCAAGATCCTTCTTACCTTCCTTTCAGCCACAATCCGAAGCAGGGGCTCGTCGCGTCAAACCTTTGGCGCGACTGAGCTGGGGTCACCCATTATCAGTACCAGCCGCTCTCTTACAAGCATAGCTAACATGACACCAGTGTGTTAGGAGTCAGGACTGACGCAGGGACAAAGTATCCCTGCTTCTTCCTCTCTTCCTTCACTGGTGCCTCCTTTTGCCCCTCTTTCTTCTTCTTTCCACCACCAGATCCATCCTGGTGCTTTTCCTTCTTCCTCTTCTTCTCCTCTCCCGCCAAGGAAGGTCCTCCTCTCAATATGGGTGCCACTGGGGCAGAGTTTGGAAGGACTTGAGAGCAGAGCTTAACAAGATTTCTGTTTGTTTGTTTTTTTTTTTTTTTTTTTTTTTTTTTTTTTTTTTTTTTTTTTTGTAACTCATTTTCATATAGGCTTTGTTTAAGCCCTTCATTGTACGCTGTAACACCTTTTGATATTAATAAAAATTATCATTTCTTTATGTCATATGTTCTATCTCTTCTTCTTTGGAATGAATATGTCGTAAATAGACGCGCTGCTTTGCGACTTCTCTTTTATTTCTATACTTTGAACGATGCTTAGGGCCAAAATCCCAGTTAATAAAAAGATCTTACTCTGTGCTTATTGCATCTATCTGACTTAATAATACTGAATCGAACAAATGATACTTAGGGCTGAAATCCATATTAATAAGAAAAAGAAAGGATATTATAATGAGCTTATTGGGGCGGTCTGGCACAATACCGCCGACCTGAGAGCACAACACTTAGGGCCGAAATCCCTTATCAAGGAAAAAGGCATTATTATGAACTTACGAGTGCTGTTCGACATAATAATACCGATTTGAACAAATGACACTTAGGGTCAAAACCCTTGCTAAGGAAAAGATATTATTATGAGCTTAATAGAGTTGTTTGGCACAATAATGCCGACCTGAGAAAACAACACTTACCCCAAAATAACCTAGATGACAACTGAATGCTCGGTGCGGTGTAGGAGGTAATCATCCGAAGACATAAAACCCAAAGATGAACAGCCCCTACAGGTTGCTGAGTAATAAGGTGTTTCACCATCTTCCTGACAACTTTCATAGCTTTAACCTTTTCTGGTATTTGACCCGAGGATTGAGCAACTTAGAATTTTTATTAAGTAGCCGACCTTTCCATAGCTTTGAGTCCGAGGACCAGGCAATACCCTGGTTCTGTCCAAAACTTGATTCTGATAAGTAGTTGGTTTCCCCATAGGTTTGAGTCCGAGGACCAGGCGATACCTTGGTTCTGTCTAAAACTTGATTCTGATAAGTAGTTGGTTTCCCCATAGGTTTGAGTCCGAGGACCATACAATACCTTGGTTCTGTCCAAAACTTGATTCTGATAAGTAGTTGGTTTCCCCATAGGTTTGAGTCCGAGAACCAGGCAACACCTTGGTTCTGTCTAAAACTTGATTCTGATAAGTAGTTGGTTTCCCCATAGGTTTGAGTCCGAGGACCAGGCAATACCTTGGTTCTGTCAAAAACTTGATTTTGATAAGTAGTTGGTTTCCCCATAGGTTTGAGTCCGAGGACCATGCAATACCTTGGTTCTGTCCAAAACTCAGTTTTTCTTCCAAGTAGTTGGTTTTTCCATAGGTTTGAGTCCGAGGACCATGCAATACCTTGGTTCTGTTCAAAACTCAGTTTTTCTTCCAAGTAGTTGGTTTCCCCATAGGTTTGAGTCTGAGGACCATGCAATACCTTGGTTCTGTCCAAAACTCAATTTTTCTTCCAAGTAGTTGGTTTCCCCATAGGTTTGAGTCCGACGACCATGCAATACCTTGGTTCTGTCCAAAACTCAGTTTTTCTTCCAAGTAGTTGGTTTCCCTATAGGTTTGAGTCCGACGACCATGCAATACCTTGGTTCTGTCCAAAACTCAGTTTTTCTTCCAAGTAGTTGGTTTCCCCATAGGTTTGAGTCCGAGGACCATGCAATACCTTGGTTCTGTCCAAAACTCAATTTTTCTTCCAAGTAGTTGGTTTTTCCATAGGTTTGAGTCCGAGGACCATGCAATACCTTGGTTCTGTTCAAAACTCAGTTTTTCTTCCAAGTAGTTGGTTTCCCCATAGGTTTGAGTCTGAGGACCATGCAATACCTTGGTTCTGTCCAAAACTCAGTTTTTCTTCCAAGTAGTTGGTTTCCCCATAGGTTTGAGTCCGACGACCATGCAATACCTTGGTTCTGTCCAAAACTCAGTTTTTCTTCCAAGTAGTTGGTTTCCCCATAGGTTTGAGTCCGACGACCATGCAATACCTTGGTTCTGTCCAAAACTCAGTTTTTGGCATGGGGCCTTGGCTTTAGGGGGATTAGCTCCTCTGCCAAGCCCCTAGAACCATCCATGCGATTAACGCTACAAAGCGTAGCCCCTAGTCAAGAATCATAGCCCCTAGTGGAACTTTACGCTAGAACACTATAACCGGCTGTTAGAAATGACAAGGGAACTGTGTCGACCTACCGCCTATGCCAACACACAAGCCTTTTCCACAGACGGCGCCAATTGTAAGGACGCGATTTGTAACGACCCGTAATAGTATTGGGTTTGCACGTAAAAAGGCCCAAACAATATCATTTATAGAGCGTGGGTTTGAAAGGCTAGGCCTTGTTCACCAGACGGTGGGTTTTTCGTGGTGTTCGTACATAGTTAAATCGTGTTCGCCTTGGGAGTTCTTCTCCCGGAGGCGGGCTGGGAGACTCTGGTTTTTGGCCATTTTTCCCAGCCCCTGCTCTGGATTGCTTACTTTTCCTTTTCTACTAGCATGTGTTCCTTATCCTTCGTCCACGTGTATGATCGACTTTTCCAAGACTGATACTTGTCCCATCAGCCCATATCTAGAGTGGTTGGGGGTGGTTGAAAAAGCTGAAGAGTATGGCTCTGTCAGGTGTAGAGTATTGAATGGCAGTAAGGACAGCTTTCCCTGGTCGTTATGCTTTCTAGCGTATCCTTCTCTTTTGACCTAGATATTTTAGATTTTTTCCAAACTGTTCCTATACCGTTTTTGCCCTTCCTTCCAATGAGACCTCGGATATGCCGAGGACTGAATCGTCCTCAGCTGTGTCCCAAGACTATTTGTACTCGTATTACCGATCCTGGGCTATAACCTTCCTCGGCTCGGGCCTTGGACCCCAATGAATAAATGAGCCAGGGCCTCAAATCATTGGACCCCACAATATACACACATAAACTTTGTCATGTTGCAAACTCTACCTCAATTACACACCCACTTTATTTCTCTCATCTCTTTCACTTCCCTTTTATTTATTTATTTATTTTTAGATTTCTCTTCCCTAATAAACTCTAGTTGTTTTCTCTAAGTTTGTTATTAATTTTACTCTATGTTTAGATCTAATTTTAGATTTTGAAATTTTTTTCTTGTTAGTGTGATAAAATTTCAGTCATTCTTATAAAAAAATAATCTAATATTTTTAATTAAATTAATAAAAATTTTAATTTTTTTTCTCTCATTTTTTGTTTGAGGGAGAAAAAATTATTCAATTTATTTGAAATATTTTATTTAGTCGATTGAATTTGTTAACCCGCTGAGTTGAAACCACTAAGAAATTTAACCAATTCACTGGATTTAGAGATTGGTGGGTTGACATCGCATTGAAATTTTTTCAACCAACCCGTCGCCCTACCTATAAGAATTGTTGTACGAATTAATGATGTAATAGGGTTAAATGGGAAATACATCCAAAACATCATGGTGATGATCAATTAAAAAAAAAAAATTTCTTGGTGATAATAACTGAATTCTAGAAGACAGTTTTTTAATCGATTCATGTCCTCGTGGTCTTTTTATTTTATTTTATCTTCCCTTTTTAAGTTATTGGGCCCATAATAATGACCAAAGTTAAGACAAATAAATTGGTCATATTCAAAGTTTCAAACCCAAACGCCTGAGATTGTTGAATAACTTGAAGTAAATTACAAGCTTGGCTAACCGCGTACGTGTGTCACAGCAATAGCCAATTTTTTTTTATAGGGTGTAATACGGTAGTAGCTTTTTTTTTAGTAAATTAGTAACTGGTAGACTCATAGACATGGTTTATTTTTGTTAGGACATATGTGATTTACTTGTTAGAAATATATGTCACTATTTTATGTAATTGGTTAATTTTTTGACAAAACGCATTTTATTTGTATTTGAGTAGATCTAGGATGTGTTTAATACTTCAAGAAATTTTATTTCAAGATCAAGTGTTGAAACCATACAAGTCTGTCCAAGATTCAAACTGAAAAGTGTCTGTCATTAAAGCTCGACAATTAGCCATCTATCGAGCTTAAAGAGCTGTTCAACCCCGTGTCTTGACAGCAACTCGATAGATAGGGTATCTGTCGAGGTTTATGAAAAACAGAATTTCAATTCTATTTTGACTCTAATCCGTGATTATGTATTTGGACTTTTTTTTCTCACAACCCTAGACATATAAGAGGATTATTTTAAGAGCTGTCAAAGTGTTTACAAGTTGCACAAGTGTTGAGTAAAGTTTGTTCAGGCAAATTGTGACCGGAGACAGAATTTGCCCTAGTTCATCTTTCTTGTGAAGAAGTTGCTGAGTTTGTACACCATAGGGTTTTGTGACCAAGCATCTTCTTAATCTTCATCGTTGGGATGAACTGAAGAACCTTGTAGCAACAACCTTCTTTAGTTGGTGATTGAAGTCGCGTACTGGGATCCGCGCAATTGGTTAGTCACGTACTGGGAGCCGTACATCAAAAAAAGAAATTCTCACTACAGAACAAGTCTAATTGGGTATTGGG
Organism: Quercus lobata; assembly: GCF_001633185.2. Taxonomy (NCBI): domain Eukaryota; kingdom Viridiplantae; phylum Streptophyta; class Magnoliopsida; order Fagales; family Fagaceae; genus Quercus; species Quercus lobata. The sequence continues at coordinate 31,075,758 of NC_044904.1, forward strand.
GTAAGAGGTTCAATTGTAGGTTGGTATAAGATACTGAGATTCCTTTACTTGTAACCGCTTGTTATTATAATAGTGGATTCTCGAGAGTAGTGACCTTAAAATCACCCGGGGTTTTTGCTGTGTTAGTTTTCCCCATTCGTAAACAAATTATTGTGTCAATTTATTTTCCGCCACATACTTAGTTTATTGGTGATTTGTTTGTACTACCACGCGTTTGCATATTAATTAACTTAATTAATTAACTTGCCTAAATTAATTGGTTAATTTATCACAATGGGTCAATTCATTTTTGGTCTATGAACTTTATAGTTAATACATTACCCCCCCCCCCCTCCCCCCAACAAAACAATGTATTTTTTTATTATTTTTTAATGTGGGTGTCTAAAGTATTTAGCTCTTTTTATTTTTACTTAAAAAAAAACTATTTCTGTTATGTCCAAAACAAATGTACGTAATACAACCAAGAATTTATAGAGAAACCAATACGGTAATATGCTGCTAAATTTGTATTTTCTAAAGAAGAAAATAAAAATCTAAAAATTAAAAAACAAAAAACAAAAAATCTGTACTCATTAATGGGTACGTGTCATTGGGACGCGGCACAAAACCTTAGTAGAACATAGAACGTGTCAAACTTCTATGCGACCACGTAATACTAAGTCAAACTGCCTTTTCAGTTTCTTTCCAACAAAGCAAACAAAAAAGAAAACTCTTTCTTTTCAAAAAAGAAAAAAGAAAAAAAGAAGATTCTCTCTCTTTTCACTGTGTAGTGTGTACACTATACATACTTTTCTGGTCGCTTTCATTCAACGCGTTCAACGGTTCTCTATTTAAAACCACACACTCTCCCAATTTCTCTCTCGCTCTTTGTCTCTGTCTCTCTTTCTTTGTTGTTGTAGCATTGTTCCATTTGGATCTGGTTGATTTGGGTTACAGACTTCTAGGTAAGATGTTTATATGCTTCTTTTTTGTTGTTGTTGTTGTGGTCTTGTATTTCAAGTTATGTCAGTTAAATGCTGATCTGGGTTGGTCTTCTTTTTGAGTTTTATGTGTTAAAGTTGATTACTTGCTGCCAAAATATCTAGTATATGTATATCATTGTTGCAGTTTCTGGGTTTCTCTTATTTATTTAGTTATGTGTTTGTTTTATTTTTTTTACTTTTTTATGTGTGTGATGCGTTCTGTTAAGATTTGACAAATGCTTAGGGTTTTGTTCTTCCAAATCTTGCAATGCCTGTTGCCTTTGGTTTCAGTTTTGCGATCTGGGTTGATTGGAGTTTTGAGGCATTTTAGATTTTGATTTGGGAGCAAAGTGTTTGGTTTCTCGGGAATTTGAAATGTCAAAATTCAAAACTACGGTTAATGAAGTTTGAATATTTGTTGATATACTAATTTGCGGTCAATCTTAATTGCTTCAGTCAATTTCTAAGTCTATGAGGGCTTTTTAAAAATTACTAAAAGAAAAAAAAGAAAATTTTTTTTTTGATGTTCCACGTTGTGGCAGTTTAAATAAAGTCACCATTTTTTTATTGCAAGTTTTCTTTTTTATGCAGATCCACATTTTGATGTCTAGAAAATTATAATGTGCATTTTTTATTTCTGTTGTGGTTATTTTTCAAGAAATAGTTTTCTTTGGTTATAATTTATTTCTGTACATTTCTGAGTATGAAAATTATTTTAGTGAGATGATGCCAAAAATTAGTTAAGATACAAAGTTCATGCTTTAGCCATATTTGAAATATTATCTTTATACAGTCTTTCTAATTTGTAGCATTCTAGTTCAAAATGGAAAATGAGGATCGGTACCTACATGCTTCTAAGCCAAAATTTGAGTGTCTTCTATTCGGTAAGCATTTTGTACGAGTTCCTTTTCATTTTCAATTTTCTTGCCATGAGGAGCATATTAACCAGATATGTATATCTAATTTCCAGATCTGGATGACACCCTTTACCCTCTTAGTTCTGGTTTGTCGGTACAAGTCACCAAGAATATTCAAGGTAATGCATGCATTGTAGTTGAAATGTTTAATTCTTCTGGAAATAAAGGAAAGTCTTAAGTTCTTAACCCTTCTCTGAATTCCCTACTGCAGAATATATGCTTCTGAAACTTGGCATAGAGGAGAAAAAGGTTCCTGAATTATGTTTTTCGTTGTACAAGGATTATGGTACAACGATGGCTGGTCTCAGGGTATGCTATGGTCTTAGTATTCTTTTTTCAAAAATTGTTTCTGAAAATATGTATAATGTAGGGCAGGATGATAATGAATTTCTCTTTTTATTTTTCAGGCTGTTGGATATAACTTTGATTATGATGACTTCCATGGGTACCAATCTCTCTCTCTCTCTCTCTCTCTCTCTCTCTCTCATTGTCTTCAAAACGTAAAAATTACAACTTTTGTTATCTCTTACTTTCCTCTTTAACAGTTTTGTTCATGGAAGATTGCCCTACAATTTGCTAAAACCTGACCCTGTACTGAGGGGTCTTTTGCTTAGCCTGCCTATTCGGAAAGTTGTGAGTTTCTTTCTCCCAATCTATACATTCGAAGTGCTCTTAACGGTTGGGGTCTTGGGGTTGGGTATCTTGGGTAGTAGCTTGCCATGTAGCTTTTTTCTCATGCTGATGTATGGTCTTCTTGTTTAGGTCTTTACAAATTCAGATATGGCCCATACTGCTAGAGTGCTTAGCAGGCTCGGATTGGAGGACTGCTTTGAAAGGATTATATGCTTTGAAACTCTGAATCCAACCAACAAAGAGAATGTTCCTGTGGAAGAGGATGACACAGAATTGGGGGTCCCAAGATCAAGTACCATTTCAGGGACAAATGAGTATATGAGTGAACCTAATGATAGTTCGGTACTTCCCAGGACCCCAGTTATTTGCAAACCATTTGAAGAGTCATTTGAAGAAGTTTTCAAGATAGCCAATATCAACCCTCAAAGAACAGTAAGAATATTAATTCATTTCCCTGGAAATTTTTTAGCTCTGCGGTGTGAACAGGTTGAATCCAGTTTGTGGGATTTGCTTTTGTTTTGCATCTTTCTTCCATGTAAAGCCTCCCTGATACTGATTGTTAGGGCCATTTACTTTCTCACCATACTCTATTAGTCTTCTGCATATTTTCCATATCTTGAATCTTTTGCCTGCCACCCACTAATCTTTTATTAACATTGTAATTTCTCGCTAATTTGCAGGTGTTCTTTGATGATAGTATTCGTAATTTACAGACTGCGAAGCGTTTGGACCTTCACACTGTGATGGTTAGCTATTTATTTCAAATGATGAATAAAATTCCTGCATTTTGATTATTGTAATAGTGCTTATTGAACTAATTTAACTATATATGCATGGCTGTAGGTGGGCAGTTCTCAGCGCATTGAAGGCGTGGATCATGCACTGGAGAGCATACATAATATCAGGGAAGCACTGCCAGAGCTCTGGGAAGCTGAAGGGAAGTCTGAAAACATTGCGTATTCAGGAAAGGTTGCAATTGAGACATATGTGAAGGCTTAGCTGTGGTGTGAAAGAAAATAAAGTTTTTACCACCCCCTAGATGCATGATTGTATTTATTCTAGATAGATTAGATCTCCTATCACTAATATAATTGAAGTCTTTATAATTTATGTGTCATGTGACTTGTTAGTTACCAAATCCATGTTTCTTGTAATAGAACTTCCTAAACTATATCCATTATATGCGGGGTGGATGATGATGCACCTCTATTTCTAACATAATTTTCTTTCCAGTTCCACTGCCTGCTTTCTTTTTATTTTTTTATATTTTAAAACTCACTTTTCTTGGTAAAATTGTAATTTTGTTTTTTGGCCAACTTATAACAGAAGGCTAATTCAGAGTTTCAAATGCACTGAGGGTTAAAAAACTGTATCATGGAAGATCATATTTTAAATTTGTTTCCTTCAGCTTTACAATACCTTCCAAGCAAGTCTGCATATGTTTCAGTTCTGGACTATTGGGAGGGCAGAATATTCTATGGAGCCTAATGTCATAGAGAGGAAGGATGAGAAGGTGAGGGGAGAGGCGAAGGAGGTTTTTCACTGTATAATAAAGTAGGAGAAATGCTAATGAGTGTCCTTAAGGCACTGGTTAATAATCAATTTAAAGAAAGTTTTTATGGGAAATGAAAAAAAAAAAAGTAATTAATATTTTGACAGTTTTTTTTATTTTCCATAAAAGTGGTATCAAAACTTTTCTAAAATGGATCATTAAGGAGTGCTCTAAGAGCACTCGTTAGCATGACCCATGACCCATAAAGTTGATACAAAAAATAAATAAATAAATAAAACTTCTGAACTAAGAGGTAAAGAAATAGTTGTTGATTTGCTTGGATTCAATTATCAAATTTGTTTTTGCTTATTCCAGTTAAGAGTCATTATATTGAAGCTTCCAGAATAGATTCACTTGCTTTTTACACTCTACGAATGTGAAAACAAGTTAATAAAAAATTCAGTAATAACAATAATAATAAAATTCCAATTCTGGTTCATGATTCCGCCCAGTGGCTTAACGCAACTGCAAGCAAAGAGAATATAACTTTTATTGATGGGAATATAACAGAAGGCTAATCCATGGAGCTTAATCTATTGTGTTGATCATATGCTGAACTCTTACCAATCCTATTATTAAACAATTTGTCCAAAATAGGTCTTTGCATCGATGCATTCATGTCACCATAGACCTATAATTGGCTATATCCAAATATATATATATATAGGTAGACAAGATGTGAATTGGGGTAAGTGTCTTATAACTTAGTAATACTTTGTCTCATTACAATGGAGGGTATGGGATCCATTATCATTAGCATGAGTTTTTATTTATTTAAGAAAAGGATGCTCTATATTTCAAGAAAAAATATTTTGGATACTATAGAAACTAGACGTTGAGCTAATGTTAAGTTCGAAATTTGGTGAGACCCTTTAGAATTTAAAGGCCTTCAGTTAAGTAAAATTAAAATAAAGAACATAGAATGTAAGTTTAATAAAAGTAGAAACACGGGTAAATTATAATTTACCCATTTCTGATTTGGCCGAAATTTAAGTTACTTACTTGTGGTTTGAAGTTTGACACTTTACCCACTTAAGATTAGGTCAATTAGATTTCTACAACTCACCTTTATTAAAAATAGAGCTAAATATGTAATTTTATTTCACTTTTATGTCTCTCTCCTCCAAATACACAAAAAACATAAAAATACAAGATAAAAAGCTATCTATCGGAACACTTGTATCATGGAATTTCAAATCAAAGATAGACAACTTAAATTTTGGTCAAACTTGAGGTGGGTAAAGTATCAAATTTTAAACCACAAGTTGACAACTTAAATTTCAGCTAAACCACAGGTGGGTAAGTTGTAATTTGCCGTAGAAACAAAGATGATGGGAATGTAAGACTTTATGGTCAAAAGATACCAAAGAGCAATAATTTTTTTTAATCTTTGATCAATAATTCATAAATATTGAGAGATTGAAGAGGATGTGAATTATAGGGCAAGAGTAAGATGGATGAAGTCAAAAAGCTCATTATGAGTATTGTGTGATCGTAAAATACTTATTAAGCTAAAAAGAAAAATAAGACTATTATAAGACTGTTGTACGACTAACTATACTTTGTGGTATTGATTGTTGGATTGTTAATAAGTAACATATTCATAAAACGAGTGTAATAAAAATAAAAATATTGAAATAGATAAATTGAAATACAAGGAAAGATAGAATTTCAATGTGAAAATTCACTTAAAAATAAGGTAGGATTTGTATCTAGATGTTTTGGAAGTTGAAAACACCACGAGTAACCAACCAATTCAGTTACAAGACTTTTGACAACTTATTTAAGAAAGTTTTTTTAGAAGAATTTATTTAAGTTTTTTTTTTTTTTTTTTTTTTGAGATTATTACAATATGCTGCTAACCCTAAATCTCAAACGTTTTCCTCCTAAATCCCCAAGCACTTTATATATGAGAAGGTTCTAGCTAAATTACAAGAATCTTGGCTATTTAAGAATTTTTTTTTTTTTTTTTTTGAGAATGTATTATTTAAGAAGTTTGTTGTGAAAAAAGATAAAATTGGAATATTGATGATAAACTGAGGATAGAATATTTGTAACGTTTCACCTTACTAGTAGAATAGTAGTAGACATGATAATTTGTTTCTTTTTCACTTATAAAATTCCAACTCACCTTACATAAATAGAAAAATAATAATTAATAATAATAAAACCATAAATAACATAATTTTAAGCCGTTCGTCCTTACATAAAAATTCTCAAAAGTTGCATGATATAAAAATAAGAAATAACATTATGGGCCATAAATTTACTTTGAGACCTATAAATGCTAAATCATTGTGCTTGTACAACTCAATTTTAAATAAATAGATAAAATTGGTGGATTGTCATGTAAAATTGAAATTATCATCACATAGATTTGCATTTAAATTTTCTGTCTGTGATGGCACTAAGTCCCTAACTTAGTCTCAGCCAACACTCCACACACACACACATTGCAGGAACACTCAAAACAGAATTATCAACGAAAATCACACACACACACAACACACATAGTATTTACATCAAAATCATCTAACTCCATGACTAGGAAATTCACCTTTCTTGTCCACTTGCCAACCTTAAACTTCACTCCATAAACAATTCCCAACACAAGTTTTACCTCTGAGTTTACTGCCTTGATCTTACTTGGACACTTGCTCACTTTCAGACCAAGCCTTTGGACCATCCGATCAGCAACAAAATTGTGGGTAGCACCAGAGTCAAGCATACCCTCAACCCCATTCTCGTTCATCTCCACTTGAACTTATTACAGACCCCTAGAAGTACCTCCTGCACGTAGTACAATCAGCAATTGCAAGGGGTTCACTCTGCTGGGAAATTCTTCATCAAACTGCCCACCACCATCTTCAGCAACCATGGCATTAAGCTTCTCAAGCTTTGGATAGTCTCTTGCACGATAAGGGCCATTGCAAATGAAGCAGCCAGCATTAAGCTTAGGCTGTTCTTTGCTTGGTTGAGAGGTAGAACTCTCTCCCTTACTCTTGTTACCCCAATTTTTCTTTTGCTTATCCTTCTTCTTGCCATCCTTCTTCTGCTTGTCTTTGCCTTTGTCCTTGAACTTGTGTTTTTCCTCATCCCCACTAGGCTTACTGAACTTGTAGTCCACTAAGGCATCTGCAGCAGACATAGCAATAGGCAAATCATACACTGCCTGCCTTTTTAACTCCATCTATGCTCAAGGCTGTAAGCCAGACATGAAATTGAATAGTTTGTCCTCCTCTTACATGTTCTTGATATCCAACATCAAAGAACTGAACATCTTGACATATTCTCTCACTGTACCAGTTTGCTTCAATTTTTTTAAGGCTTCTCTTGCAACCTAGGTAGTGTTAGTAGGCAAGAACTGGTCCTTTAATTCTTTTTTTTAAGGCTTCTCACAAGTCAATTTTCCATCTACCAGCATCTGCATCATCTTCCACACGGGTTCTCTACCATAACTTGGCATCCCCTGAAAGATACATGCTAGTAATCGTCACCATCTCTTGACTAGGCACCTTGGTAGCCTTGAAATACTGCTCCATATCCCACAGGAAATTCTCCAAATCCTTGACATTCCTGGCATTATTAAAGGGCTTTGATTTCCACTCATTACTCTTTTCAACAGAGCAATTTCTGTTTCAAGTTGGCGTTGGGTCTCCCTTGCTGCCTGGTTTTAGGTGTCCAGTGTAGCAACCAACTCTTCAACATGAGTCAACACAATATCCCTCTGTTCTGCAAGATCATTCCTCACCACAACAGTTTCTACAGAGACAACTTCCAATTTGTCACACACAGAAAGTTGTTCCCCTTCTCTAGGAACTCCGAGTATGTTCTCCAAGACAGTCACCTTTACCTTGGTGTCCGAAGACATGGCAACCTTACTCTGATACCAATTGTCACAGGGTCAATTTTTCTTTTAAATTTTTTGTCTGTGATGGCACTAAGTCCCTAACTTAGTCTCAGCCGACACTCCACACACACACACACTGCAAGAACACTCAGAACAGAATTATTAAAGGAAATCACACACACACACACACAACACACAGTATTTCCAGGGCACCAACCCCAACCTTTATTACTCAATATCAAGTACAAAAGAAGTTTGGAGAATAAACACGAAATTCTCTAAGCCAAAATTACACACTTTGCTGTTAACAGCCCTAACAGCCTAGGATAAATGCACAGAAATAACTGTCACGGCAGTTACAACCAAGTAATTGCCCCCTTGTCTAGGACTTGCTATCACATGAGGTCTGACTTAGGACACCTTCAACTGATGTTGTTTTGGCCTGCTCTTCATGTTTCCAGCCTTACACAGTAGGTCTGAACATCCAGAAAGTTAGGAACTGCTTGGTAACTACTGATAACTGCTGTTGCACACTTTACACATGCCAGCCCATGTCTCAGTACATTATCATAGGGCTTCTGTCCATACTCCAGCAACCCACACACGTTTTAGAAGGGTTGGCCCTCTTCCCAAGCCCTTCTCATCAACATCACGGCCCACACAGCATGCCCATATACAGCACATCAAGTAACTGCCATCAACCCGTTCACATAAGTCTATGCATTTTGCCAGCACCAATTAGCCCAATACCTGGCACAACAAATCATCATCACGGTAGCCCAGCATTGCTTTGCGCTTAAGCCACCAAGTCCACACACAAAGCAACCATCAGTCAAGCCACCATTGCTATGCACCATCCCATAGGGTCAGCACTATCTACTGCTGCCCAACATCAAAATCCGTCTCTGTCTACCATGGCCCTTCTTTGCCATGGCCTTGGGGCATCATGTGGAGTAAGGTGCCTCCATATGTTGCCCTTCATCGTGCTTATCACTCTGAATCCAGCAGGGAGATTGGACTTGTCCCCCTCAAAGATCAGTTAGGAACTTCACTAGATAGGCATGAGAAGCCATTAGTATCTTGAGAAAACATTGAGCCAAGTGACTGGCCTGATGTTGTCCAAGTACTCCAATTCCTCATGCCATCATCAGCAACTAGTAAAGCTCTTAACAAACCACCCCCACCAAAAGAAGCCGATTTCCTCGTTAGTAAGGTATCCTCAAATTCCGACACCTCTTTCTCAAATTGCCATAATGTAGATGCCTTCTCCCAACTTGCCTCTGATTTAACCGCCCCTTTCCACTTCACTAAGTAGTAAGTTATCTTATTTCCTCCCTTTCGATAACTTGTCACCTTTTTGTCAAGGATTTTGTCCACTTCTCAATCAAACTGAACCATGAAAGTAGGCCTTGCCTTGCCTCATTCCTTGCAGGATCTTCTGCATTCCCATAATAAGGCTTTAAGAAGCTCATATGAATTGTTGTGTGAATCTGCAATCTTTCTGACAGTTTCAATTTGTAAGCCATAGCACCAACTCTCTTTACAATCTCAAATGGACCATCATATTTAGGAATCAAACCTCTGTGAATTGCCTCACTTCTGAACTTCCTCCAAATCTGCTATGTCAGTTTCAACAGCACCTTATCCCCAACCTAGAACTCAAGAGGCTTCCTCCCTTTATTAGCATACTTTTTCATTCTCCTCTGCACTTTCAACAAGCTATCTCGTGCCTCCTACATCAACTCTTGCTTGTTGATGGAAAATCTGTACACTGCAGGACACCTACCCTCTGAACGCTACTTAACAATCTCATGAGGTGTGAGAGGCTATTGCCCCATTGCCAACTCGAATGGACTCATCTCAGTTGATGAAGACTTATGCAGATTGTAGGCAAACTGCGCAGAATCCAACAAGTCTAGCCAATTCTTCTGGCTAGCTGAACCCATCCCCTTAACTTTTGGCAAACCAGTAATAAAATCTATTGAAATCGAAACCCATTGACTTTCTGGTAGAGGAAGAGGCTGCAGAAAACCTACTTCCTTTTGAGTTAAGCCCTTGTCTTGTTGGCAAACTAGACAAGTCTTCACATACAACTCAATATCCAATACTGTTTTAGGCCAGTAGTAAGAACGGGACAGTAATGCATATATTCTATCCTTACCTGGATGTCCTGCCCATTGTGGATCACGAGTTTCCTTCAGTAACTCCCTACGGATCTTCCCACTTGGAACAAACAGTTTGCCACCCTTGGCATACAACAACCCATCCTCAAGCCAATAACGCCTCACAAGGCCTGCAGTCACATCTTGCACCAGCTTCTGATAGGTAGCATTAAGCTTAGCACTTTCCTTGATCCTATCCACAAAATCTGACTCCACTCTAGTCAAGGCAGCCACATACTCTTGCACTTATTTGCGGCTAAGTGCATCTACTACTTCAATGTGCTTGTCTAGTTTATGCTCCCACACAAAATCATATTCTTGTAGCAACTCCTACCACCTAGCTTGCTTGGGTGACAGCTTCTTTTGTGCGTTAAAGAAGGTATTAGTCACATTGTCTGTTCTCACCACGAACTTAGGCCCTAGTAGATACACACGCCATGCCAGCAAAAAATGTACCACTACAATCATCTCTTTTTCATGAGTCGAACACTTCTGCTCTACTTCTTTCAACTTCTTGCTCTCATAGGCAACATGATGTTTCTCTTGCACCAACACACCACCAATTGCTTTGTCAAAAGCATCAGTATGGACTTCAAAGGGAAACTCAAAATCTGGTAGACGCAACACAGGCTCACTCGATACAGCAACTTTCAGCTTCTCAAAAGCTTCTTGACATGCATCTCTCCACACCCATTTCTTGTCCTTTTTTAGCAAATCTGTGAGAGGAGCAACTTTCTTGGAATACCCTTGGATAAACTTCCTGTAGTAGTTAGCCAATCCAAGGAAGGATCTCAATTGGTATCAGAGCAAGGTTGCATGTCTTCAGACACCAAGGCAAGGGTGATTGTCTTGGAGAACATACTCAGAGTTCCTAGAGAGGGGGAACAACTTTCTGTGTGTGACAGATTAGAAGCTGTCTCTGTAAAAACTGCTGTGGTGAGGAATGATCTTGCAGAACAGAGGGATATTGCATTGACTCGTGTTGAAGAGTTAGCTGTTGTACTGGACACCCAGAACCAGGTAGCAAGGGTGACCCAACGCCAACTTGAAACAAAAATTGCTTTGTTGAAGAGAGCAATGAGTGGCCTGCCTAGGGAAGGGGAAGTGGCCACCAAAGTGAAGGTACCTGAACCAAAGCCTTTAATGGTGCCAGGAATGCCAAGGATTTGGAGAATTTCTTATGGGATATGGAGCAGTACTTCAGGGTTGCCAGGGTGCCTAGTCAAGAGATGGTGACGATTACTGGCATGTATCTTTCAGGGAATGCTAAGTTATGGTGGAGAACCTGTGTGGAATATAATGCAGATGTTGGTAGAGGAAAAATTGACTCATGGGAAGCCTTAAAAAATAATTAAAGGACCAGTTCTTGCCTACTAACACTGCCTGGGTTGCAAGAAACGCCTTAAAGAAATTGAAGTAGACCGGTATAGTGAAAGAATATGTCAAGACGTTCAGTTCTTTGATGTTGGATATCAAGAACATGTCAGAGGAGGACAAACTGTTCAATTTCATGTCTAGCTTGCAACCTTGAGCACAAATAGAGTTAAAGTGGCAGGCAGTGTGTGATCTGCCTACTGCTATGTCTGCTGCAGATGCCTTAGTGGACTATAAGTTCAGTAAGCCCAGTGGGGATAAGGAAAAATGCAAGTCCAAGGACAAAGGCAAAGACAAGTAGAAGAAGGATGGCAAGAAGAAGGATAAGTAGAAGAAAATTTTGGGTAACAAGAGCAAAGGAAAGAGTTCTACCTCTCAACCAAGTAAAGAACAGCCCAAGCTTAATGCTGGCTGCTTCATTTGCAATGGCCCTCATCATGCAAGAGACTGTCCAAAGCATGAGAAGTTTAATGCCATGGTTGTTGAAGATGGTGGTGGGCAGTTCGATGAAGACGTTCCCAGCAAAGTGAACCCCTTGCAATTGCTAAATGCACTACGTGCATGAGGTACTTCTAGGGGTTTGTCTTATGTTCAAGTGGAGATGAACGAGAATAGGGCTGAGGGTATGCTTGATTCTAGTGCTACCCACAATTTTTTTGCTGATTGGATGGTCCAAAGGTTTGGTCTGAAAGTGAGTAAGTGTTCAAGTAAGATCAAGGCAGTAAACTTAGAGGCAAAACCTATGTTGGGAATTGCTTATGGAGCGAAGTTTAAGGTTGGCGAATGGACAAGAAAGGTGAATTTCCTAGTCATGGAGTTAGATGATTTTGATGTAATTTTGGGTGATGAATTCCTAGTGGTTGCTAAGGCTACCTTACTACCATTAATTGGAGTATTGTTAATCCTTGATGAGAAGTAGCCATGCTATGTTCCTGTTAGGTGTGGGGCAGGGAATAACAAGACTAGTAAGGGGAAACAACCAATGGTTTTTGCCATGTAGGTTGAGCATGGGCTGAAGAAGGGTGAGATGACTTACTTGGCTACATTGATCGAGATGAAGCAGGACAAGTATGTCAAAGTTCCAGATGCTGTGGCTGGACTGTTGAAGGAGTTTGCTAATGTGATACCTCCAGAATTGCCTAAGACCTTTCCACCATGGCATGCTGTTGATCATAGGATCGAGTTGGTTCCTGGATCAAAGCCTCCTTCGAATGCCCTATATAGAATGTCCTCAATGGAGTTGGTTGAGATGAGAAAGCAGTTGGCAGAATTTTTGGATGCATGCTACATTTAGCCCTCCAAGGCTCCTTATGGTGCTCCTATTCTGTTCCAGAAGAAGCATGGTGGCTCATTGCGGATGTGTGTGGACTATAAAACCTTGAACAAAGTGACTGTGAAGAACAAGTATCCAGTCCCTTTGATTCAAGATCTTTTTGACAGATTGAGCAAAGTCGTTTACTTCAGAAAGTTGGACTTGAGATCAGGTTATTGGCAAGTGAGGATTGTGAAAGGGATGAGCCCAAGACTACTTGTGTGACTCGGTATGGTTCTCATGAGTTTTTGGTTATGCCTTTTGATTTAACAAATGCCCTTGCTACATTCTGTAATTTGATGAATGATGTCTTCTATGAGTATGTGGATCATTTTGTTGTGGTTACTTGGATGACATAGTAATATATAGTGAATCCTTGGAGGATCACTTGGAACACCTTGGGAAGGTGCTGTCCAAATTGAGGGAACATCAATTGTTTGTTAAAAAAGAGAAGTGTAAGTTTGTCCAGCAAGAGATTTTGTTTCTAGGGCATAAAGTCAGCAAGGGTATGGTAATGATGGATGAGGGGAAGGTGCAGGCTCTCCTTGATTGGCCCCCACCGAGAAAGATATGGAATACTAGTAAGAAGAAACCCAAAGTCAATTAGTCAAGGGTCTTAAAATCATATCTGAGATCCATAAGGAGGCATGAGAAGTATGAAAGTTTGAATTAATGGTATTTTGCCAATCTACCATAAAAGGTCCACCAAAGTGATATTGGGCCCTAAATCCTTTCATTCAGAGCTCCCTAATTCACTGGTTAATCAAAGCCAATTGAGTAAAATTTGAATTAAGCTCGTGATGCTGATCATATTGTAGTTAAAGCCTATGGTAATAAAATATCTTATGCTTTATTAGACCTATAGACAGGTTAATCAGGCAGCCATGATTTTGCCCTATGTACTTGTAATTGTGAATTGCGAATTGCGCCTTGCTACTATTCAGATGGGAAATAGTTTTTAAAACAAATTCAGGGTTGTAAATTGCATTGGCAGGCCTCCAGTCCTTCACTGATTCGGTTTTTGTGGATGTTTATACTACCAACTAGCAATGAGGAAACAGCCTTCTGGAGGAGACTGCTTGTGAGTCATTGCATGTCAAGATCTTTGTGCACCATAAGTAGTTCTGGTTTGTGTAATATAAATAATGAAACCCTCACCATCTTAAAGAACTGTTACTTTGCAATCAGTAGACACATTGATGTAAAATAAATTTTATATACTCCAATGAGTATGGAAATATAATGTTTGAATCATCAGAGTTCATACTACTTCTATAGCATTGACTTTGGGTTCATATGAACATAAATATATAATGGGGAAAAAAATTTAGGGCAGAACATCTGTAGGGTTAGGAATTTAGGATCTTCCATTGACCAAATGATTGGTTCTACCTCCTATCTAGCAAAGCAATGGGGGTAAGAGAAGCTTAAATATAATTAGCCTTTCAATGAATACTTCTTCCCCATAAATGCTTGAAACTTTGGCTCTTCTTCCTTCTGAGGTGGATCTTGACTGCTGTTTTTTGGGGCAACCTAACATTACAAAAGCCAATATGCAAGAGATCAGTTTTAGCACCAACTGCACAATAAGTAGGCCAATAGATGTATAAGAAAAATTGAGGGCAGCTTATATCACAAGAAAGCAAGACATACCTTTGATTTTTCATTTTCGGATTGATTTATATTTGAACCAAACACGAGCTTTCCAGAAGGTTGACATGAAGCAGGATTTGATGACTTGGAATCCTTGGTTCCATTCTGAGCTTCCGATTGGTGCTGCTTAAGAATAGGAGAAGAATCTGGCACAACTGATTCTGTTGAGGGTCTTCCGTCCAAACGTCTCCCAAAACCAGTGAATGGGCTAAACTTGGCTATCTTTTTGGCTGGCTCATCTTCAGCTGGAATGCCAAAATAAATTCAGAATAAGAGGCTAATTATTAAACCTTGTGAACAAGTGTCAAAATGAGGGGGAGACAAATGACGTAACAAACCTTCTGATTGTTTCCTGTTCAACAGTGCTGATTTTGCTGGTTTTTCAGGTTCTTTATAATCAAGAGGAGGGGCGAAGTCAACCTCACAGTCCGTTTCAATGATACTGACTGCAGAGGAGGGTTTTGTTTCAACTATATTAATGTAATACTTCTTATTGTTATAAGCAACCATGATAGTATCACCAGTTGTTAAACAAGAGTAGCTCCTTAATGAAGTTTCCAAGCTGCAAATGAATATATGGAAAAGATAAATAAAGAGCATAATTATATGTACAAAAAGATCAAGGCTGATTTAAGGCAAATATGTAAATGGCAAAATCATTGACTAACATAGCTTTGGGGTTGGAGACATCTAAGAAATCCTTGGTGTGTGGCTGCAGCTTAACATATGTTCCCTTTGCTAGGCTGGCATTCTTCAGTTGCACTACGTCTCCCTCTTGTAGGAGCATGTTTTCCATCATCTAACAATATAAAAAAAAGCACTAAATAAGAAGAAAAACTTCTGAAGAACCACAGAAGATTCAAAAGATAAAACAGACAAAAAGCATACCCAGTATGGTAAATATATTAGTCCCTCATCAGCTATGAATTCTAGGACTCCACAATGAGTAACCCGTCCAGCAGCAGGATTGTTAAGTTCAAATAGCATAGGGTATTCTATTTGTAAATATGCTGGAGTGCCAAAAAAAAAACCCACGTCATAGTTGGTGTTTTCATAAATAAAAGGAGATTTGCTTAAAAGCAAACCTACTTGCATCAGCATAAGGGAACAGAATGAAGGAGGTGTTAAATTGTTGACTTACCAAGGCGATCAAGAGCTGAGGGAGGCATAATAACTGGAAGCGAAAAGAAAACTATAAGTAATTTTTAAGCCTCAAGAAGTATTGAGAATTAAGAGAAATAAGTATAGAGATTAAGGATAGTATCGCAGAATTAGTCAAGCAGTAAACGTACTTTTATCACCCTTTTCCAGATGTGGCTGCAAAGATTCAGAGAAATAATTAATTTGGAATCCGAAACCAAGAAAAAATCAAGAGCCTAACCAATGAGTAGGTACAAGGCCAAATAATGTCCATAATATGAAACAATTTCATAAATTATAGACATTGACAAGGTCAATTATGCAATTTGGTAAGCTTACAAATCAAATGACCCATTTAAAGAGACTCTTCTCATCACAATTAGTAGAGTGCGACAGAACTGATTCCACCAATTTCATTTAAAAATGGAATTTCTTATAATAAAGCAAATTAAATTCAGCAGAGGTAATTCTCAAACCTTATCAATGAAAGAGACAGGGTAACAACGATAACTGTGCTCGAAGGTTGAAAAACGGCGGTTTTCGTAAGCCTTCAACAATCAAAACAAACAATAAGATCTCTGATCAAAACCGTATCAAGAAGCAACAGATAAATTTGAAAACTAAAAACATATAAGCTCAACAAATAAGACCAAATGTTGCTGTCACAGAAATAAAGCATCCCAAAGCTGAAATCTTACTTGTTCCACAAGACATGCAAACCAAGTTCAAAATCAATAAAGTACAAACCACCTTCCTAATCCAATATGGTTCCCACTTTTTTTTTTTTTTCCTTCTTTTTTTAGGATAACAATTTAGCAAACACAAACCACAAAGAATACAAAGTTAGTAACATACCATGATCAGTGGTCTGAGAGGTTCTCACGCCACTATAAGATTGCTTATAGTCTGTCAAAAATCCAAACAAACAAATAAGCAAACAATTGTCAAACACAAAACCAATTCACAACAATGGTCAATCTAAACAAAAACTAATCATAAGGCATAAAAAGTTGAGTTCATGATGAAGATCCCATCAAACATATAGCATTCCATTACCAACCCAATACTCAAAAAACAAAAAAGAAGCATAATTTATTTGAATGCCCCCAAAAAACATTGAAAATAAAGGTAAAAGAAAAGAAAAAACCCAGATAAGTGATTAATGTAAAAGAAGAAGTAGAGCTGTAGAGGCTTATAGATCAGAATTTAAAAAAATAAAAAATAAATTTGAACCTTGGTATTAGAAGGTTGCAGAATTGTAAACGTAGAAGAAGGGCAGTGAAGTGAAAAGTTTTTGATAGTGATGATTACCGTGGCTTTTTATAGGTTAAGAGAGAGTGTCAACATGTATGTATACAGTACACCTCGGTAAAGTCGGTTGTAGATACCTCTCAACAATAATAGCATACAAGGCACTCGTGGAAAGCCCACAGTAGTTTCATTGTTTTCAAAACATTAACTAAGGTTGGACCTAAGAGGTGTTTTGACTTTTGGGGTGGGCTTGAGCCTGATGCTTTGTTTGGGACTTTTTTTTACAATTTTTTTATTTTAGATTTAAACTTTTTTTTAGGTACGAATAATATATAATATCTATAAATAGATTTTGATTTTTTTTTATTTCTTTTAATAATTTTTTTTTGGTATCTATCAATATTTTTTGCTTATATTTAGCAATTAGATTTAAATTATATATATAAAACCCTCTATATTTACACATTCTTTTTTTGTTTTCGACCAATACAATATTCTATTAGAATTTTACTATATCATATTTTTTTAAATTGCCAAAATAGATAATTTCATTATAAACACAATCTTAATACATACTTATTAATAACTATTATAATTATAAAATTTGATATTTAATAAAAAGAGAATATTATATATATATATATATATATATATTTTTTTTGATGAATAGAGAATATTATATTTTGTAGTACTTTCGTACTTACTAGGAATTGGGTTCTTTTGGAGCATATCCACATAGAATTCCATACCAACGAAAACAACTACCTAACATAGAACTTAACTTTTTTCATGTGACATTTGAGTTTATATATATATATATATATATATATATTTATATTATATTAGATTGTTTACTTTTATTGGTGTGGAGAGTGCCTGAAGATTTCCCTTTAGGAATAATTGTACTTTTCTCAAGCTTTTTTTTAAACCCAATAATAAACCAATAAAGACAAACTCTGCTGACAAGCACGGCTGGAAATTATTTTTTACTTTACGATTGATTAATTAGTTAAAAAATAAAAAATAAAATTCCCATAAATGTTTTATCTTTATAAATATTAAATAGTAACTTGAACCTTGGTCCACGTGCTTCTAACCTAATGGCATCTCATATTCTTGGTCCACGTGCTTCTAACCTAATGGCATCTCATATTCTGGGTGTGTTTAGATATCGCTTATTTTACTAAAAACTGAAAATACTATAGTAAAATAATTTTTGAATATGTGAATAGTGCCGTGAGACTCACTTTTAATAAAAATTTTGGAGAAAAAAATATTTGTGGGTCCCGTGTACAGTGCATGGGACCTACTGGAAAAGCACCACAGCCACAAAACATACTTAAAAAGAAAAATGCAAACGCAGACGCGGGATAATCGGTATCCAAACGGATACCCAATCTTCAATGTCATGGGTTCTCGACTCCCACTCTCCTCCCAAATACAATTTTGAACCTTGAACCTCACCTTCATATATAAGATTAAAAAAAAAAATTTTATTTATGAGAAACAAACACACAAGGGAGAGAGAAATGAATTCTAATACAAAAACACACCATAAACTAGACTCCCACTCTCCTCCCAAATTCAATTTTGAACCTTGAAACTCACCTTCATATAATAAAAAATATATATATATATTTAGAAGCAAACACACACAAGGGAGAGAAAGGAATTCCAACACAAAAGCATACTACAAACTTCACTCAAAAGTCATGAAAAACCTTTTGAGTTTGGAGCTTGCTTTGAAAGTGTTTGTGTATGTATATGTATCATATAATTCTAAAATATATTTTTAGGCTAACTTGCAAATTACACCCTTAAAGTTTGGCGTGTTTGGATTTTACACTTTTAAGTTTTAGAATTTGGATTTTGCTCCCTAAAATGCTAGTTCGCTTGCATTAGTAGCCCCTTCATCCATATTTTCTATTAAGTGTCATATAAACTTGTCACACATGTTTAGTTCACCTAAAATTGATGTCATGTCATTTTTATTATGTCATATACTTTTTAATTATTTTATGTGACACTTTACAGAAAATATGGATGGGGGGCTGCTGATGTAAACATAATAGAATTTCAGGGAATAAAATCTAAATTCTGAAATTTTAAGGTGTAAAATCCAAACACTTTCAAACTTTAGGAGTGTAGTTTGCAATTTAGTTATATTTTTATAGACTTTAAATTGTATCATCTAAATTTGGAAATAAATTCATAATATTTTTAAATATTATTTAAACTTTATTTTTTTTTGAAGGGTTATTTAAACTTTATTGATAATCAAATAATAATAATAATATGTTTCAATTATTTTAGTCAGACAAATAGTATGTTTCATGGTAAAAACAATAATACTGTAAGGACACAATTCTCTGGCGGTCCAATAAGGATGTTGGGCTCGCGCATGAAAGATCCCTCACAATATGATTTGTAGAGAGTGGGCTTGAAAAGCTAGCCGTTGGTCACGGGGCGGTGCCCGGTCCTGGTTTTAGAGAAATTCGTGTAGAAAAAGGATTTGGGCTTGAACGTTTAAGCCCTACGGCATCGCATCCTATGGGATGGGCCTCCTCGGACTTGATCCTCGGACCATTAGGGTCTTACCCCGGTTACCCGACGATGGGTTTTTTCTGTAATCTCAGGTGTTGTTGAGATGTTCTCACCCAGATCGTCTCCTTTTTTTGGAGGTGGAATGGGAGTCCCCCTTTCGATTTACTTACTTTCTTCTTTTATACTCGTCTGCGTTAACTGTCCTTCGTCCACGTGTAGGGTCAATCTTTGCAAGACTGATATTTGTCCCATCAGTCTAATCCCAGAATTGTTGGGGATGGTTGATAAGGCTGCAGAGTACGGCTCTGTCAGGTGCAGAGTCTTATCTGGAAGGGTAGTAAGGATAACTTCCCCCAAGATATTTTGGATCTCCTTACAAATTCGTTCCTATACCAGTTTTACCCCTTTATTCCGGTGGGATTCTGAATCTGCCAAGGATTGAACTGTCCTCGGCTGCCTCCCAAAACTGTTTTGTGCTCTGTATTGTAGAGCTTGGGCCACAGCTCTCCTCGGCTTGGGCCTTCGGATTTTCCAAGAGCAACTGGGCCTGGCCCTTAAATTATTGGGCCCCACAAATACAATTTCTAATAATATAAGGTTGGTAATCTAATTTCTAAATGTTCATAAATAAAAATCAATATATCTAACTTGTGAAAATAAATCCTAGATATATAATTTAATTTAGTAATAAATTCAAATATAGACTTATGTTCAAAATAAAATTAACCTAAAATCAGTGTCACTATTTGAACTAATTGCTATTTATAATTAAGCCAAGATATTAATTGCTTTTCGGTGTAAGCGTGATTTGAATTTTGAATCCCTTTATTTAATAACAAAAAAATTTATTTTATTTTATTTTACTTAGAGAGTTTCAACATATGATGTTCGTTTTTTATAATAGTTGATAGTTTTTTATCATTAGACCAAGACACCAATTAATTTTTGATGTAGGGGAGGATTGAATCTTAAATTTTTTATTTAACTATTAGAGACTTTACCAATTGAACTAATTGAAATTAAAACATGCAATTTTAACTTTATATGGGTGCCTTCAATATAAGGTCGGTTGGAGTGGACCAACCTAAACCCAAGTTGGCCTAGGATTCTAGTGCTATGTATTATTAGGCGCTGAAATTAGTAGTATAGGCTGAAGTCAACGTTGGTGTTTGATTTTGGGGTTGAGCCAGGTTTGGTTTAGCTTGGGCCCATACGTGATCAACAAGACAATAATCAAGAAATTGGATTCAGAGTTTATTTAAAAAAAAAAAGAGTTAGGTTTAATAGTGGCCAATGCTAGGCCCATATAAGCCCAATACTAAACCTACTGTAACACTGTAACAACAGCAATAAAATCATTGTTGTTGTCCCTATTGCAAAGCTAGGGAGCAGAAACCTTGTCTCTTCCACGGAGAGGAGAGAATTTCAGAGAGACAGAGAGAGTTAAAGTTGAGCACTTCTGGTGACATCCAAGGAGCTAAAAAATGGCCAAGCGTGAGATTTCCAGCACTCTGAGGAACTTGAAGGTAAAACAAAAAGTTACAAACTTTGCTATTATTTCCTGAAGAGACATTCCATACTAGCTTCTATATGCAAAATTTAGATAAGCTCACTTGGGATTTGAACTGGGTTTTACTTAAATTTATCTGGGCATTCTCTAATTTTTTTTTTGGTTATAAATTTCAAGCCTTGTAAACATATGATCTTATATTGGGGGTGTTCTTTTCTTTATTTCGATAGTTCATGCAAAGGGCAGCTCAGAGAGAAGAAAATACCAAGAAAGAAGAAGAGGTCAAACTTGTTGGGAATTTCAGTTCCCCTAGTATCGTGAATAGAAAGTGGTATTCTTCTTTCTTTTTTGTTCTTTGCCATAATTTATAAAGAACTCTCTATTGTTTTGTGCTTCTTGATTTTTCTGTTCTTTTTTTTTTTTTGGTGTGATGTGTATATGTGGATATATTCCAGTTCGATGTGCGTAAAACTTTGCTTGCTTTAACATTAAAGTACAAGTTGTATTTTTCCTTTCTGAAATCTTGAATCATTATAGGATTTTCTGGTTGTGTATTATGAACTGGATCTGGTTGATAATTGCAATTTAGCTGGTTTTTTTTGGTTCTCCATCACCCACGTGTACGCTGTTACTTTGGAGTGGTGTTTTCGCATAATTTGCTCTCTTAAGGAGCCTTATGCTTGCTTAAAAACAGATGCTCTTAGTGTGCTTGTATTCGATACTGTAATTGACATTTTTAAGGCCTATACTAGGGGTCTTTATCTTACCAATAAAGACATTTTATATGGCAAGCTAAGCCCCTTGATGTTGTAGACTAGGGACCCTTATGCCATAAATAGGTTGTAACCAGTGTGCAGAGCTCCTGATTCTACAGGGTTTGGGAGAGGTGATTGGTAGGCAATCTTACCATACATATTGTCAATCATCTGAAATAGCATGATGGGTCATATATCCTTGTTTCATTCTCATCATGATCTATAGGCTGCATAGGTGGTACGAGTTTGCTAGTTGAAAACTGCATCTCACACCATTTTTCTTGAAGGTTGTGTGAGGCATTTAAGTTCGATTATAGTCGGAAAACAAGTTGAAGAAAATGAGATATAAATTATTGGTGCAGACTCTGGAAACTTTCTTTCCTACTTAGGGATTATTTTGTATTTTCCATGTTGGGACACCATTTACTTCAGAGTTTTATTCTTTCAGATATTCTCATTTAGATATCAGTTGACATTTTGAACTTTGAATTTGGATTTTATTATGAGTGAGGATTTTTGGGATGGAATTGTGCCCTCATGTAATCCTTGAAGCCTTTTAAGAGTCTTTAATAATGGTTTGAGACATTACATTTTTAGTGATAATTTTCTGATGAAAAATTCCCTTAGCTTGGTGTCATTCCAAGCCCCCTCAAGCAATGAAGCTTAGGATTTACGTTCTGCGACATCTTTGATACTGCAAGCTGCATTAACGTCACTTCTTCAAGTCTTGTCACCTGCCTAGGATTGAAACATGTCCCCACCCTAGTCCCTATTAGGTGTCATGGGTAGTCACCTCATCCATAGCCATCAAGGAGAGGTGCCTTGGCCCCATTCAAATTATTCCTTGAAAGGATGAAACATGGTGTGATGTGCTTTGGGACACATCATTCTAAGTAGGCTTTGGCCCTATGACCTAGACGTAACAATCAAATGATCAAATTCTTGTTTCTTTTGTGAGTTTTCAGTTAGCTCAATTGGTAAAGTCTTATCTTCAAATAAGAGATTTGGGGTTTGAATCTTGCTTACACCAAAAGCCAATTGGTGTCTTGGCCTGATGATAAGAGCAATCATCATGGAGCAGATGTCATGGTTTGAAATTCTATTGTATCTATTAAAAACATTTCTTGTTTCTTCACCTTTAAAGGGAAAGGGAATGGCTTACACATCATAAATCCAAAGGAATTTGGGAGATTGGAAAACAGGGAATCTGTAATATTTTCCTTAGTAGCCAAGATTCTTACCCTTCTTCTTGCTTCTTTCCTTTTGTGGTAGACTTGGGTTGGAAGGGGTTAAGTGTAAAGGAGCAAGAATATGATCGACCATAAATTGTGACATCTAGTTTGTAGAGCCAAGATCTGCCTAGAATGATGTGTCCACGTCCATTGGAATGACATCTTACCATAATTCTTCCTTGTAGGACATGAATTTAATGGGGATGAGACACCTCTCTCCTTGATGGCTATGGATGAGATGTCAACCCATGACACCTTGTAAGGACTAGGGTGGGGAACAAGTTTGAATCTTAGGTGGGTGACAAGACTTGAAGAAACTGTCAATAATGATCCCCTCTTGGTGATGAAGCATTGATTTTTCAATTTTCTATTCTGCTTCGTATTTCCTATTTTTTCCCAATACGTTCTTCATCATTTATAGACCATTTTTACTTCTGAATCAACTTTTGCATTCTTCTTAATCAACTTCTGTATTCAGACTTCAAATCATGTTGGTAGTCTCAATAAGAGATGTTGTATGTTACAAGTGTTTCTGTGGAGCTAGATTATGTGGACATCTGCGTACTAGCACAATTAAATCTTGGCATTGAAAGCTGCTAGCAAAAACTCTCATTGTGTAAGCGATATAGATCATGGGATAGTATTCTTTACCTAGAGGGATCGATGAGAATATTAGTTTTCTGTTAAATATTCTTAGCAGTTCTATCTTATGTCAGGACAGCAGCACCTGCTTTCACCTTTTGTTGTAACATTATGAGCATCCATAATGTTTAAAATTTTAATGAGATGTCACTTCTTTTCTCAACTAGTAAATGAGAAAGTTGATAGATGGGGTTCACTCTTCATGGGTTCTTAATGGGAAAATTCATATAAAAGCATGTTCAGAATTTTCAATTCCCAGTATTAATTGTTAAAAATAAATAAATCTCCACTATTTAGTCGCTGATAAAAAATTATCCGGTATACATCTTTAGACTACTATTTTTTGAGATGCATACACCCCACCATCTGGGGATGGTAACACAAATTTCTTATTAGCATTTGAAACAGTTGTAGCCTTTTGAAGTGCAGTTTCTATATACCATATCGGTGACCCTCTTTGTGGATGGTAGAGTGACTATTAAGAATAAAATTGCTTGATGTTGGGTTAATAAAAGACTTTTGAATGATATAGGTTAAAGTCACTTTGTTAATAATATTCTTGAAGTCAATTTGGACATGTATCACAGCTCTGCAGACTTTGTATGCCCTGTGATATCCAATTTAGCTTTTAATGTTATAAAAAAGGAGCAACTAGATTACTATTTTAGTATTTTTATAAGGATTGGATATACAACTATGAAATCCACTGTAGCACATTGGCAATACCTATCAAAATAAATTTTAAAAAAGGATTGGATATACAACCTGTATATTTCTTAGATTACTCCCTTGTACTTTTGTTCATTCTTTACGAAAAGTCTTTATCACCCGTAAAAAAAATTGAAAGAAAAGGAAACAAAAAAGGGCTTGGAAAGTAGTTCCGTCATGTCTAGTGTGGAACATTTGGAAGGAAAGAAGCATAACATTTTACGGACAAGAGCTTTCTGTTGAGAGAATAAAGTTTGCTTTTGTCAATATATTTTCTTGGATGTTACTAGAGGAATGTAGACCTTCAAATGTATGTGACCTTTTGGATTCCTTTTTTTCACAGAGTGGTTGAGTATTAAGCTTGTATGCTTCAAAGGCTCTCCTTCAGTCATTGTATAGTGATTTTTTTATTAATATAAATGTTCTTATTTATTTATTTTTTTTAAAAAAGGGTTGACATGCAAGACATTGTACAGTAGACCTTTGTAAAGTAAGAACATCCTGTGTTTATAGGCTTCATATTCTGCAAACATCAGTTTGATCTCCTCTAATATTCAAAAAGAATTGTAAACTTATATATAAGCAATGGAATGCTAATTTTCTATGAAAAATAAAACAGCTGCAACTACCCACAGGACCTTCTCATTGACTTCTATTTCCCAACATGCTTTTGCTCGTTTTTTTTTTGACTTGTTTTGTTTGGATGGTTGTCTGTATACTTGCAGTTTGGTGATAATGGAAGGTGATCCCCATCCTGGAGCAATTAATGGCCGCATGTCATTTCAAAGCTTTAATCCTTCTATTGATGTGAGTATAAAGGTCATGTGACCTGAAATTTCCAATGACTATTCCCCTCCTGTGATTCTATTTTGGCTTCTGTTCTCCTCATGCAAAGCCTTGTCATGATAGAAACTGAATGAAGCAGCATCTAACCCTGTGTCTGCCACTTCTTCTGGAAGTCAAAGTGGAGGAATATCTTTGAGGTGGGTTCACTTCTCAAATTATCTTATGTTTTTGTTATTCCTACAAATATATCGTGAAAAATATATTGCCTTGCTGTTGAACAACTCAATGTGAAACTTTGAGATTATTGTCATAAAAAATATTTAAGTTGCTCTAAACTAAGTTGAGCAAAGTGTTGCAACATTCTGTCAATGCATGCTGCATTTCTGCTACTATTAGGTTGTCTAACCAATCCAATAATCTGAATATTGCAGTAATTTATTTTTTCTATCCAATAATCTGAATATTGAAATTTTTTATATTATGTTAGGGCTGTAATTAATAGAAACTGTAGAGCCAATAAAAATTGAAAAGAAGAATCCTTATTTGGCATGGAAGGCATAAAGCATTGTTGAGTGAAGTTGGGATTGTTTGGTCATTTCATAAAACATGTGAATAAATCAATGAATCAAAGTACCAACCATCCCTTAGTTCTGAAAATTTTAATTAATATTAAATAACTGTTCTTGTTTGCATTGGAGTTAAAAATTGTGCCAATTACTGTACCCAGTTTGCATAATGAATCAAAGTAGCAAACATCCCTTAATTCTGAAAATTTTAATTAATGTTGAATAATCTTGTTTGCATTGGAGTTGAAATTGTGCTGATTACTGTCCCAGTTCATTTCTGCTACTATTAGGTTGTCTAACCAATCCAATAATCTGAATATTGCAGTAATTTATTTTTTCTATCCAATAATCTGAATATTGAAATTTTTTATATTATGTTAGGGCTGTAATTAATAGAAACTGTAGAGCCAATAAAAATTGAAAAGAAGAATCCTTATTTGGCATGGAAGGCATAAAGCATTGTTGAGTGAAGTTGGGATTGTTTGGTCATTTCATAAAACATGTGAATAAATCAATGAATCAAAGTACCAACCATCCCTTAGTTCTGAAAATTTTAATTAATATTAAATAACTGTTCTTGTTTGCATTGGAGTTAAAAATTGTGCCAATTACTGTACCCAGTTTGCATAATGAATCAAAGTAGCAAACATCCCTTAATTCTGAAAATTTTAATTAATGTTGAATAATCTTGTTTGCATTGGAGTTGAAATTGTGCTGATTACTGTCCCAGTTTGTGTGATTATATATACCTTTCTGAATGTATATGACAGTTTCTCCCCTATGTGAAAGGTTGGATAATAATATATTTCAGGAACATATTTAGTCTAAGTACTTTTCCAGTTTTGGTAAGATTGCGTATGTAGTTTTTGGGTCTGAATTTATTGTGGATATACGTCTCATGTTACCCATTTTAGTTGGTTTACAAAAGGTAGTTTCTTACAAAGATAATAACATTTCTCATTTTGAAGAGGAGAGATGTTGATGTAGGACAAAGAGGAACAAAGCCAAATCAGACCTTGCAGATCTGGACAGTTGAGATTTTTGAATAATTTGGGTTAGGGTTTGGTGGAAAAAGACTGGAAAATAGTAAGGAACTTAGTGTTCCTAATGGCAAAAAAGAATTGTAGGATTTGGGATGAAATAAAGGGGGGAAAATCAAGATTTGGGTCGCCATTTCAAACAGTAATCCATGCAGACAAATAGATAATGAAGGATCTGAAGATAAAATTTATTGCTATGTGCTTTGGCTTCCATACATGATACCTAAAGAAAACTGCATTTACAAGTGATTCTCATATGCACTGATGACACTACTGATATTTTTCCTTCTATTTGGATCATACAGAGAAAATGGATCATCAACGGATAGAGCAGGGAGCTCAGACACTGATAAATTAAGTTCCGAGGCCGAGGACCTTAAAAGAAAACAGTCTGAAGTAGTATCTGAAACACAGTACCCAAAAAAAACACCAAAAAATGTTCAAGGTAGTGAACAATCATCACCAAGTAGTAGTAGTAAAGGCTCCTTCAAGAAACCAAAGGCAAAGGGTGAAAAGCTGGACTGGAGTGTTCTTAGACCATCAAAGTCTCATAAAAAATGAGGGTGAGCATATTTAACATTCACATTTACAATGGTGTGAACTTCTTTCTGACTTGCTTCGATGTCGCAAAATTTGAATCTATAGTCTCTTCTCTTGTTAATGATATTTTTCCTAGCCAGTCATTAATTTTAGAAAGCTTTTTAGGCTCCTTTCAAGCCTTTTGGAATCTGGTGTGTAATTTTTTAGGGCGTTATAGAATATTTCCACCAATGGCTACTGTCAACTTTTCAAATCTAGATGAACTGTACTATTTTGTTCCATTACATCTCTAGTGCTGAACACCAACGTATTTTTTCACTTGAACAACATATTTGATGGTCAACTTAATCCATCTGGTTTTGCATTATCCATAATTTTATAGTATAGAACTTTGTTTTAGAATGTCTTAATCTTCTGCATAGCTCATTAAGATGGTTTGGAGGCAGTTTTCCTGCTTTGGATTTTGAAACCCAAATGAAGGTAGCTGGATATATATAGCTCCCTGGTATGTTGAGAGACAAGCAAGTAAAAAACTTAAGGTGGTTCTTAAATAGGCTGCTGTTTGGTGGCAATGATTGAGGTCAGTGTAAAGCTACTACGCTTTTTTTTTTTTTTTAAATCTAAAATAAACTCTGATGTGTTCAAGGTCTACAGACTTTGCCACTTCCGCCACTTCTCTCCTCATACACCACTGAATGACATCAATGATGTTTTTATTCTAATGGCTACCCTTTGCATTATATATAGCGTTTAGAGCATTTGGCATCAACCTCAGTACCATTTTAGTCAAATTTGGTCTAAAAAAAATATATATTTACTAGCTCATTTGTAGATAGTAGATACTCCTACATCAAATTCAATATTGTATTTTTAAAATTTATTTTATTCATTATTTATTGCTATTTTTTCTCTCTCTACTCTCTGATTTTTTTCTTCATCTCTCTTCCTCTCAACCTAGATCAACCCTACCATTGATTTTTCTTCTTCCTCTGTCTCCCTTCCTCAACACAGATCGACTCTACCCACTAACTCTCTCTCTCTCTCTCTCTCTCAACCCAAATTAACTCCTTCACAAACAACCAAAATCAACAGCAACCGTTAAAGATGGTGGTTGTAGAGGCCAAATGGCCAAAGGATGACAAATATCTCGCTGATTCAAGGTGGTGGTTGAGGCAGCCAAATGACGAGATTGAGAGGTGGGTTTTGGTTGTCAATGGCAATAAGAGAAAGTGGTGTTGAGAGAGGGGTCAAAGAGAACAAATTAAAAAAAATAAACATTTTATTTTAACATTGGCGATGAACAATGCTCATTGAGGTATTGTTCATTTCTAAAATTTTGTGTTACTTTGTTGAGTCTGATGCGAGGTGTTTTTTGGTGGATTAAGTAAACCTAAGGCTAAATATTGCATTTGACGAGCCAGATGTGAATGCGTAGGTATTTCTATTGCACGTGACATATCTTGCATTGAGAAATAATCTAATGTAAGAAAATGAGATTTACATACCAGTATGTTAAATTTAGAGATACAAATTTATTCTATATTGCATAGTCATTGGTTTTAATAAAAGAATGTTAATAATATGAAAGTGATGGTGTTTTTTTTTTTTTTTTTTTTTTTTTTTTTTAATTTTATTATGAAATATATGAAAATGATATTACTCCAATTATAACTTCTCAAGATAATAATTGCAAAAAAGATTATAAAAAATTGTTGTATTCTAAGCTGAAACCTAAGAATGGTACCTGATGCAATTTCAATGAAGGCATGATTTCGATGAGGGCATGAAGCTTGCTTATCTAATAATTGTCATATTTTGATAGTTACCAGCCAGGGGAAAGAGAAAGACTATCTTTAGAATATAATATATCCCACTCCTGTATGGATACCAAGGTATCAACAAAATGAGAAACGAATATAATATTAATAACTTTGATTAATATGTTGTAACTTTATTATCACGCCCCAAACCCAAGAGCTAGGCACGTGACAACAGCTAATAAAGTTTGCACTCTATAAGTGTGAAAAACCTTCTTAATAACTAAAAATTTATCCTCAAAGAAAATTTCATCAATAAATCCAAAAATGTCTTCAATAATGCAATTCTCAAAAGATCTCCAAAAAAATAATCTTCCAACATCACAAAGAAAAATAAACTAAATCTTTTGAGACTATTGTCTGAACAAAAGACAATATTAAACATAAAAGTCCAAATCTTATTTCAATGATTCCTAAACTTCACTCATATGCACATCTTAGTGGAAGCCCAAACACATGCTACTCTTCCCGATCAGAATTTGAAAGGGGAAAGAGAGAGTGAGTTGACAACTCAATAAGTAACCCAAATCTTAATAAGTTCTACTAAGCAAATAGATCTGTAAAATAATAAGTTGTACATAGATCGAATATTTTAATCTTATAAATATATCATAGGTGGATTAGAAAATAATTAGTTTTCCATATATCAAAACTATAATTACAATAGGTTCCAAAAACACATAAGTAATTTCAAGGACTTGAAGCAGTTCAAATATTCAAACATAATTCATATTCTTAACAATCCTTATGACTATGGTCACGCTATATCCCCTAAGTATTAGATTCAAATGAAACTAGTTTCATGCTAATGTATATCCCACATTAGCTGGGTCCAGAAATATGATAAGCTTGTGATGCCCCAGATAGAACTAGTTTCAGTACTAATGAATAACCCTCATTAGCTGGGTATTAGAGTAATAATGAAAAACCCCCCCATTGGTTGGTTATCAGAGTCAAATATAGTCAGATTGTCCAAAATCATATATATCAAATCACAGTTCAAACAATAATATATCTCATTCAAATACATAATGTAAGGACTTAATTTGTAACGACCCCAAAATGATATTGGGTTCGTACGCTAAGGGCCCAAACAATATAATTTGTAGAGCGTGGGTTTGAAAGGTTAGGGCTTGGTCACCGAACGGTGGTTGGTCATGGTATTCATACAGAATTAAACCATGTTCGTTCGAGGAGTCTTTCTCCTCGATACGGTCTGGGAGGCTCTGGTTTTTGGCCTTTTTTCCCAGCCACTTCTTTGGATTGCTTACTTCTCCTTTTATATTAGCCTGTACCCCTCATCCAACGTCCACGTGTAGGTTCGACTTTCCAGGACTGATACTTGTCCCATCAGCCCATACCCAAAGTGGTTGGGGGTGGTTGTAAAAGCTGAAGAGCATGGTCCTGTCAGGTGCAGAGTATTCAATGATAGTAATGGCAGCTTTCCCTTTGTCCTTTATCGCCATACTGTCCAGGGGTCCTTTTTCTATTAACGCAAATATTTTAGGTTTTTCTCAAAACTGTTCCTATATCGTTCTTGCCCTTTCTTTCAGGAGGGTCTCATGGATGCCGAGGACAGAGTCATCCTCGGCCATGTCTCAAGGTTACTTGGACTTTTATTATATGTCCTCGGCTATATCCCTCCTCGGCTCAGGCCTTGGGTCCTAATGTAAAAATGGGTCAGGGCCACAAATTATTGGGCCCCACAATAGCCTCTCAAAATTCTGCTGCCCGACCTCTTGGTCGGGGAGGAGGGTTTTAGTGATGTCGGGCCTGTATCATGGCTTGCCTAGCTTTTTCCTTCATTAATGTCAGTGTCTCTTCATCTGCCTAGAAAATGCGCTGGGTTACGAGACATTCCTTTAGTTTTACTCACGTCGTGCCTCTGCCGTTTCAGTGTACGAGGCGCGTTTTTAATATGCTCCTTTCACGAGGCGACGTCCATTCAACAGTTTGTAAACGGTATTGGGAGTTGAGCGGGAATTATCTCGTTATGAGCTTTCCTTGGAAACCTGTATAGATTAAATGCCACCAGTCTTGCCTTTTGTATAAGAAGCAAGGCAAGAGGTCACTTTCTTCACGCACAGACCCTTTAGTCTTTCTAGAGTCCTAAACCTCCAACTACACTCAAAATTTCCCTTATCAGCATAATCAATCTTTAGAGTGTGATATGTTTGAAGCAAAAGCAGGGGTGAAGGATCCACATCCTCTCCAGAAGCACCGGGTCCCTCCGAAACTTAAGATGGCTCGGTCAGGGCAGGGTAGGCAGAGACTCAAGATATTTTTCCTCTTCCTTCAGCCAAAATCCAAAGCAGGTGTTAATTGCATCAAATTTTTGGTGTTACGGAGCTGGGGTTGCTTATCATCAATACCATTTGCTCTTTTTCGAGCATAGCTAATATGGCACCTGCGTGATAGGAGTCAGGGCTGACGCAGGGATTAAATATCCCTGCTTCTTCCTCTCTTCCTTCACTGATGCCTCCTTTCGCCTCCTCTTCTTCTTCTTTCCCATCACCGGATCTATCCTGGTGCTTTTACTTCTTCCTCTTCTTCTCCTCATCCATCAAAGAGGTCACCCTCTCATACACGATCGCTACCGGAGCAGAGTTTAAAAAGATTTGTCGTTTTATTGTATATATATATATATATATATATATATTTTTTTGCTTTTGTAATTAGCTTCCTGTATAGGCTTGTTTAAGCCCCCTTATTGTATGCTGTACTATTTCTTTATATTAATAAAAATTGACATTATTTTATTCTATGTATTCTTTCTTTTCTGCAATAGTTATGCTGTGAATGGATGTGCTATTATATGATTTTTTTTTTTTTTTTTTTTTATTCTGAACGATACTTAGGGCCGAAACCCCTGTTAAGAAAAAGATATTTTTATGAGCTTATTGAAACTATTCGGCACAATAATGCCGGCCTGAAAAAACGAGCTTATTGAAACTATTAGGCATAATAATGCCGACCTGAAAAAGGTTACATACCCAAGACTAACCAAGATGACAGCTGAATGCTTGGTACTGTGTAGGAGGTAATCATCCGAGGAGGGGTAACCCAAAATGAGCTACCCATGCAGGTCGCCAAGTACTAGGGTGATTTGTCACCTTCTTAATATCCTTCATAGCCTTAGCCATTTTTGGCATCCGGTCCGAGGATTAAAGCACGATCGTACCGAACTTAAACGCTCGTTTGCATCAATTCCCTTAGAACTGAGGATCCAAGGACAGGTCGGGATCTTCATTCCGTCTAGGTCTTAATCCAACTTTTAGTATATAATCATCCTGTAGGTCTGAGCAATCTAGAATTCTCTTTAAGTTGTTGGTTTTTCCATAGGTTTGAGTCCGAGAACCATGCAATATCTTGATTTTGTCAAAAACTTAGCTTTTTAAGTAGTTGGTTTCCCCATAAGTTTGAGTCCGAGGACCATACAATACCTTGGTTCTGTCCAAAACTTAGCTTTTTAAGTAGTTGGTTTCCCCATAGGCTTGAGTCTGAGGACCATGCAATACCTTGGTTCTGTCCAAAACTTAGCTTTTTAAGTAGTTGGTTTCCCCATAGGCTTTAGTCCGAGGACCATACAATACCTTGATTCTGTCAAAAACTTAGCTTTTTAAGTAGTTGGTTTCCCCATGGTTTGAGTCCGAGGACCATGCAATACCTTGGTTCTGTCCAAAACTTAGCTTTTTAAGTAGTTGGTTTCCCCATAGGTTTGAGTCTGAGGACCATGCAATACCTTGGTTCTGCCCAAAACTTAGCTTTTTAAGTAGTTGGTTTCCTCATAGGTTTGAGTCCGAGGACCATGCAATACCTTGATTCTGTCCAAAACTTAACTTTTTAAGTAGTTGGTATCCCCATAGGCTTAAGTCCGAGGACCATACAATACCTTGGTTCTGTTCAAAACTTAGATATTTCTTTAAGTAGTTGGTTTCCCCATAGGTTTAATTCCGAAGACCATACAATACCTTGGTTCTGTCCAAAACTTAGATATTTTTTTAAGTAGGGGGGATTAGCCCCTCGGTCAAGCCGTGGGATATTGGTTTGGGGGGATTAGCCTCTCGGCCAAGCCCCCAGAACCATCCGCGCTACTGACGCTTCGAAGCGTAGCCCCTAATGGAACTTTATTGTAGAGCACTACCACAGGTTGTTGGGAGTGATGGGGGCACTTTCTCAACCCACCGCCTGTGCCAACACACAAGCCATCCCACAGACGGTGCCAATTATAAGGACTCAATTTGCAATGACCCTAAAATGATTTGGGTTCGTACGTTAAGGGTCCAAACAATATAATTTGTAGAGCGTGGGTTTGAAAGGCTAGGGCTTGGTCACCGAACGGTGGTTGGTCATGGTGTTCATTCAGAATTAAACCATGTTCGTTCGAGGAGTCTTTCTCTTTGATACGGTCTGGGAGGCTTTGGTTTTTGGCCTTTTCTCCCAGCCACTTCTTTGGATTGCTTACTTCTCCTTTTATATTCGACTTTCCAGGATTGATACTTGTCCCATCAGCCCATACCCAAAGTGGTTGGGGGTGGTTGTAAAAGCTGAAGAGTATGATCCTGTCCGGTGTAGAGTAGTCAATGGCAGTAATGGCAGTTTTCCCTTTGTCCTTTGTCGCCATACTGTCCAGGGGTCCTTTTTCTATCAACGCAGATATTTTAGGTTTTACCCAAAACTGTTCCTATACCGTTCTTGTCCTTTCTTTCAGGAGGATCTCGGGGATGCCGAGGATAGAGTCATCCTCAACCATGTCTCAAGGTTACTTGGACTTTTATTATATGTCCTCGGCTATATCCCTCCTCGGCTCGGGCCTTAGGTCCCAATGTAAAAGTGGGTCAGGGTCACAAATTATTGGGCCCCACACATAAATATATATAAAATTATATATTCAGTAATCAAATATATTAGTGATAATTATTTATTCTTTACTTTAAATCAATGTAGCTAAAAAAATTAAATAAAATTGTAACAATTATAAAGAAATTTTAGTAGTTAAAATATAATAGTGTAAGCAAAATAAAACAAATTAGGATAAAATTACTTACTTCAGCTAGCTCACCACAAAAGAACTTCTCTCTAACACTTCCTCTAAAATCCTTAAATATCACTTAAATAATTTTCAGGCATCATTTACTCAATAATCAAATAATTAAGAAAAACTTATAATGGTACCTAGTCAAAAGAGAAACTACTAAAAATATCCAATAATATTCCACTAATATCTCATACCCAAAAATTCTCATATTCTTAGTATTTGTTTGGCATGATTAATTTTGCTAACTTATTTTATTATTCAGTTTATTTTTACTACTATTCATAGGTCTCATTGTACT
The DNA here is from genome assembly GCF_001633185.2 of Quercus lobata. Lineage (NCBI taxonomy): Eukaryota > Viridiplantae > Streptophyta > Magnoliopsida > Fagales > Fagaceae > Quercus > Quercus lobata. The sequence goes on from NC_044904.1 coordinate 31,110,040, forward strand.
TTTTAGTATTATTCCTGAGTCTTACTATATTATTTCAACTAATTTTTAATTTTAGCTAATTTTTACTTTCAACAAAATTTTTTCAATTTTAACGAAATAAATGGATTCTAAACCAACCTTCAAACCCTTAACGTATCTTCTTCATTTTTCTGCCTTTTTTAATGCCTTAGAGATAAGGCTAAAACTCTTTGGACTATATCATACTAGAAGAAAAACAAAAACACCTGGACACTATTCCTCTAACACTTTTTTCTTTTTTTAATCTCTGCCACCTGTCACCATTACTTGCCTAAAGCACATGGCCTTACGGAAAAGCAACCATTATTATTATTGTGATAGCATGTCAGAACTCAAAGCCAGGCGCAATAAGCTTTTTGTTTTCATCAAGTCCCATACTTCAGGCACTGTTCCTGAAAGAAAATATGTGCAGAAACCTAAACCCTTACGAGAAAATTTTGCGGCTTCTATCTACGCTTAACGCACAAAGTATAGAAAAAGATTATTGTCAAATATATATATATATATATATATATATAGAAAGATTAAATTATTGAACATAGAAAAATCTGCACGTATTTTTTTATTTATTTATAATTATTTATAAGAATTGCACGAACTTAACGTTGACTTTACCGAAAATATAAATCTAATCCTTTCTTTATTTGCATCATTAAAACTATTTGAATATTTAAATAAAAAATACCCACATAAAAAATATTTTAATTCTAAATAAAACTTGGATTTGACAAGAATGAGATTCTTTGATTCTTATCTCAAGTGTACAGTCAATATTAATTTTTTAATATTAGGTTCAAATTTAAACAAATAACAACTAATCATTTATAATTTATTATAAAAATATTATAAAAATGTTATGTACTTAGTACTTCTCTCTCACAATAATTAATTGTAGCCTTAAAATTGATGTTTATGTCCCGCTTGCCTGGAAAGAAATAAATAAAAGTTGTCTTACATACCTTAAATCTAGGAGAAAATCTATGTGATTACTTTTTCACTACAATAAATTTTAATATAATTTTTTTTTATAGAAAATATAAAAAATTGTTAAAAAAATCAATAATTTTTTTCTTTTTCCATAAACAATTGAAAAAAAAAAAAAAAAAAAACTCTCTGGCACTCTCTAAATGTTGGGGCAATGGCCATTAAACTTCTTGTCGTTAGTAGTCTTAATGCTACAACATCCACCTATGCATCAATTCTACAGGCTTAGATTTCAGATTTGAAAGCTTACTGGTTTTGGGTGTGAGCTGTGTGAGATTTTAGTTACAACTTGAAGGAAAAAAAAAAAAAAAAAAAACATAGATCTGACTACAATTTGTACATCACCTAAGCTTTGGTTCTTCTTCTATTTTTCCTTTTGCACTCGTTGCATATATAATAATAATACCGTAGGAATTAAAATCCGTGTGTGACCATTTTGATTGCCGTGAAATTGTGTCTCGAATGGATAATTTTTAAACTGGAAGGCTTTGGTCTTTGTAATCTCTGTTAATTGCAATGGCTTATTAGTTTAGGCATCAAGGTAGTTGTTATTGTTGCAGGGAGCGGTGGGACCACGAACGTCGCTGTTAGTACCATGGACTACAAGATCCATGGCGGTTCCATTGAGGGAGATCCTCTCTCTCTAGAAAAAATTGAAACCCAGTTTCTCACTCTCAAACAAGTGAAATTGATTTTTGTTTTGTTTGTAAGCATGAATGTAACGTAACACTCACGTAACAGTACGTATTAATTTGGCAAATGTGTGAAGTTTATGGAGTGAATTGACTAAAATAAAAGTTTAGGATGTAATAGCCACTATTTTAACGTTCAAAGGGTGTCATGACATATTTCTTTAAAAAGTTTCTAAAAATACTTCTTAAACCAATGTTAACTTTTCTCTAACAATATTTACAGTTTTGATTTATAGAAGAAAAGATTATCGAAAAAAGGAAGAGGAAAGAAAGGAAATATTTATTGCAATGCGATAAACATAGTCGTTACATTCGCTGAATGCAAACTAAGCATCAGTAGTTCAGTACTAGTTTCAATGCCAAAAGCAAAACACCTTAACCTTGGATGAGCATTACCATTTAGAACTCCTATGCTGGTTTCCAACAAGAAATAGCATAGTTAATACGCCCCTTCCATCCTTGTAACATCCATTGGCCATCCTTGTATATGACAAAATCCTTATGATACTCTGACTTCACTGCCTTCTTCGCTACCAGCACTACTTCTTCATCTATTGGGAGTTGCCTGAACCCAGCTCTCACAGTCCTAACCTCCCATCTATCAAAAGTCTCTGGTCTTTCAACCCTTTCCAAACCTTCACACGCTATGACGTTCATAGCACCCCTCCCAATTCCCTCTTCCTCAAACTGCAACCTTTGGTGATCTTCGCAAGGCATAGTGGCATCAAACATATCAAACAATGCAGAGTAGTGGAAGAGTGCCTCCCGAAATCGTGTGGGGAAGAAGGGTGAATTATATGCTCCATTAACAACCCCAAGCACGAATAAATCTGGATTGATTCTTTTGATCAGGTTTAGGACAATGTCCCTTGGACAGTTTATTGCCACTGTTTCATCAGGAATGTTCTTTAACCGATACATACAGTTAACAACAGTTAGTTCATCCCTGTCAATTTTGAGATCCTCCAATCTAATTGTCTCCCACTTCTGTGCTATGGCATTGTACTCAAATGGGACATTAATTCTCTTGCAGTAATTTTCCAATCGACGCCCTGTCTCCTCAATCCTTTCTGCAGGCCGAAAGCCTGGTTGGGGAAGCTCAATTCCTGTTATACGAAGCTTGAGAGGTCCACCAGGTATTATAGAGAGACGTTGGATGAGGCAGGGCCATTGGAGACCATAGAGAATGCCAAAATCAATAATATGAAGTGTTGTTGCCTTCTGTGCTTCTGCTAGTTTTCTAATTGTTTGATTAGCAAAGAAATTTGACATCCTTTTGAAAGGGCATACTGTTATGCATAGTTGGTAAGCTTTTATGTAATCAGCAACTGATGTCCCATTACTTTCAAGGAGTGTGTAAACTGGGATCCTGGTGCCAGCCAAGCGTGCTTCAAGGGCATTAGCAAAGTAATGGGCTAATCTTTGGTGCCTATCTCCAAGGGGAGAAGAGTGTTGCCTAATCTGATTGAGTAGTTCATTTGCAGTTTTTTGATCACTACTTGCCACAGCCTGTGCACATTGAGTTAGCAGACCCCAAAAATCTACTATCACCCCCTTTTTACCTTCATTCTTGGAAAGCATTGTTTTACCATGAGATCCTTTTGAATGATTGTTGTGTTGCAACTTTTTTCTTCCTCCATTTCCTCCAGATTTATGAAGAGCACTTGATGCAGACTCGCTGTCTCCACCAGGACAACACAATATCTTATCAAACTTCTCTAGCAGCTCAGAATCAACTTCTCCAGCATCAACCAATGAATGTTTGTTGCTCCTCCCTTCTTCAAGGTTGTCAGTATCCTCACGCTGATGATTTTTATTTCCTCTTGATCCACTTGGTGAGGTGAAGCTCTTCTCTTGCTTGCCCACCATACCCTGGGTGTACTTTGGAGGCACTGGTGGGATGCTTTCCAAATCAAAGACTTCATATTTGCCATGTCGAATGGACTTAACTGCTATGCCCATCCCTCCCTTGTCTTGTGCAAATGAATGCATCTCACTAAATGAATTAGGTAGCAAAAGGTTTTCATTTTGAGAGTCAATAAGAGAAGTTTGTATACAAAAGGAATTGGATTCCCCTTGATCATGACTCCAACTAGACTTGATTAAATTGTCAGCAACAGAATAGCTATTACTGATATGAGTTCTGCTGTTCCCAGCAACAAGTGCATCTGGGCACTCGTTGTTTTGATCAGTTAATGGATGATCCTCCTGACCAAGGACTTCATAGAATGATTTTTCAGCAGCCTCGAGGGCTAGACTGTCCTGTAACATGCGGGGCCTAGCCTCCAAGTCTTCTTCCATAAGCATCTCATTTATGTACTTGAGAAGAACACTTGGATAGCTCGTGTATGAGGGCTCTCCCCCAAGGCTTGTGCCCATAGATGGACTTGATTCAATAGGATGCTGTGTATTGTTTGGAAGGAAAGGATCCGGGACAAATTCATGATTGTCTTCAGGAAGATTATCCATAAAGAGATCTATAAGTGATAGGAACCAGATCTCACAATATTTGACTTTCAAGAAATCTGTAAGTGAAATATGTAGTACTGAAACCTGTGGCTATGAAGCTTGTAGGATTACCTGTTTTTGGCTACAAAGATGAAGAAAAGATAGAAGATTTACGTAGCATTTGATAGAAGCAGAAACGCATGATCTATTGAGATGAAATTTTCATGGAGTCTTGAAAGATGAGGAAAACAGAAAAGAATATCTTGAAGCTAATGGGAGAAATAAACATATGTATAGAAGAGAGCCTAGGAGACACCAACGTAGCTGAACAAAGAGTATGTGGAAGGCTTAAGATGGTAAAGGATCATGAGCTCCTATTAAATGAAGTTAAACAGTCATCTTCATGGTATTGATCATTCTGGGAAGTGGGAATGAAGTTAAACAGTCATCCTTTTCATAGCCAAGATTATATGATATATTATTGAACAGCATCCATCACCGTGATTGGTCGAGTAGATAAAATAAGGGTTGTGCTTGTATCCAGTGGAACTAGCCACTGGACACGTTGAGATGCAGCCAGGTGTCTAGTTTTGATTACATGTTTGTATCTTAGCGTCTTCAATGAAATTGACCACTGGATACAAACCTCTCCCATAAAATAATGACTCCTCTATTTGGTGTTGTAAACAATTGATTTCTCTCTCCAATAAAATCTATGTAGATTCTTTGTTTATATATAAATTTTCAGGAATTCTTTTTTTATATTATTATACAGTATTGTTTATTTTTTCACATTCTTTTTTATTTAAGTCCATGATTCCGGGAGTGGGACTTAAATATGACTGCATCCGCTTGGCAATCATGTGGGACTTGCTAGTTGTTTATACTTATTCACCTTAAAACATTTTTTTTTTTTGAAACATTCACCTTAAAACATTAAACTAATTATAATTATGGATGAAAATCCCTTTATAATATGTATATAAAAATTTTTTAAGGAAAAAAAATCTTAGATAGGATTGCTTTGGTACGATGCATTAGGTCCTCAATTAAATTAAAACATATAGATATTAGCCATACAACCCCAACACTATTAATTTTCCCAAGAAGAAGTATATTCAATCCAGTCATGCGTTTGAATTTAATTAGAGAAATTTTTTTTTTAGAACCTAACCAATTGTTTATGGTCACTACAAACCCCCCAAAATGCCAAACCTAAATTATTTCTACTTATATCCTTTTTATTTTATACATGACCCAAGGTCATGTATTTTTAATGGGAAACTGAAAGAGTGAGTTTGGAGGATAAAGAATGAACCTATTTAGGTTTATTCATGAACCTTAACCGAGGCTTCATAAAGTGAGCTTGGAACAATTGTAGAAGCTTAAGGCTTATGAGTAGAACCATGTACCGGCCACAAACTCAAAAATAGACACTAATTAAAGCTAAAATATTTGCCATAAGCTAAAATAAATAGGCTAGCCGATTCTAATGCATTCTGACCGCATCCCACAAATTCAATAAGGTTCCTAAGGGTTTTTTTCAACCCGGCAAAGCCAAGAACGTGAGATTGATCAAAGATTTTCCCAAAATAATCATTAAAGCAGTTAATCCTATTATCCAATCAAGAACAACACTCAAGGTTGCCATTTTTCCTAAAATCCAACAATCAAAAGCCTTAGTTCTTAGGAAGAGAAGGATAAAAAGAGCTTTCTTAATGCATTATCTTTCTTGCTACGCATCACTAGCCTCTATGTGATACTAGAGTTAATAGTGGGCTTAACTTCCTATTATTTTGAACCCAGGTCAATGGGCCTTATTTATTAGCTCTTCTAAAAAATGACCCAAACACCAACATATAAGTTACATTGATTTTTAGAGCTGTCAAGGATTGGATTGAGCCATTGAGGATTTCTTAAACTGGGTAGGTTATTTGGGTAAAAAAACCCCAAACCTTACCCAACCCCCTCCCCTAATTTTGATGGTAGAAAGTGGTGGTTAAAAGAGCCAAGAATGGAAACCATATATTTTTTCTAATGGTCTAGCTCTTCTACAACGGCTTTCTTATAAACATTCTTTTTTCGCTCATGGCTTCCATTGTACGTGGTCGTGGAACCACATATATATTTTTACCATCCCAATTTTCCCTTTTTTTTTTCTCTTTGTATGAAGAAGGTTGTTCTATGTTGGATCGCTTTTTTGGTTGGGTCAATCAAATGCTTAGGATAGGTTTATATTCTAAAAATAGTTTTTAAAACACAAAAAAAATGTTTTTTTTTTTTTTTTTTAAAGAATAAGAATGAAATAAAATCTATTGTTTTAGTCAAAGTCAAGGGTTTTGGGAGGGATGTAAATACTTTTTAGGTTCTACTGTCTTTTAAAATTTTTACTTTTATCAATTATCTTCTTTGGGTCTCACTTATCTCAAATAGTTTTTTAAATGGATAATCTCCTTTTATTTTAATAAGAAATTGAAATGTCTAGTTGAAAAATTACTTGAGGCAAGCTAAATCCATGTTTTTATTTATTTATTATTTATATATATTTAAAAACACAAGTAAAAGGAAATGAGATTCTAACACAAAAGCACACCATAAACTCTATAGTAACTTTTTAAGAAAGGGTGTGACAACTTATACTATACATAATACACTCTTAAATAAGGACAAAATTTAGCTACAAAATTGGTTGTAGTTTTAGGCTACAACTTTACTCAATAAAATAAACATAACTATATATTTTGAAAATCTAATCGTTGAATTGCATGTTCTTTATGCGCTTAATACATATGTTAAATTCTGTGTCAATCGGATATTATTTATTATATGATCTATAAGCTTATATGTATGCATAATTTTAAACTAAAAAACTTGCAATTTAAACAATTTATTAATGATATAGCTATTGATCTTTAATTTTCTAGAAATTTTGCAAGCATGGAAGATATAAGAAGAAGATGTAATCCAAGGGTAGATTTGTAAAAATTCACCTCCAATAAAAAAAATACTTAGTAAGGTCCTAACTTAGGCTCGATCATATTATCGTCGTCCATTACCATGATCAAGGACGAGGAATATATCCAGATTCGTCCTGGCAGCAATGGTCGTCGAACAAGGACGAATAAATCCACCTTCACTCATCAATGAACCGTTACAAAGCATTAATCAACTCCCAGACCGTTGGAAAGACAACCCACCATTAACACCCTGCAGAGGGGTTACCAGGAGAGAATAGAGTCTCCATCAAGGCTCCACCAATGGCTAGAAGAAATCATCCGCGTGTGCGTATATATAAATACATAGCAATGAAATCCAAAGGGCGGATACAAAGTAATTCTAAAACTCTAGCATATTATTTTCTTAACTTCTCTTTTGTCAATTTTTTTGACTTTGGCATCGGAAGTTTTTTGGTAGGCACCACACTGGTGATCTATATCTTTTCTTTTCTACACTCGTTCTTGGAGATTGGGTTGGTTCAGAACGACATCAATCTGGACGATCATCTTTAGCTGACGATCTAGGCATCATCAGTTTGACGTCGTCTGTGGGGAACGATTGCTACTCAACACGTGATCTGTCCCAATTAACTCGCAAGTCCAGATGGAATCCAGTACTAACCCAGATCCTACCGCATTGACCCTACAAATTCAGTCGCTCGTAGCCATTGTGGAAGAACTCATCAGGCAAAACCAAGAGATGAGGCAACGGTAGCTACAGTAACCGTGCAGACATCAACAGGGGTGACGACGAAGACAATAACAAAAGATGAAACAGCACTCCAGAAGAGGCGAGCTCAGATCTCCTAAGAGAGATGAGAAAGGAGATGGATGAATTGAGAAACGTCATCAAAGGAAAGACGGACCAAAGCTTGGAAAAGATAGTCAGGAAGACGGATTCACCTTTCACCATGGTCGTCCAGGAGTGCCCAGTACCCTCTAAGTTCCGTCTACCACAGCTGGAGCCCTTCGACCGGCTAAAAGACCCCCTGGATCACCTGAATACCTTCAAGACGACCCTAGGTCTTCAACAGCCCCCTGACGAGATTTTGTGCCGCTCCTTTCCCACTACCCTCAAAGGGGCGGTCAGGAAGTGGTTCAACAAGTTGCTAACGTCATCCATCGATAACTTTGAGCAATTGAGCAATTCCTTTGTCCGTCATTTTGTAGGCGGGCAACGTCCAAAAAGGACTGCCGACCATCTGCTCACCATCAGACAAGGGGAGAAGGAACCATTGAGGTCTTATGTAACGCATTTCACTCGAGAAATGCTGGAAGTAGACGAGGCGGATGACAAGGTACATCTCACGACCTTCAAGGCAAGGTTGAAGTCCAGAGATTTCGTGGCTTCCCTGGCAAAGAATCCCCCCAAGACAATAGCCGAGGCATTGTTGAAAGCACAAAAGTATATGAATGTTGAATAAGCTCTGGCAGCCATTGATGGAGCAGAAAAAAGCAAGGAAAAGAATAAGGAAAAGGAGGATGATTGAAGAGGACAAAAAAGAGATCGGGCTAATCGACGGAATGACGAAGGAAATAGACGGAGGGAGGAGAAGAACCCTCGTCCAACGAAATTCACACCGTTGTGATGCCTGTTGACCAAATTCTAACAGAAATAAGGGACGAATCATCTCTTAAGTGGCCAAGGCCACTCCATTCATCGTCTAATTTGCGCGACAAGAGGAAATACTGCCGTTTTCACAAAGACCATGGGCATTACACAGAGGATTGCAGGGATCTGAAGGAGCAGATTGAAGAACTTATCCGGAATGGAAAACTACAACAATATGTAAAAATAGGAGATTCCAGCAGGTACAGCCAGAAAGGCCAGCACGGGGGTTCAAGGAAAGATGAAGACCGCCCACCACCTCGTCCACATATTGCATTAGGGGAGATAAAGACCATCGCCAGGGGACCAACCACAGGGGGATCATTCAAATCCCTCAGGAAGTCACATCAAAGGCAGGTAAACAGTGTTCACAGTCTACCTCCCCTGAAACAAAGACGAACCAACCGAGACATGTACTTCTCAAAAGAAGACGCGAGGGGTATAAAACAACCTCATGATGACCCACTTATCATCATGACCATGATCGAGGGGTTCAACACGAGGAGAGTTTTGGTTGACAGTGGGAGCTCAGCCGACATAATCTATCTTCCCGTCTTTCAGCAACTAAAGCTAGACCCAAAAAGGCTCTGTCCTTTCGAGTCCCCCCTCGTCAGTTTCAGTGGAGACAAGGTATACCCCAGGGGAATGGTGATGTTGACAGTGACCGCCGACTCGTACCCCCTCCAGGTAACCAACCAGCACAACTTCTTGGTAGTGGACTCACCTTCGTCCTACAACGTGATCATAGGACGACCAACTCTCAACTGCTGGAAGGTTGCTACTTCCACGTACTACTTAAAGGTAAAGTTTCCGACGGAACAGGGGGTCGGAGAGATTAAAGGAGACCAGGTGTTGGTAAGAGAGTGTTACCAGGCCGTCCTGGCATTAAGAGAGAACAACACTTGACAATCGAGAAAAAAAAAAAAAAACCAGAGATCGTTGAGAAGCTAGAAATGATAGAGTTGGTTGAAGGAAGTCCAGCAAAGACGACCCAAATAGATACAATCTGAGTCCCAGGACAAAGGAAGGGATCGTCAACTTCCTGAAAGATAACCTTGATGTATTTGCTTGGAGCCATGAGGATATGCCAAGAATCTTAGCAAGTCTCATCTAGCATTGCCTGAACGTTGACTTAGAGAAGAAACCTGTCCAGCAGAAAAGAAAAGTCTTTGCCCCCAAACGAAACAAAGCAGTAATGGACAAAGTAAATAAGTTACTCGCAGCAAAATTTATTTGGGAAGTCCACTACCCCGAGTGGTTGGCCAACATGGTCATGGTCAAGAAAGCAAACGAGAAGTGAAAAATGTGTGTCGACTTCATAGATCTTAATCAAGCCTGCCCAAAAGACAGTTTCCATTACCCATAATTGATTAGCTGGTAGATTCCACCGTAGGACATAAACTCCTCACGTTTATGGATGCATTTTCCAGATATAACTAGATACAAATGGCTGAAGAAGACCAAGAAAAGACTACCTTTATCACCAGCCAGGGGCTCTACTGTTACAGGGTCATGCCTTTTGGACTTAAGAACGCAGGGGCCACCTATCAAAGGTTGGTGACCTAGATGTTCGAGAAACAGATCGGGAAAAATGTGGAGGTATACGTGAATGACATGCTCATCAAGAGCAAAGAGGAAGAGGATCATTTGGATGAACTTAAGGAGACGTTTAACACACTCAGGCACTACAACATGAAGCTGAACCCGTCCAAATGTGCTTTCAGGGTTTCCTTAGGGAAATTCCTCGGGTTTATGGTATCGCAGAAAGGGATCGAAGCAAACCCAGAGAAGGTCAAGGCCATCCTAGAAATGTCTTCACCCAAGACGGTCAAAGAAGTGCAATCCCTTACAGGAAGAATAGCAGCCCTCAACAGGTTCATCTCGAAGGCCACAGACAAATGTCTAGACTTTGAAGAAAGCGTTTGCCTGGATGGAGGAATACGAAACAGCGTTCCAAGAGTTGAAGCACTATATGAACAACCCTCCACTCTTAAGTCCGTCAAAAGAAGGTGAAGACTTATTCTTATACTTAGCTGTATTTGTCACGGTCGTCAGCGTAGCGTTGATCAGAGAAGAAGACAGGTTGCAACTCCCTGTATGCTACGTCAGCCAGGCTTTCCAGGGTGCCGAGGCGCGGTATCCTTGCATAGAGAAGATCACCTTCACCCTGATAGTGGCCTCGAGCCAATCCTATCATAGTAATGATGGACCAACCCATTAAAAAGGCAATGAACAGACCCGAAGCAACAGGATGAATGGTGCAATGGGCTGTCGAGCTCAGCCAGTTTGATATAGAATACCGACCACGAACAACCATAAAGGCTCAGGCGTTGGCCGATTTCATAGCAGAGTTCACCACCCCCAAGATCACCGGCGACCAAGAAGATCTCTGGACGATAAACACTGACGAGTCGTCCACTCAGAAAGGAGGCGGAGCCGGCATTGTTATTACTTCCCCTGAAAAAGACGTTCTCAAGTATAGGGTCCAGCTCAAATTCCCTATAACTAATAACGAAGCAGAGTACAAGGCCTTGCTGACAGGACTGCAAATAGCTCGGGCACTTAGAGCTGAAAATATTGTGCTCAAGAGTGACTCACAGCTCGTCATAGGGCAAGTTAGAGGAGAATTCAAAGCAAAAGAGACGAGGATGCAGAAGTACCTTAAACTGACGAACCAGCTGGTAAGTACCTTTAATCACGCAGAGTTCGTTCAAATCCCATGGGATCAGAATGCTGAAGCTGACAAGGTAGCACGAAGCGCCTCAACAGAAAACCAGGGGAAAATGTATGATTGGAGGCTGGAAGAACAAAACGCCCCTAGCATCAAGGAACTTCAAACTCTCTCAGTACACACCAGCCCAGGATGGACGAGCCCAATTCTGTCGTTCCTTCGAGAAGAACGATTACCATCAAATCTTGAAGAAGCCAAGAAGATCCAGAAATGCACCGCCAGATTTACAATACTTAATGACGAGCTCTACAAAAGGGGCTACTCCCAACCATATTTGAGATGTATAGAAGAGGAAGAAGCCAGATACGTCTTGGAAGAGATACACAGGGGAATCTACGGAGACCACATGGGGGCAAAGTCCCTTGTCAGGAAAATCATGAGAACAGGCTACTTCTGGCCGACGATGTAGCAAGACGCAGCCGATTTCGTGAAGAAGTGTGACAGTTGCCAAAGGTACGGAAATGTTCAACGAGTCCCTGGGGAAAAGATGACTACAATTTCCTCACCTTGGCCATTTGCACAATGGGGGATCAACATCATGGGTCCCTTACCACAGGGAAAGAGACAAATGAAGTTCCTGCTCGTTGCGATTGACTACTTCACAAAGTGGGTTGAAGCGGAAGCCCTTGCAACAATCACGGAAACGAAGGTACAAAATTTTGTGTGGAAAAATATTGTTTGCAGGTTCGGGATACCCAGAACGATCATATCAGATAACGGTCATGAATTCGACAACCAGAAATTCAGATAATTTTGCTCGGGCTTGGGCATCAAAAACAAGTATTCATTACCAGGACATCCTCAGGCTAATGGATAGACGGAAGTAACCAACCGGACCTTGCTCAGGATTATCAAGTCCCGGTTAGTGGGGGCAAAGGGAGCATGGCCCTAGGAATTACCAAGTGTCTTATAGGCATACAGGACGACGGCATGAACACCAACAGGAGAAACACCATTCAATCTGATGTATGGCACAGAAGCAGTCATCCCGGTCGAAGTAGGGCTCACTAGCCTTAGGAGAGAATTCTTTGACGAGCAAATCAATGATGATCAACTGAAGCAGAACCTGGACTGTCTAGACGAGGTTAGAGACCAAGCATCCCAAAGAATAGCCAAGTACCAGCAGAAGATGACCGAGTACTACAATCGAAGAGTGAAGTTGAAAAGATTCAACATCGGAGATCTCGTCCTTTGGAAAGTCACTCCTGCAACAAAAGATCCAACACAAGGCAAACTTGGCCCAACTTGGGAAAGGCCCCACAGAGTCATCCATTATTCATGCCAGGAAAGTTACCATCTAGAAGACTCAGAGGGAAAGAGACTACCACGTCCATGGAATGTCGAACATCTAAAGAGGTATTACGAAAAGGAACCATAGCCTGATTGTAAAACCCAATTTAATTTTGTGCTTCCCTTCTTATGTAAGTGATTATTCAGAATTCATTAAGTATTATTCAGCATTTCATAAGTGTTATTCAGCATTTCACAAACGTTACCCAACAAACCATGCGCTACAATTCTTCCCTCCCCGAAAGATCGAAACAGTTGTCCTGAATGAAAAAGACGATAGGATTCCTTAAATGGATGTACATCGTCCCAAACAAGAAAGACGATAAGATTCCTTAAATGGATGTGCATCGTCCTCAACAAGAAAGACGATAAGATTCCTTAAACGGATGTACATCGTCCTGAATAAAAAAGACGATAAGATTCCTTAAATGGATTTGCGTCATCCTAAACAAAAAGACGATAAGATTCCTTAAATGGATGTACATCGTCCTAAACAAGAAAGACGATAAGATCTCTTAAATGGATGTACATCATTCTGAATAAAAAAGACGATAAGATTCCTTGAATGGATATACATTGTCCTAAACAAAGGGACAATAAGATCCCTTATATAGACGTACATTGTCCTGAAAGGTATGATGATATGTACACCGTCCTAATTAAAGCGACGATATGATTCCCCAAAAGTTCTTGGGACAAAATCCTCTAAGTCCACAAAAGGACGAGGATAAGTGAAGTATGCCAACAAAATTTTTCTAAGTCCCTGAAGGGGAGAGAAAAGCATCCAAAAATAGATCCTAACACAACACAAGCGAAAGAGAACAACCAACCTAGAAGGTAAAGGTAAATCAATAAACATATTATATAAAACCAAACTATTCAAAAAAAAAAAAAGGGCCCAAAAAAAACAAGTGGGGTATCCAAATACCAGTTGTCCAGTGACCTTAAGACATACATAAAAAAAAAAAAAATAATAAAAAAAATAAAAAAAAAAATAAAAATAAAAATCTTTGATAAGAAGCAGCAGAATCAGGCTTGGAGGGCAACATCATCGTCCTTGTTCGCCTGGGAAGGTTCCGCACCAGTAAACGCTGCTGTTTGAGCTACCTCGTCCTCCTCAATCTCTTTGTCAACGACTTCAAAATCCAAGTCTTCGAGGTTCGTGCCAGGGCCGTGCTTGATCAGATATCTCCGGAGTAGTTCAAAGCCTTTGAAGTACCACTGGAACAAGATAGTGTTGTATTCCTCTGTGGTCTGGAAAGCAGTGACGACCTTGGCCATGACAACCTTCATCTTTTGGGCAGCTGCTGCAAGGAGTTCGTCCTTTTGCTTCTCAGATTCCAGCTGCTCCATCAAAACTTGAATCTGTCCCTTGGAAGTATTGAGAGCATCCGTGGCTGTGATCAGATCCTTTCGTAAGCCTGAAGCCTCAGCCTCAAGCGCTTCCACCTTCAAGTTGGCCACAATGGCCTTCTCCTCATTTACCAAGTATTGGGTGGTGATATGCATGGTCTCCCCCAACACCTTACAACAGAAAGTCCCATCAAAGTCAATAAAAACAGTTAAACAATTAAGGACGAAGAAAAAGAAGACGAAGATGTGAAGGATTACCTGCACGAGCTTGTGGACGTGACGGCTCACCATCTCGTGGGAGGGTACGCTCGAGATCTCTTTCATCTCCCCAGGAGTGAGGAGCTCATTAGCACGGTCCATAGTCGTCTCGGCATCAGACCAAACACTGGAACCAATTTTCTCTTTTCCCTTATTCACCACTTTCTGCTTTTTTGAGGGACAGGCCATCTCCTCAACAGAAATACCAGGAGAAGCAGCTTGACCCTCATCCAGGTCCAAGGCAGGTGTGGACGAACCTCTCTCCACCACCTCTTTCTCCTTTTCCTTATCCGTGATCCTCAGCCTTCTCTGACCAATATGGGAAAGAGGCTCATTCTTCTTCTCCTTGATCTTCTTATACATCTCCTTGTTAAACTTGGTTGTCATCTCTACGCCAAAGAAAACAAGAAGTTAAAGACGAAGAAAAAGGAGATAAGATGAATCCATTTGCAAAGACAACTTACGCTTTTTCTCTTCTTGGTTAAGGGTGCTGAGGACATAGAAAGAAGGCTCTGGCCCTAAGCAGTGACGAGCTAAAGTGCGTGGATCGATCAATTCACCAAAACCGTCAATCGTCCTTGCGTACTTGATTGCCGCCTGAACCCGCTCTTCAAACTTGCTCTCAAGCTTAGGACGTTCTTTTACTGCAAAATACAAAAGCAAGGAAATTTTTTTTTAAAAAAAAAAAAGAAAAAGAAAAAGAGGGAGAGGGGCATCTCATGAGGAGCAAATGCACCAATCAAAGGAGTCTCCCACCGGCGTAGCAGCCTAGGAACGTTCCCCCAAAAATCATCAGACAATGTCTCCCAACCGTCACCCGATACAAAGAAGTATCTAGACTTCCAGTAACGAAAGGACGACGGAAGATCAACGATTAGACGCGACTTCCTATTCCAAGGTACAAACTCATAATACCCAAATTCCTTGGACTCTTTCAAATGGTATAGATGGACGAACTCATTGATTGTGATCATATCTCCGTCGGCGATGGTCGTCCAAATCACCATACAACTAACGACTATTCTCCACGAGTTGGGCATAAGTTGCCCTAGTGCAAGGTTTAGATGGCAAAGAAGCTCCATGATGAACGGATGGACGGGAAATCTGAGGCCGCACGAAAACGCAGCCTCATTAAAGCAAACTTCCCCGTGAGCGAAGGCACAAGCTTTTTCACCCTTTCTGGGAAGACGAGCCCTGGTCCCCTCGGGAAACTGGAACCTATCTTTGAACTTGCTAAAGACCTCTATTTTCAAGGAACATTTCTCCTTGAGGGCATGGAAAGGACGGGCAGTGGCCGGAGCAGGAGAATGGGAAGACGAAGGCGCGTGAGAAGGCACGGAGGTTGCTGTATCTACCCCGACCCCTTCATCGCCTATATTAGAAGACGAACTTTTCTCTAAGTCACCTGATACCTCCTCAGACCCCATATTTTCCCCCCCTTAGGATCCCTCGAACAGACTGAAACAAAACCTGAGATTTGTACAGTAAAGGGTATAAATCACCCAACGCTAAACCTAAGTCACTGCCTCTAAAAACAAATTCCTCAACTTGTGGGTATGAATCACTAGGCGAAAGCGTACCCAATGGGTCGCTAGAAGATTCCACTAAAGCCCCTAAGTGGGCAAAAAGAAATGCTACGGAAGGAGAGGTACGTTTAACTTTAGAGTTATCCACCATTAAAGAGAAACGACACCACTCGAAAAGAAAGAAAGGGAAGCATAGAAAGAAAAAAGAACTCAAATGACACAGATACAAGTAAAATTCAGAAATGAAAGAAAGCGTAAATAAGGGGCGTACCTGAAAATTAGGGAGGAAACTGAGAAGACTAAGAGCAAAATACGCAACTAAGGGAGTCGGAGAAACCAATCGCAAAGAGAAGATGAAGAAGTGAAAAAGGGGAAAGCCAAAAATCAAAAGGTTTTGCCTTGAAAAGTGCGGGAAACCTGAAAAGGTTCTCACCGGAAACGAGACCCCCTGGCCAATCAAAATCAACCACGTGGCCGCGAAGTGTGTCAAAGCCGCCATTAAGCAATCAATGCGGAGCAGAACCCCAAACGCCATAACCGCAAAATATATATATATATATATATATGTATATAAATAATAAATAAATAAACCAATAAACCCTTTCGTATTCCTATGACCGTCCAAGTGGTGGAAAACCTCGGAATAAGGGGGTAGCTGATAGGCTTGATCATATTATCGTCGTCCATTACCACGATCAAGGACGAGGAATATATCCAGATTCGTCTTGGCAGCAATGGTCGTCGAACAAGGACGAATAAATCCACCTTCACTCATCAATGAACCGTTACAAAAGCATTAATCAACCCTCAGACCGTTGGAAGGGCAATCCACCATTAACACCCCGCAGAGGCGTTACCAGGAGAGAATAAAGTCTCCATCAAGGCTCCACCAACGGCTAGAAGAAATCACTCGCGTGTGCGTACATATAAATACATAGCAATGAAATCCAAAGGGCGGATACAAAGTAATTCTGAAACTCTAGCATATTATTTTCTTAACTTCTCTTTTGTTAATTTTTCTGACTTTGGCATCGGACGCTTTTTGGCAGGCACCACACCGGTGATCTACATCTTTTCTTTTTTTAACTCGTTCTTGGAGATCGGGTTGGTTCAGAACAACATCAATCTGGATGATCATCTTTGACTGACGATCTAGGCATCATCAGATATCAAATAACAAAGTACATACTAAGATAATTTGGTTATAGTACAATTAAAAACATAGATTTAAAATTGTAAACATGTGTGAGAAACATTCATAAGTGTGAAAATAGTGAAGCCAAAGTATCAAAATAACATAAATTATGAATGCTTAGACCTATTTTTTAACAATTTATATCCATAATAAATGGTTTTTCAAAATAAATTATGATATGATATGATATTCATAAAAGAGACCGTATATAAATAAGTAAACGATCAAAATTTAATGTATATCTCAAATTGAAATAGAGTGCCAACCACAATTGACAATAGATTATAAAATTGATTTTCAAGATTGTTGTAAGGACTCGATTCGTGGCGGACCGTAACAGTGTCGGATTCGCACGTAAAAAGGCCCCTAACAATATCATTTGTAGAGCGTGGGTTTGGAAGGCTAGGCCCAAGTTGACAGGCGGTGGGTTTTTCGCGGTGTTCGTACAAGTTTAAGTTTTCCTTCACCCCTGGAGTCTTTCTCCTGGAGGTGGGCTGGGAGGCTCTGGTTTTTAGCCATTTTTCCCAACCCCTTCTTTAGGTTACTTGTTTTTCCTTTTATATTTGCCTGCGTTCATTGTCCTTCGTCCACGTATAGGGTCAACCTTTCCAAGATTGATACTTGTCCCATCAGCCCATATTCAAAGTCGTTGGGGGTGGTTGTAAAAGTCAAAGAATGCGGCCCTGTCAGGTTCAGAGCATTGAATGGCAGTAAGGGCAGCTTTCCCTGGATATTTTAGATCTTTCTTCCTAGTTTCAGTCCTATACCGTTTTTACCCTTCTTTCAGGGGGGACTTTGGGTCTGCCGAGGACTGAGCTGTCCTCGGCGGTATCCCAAGGATATTTTGTCGAGCTTGGGCCATAGCCCTCATTGGCTTGGGCTTTCGGATTCTCCCCGGGTAGATGGGCCTGGCCCATAAATCATTTGGGCCCCACAATAGCCCCTCAAAACCCGACTGTCCAACCTTTTGGTTGGAAAGGGGGGTTTTGGTGATGCCGAACCTCTTCCCACGGCCCAATCAATTTGGCCTATTAATAATGCTGGCGGCTCTTCATCTGTCCAAGAAATGCGCCGGTCTATGAGACAGTTTTTGATTTCGCGCTTGATGCGCTCTTACCGTTTGGGTTTCCCAAAACGTGCTTTTAATGACCGCTATTTACGAGACTACTTTAATTCGGCGGTTTGTTTTGATGGGGTGGAGAAACGGAACCGGCATGTTTGTGTTGGCAGATTCCTTTGGAGATCTGAACTTATTAAATGTCTCCCGCTCCACCCTCTGTATAAGAAGGAAAGGAGGAGATTTTTGTTTTTGTAAAGAATTCCTTCTCATCCTTCTGAGATTTGAAATACTTGGCCTCCCCTAGGGTTCATTTTGCCCACTAGTTCACAAACTAAATCGTGATACACTTTATCATAACAACGAGTGATGCAGGAGCCAAACCCTTCCCATAAACGCCATGTTCCAATAAAGCTCATTATGGCTCGATCGGGACAGGGATGGCGAAGACTCAAAATCAACCTCACCCTTCTTTCAGTCAAAATCCGAAGCAGGAACTTGTCACGTCAAACTTTCGGCGTGACTGAGTCGAGAACACCTATCATCAGTACCAACCGCTCTCCTATGAGCATACCTAGTATGGCTCCAGTGTGTTGGGAGTCAAGATTGAGGCAGGGACTAAATGTCTCTACTTCTTTCTCTCTTCCTTCACTGGTGCTATCCTCCGTCTCCCTTTCTTAGTCTTCCCAGCACCAGTTCTATCCGGGTGCTTTCACTTCTCCCTCTTTTGCTCATTTTTCTTTCTTTTCATCTCTTCTCTCTTCTTCTCCTCCTTCTTTACTCATGTCCTCCATCTTCTTCATTGATTTCTTCCTTACTATTTCCTTCTCTTTCATTTTTTTTCCAAAGAAGGTTCTTATCGTAATATGAGCAGTATTGAGGCAGAGATTGGAGAGACTTTGAAGACGAGTTTAAAAGACGCCTGCCAGTTTACTTATCTGTACTACGGATGTAATTGTTGCTTAGGCAGTTCTCATTTTGTATAGGCTCGTTTGAGCCCTCCTTTGTACGTTGTAATAATTTTTCGTATTAATAAAAATTGTTGTTATTTTATTTCGCATGTTTTGTCTCTATGCCTTTTTTTTTTTTTTTTAAATTCACAAACGCTGCTCGGCACAATAATATAGCATCTAAATCAATGACGAATAAGACCAAAATGCTTGATAATAAAAAGATGTCGCCATAACTTTAATAAAAACGCTTGGCACAATAAGGCCGACCAGTGAAAAGTAATACTTACCCCATGCTAGCCGAGGAGTAAAACGAAGATTTGATGCCATGTGAGGAATAACCATTTGAAGATATCTCACCCACCAAATGAACAGCCTTCTTATACGACTAAATGCTGGGGCGTTTCACCACCTTCCTCACAACTTTATTGATCTTAACCTTTTTATGGTGTTTAAGCCGTGGATGAAGTGACCTGACATTTTTATCAAGTAACCCATCTTACAAAATTCAAACCTTTCCTTGTCCAAGTATTTGGTTTCCCCATTGGCCTGGGTCCGAGGACCATACAAGGCCTTGGTTCTATCCAAAACTTGTGATTTTTTCGTTTTTGTACTTGGTTTCCCCATAGGCTTGAGTCCGAGGACCATGCAAGGCCTTGGTTCTGTCCAAAACTTGTGATTTTTTCGTTTTTGTACTTGGTTTCCCCATAGGCTTGAGTCCGAGGACCATGTAAGGCCTTGGTTCTGTCCAAAACTTGTGATTTTTTCGTTTTTGTACTTGGTTTCCCCATAGGCTTGAGTCCGGAGACCATGCAAGGCCTTGGTTCTGTCCAAAACTTGTGATTTTTTCGTTTTTGTACTTGGTTTCCCCATAGGCTTGAGTCAGAGGACCATGCAAGGCCTTGGTTCTGTCCCTGGGCCCATATGCTGAACGGGCCTGGGCCGCGAATTTACTGGGCCCACAAATTAAGAGGTATTTCCATAGTCTTTGATCACGCGGTACTTTTTGGCGTCCCAGTGTTCGAGGTGCGCCTTCTCGAGACTCCTTTAACCTCAGGGCCGCAGACGACGTTGGAAATCGAGCCAGAGACGTTTTGTCTGTAGCGTTCCTTGGGACGCTGCGTGAATTAAATGCCACTGGTTTACTTCTGGGTATAAATGGGATAGGGGGTCACTTCACTTGCACATGAACTCTCCTGTTCCCTTCAGAACCATATTTCTTCCATATCCGCGATCTCTCTTTCTAGTGTCACTGCCTCAAAGCAAGATGTTTGAGGCGTGGATGGGGACGAAAGGTCTCCGCCCGCTTCAGAGGCACCGAATCCTCAAGGTGATACGGTATGGACAAGGATGGCACAGATTCAAGCCAGTCCTCCGTCTTGACAGGAGGAAGATGGTATTCTTCCTTCTTTTAGCCAAAATCCGAAGCAGGTTCTGGTCATGCCAGATTTTTGGTATGTCAGAAAAAGGAATTTCCGCCATCAGCTCCGTCTGCCTTGTAGCAGGCAAATTTTTGCGGGGGCTCCCCAACTTCCGGATCCCTGCACCTTTTCTGTAGATGGTGTTAGCCTGAGGTCAGGTCCCCTGCACCTTTTCTTCACCGGTGCAGGCCCCAAGTTGGGTTCTTTTGCTGCCTGAGTTATGGGCGTGCAAAAGCATTGAGGAGGAATAAGGTCTCGAGGCAGTAGCCAACTTCTCCTCTGTGCCACCTCCACGGCTTTATCTTCACTCTCTTGTATTTTTCGTTACTTACGTAGTTAGCTTCAATGTAGGCTTTGTTTCAGCTTTTCATTGTACACTGTACTGTTCCTTTGTCTTAATAAAATATGTGTCTATTTCTCTATACATATCTTTCTTCTCCGTAACCACTACTTTATGCATGAATATTAAATATAAGCTTGCCCTTAATGATATTCTAGGCAGAAAAATGCCTTAACACAGATTCCTACTAGTTTAAACTTACAAATATTATCAAGTATAACAAGGTTAATCATCAATAAATTAAACTCTTGGAACTAACCGGGAAAACCGCTGAGTGCTGCGCGATGCATACTAAAGCGATGTTCGAGAACGATAGACTCTAAGTCATTCGTCCGAGAAGGTAGCCGAGTAGCCAGGGACTTCGGTTGTGCTTCTGGGTAATATGTTGCGCCGTATCGCATCAACCCCTTTGATACTGGGGATCTGAGGGTAGACCGAGGAATCCGCGCAATCAAGGTATTAACCCATCTGTTAACGCGGAGTTCTCTTCGGATGGATTTCGAGATTTATGTGCCATAGTTTTTTTTTAGATAGTTGGTTCCTCATCCAGGTAGTTGGTTTCCCCATAGGCTTGAGTCCGAGGACTATGCAATGCCTTGGTTCTATCCAAAACCTAGTTTTCCTCATCCAAGTAGTTGGTTTCCCCGTAGGCTTGAGTCCGTGGACCATGCAATGCCTTGGTTCTGTCCAAAACCTAGTTTTCCTCATCCAGGTAGTTGGTTTCCCCATAGGCTTGAGTCCGTGGACCATGCAATGCCCTGGTTCTGTCCAAAACCTGTTTTCCTCATCCAGGTAGTTGGTTTCCCCATAGGCTTGAGTCCGTGGACCATGCAATGCCCTGGTTCTGTCCAAAACCTAGTTTTCATCACAAGTTAGTTGGTTTCCCCATAGGCTTGAGTCCGTGGACTATGCAATGCCTTGGTTCTGTCCAAAACCTAGTTTTTCTCATCCAGGTAGTTGGTTCCCCATAGGCTTGAGTCCGTGGACCATGCAATGCCTGTGATTCTGTCCAAAACCTAGTTTTCCTCATCCAAGTAGTTGGTTTCCCATAGGCTTGAGTCCGTGGACTATGCAATGCCTTGGTTCTGTCCAAAACCTAGTTTTCCTCATCCAAGTAGTTGGTTTCCCCATAGGCTTGAGTCCGTGACCATGCAATGCCTTGGTTCTGTCTAAAACCTAGTTTTCCTCATCCAAGTAGTTGGTTTCCCCATAAGGCTTGAGTCCGAGGACCATGCAATGCCCTGGTTCTGTCCAAAACCTAGTTTTCCTCATCCAGGTAGTTGGTTTCCCCATAGGCTTGAGTCCGTGGACCAATGCCCTGATTCTGTCCAAAAAATAGTTTTCCTCATCCCAGTAGTTGGGTTTCCCCATAGGCTTCTGAGTCCGAGGACTATGCAATGCCCTGATTCTGTCCAAAACCTAGTTTTCCTCATCCAAGTAGTTGGTTTCCCTATAGGCTTGAGTCCGAGGACTATGCAATGCCCTAGCTCTGTCCAAAACATAGTTTTCCTCATGCAGGTAGTTGGTTTCTCCATAGGCTTGAGTCCGTGGACCATGCAATGCCCCGGTTCTGTCCAAAACCTAGTTTTCCTTCTCCAAGTAGTTGGTTTCCCCATAGGCTTGAGTCCGTGGACCATGCAATGCCTTGGTTCTGTCCAAAACCTAGTTTTCCTCATCCAAGTAGTTGGTTTCCCCATAGGCTTGAGTCCGTGGACCATGCAATGCCTTGGTTTCTGTCCAAAACCTTAGTCCCCCATCTAGGTAGTTTAGTTTCCCATTAGGCTTGGAGTCCGTGCGACCATGCAATGCCCTGAGGTCCAAAACCTAGTTTTCTCATCCAAGTAGTTTCCCCATAGGCTTGAGTCCGTGGACATGCAATGCCTTGGTTCTGTCCAAAACCTAGTTTTCCTCCATCCAGGTAGTTGGTTTCCCCATAGGCTTGAGTCCGTGGGACCATGCAATGCCTTGGTTCTGTCCAAAACCTAGTTTTCCTCATCCAAGTAGTTGGTTTCCCCATAGGCTTGAGTCCGTGGCACCCTGGTTCTGTCCATAACCATGCAATGCCTTGGTTCTGTCCAAAACCTAGTTTTCCTCATCCAGGTAGTTGGTTTCCCCATAGGCTTGAGTCCGTGGACCATGCAATGCCCTGGTTCTGTCCAAAACTTAGTTTTCTCTTTGTGTGGGATCTTGGCTTTATGGGAGTTAGCTCCTCAACCAAGCCCCTAAAGTTCATCCATACGATTAACGCTATCAAGTACCTAGTTTGCTCTTTACGGGGGACCTTGGCTTTAAGGGCGTTAGCTCCTCAGTCGAGCCCCTAGTCAAGAAACGTAACCCCTAGCAAAACTTTATACTAGAACTCTATAACCAACGGTTAGAAATAACGAAGAAACTCTATCGACCCACATCCTATACCTACACACAAGCCTTCCCCACAGACGGCGCCAATTGTAAGGACTCGATTCGTGGCGGACCGTAACAGTGTCGGGTTCGCACGTAAAAAGGCCCCTAACAATATCATTTGTAGAGCGTGGGTTTGGAAGGCTAGGCCCAGGTTGACAGGCAGTGGGTTTTTCACGGTGTTCGTACAAGTTTAAGTTTTCCTTCACCCTTGGAGTCTTTCTCCTGGAGGTGGGCTGGGAGGCTCTGGTTTTTAGCCATTTTTCCCAACCCCTTCTTTAGGTTACTTGTTTTTCCTTTTATATTTGCCTGCGTTCATTGTCCTTCGTCCACGTATAGGGTCAACCTTTCCAAGATTGATACTTGTTCCATCAGCCCATATTCAAAGTCGTTGAGGGTGGTTGTAAAAGCCAAAGAATGCGGCCTTGTCAGGTTCAGAGCATTGAATGGCAGTAAGGGCAGCTTTCCCTGGATATTTTAGATCTTTCTTCCTAGTTTCAGTCCTATACCGTTTTACCCTTCTTTCAGGGGGGACTTTGGGTCTGCCGAGGACTGAGCTGTCCTCGGCGGTATCCCAAGGCTATTTTGTCGAGCTTGGGCCATAGCCCTCCTTGGCTTGGGCCTTCGGATTCTCTCCGGGTAGATGGGCCTGGCCCATAAATCATTTGGGTCCCACAATTGTAAATTTCTTATATGTTTTTATTCTTTGTTAAATGAATTATCCAATAAGTCATTTGTAATTTTGTTTTATATTTTGATATGTTGATATTATGTAGAAATAAAATTTGTGTATTTGTTTTACTTATCTTTGTGTTATTTTATTTTAGATAGCAATGTTACGATTTGTATAATTTTAAAATTATTGAATAAGTACTAATAAGTGTAGTTCATTCTTGATATATGTGGTGAATTCAAAATAATGTATTTTACAACAAATAATTTGTTGCATGACTTTCTAAATGACAAATACATATTGTTTTCTTTATAATAATATAAACATGTGAAAAATATGAGTCAACCCAACACAACCTGACCCAACCCGCAACCCAACTAACTCGAAGCCATTTTTAATCCGCAACCCAATTAACCCGACCCGACCAGTCGGTTTTGCCGTGTCTTGTAACCAAAACTGATTGACCCGTCCCTGCTTCCAACCCGTTTAAGACTACATGTTCTGACCCGACCTGCCGCTTGCCATGTCTAACGTGACGGCCACTCTTCTTATGAAGCGTCCAGCGCTTCTCACTTCCAAGTAGTAAACAACAAAAGAACTTGTTCATGAGCCTAAAATGGTCGAGCCCGGAGCTTACCAGCACTCTTGAGGTATAACAAAATTCAAAACTTGCTCTTATTTTCCGTATGAGCTTCTATTTGCGAAATTTAGATAAACCCACTTGAGATTTGAACTGGGTTTTGCATTAATTCATCTGGGTATTCCTTCAATTTTTATGTTTGCTATCAAATTCAAGCTCTGTAAAACTATAAACTTGATTGGTTTTATTTTTTCCATGTAAATGGAAGTTCTGAGAGAGGAAAGTGATACTTTTCCTTCATTTTTTATTCCTTGCTATAATTTTATAAAGGGCTCCCTGTTGTTTTGCTTCTTGAATATTTGCTTGATGTGCAGTCATGCATGTGAAAATGGTTTTTTGCATTGTTTTCCTATCTGGTTTCTGAAATCTTGAAAGATTATAGGATTTGTTGATTGTGTAATATGGTTGATAACTGCAATTTAGCAGGTTTTGTTGTCCCATATATAAGCTATCACTTTGAAGTGGCTTTTTTGCTTTTTTTTTTTTTTGGAGGAAGACCCTTATGCTTTCGTCAAAACAGATGGCCTTAGCCTACTTGTATTAGATGCTGTAATTGAGATTCTTTCAAGGCCTAAAACCAAAGGCCTTATGATGCCATTAAAGGCTTCTTAGATGTCAAGCTAAGCCCCTTGAAGTTGTAGACTAGGAACCCTTATGCCGTATACCAAACACATTATGTATTGGTGCAAAGGCCATAAGCTTTGTAAATTGAATATTCACAATGTCAAATGCAATGATTTCTGTGTGCTGTTTTAGAGGCTTACCTTGATTCTATACATGTTATGTAGTCAAACATCTGAAATAGCATGTTGGATCATATAGTAAAAAGTGATCATGATGAGCCCAAAATGTGATTATGTAACAGCAGAAATAACCACCGGAAGATGCATCAATTTTTTCAATGTGGTTGTTTTTTTCTCATTGTAATCTATAGGCTGCATAGATGGTGCAAGTTTGCTAATTGACAACCCTCTGTTACACCACTTTTCTTGAAGGTTGTATGAGATGTAAGTTTCATAATGTAAGAAGCTCTAGCTGAAAGGGGGGTGGGGGTTGGAGAAAGAGATGCAGATTGTAGACCATGTTGACTTCTGAATTAACTTTTCTCTTCAGGCTTCAAACCATACCGGAAATATCAATAAGAACTCTTGCACATTACAAGTGTTTTTGTGGGGCTACATTATGAGGATATGCAGGTTTCAAGTATAACTAATCTTGCTATCTGAAGGTTTCTAGGACAAACTCCCATGGTGTAAGGATATCAATCATGGGATGTTATTCTCTACCTAGTTGGATTGATGAGAATGTTAATTTTCTATGAAATCTTCTTAGCAGTTCTAGCTTATGTCAGGCTGCAGCACCTGCTTTCACCTTTTGTTCTTAAATTTTGAGCACCCATAAATGTATAATGAGATGAAACTTCATTTCTCAACTAGGAAAAAGACGAAGTTGATAGATAGGGATCACTCATGGGTTCAAAAATGGGAAAATTCATACATGAACATGTACACACTATTCAATTCCCGCTATTTATTTTCTGAAAAAATTCTCTTGTATATATTTATCTAGGAAGCATGGACACAAAAAAAAGCTTGTCCATGTTTGAACATGGACGCCTCAGACACAGCTGCCTGTGTGTCCAGTGAAAATAATAATAATAATAATTTTTAAAATTTTGGACACAGTCAAGACATGATGGCCAAAAAAAAAAAAATAATAAAAAAGCAAAAAAAAAAAAAAGGATCTGCACCTGAGACCTATACTGGTTTGGTGATCCCTGATGAACTTGGATGCTTCAGCGGAATCTTTTCATCCATGGGCTTGGCTGAAACACCACCACTGAGGGCCTCTGCAATCTCTTCTCCTACTTTGTTCAGCACTAGGAGACCACGGTGATCCTCGACAAGCACATCAACAGTGGCATTACTGTAAGCTGCAGCATCTCACTGCTAGCCCCCCCTTAGATCCATACTCTTCCTTTAACTTCATTACTCAACTATTTTTTCTGAGTCCTAACCAAGGTCCCTTGGTACCCATCATGCAATCACCCAAGTTAACCCAACTAACCCATTAGTCACATTTTTTTTTTTTTTTTTTTTACTGTTAAGTTGTGAATAATTTTTTAAGGGTAAGCATTTTCTTTTTAACTGAAAATTTATTTAAAAAAAAAAAAAAACTTTACAGAGAGGCCATTTAAATGGTAAACATGAAAATGTAAAAAATTTGTTAGTTTAATAATTTAATAGCTTAATAGTTTAATTATAATTTTTTAAATTATTATCACTATGTAATTGTAGTATTAGTGGCCTAATAGTTGCATTTATTATTATTTTTAGTTGAATTGTTTGTAGGTTATTTGTACTCTTGGTTTATACTTTAAACATCATTAATGGTTATTGATGCACTTTTTGTTATCTATTATTCTTTAAATTAATTTTAGATATGTTTTTTAAAAATGTTGATGGTTATTACTCATTTCTAGAAACTGAAATAAACCTAAAATATGCATTAAAAATATACCTAAAAGTATATATTTATTAATTAATTGATGTGTCCCCGCTGTATTGTGTCCTAATTTTTAAAGAATTTCTGTGTCCCGTGTTATGTCCGTGGTCATAGTTCTTAGATATTGGTAGACCATAACCATTGTTTGTGCATCCCACCATTTTGAGGATGATGATTGGTGACACAGATTTCTTAGCAGCATTTAAAATGGTTGTAGCCTTTTCATTTAGATTTTATATATACCTGATCAGTTGAGCTCTTTGTGGATGGTGTAGCAATGACTGAGAATGAAATTTCTTGGTGTTTTGAAGGCTTTTGAATGATATAGGTTAAATTCACTTTCATACAATATTTTTGAAATTACATTTTGGACATATATCACACAACTGCAGACTATTGAGTTTTAATGTTACAAAAAAGGAGCAATTTGTTTACTATTTCAGAAAAGAAAAAGGGTTAGTGACATGCAAAATTTTCTACAGTATCCCTTAGTAAAGTAAGAGCAGCCTATATATATATATATATATATATATATATTTGATGTCCTGTAATATTCAACACATAATGGGAAACTTAGATACAAGCAATGGATTCTGTGGATACTGGATAATAGAACAGCTGCAACAACCTACTGAAGCTGCTTATTTACTTCTATTTTGCAACATGCTTTTGTTCATATTTTGCTTTGTTCCATTTGAATAGCTATCTGTTTAGTTGCAGTGTGGTCATGATGGAGGGTGATCCCATCCTGGTGCAATTAAAGGTTACATGCCATTGCAAAGTTTTAATCCTTCTATTGATGCGAGTAGAAAGGTCATGATACCTGAAATATCCTATGACTATTGACCTCCGGTTCTTCTCTTTTGGCTTCTGTTCTCCTCACTCAAAGGTCAAGTGACCTCAAATGTCCAATGACGGAGGGTGATCCCCATCCTGGAGCAATTATAGGTTGCATGCCATTTCAAAGTTTTAATCCTTCTATTGATGCGAGCAGAAAGGTCAAGATACCTGAAATATCCTATGACTATTCAGTATTCACCTCCTGTTCTTCTCATTTGGCTTCTGTTCTCCTCACGCAAAGGTCAAGTAACCTCAAATATCCAATGACTATTCACCTCCTGTGCTTCTCCTTTAGCTTTTTTTCTCCTCATGCAATGCCATGTGGTGGTAGAACCTGAATGAAGCAGCAGCAAAGCCAGTGTCTGCCACTTCTTCTGGTAGTCAAAGTGGAATATCTTTGAGGTGGGTTGACTTCTCAAATTATTTAATGATATTGACTTTTGTTATTTGTACAAATATGTCACTAAAGTTTAGAAACTTTGCATAAAAGATGATATTTTTCTCAAATTGGGTTGAGCAAATTGTTTCAAAACTCTGTTATTGCATTCTGCGTTTCTGCTGCTATCAATGTTGCCGATTCAATCCAATAATTTGAATATTGAAACCGTAGTGCCAATAAAAATTGAAAAACAAGAATCCTTAGATGGGATGGAAGGCATAATGCTTTGTTGAGTGAAGTTCAGATTGTTTGGTCATTTCATAAAATAAGTGAGTGAATCAATGGATCAAATTAGCAGACATCCCTTAGTTCTGAAAAAATTGAATTAATATTGATTACTTGCTCTTGTTTTCATTGGAGTGAAAATTGTGCCACTTTACTCTACCCAGTTTGCATCATTTTATATAATTTTCTCCCCCTCAGAAGGGTTGTATGGTTATACTTTTGGAATGCATTTAGTCTGCGTACTTTTTCTGAGTTCAGTAAAATTTCATATGAAGTTCATTTCACAGGTCTGAAGACATTTGAGGGTATACATCTCATATTACCCATTTTAATTAGTTTACAGAAAGTAGTTTCTTATAAAGTTTATTCTAGTTTTGAAGCTTTCAAGGGAGATCTTGGTGCTGACTTTCTTCCATACAGACTTATTATATAGATATATTTGTCAATAGTACATAAAATTTGAATAAATCCATGCAGCCAAATAGATATTGAGAGATCTGAAATAAGATTTAGACTATGTGCTTGCATACATGCCTAGTGAAAAATGCATTCCAAAATGTTCTTATTTGCAATGTTGACACATCTGATATTTTTTGTGTCTATTTGAATTTTACAGTGAAAATGGATCATTAATGGATGAAGCAGGGTGCTCGAACACTGATAAATTGAGTTTTGATGCTAATGGGGCCTTAAAAGAAAAAAAAAAAAAGGTATGAAGTGGTATCTGAAACATGATACCTAAATATATCACCAAAAAATGTTCTAAGGCAATCAACAATCATCATCAAGTAAATGAGTAATGGTAAAGGATCTTTCAAGAATCCAAGAGGTGAAAAGCTGGAATGGAGTGTTCTTAGACCGCCAAGTCAAAACAATAGATGATGAATATATTAGTTATTCAAGTTCACAATTGTTTGAGTTTATTTTTTATTTGCTTCCCAAAATTTGAATCAATATCTCTTTTATTGATGATATTTTTCTTAACTAGTCATTAGTTCTAGAAGGTGGAATTTAGCTCTTGCTCCTTTCAAGCCTTTCAGAATTTAGTGTGTAGGCTTTAGGGCAATATAATATCTCCACCAATGACTACAGTTGAATATTCAGATATAGATAAACTATTAAACTTTGCTAGTTTTTTCCGTTACAAATATAGTATTGAGTAGCACATTAACCACTTCCAACGTATTTGATGGCATTCTATCTGGTTTTGCGTTATTCATAATTTTCTATTATAGAACTTTTCTTTTCTAAGAGTAACATATCATATAATATGAATCATATTCACACCCTTGTCCATGGCTTTTCAAGATGTCTCCGAGTCGGTTTTCCTTTCTAAAAAAACTTTGTATTGTACTCAAATAGCCTGCTGTTTTGTTGCTATGAATGAGGTCATTTTAAAGCTTCTGCACCTTTTTTGTTTTTCTTTTACCTTAAAGAAACCCCGGGGTAAATGCTCATAGTTTACAGAAGATTAGTCACTCCTCTCCTCTTGCATCAATGAATGACATCAATACTGTTTTCAGTCTACCCTTTGCATGGTATCTTGCGGCTTTAATTATTTTTCATGTTGTTTACAACAACTAAGGGAAAGAGATTCAAACTCAAGTTTTCTTCCATGGAAGAATCAGACAGTGCTACTTAATAATAAGACTCTTTGCATTATTTATTGTGTTTTGGTATTAGTCCATGGCATAGCTTGCATTGAGAAATAATTTTTTTTTTTTTTTTTGCTCTCGAACAGTGTATCCTCAAGGCTTTCAACCAGAGACTAATCACTGTTCGCGCTGGGTGGGTCCATGAAGGGTAAAGCGCTGGCTCAGGAAATTCTTTTCAAAGTGCAGATTATAGGACTCGAACTGGGGAGCACACCCAGTCGAGCTCAGTACAAGCACCTTGAGACCGAGAGTCCAACCAACTCGGCCAACCCTTGAGTTCATTGAGAAATAATTTACTTGAAGCATTTTGTGTTGTATAAAAGAATGAAAGAATGAAAAGTCTAGATGACAATAGTACAATACTATAGATTAACATGGGTTGCTCATCTATCATCGTCCCCCACCCCTACCTAATAGGTGAAAAGGACTTTAGGATTCCTGATGCCATTTTGATGTAGCTTGCTGCTCAGATTATCACACCCGTTGTTTCTAGTCTTAAACAATGGAACATGTGCTACCCGGAAAAGAAAAAAAAGGACAAATTGTTGAGTATGCCTTGGAGGCTTGAATCCATGAAGGAAGGGGGTTACCTTATGGCTATGAACAATATTACAATTGAACTCATGAACTCAACAAAAAGGAAATATTGATTGCAATACAATAATTCGTTGTTATATTGTCGAGGATAGCAACAAACCAAGCATCAGTACTAGTAAAAGCTATTAGTGACGGTGCCAAAAGACAACCAAAAACAAACATAGGATTTGCAATACTATACAAAACTTCTAAGCAGTTTTTTTTTTTTGATGGGAACTCCTATGCTGGTTTCCAACAAGAAAAAGCATAGATAATACGCCCCTTCCATCCTTGTAGCAACCACTGACCATCCACGTCCACAACAAAATCCTTATGATATTCTGACTTCACTGTTTTCTTCACTTTCTGCACGAGTTCCTGGTCTAATGGGACCTGCCTGAACCCAGCCCTCAAGTTCCGGACCTGCCACTGCTTGTAGGTCTCTGGCCTTTCAATCCTTTCCAAACCTTCGCACGCTACGACATTCATGGCTTGCCTTCCAACTATCTCTTTCTCATACCGCAACCTCCCAGGATCTTCAAGAGGCAAGTTGGCATCAAACATGTCAAACAAAGAAGAGAAGTGGTACAGTGTCTCCCTGAATCGCGTGACAAAGAAGGGTGCATTGTATGTTCCATTAACGACCCCATGCATGAATAAATCTGGATTGATTTTCTTGATCAGCTTTAGGACAGTGTCCCTTGGATTATTCATTGCCACTGTTTCATCAGGAATGTTCTTTAACCGGAATAAACAGTTAACAACTGTTAGTTCATCCCTATCAATTTTGAGATCCTCCAATTTAATAGTTTCCCATTTCTGTGCTATCACATTGTACTCAAATGGGACATTGAATCTCTTGCAGTAATTTTCCAAGCGACGCCCTGTCTCCTCGACCCTTTCTGTAGGCCGAAAGCCTGATTGGGGAAGCTCAATTCCCGTTATCCGAAGCTTAGGGGCTCCGCCAGGCCTTTCAGAGAGACGTTGGATGAGGCAAGGCCATTGAAAACCATAGAGAATGCCAAAATCAATAATATGAAGCCTTGGTGCTTTCTGTGCTAGTTTCATAGTTGTTCTATTAGCAAAGAAATTTGACATCCTTTTGAAAGGGCATGCGGATATGTATACCTTATAAGCTTTCAAGATATCAGCAGTAGATGTCCCATTACTCACAACGGGATGCATTGACACCCTGGTGCCAGCCAAGCGTGCTTCAAGGGCATCAGCAAAGTAATGGGCTAATCTCTGGTTTCCATCTCCGAACTGAGAAGAGTGCTGCCTTATTTGCTTGAGTAATTCATTTGCGGTTCTTTGGTCACTGCTTGACACAGCTTGTGCACATTGAGTTAGCAGACTCCAAAAGTCTACTATTTCTCCACCTTTGTTACCTTGCTTTTTCGAACGTGTTGTTTTTCCATTAGATCCTCCTGAATCCCCGTTCTGCTGCAACTTTTTGCTTGCTCCGTTTCCTGAAGAGTCACGAAGAGCACATGATTTCGAATCGTTGATTCCACCGGGACAAAGCAATACTTCATCATACATCTCTAGTGACTCAGAATCTCCTGCATAATTCACTGATTGTTTGTTGCTCCTTCCTTCTTCTAGATCGTCAGAATCCTCACGCTGATGATTTTTCCTTCTACTTGACCCATTTGGTGAGGTGTGCCTCCTATTCATGTCTGCGTTTTCCGCAGCATCCGTGGTTTGCTTTGGAGACACTGATGGGCTGCTCTCCAAATCAATGATTTCATGATTTCCATGTGGATGGGACTCAACTGGCTGTCTTTCACTGAATGAATCCAGTAGCAGAGAGGCGTATCCTGAGGAGTCAATAGCAGAAGATTGCATAGTAAAGGATTTGAATTCACCCCGATCATAAATCCAATTGGATTCAACCAGATTGTCAGCACTAGTAATAGTATAGCTGTTACTGCTATCAACACTGCTGCTCCCATCAAAATAACCATCTGGACTCCCAATGTTTTGATCAAAACAAGGATATAATTGATCAGTGGATGAAGGATATTTCTGACCAAGGACTTCATAGAATGACTTTTCAGCAGCCTGGAGGGCCAGACAATCCTGTAACATGCAGGGTTTAGCCTCCAAGTTTTCTTCCATAAGCATCTCGTTTATGTACCTGAGAGTGGCATTGGAAATTTCAGTATCTGCTGGATCTCCCTCCAGGCTGGTGCCAGTTGAAGATGGACTTGAATCATCACCAGGATCCTGAAGTGGATTAGTTGGAAGGAAAGGCTCTTGGAAAAATTCATGGTTGACTTTAAATCCGTTTGCAAGATCTTGTTTTGAGCGTAGTGTAACTGAGCCATGGTTGAATGAATTCACATTCATGAATTCAGGACCTTGGGGTTCTTCAAGAAGGGTATCCATAAAAGAATTTGACTTTAAAGAAATCTAAGTGAAATATCACAGTATAAAGAAGCTTGAAAGATAAGAGAAAAGATTGAAGATTCACCTATTCAAGTCTGTCGCAGTAGCAGAATTGCAAGATATATTAAGATGAACTTTCAGGGAAAAATAAAAAAACACAGAAGAATATCTTGAAGTTAACGATATAAGTTAAAAAACAAAAACTAGAGGAGTCCTAGGAGATATCAGATATCAGTGTAGTGAAGCAAAGAGTATCTGATAAGAAGTGGAAGATCATGAGGCACTATATAGAGCAATGATCTTGATAGTAGTGGTACTGAACCTTCTGGGAAGCACACATAAAGTGAGACAAAGCAAGCCGCCAGCCCTTTTTTATCAGAAATCTTCTACTAGTGTGTTGGAGCAAAGCGGAACAATGTTAATGTATTCTAAACGTATCAGATGAAGATGGTGTGTTTTGATTCTTATCAACAAGTCATTTGACCAAAGTCCAATGTGAACGCAGGATTTATTAGATTTTTTTATTTGGATGAGTGATGTATGAGCATGGCCCATTCACGGGCCACTGATTAAAGTCGGCAAATTAAAAAAAAAACAGGAGATTATAATGAAGTAAATCAATAAAGCTAAAAACCTTGATTATCGGTTTAGTTACAACTAATTTTTTTATCTAATCAATTCTATCTAGAATCTTTGAAGAAAAAAAAATATATATATATATATATATATATATTTCCTTCTGATTATGACTCACTTTTATGTAACAGGGTTATATATATCATTTTAAATTATGATACGTCGATTAAATAAAATATTGTTTAGGTCAAATCTAATAATAAGTTTTGTTAGTTAATTGTTAACATCAGGTTTTTTTTTTTTTTTTTTTTTTAATTATTTTAAATCTATGTATATATCTAAAAGTTGAAGCGTAGTATTTATTGTTACTATGCTACTGTTAAGCCATCTCATCTTCTATGTCATTTTCATATTATTATTTTATTTCATATTTATCTTTTACTTTTAATTTTTTTGATATTATTAAATATATAAATTCTTTGGCTTTACAAATTCATATTAAATGGTTTTAACTTTATATATTTATTTACTTTAATTTTAATGCTATAACTAAGTATTATCTATACATATTTCTTTTAGACAGTTTTAACTTTACATATAATTTTACCATTTTATCTCTTTTTATTCTCATCCTCTTACTATAAATTTGTTACACTTTCCCATTTTATGTATATAGAGACAAGGGTCCAAGATCGTATATTAGGCCTTGGACTTTATCAGGGGATACAAATGGGTCTGAGGAGAAGTAAATAATTATGAGATATTCCTGAACCAGGTCCCATTAGCACAGAGCAAATGAAGGGTTGTTCGAAGGGTACATCCTCCTCGGGCTTAATGAATAGGGTTCAAAATATATAATTCAGCAATTAAAGTGACATTCTAAGAAGCTTCAATGACATAGAAGCTTCAAGTGAAGGACTCTTTCATAAAGGGGGATAAAAAAAAAAGAGAGAAAAAAGGAAGATAGCAGTCTGGACCATTCTGATATTCTAGAGTGATCATCATATATAGATTTAACCTCCTCAGACTGAAAGTTTATTGATATTAGCATCCTTGGTTTGTGTTTGATCGTCATACAATTCAATACTAGCCGTTGTCTAATTCATTAG
This sequence comes from Quercus lobata, assembly GCF_001633185.2. Taxonomy (NCBI): domain Eukaryota; kingdom Viridiplantae; phylum Streptophyta; class Magnoliopsida; order Fagales; family Fagaceae; genus Quercus; species Quercus lobata. The sequence continues at coordinate 31,144,937 of NC_044904.1, forward strand.
GACCTAGTTCTTTGACCCATTCTCTACAAATTCATTGTATTGGGCTCATTGGACCAAGACTCCATATATTTTGGACTTGAGCCTCAAATTGTGACCCTACAATGCATATTTTATTTTCCCACACAAAAAGGTTCTCTCTCTCTCTCTCTCTCTCTCTCTCTCTTGCGTGCGCATTTTTTTTTTTCATTTTTTGTTGGATTTTTTAATGAAGTTTATACACCCATTGTCTTATTATTGACTAACTCATATGTGTTCCTTGATAAAAATAATTTTTTTTATCATTTTATTTGCAACACTAAATACTTTTAATGTTGTTGACCAGATTTGGGAGAAAATTATATTATAATATGTCTATATTTTGTGTTATTGTCAGGTTTTAGTTGATTTGGAAAACAGTGGGATAGTTTGGACAATATGATGAAGAACAATTAGTGCAATTGAAGAAGATGGTCTTTGTGTATTTTCACTAGTTGTAAATATATTATTTAACAAATTAACACCAAATTGTTATATCTTTATTATGTGATGTTTTTAGATGCGTGAGTAATTGTTTTTAATCATTTACAAATATTTTGTATTGCTCATTTTCCTTACCTCATTAGTGTATTTTTTTTTTTTTGGAGATTTTTAAGAAAATAAATTCAATTTCAAGTTTAAAATTATTTATTTATCTATTCATTTTTCGCATATTGGATTAGATGTTAGATTAGATTATGACAGTATTAACATAATATTTGGTTTGATCACATCACATTTGAAATGTTTTACATATCCGAGAGAATGAGTTTGACCTTGATGTGAGTTTGACTTTTTCCTTTCTTTTTTATTTGAATTGTAGTTTTGTTGAATTTTATAAATTTTTTTGATACATTTCTCAGTGTTTTTTATTGTACAATAGGAAAAAATTGGGTTTGCAAAATTTTTTTTTTTTTTAGAAGCTAAAAAATAATTTCCAAATTTTAGTTACTTCTTAATGATAACAAAATGTTATAAAGAATTTTTATTAAAAAATTAATATTTTTTCAATCTTTTGAATTTCTAAAAAAAAAAAATGTATTGTTTTTATTTTGGTATGACAAAAATTATATATTACATTTGTTATCCTCACTATAACAAATGAAAATATGATCATGAATACATTATTATTTAAAAAATAGTCTAAACTGGAAAATAAAATTAACGAGACCACTCTAAAAATATTATGCACAATGCACGAGATCTGCAGCTAGTTTCTCTAATTTTTAGTTCCCATCATTGTGAAAGAAACTAATAAAGTTTACGCATGATAATACAAACTGTTTCACATTTACTTGTAACTCATATCATATGGAACAATAACTCTCCCAAAAACATTAAAAGTACAGTTGAAGATCCATTAATCTTTTTTTTTTTTGGCTGAATAGATCCTTTAATTTTTTAATGTTGTACACTTTATTATTTCACATTCTTTGAAGATTTAGTGTTCCAATGTTGGGACTTATCTGAGATCCGCATCTGGTGGTAATAACAGCTAATTTGTGTTCCTCGGCTATTTAAAAAAGTCTCCGTCATTCTTCACCTAGTATCGTTTGACTAATCTCCAGTGACATCAACTTTGACTACAAACTTTAAATAGCTTAGCCTTTGATTTCTTGGAGAGCCCTCTCAATCTACCTAGCTTATCGCCCAAGCCTTATGTCTCTCACCCACTCTCTCTATTTTTGTTTTGGGTTTTGACTAACCAGATCATGAAATTAATTGGTTGAGACAAACAAGGATTATCCACATCCTGATTATATTTAAATCAAAGGAAAATTTCAACAAGAACAAGAAAGAAAAGAAAAACTTTGTGCATAACCACTTTAGACCAAAGTTAGGCACACATAATTGAAGTCCAAATTCATGTATAACTTAAACTTTGAATTAATCCCAAATTATTTTAAGGTCTCAATTGAAGAAGTCTCTCTTTATTTCTTGGTATAGACCCCTGCACCTTGGAGCTAAAAAACAAAATAATTATGATGTATTCATTTGCTAACAGCATATAAATCAAAGATAAAAAAGCTTAAAAAATGTTGTCTTTTGGGTGTGGCTGGTGGGTGGCTGCTGGACCAGTCTACCGCACTTACAAACAACTCTGGCAGTCAAATTAATGTTGGATTTTTATGTCTCCTATAATTCAGATACATCCCTTCTAGCATGGATCTTTAACCTGGAAACATTTTTTTATTCTTATTTTCTATAATGTTTTCCTTGGACTAACTTGACTTTTAAGACCCTCTAGAATTTTATATAAACAGCTTGCCCTACCTGTAAAAATCATTATGTCAATTACTTTTATGTAGGCCCTTATCATCACTATCTCAAATGCAAACTTTAATTGCATGTCATAATTCATTAAAATATTTTGACAGTAGTACAGTTTCGTTTCATGGTCTTTGTGCACGTGGAAACTCGGTCGAATGCGATTCCTGCTCTCCAAGTTTTTTTTTTTTTTTTTGAGAAACGATCCCTGCTCTCCAAGTAAGTTGAAAGGGCAATACCCTTTTTAATAATTTATTAAAATGGTAAAGTTATTATTCGAATTACATCATTTTTATATTAGTAGTTAAAACTTAAAAGACAAAAATTGTAAAAAAAAAATTCGCCAATTAGATTTGACGTTGAGAACTGCAATAGCTACTCATTTCTATGAGTCAAACTTTTGGTAGTTGACTTCTCTAAAGGCAATGTATAACCATGCCAGCCATTACACTAGAAAAAAAAGAGAGGACTTGAATCCAGTTAAACAGTGTGTGCACTTGAGGCCACAAGGTTTTCCCTGAAACAAGCAATAGATTCGAAATAAGATTAAGCTTAGCTTGTTTATCAAAATTAAGGAATTTAAAAATGATATTCCCTTAATATTTTTTAAAATAAAAATGTGAATAACCTGAATAATATAATTATTGAATTGTATGTGCACCGATACATTGTTAGTCATTATAACTTGAAAATTTTTGAGCCTACTCCAATTTGCGTTCACGTATATATCATCACATTTGTATAATTGTATCATGAGCTTTGTTTTTTTTTTTTTTATGATGTTTTATGGTCACTTTTTATCTTTACCACAATTGAGCTTGGCTTGTTTCATCTAAACAATTATTGAGGAGAGAAGCCTTTCCTTGTACTACTCTTTGTCTACACCCTTTCAAATATAGAAAGAGTTATCAGAAAACTACTGAGAATATACTGTCATAAACTTCATTCTCACTTTTGCGTGGTGCAATATTATCTTCGAATATGTTGAATCATGATGCCAAGAGAAGTAGCAACAATTATGCATTCTCTTATAATTGCAAGGCATTTAGTATTTTAGTGATATTGGCTACCCTGAATGCTTTTCAGTTTTCACATTGTAATGTTATCTTATATATGGTGAGCCACAATGCCAAAAAGACTACTTATAGTCATATCTACTTCTCACTTATCTATATTACATACGCCAGAATTGAATGCATGAATTTCGACATTGACTGCAACTCTGCAATACACTGAATTTTTTTTGTTACATCAGCTAAGTAAGCAAAAAAGGCATCAGCAATGATTATGCCAATATGAATGTGATACAAATATGAAACAGGAAAAAGAAGAGGCACATAGGACCTCATGAAATCCACCATTTCTAACTGGTCATAACTCATAAGCGGCATCGATTTTTACTCCTGAGTAGGTTTCCAGCAGGAGATAGCATGGATAATTCTCCCCTTCCATCCCTGAAGCATCCACTGACCATCCTTGTCAATCACAAAATTTTTATTGTAATCTAACTTTACCCTTCTCTTCACTTCATTCAAGAGCTCTAGATTTAGTGGAAGCTGCCTGAAACCGGCCCTCAGATTCCGAGCTTGCCACCGCTTGTATGTCTCTGGCCTTTCAGCCCTCTCTAAGCCCTCACATGCTATGACATTCATTGCATCCCTTGCAAATACTCCTTTCTCAAAAGCCATCCTATGTTGGTCCTCGCGAGGTACAGTGGCGTCAAACATATCAAACAATGCAGAAAAGTGGAAGAGCGCCTCCTTGAATCGTGAAAGAAAGAATGGAGTATTATATGTCCCATTAACAACCCCATGAATAAAAATCTCTGGATTGATTCTCTTGATTAATTCCAGTACAATATCTCTAGGACAATTCATTGCCACCATTTCATCAGGTATGTTCTTTAACCTGTATATACAGTTTACAACAATTAATTCATCCCTGTCAATTTTAAGATCCTCCAATCCAATAGTTTCCCATTTCTTTGCAATGACATTGTACTCAAATGGGACATTAAATCTCTTGCAGTAATTTTCTAAGCGACGGCCTGTCTCTTCAACCCTTTCTGCAGGCCTAAAGCCTGGTTGAGGAAACTCAATTCCTGTTATATGAAGCTTAGGAGGTCCACCAGGTCTAACAGAAAGGCGTTGGATAAGGCAGGGCCATTGGAAACCATAGAGAATGCCAAAATCAATAATGTGAACCCTTTTTGCTTTCTCTGCTACTTTCAGTATTGTTCTGTTAGCATAGAAATTTGACATTGCCTTAAATGGGGATGCTGAAATATATACCTGGTAACCTTTCAAGATTTCAGCAGCTGAATACTCATTACTTGCAAGGGGCATATACAATGGAGGCTGGTTAGCCAAGCGTGCCTCAAGAGCATTAGCAAAGTAATAAGCCATCCTTTCGGTTCCATCACCGTAGGGAGAAGAGTGCTGCCGAATCTGCTTAAGTAGCTCAGTTGTAGTCATTTGGTCATTGCTTGCTACAGATTGAGCACATTGAGTTAGCAGAGTAGATAAATCTACTATCTCCCCCTTGTTAACTTGTTTCCTCGAACGTGTTGTTTTACCGGTAGATCCTTCTGATCGCCCATTTTTCTTTGTCTTCCCACTTTCTTCATTTTGTGATGCTGCTGCTTCATGAGGAGTAAATGATACAGAATCAACAGTAGGCTGACAAAGCAATACCTTATCAAACAACTCTGTTGGCTCAGGCTCTTCAACATAAACTGCTGGATGCTTGTTTCTCCTCCCTTCTTCTGTATAATCATTATCTCTGCCTTGATTTTTTTGTCCCCTTGACCCATTGAGTGTGTTCCCATTCTTTGGTACCTTAGGTACTACCTCCCCAATTGTCTCCTTTGGCTCTGGAGGCACTGGTTGGTTGCTCTCCCAATCAAAAAACGGATTGCTACCACTTGAAAGCTCTTGCTTGATCTGCTTAACTGACTTTATGTCACTAAACAAATGTGGTACTAGAAGGGAGTTTTCACTGGTGTCAAATGGAGAAGGCATATGATCAGAGGATATTAAGTTACTTTGATCATGGTTAAAATTGAACTCAAACGAGTGTTTGACAGCAGTATAGCTACCAGTGCTTACAATACTGCTACTTTGTTCAAAACTATCATCTGGGCTCTCAGCATTTTGATTGAAACAAGGATGGGGTTGCACGGGTGAGGAGGGATAGTTTTGACCAAGGGCATCATAGAAGGATTTTTCAGCAGCCTGAAGGGCTAAACAATCCTGCAACATGCAAGGCTTACCCTCCAGGTCTTCTTCTAGAAGTATCTCACTTATGTAGTTGAGAACAATAGAATTGGAAAAGCTACTGTTCTCAGATGAATCTCCATCCAAGCTTGAGCCTGAATTAGATGAACTTGATACACTTGGAGGGTGTAGATTGGTTGGAAGATTGAAAGGTGGATTAGCAAATTCATGATTGTCTTTAAACCCTTCTACAAGATCCTGATTAGACATTACTGAAGCTGATGCGTGGTGAAGCTTAATTTCATTTATTGAACGAAAAAGACCTTGAAGAAGTGCATCCATATATAAGGACCAACTATCAACAGGAACCAATGAAGAAATCTAGCAGTAATTGAAACCTATGGCTAGGAAGCCAAGTGATAGTATTAGGCTCAGTTTGGGCTGCAGAAGTTATTTTTTTCTTTTTTCTCATTCAAGAAACAAAAAATAAAAAAAACATAGAGTCTAATGAACAATTGAGAAAAACCCAGAAACAGGAATTCAAGATTTCGAAGATAAAGGTACAATAGCATTAAAGTAGACATCACCATAAGAACAAAAGAACAAATCAAATAATAAATGATGAAGCTAAAAAGAGATGGACTTGGTGGTTACCTTAAAGAAATGGACATATAATATAAACTTGGTATATAGTATAAATGCTTTCCTGTTTCAGAAAAGATGTAGTAGGGTCAAAGGGTCATCTTCATATTACTGAACCTTCTGGGAATTAGTCTCTCATAGTTTTATTACATGTGGTATAAACTCAGCCGCCAGCTTGTTCTAATCTTCAGCTAATGCCAATCACTCTCAAACACCCGTGTCTAAAATTAACTCTGTTGCGGCCGAAAAACGAAGCTAGACATGTGGGGTAATTTAGAAGTGGCGAAAGGAAAAGCTACTTCATCCACATGTCGTTGACCATATCTCACATTGCATGCGTGTCCATCATGTTTCTATCATTGGGCACCAATAAAGACTATAAAGTTGACGAAAAATCTCAACCCAAAAAAAAAAAAAAATAAATAAATAAATAAATAAAAGGGTAGAAGAAGAAAGAGTGAAATACTCCATCACACAAGGAAGTATGATTATAAAACATTATTAGTGATTAGTTACAACTTAAAAGTAATTTTTTTTTTGCATTAACGAACTTAAGTTACAACCATGTCTTCGCAAAATTTTTAGTTTATATTGTACTAGTAATATAAATTTATTATATTACATTATAGATATACAAAATGTGTATAATGTTGTACACATTTGGATCCTTTTGAGAACAATTTATTTAGTTAAAATTGAAAACTTTTTACTGAAAATACTGTAGATAAAACTAAAAACTAGTTGAAATAGTACAGTAAAATTCATGAATAATACCAAAAAGTACAATGAGATTTAGTAGCAAAAAAAAAAAAAAAAACTGAATAGTAGAAGAAAAAAAAAAAAAGCTAAATAGCAAAAAAAAAATTGATTTTTTCAGTCGATACCAAACGCATCCTTAGTGTATTTACAATGTCTATTAACTATATAAAAAGAGCCATCATGCCAAGGAAGAGTAACTTTTGGTTTATTCAAGTTTTGGAATTATGCTACTTTCTAAAGTGGCTTTGGTTTGGTGAGTTGACATTTGTTTCTTTTTATCCCAACTATGCCCAGTTTGTTTGAGCTCTTTTATTTTTATTTTTATTTTTATTTTTTTTTAATGCGGATTTGGGTTTAAGAGTTGTTATGTTGATACAATAACTTGTCACAATGTTTTAACAATTGTTGAGGTGTTAGATCTTTATTTGTCTAAATAAAATAAATTAAAATAGTAGAGTATGAGACTGAAACCAACCACAATTGAAATAAAGATATTGTGAAAATGTTGTGATCACCTTGGCGTAAATTCTTATAGATCAAAATAAAATAAAATAATAAAATATCAGATTGAAATCCACTACAACTAATAATAAAGGTATTAGATTATGAAAACGCCATAAAATTTTGTTATCACAAATATTTTTACATCTACCGAGGTGTAAGCTCCTTATAGGTTAAAATAAATATCATATTGGAACCAACCACAACTAAAAATAAAGGTATTGTGAAAATAGAAGTGCTACATCTACAACATTTCTCACAACACTTTCATAACAAATTATAGGTGATAAATTGTTATTAGTTCTAATTTAAACTTATCAATGAAATTACTTTTTTGCCAATCAATAATAACTTGTAACAACCTACTACTTATGATTTGTTGTAAAAATATTGTAGACATAACATTTCTCTTATGAAAATGTTAAGACACCTTGTTGTTATCATAATATATTAACAATTGTTGAAGTGTCAATTCTTTATAAGTCAAAATAAAATATAACAAAATTATAAAGGTATTATTATTATGAAAATGTTGTACCATTCCGTTGTATTTCTAGAAATTGTTTTTGGTTTAGTCAACATTGTTGAGCCAAAATTCACAATTTCGTATCCAGTTTTTTTGGGTTGATTTTTTTGTATTCTTATCTTTAAGTAGAATTTTAAGTAAAAACACAATTTTACACACCAAAAAATCAAAACTTAGAATAAAAACACTTTTCATCCTTTATATTTGGAGTAGTTCACAATTCCTCTTTAAACTTTAAAATCAAGCAATTTTTCCATTAATAGTTTGGAAAATAGCAAATATGTCATATTGTTATTCTCTCAGTTAAACCCAAATGAAAGCTTATGGTTTTTAAAATATTCCATTGTGTAATGTCTAAAATACTCTTGATCAGGTTCGTCCTCAGGTCAGAGTTCTCTTTCTCCAAGGCCTCCATTCGGGTTGTCAGAGACGCCACCTTGGCCCCTTGAGTGAGGTATTTAGCGGTAATATGAAGGCTCTCTCCCAACACCTGGAGGGAATTATGAAGTCGTCTGTAAAAAAAAAAAAAAAAAAAAAAAAAAAAAAAATGATGAAATGTAGAAGGAAGAACTCCATACCTGGACGAGTTTGTGAACATGACGAGAGGCCACATCGTTTAAGGACATGTCAGAAAGAGCCTTCAAGTCCGCTGGAGTGACGACCTCGTGAGCTCTTTCTACGGCCAACATCTCGTCATCCCATATTATGGATGAACGAGTATCAGTCTTCTCCTTCCCTTTGCTAGCCACACGCGGCCTTTTGGAGCCGGGAGTAGGAATCTCCTCTATTGAAGCGGTCGGGGAGGCAGTCCTCATCGTTTCAGAAGCTATGGAAGGAATGATACTAAGGGGCATGGAGGCAGGACCCTTCCCGGTAACTCGCACAGCCTTCTTCCCCAGATTGGACAGTGGTTCGTCCTTCTTTGATCTCATCTTTGCGTACATATCCTTGTTAAATTTTGTCGTCATCTCTGCAAGAAGAAAATGCCTGTCAAGAATGCTTAAGTGTACATAAGAAGAATCAGCATTGACGAAGTTAAAACTTACTCTTTTTGCCTTCAATGCCAAGCTGACGAAGAACGAAAGGAGACGGGTCAGGACCGAGATTGTAAAATGCAAGAGACCGGGGGTCAACCAGTTCGTCCCAGCTCTCAATCGTCTCAGCGTACCCGATCGCAGTCTCGATGCATTCCTTATACCGGCTCTTCAGTCCAGGCCGTCTCTTAACTATACCAAACAAAGAAACAAAGAAGTTAGCAAGACCAGAGCCTCAAAGTTGGCAAAATTAAAACGACGGGGAGAAATACTGACGCACCTAAGGCCGGGGTTCTCCACCGACGGAGCAACCTCGGGATATCACCCCAATCACTGCTGGATTGAGTCTCGAAGTCGTCCCCAGACATAAAGAAAAAGTGCGACTTCCAATACCTGAATGACGAGGGCAATCCCTTGACGATCCTAGTCTTTCTCTCCCAAGGGATTAATTCATAATACCCCCACTCCTTAGACTCTTTCAAACGATACAAGTAAGTGAGCTCGCCTATCCTGATCATATCCCCGTTGGAGGCCAACCATATTTGCATACAGTTGATCACGATCCTCCACGAGTTAGGCATGAGCTGCCCGGGAGCTATACCAAAGTGATCTAAAAGTTCCATCAGGAACGGGTGGACGGGGAGCCTAAGCCCGCAGGTGAAAGTTGACTCGTAAAAGCATATTTCACCTGGAAAAAAGTGGCAGGCCCTATCTTCTTCCCTAGGTAGACGAACACGACCCCTAGACGGAAACTGAAACCTATCCTTGAATCTATTTATGGTCTCAGCATCCAGACCACAAATCTCATTAAGGGCATAAAAAGCCCTAACCTCCCGAGGGCCAGAGACAGTTATATCTCCTTCAGCCGGGTCACCACTGGATGATAGCCCAGTCTCAAGGTCACTGGACCTAACCTCAGACATTAATCCTCTCCCTCCTAAACCCTCGAACCAATTGAGCGATTGACGGAGCAAGGGCAACAATTCGCCCAAAACCACGCTCAGACTATTGCCCTCGTACACAAAATTTTCTAAAAATGGGTAAGTACCCAAAGACCCCCCTAGATGCGCAAAAAGGAAGGAGATCGATGGGCAAGCTATCCTAACCTCCAAGCTATCAGCCATGGAAAATGAAGAAATCGTAGGGCAGAAAAATACGGTACAAAACTAAAACCCCAAAAGAAAAACAAAGACCAACAACAGAAGAGAAATAGAAGGGAATAGAAAATCAGAAATCATGCTACAGTAAAGGAAAAAAGAAGAAAGAAAAAGGAAAGAGAAACGCACCTCCAATGGCAGAACAGCAAAAGCACAGTGCAAGATAATTTGGAGGTCCCAAGAAAATGCTCAGAGTATCACTGGGGAATTTGTCTGTCTTTGCTCTCTGAGAAGTAGAAGAAAAATTAAAAAGGAGAAGTTTTACATTTAGGCCAAAAACGATTGAAAAACCAGTGGGAAACCCAAGGGTCATACCATTAATTCCACAGGTCATCACGCGCCATGTGGCCATGATTGCGTGTAGCGCCGCCACTAAGCATTAAAAGCGGAACAGAACCCCAACAGTCACAAGAAAAACTTTTCATCTTCTGTGATCGTCATGACATGTCATCGACGACCCCAGAACCTGGGGGGCAACTGACAGGAATGATGATTTTACATCCCACTGACGAAGATAACATTAATGACGAAGGAATCATCTATGACGAAGTCATCAGAAACAACGAAGAAAGCCATCATCATTGACGAAGGCAGGGAGTCATTCAATGCAGTCAATCAATGACCCGAGCAGTTACGAAATCGACCAAGCAGACCGTTGGGAGCCTCTTAAAGGTCTCATTACTGGACCAGGGACGTTACTTCAGAGAGCATTAACAACCCCAACGGCTAGCCCATAAAGGCCTCAGGTATAAAGCTTTCATACAATGAACGAAAGGGAGGATATATGCAAAAATACTTGAAAGTACATTTTGCTTCTTTACTTTGTTTGATTATTATCCTAACTTTGGCATCGGAGACTTTGTGGCAGGCACCACACCGATGGCCCTCATCGAGCAAACCTTCATATACCACAGGGGATTTCATCTGCCCACTCTTACTGACGAATTTGTGTTTCATCAACTCTCACTAAATTTTAACATCTAAAAAATTTTCTTTACGTATTTTGAGTTTTAGATGCTAATAATGCTTAGAAAGTTGGAATTGTGATATAAGGTGTTTTATTTATTACCCAAAAAACATTGATTTTCTAAGTTTAATCCTTTGAAACTTCAAATTTATCTAATGGAAAATTCAATGACACATGCATTTTCTTTTTCTTTTTCTTTTTCTTTTTCCTTTTCTTGCCTAAAATGGGTGTTCATTAAAAACAAAGTAAGCTAAACATTGCACTTAGACTCATGTAGAATGATAAAGAAGAAAGTAAGAATGACAAAATTTTCATTATGTATGGTTAAAGGTATTTGATGATGAGCTTTTTTTTTTTTTTTTGAGAAACAAACACACACACACACACAAGGGAGAGGGAAAGGGGTTCTAATACAAAGGCATACCATAACTCCACTCAAAAGCCATGATAACTTTTAAGGGAGGGTGAGACAAGTTATACTACACACAACACTCTCTCTTAAACAATGTGGGACAATTACCTATTCTTTTTCTTGAGAAACAAACACACACACACACAAGGGAGAGGAAAAGGGGTTTTAACATAAATGCCATATGTTAAATAGCTACCATAACTTTGTATGTGATTAACTATCAAAATTCTTATACAAATGAGATTAACTTTGTATGACATACATTTTTTATATATGTATATAATTTCATACTTCTTGAAATAAAAATTTTACCTTAATTTTCTCACTTAAGAGGTAGCACATGCAAGGTATGTGCCACCCTAACTAGTAAACTTGTAAAAGTCCTGTACCTAATCATGTTAGATGGTTGAAAGTTTGGGTTGTACAACCTTAAATTGCCTCTAGGAGCTGCTGGTATTTGTATTTCTTTTTGTCGGTCAGGACTGCTTTTTATCTTGACGCTCCTCAATCAAGACTTTGTTTTTTTTGGTTTCCCAATTAATTTCTCCATTGGCACGGTTTATCTTTGCAGAGATATTCAGAGAATTCGCAATATCTTTGCTTTTCTAATAAGAAATGCCATGAATATTTTAAAATATTATTAAAAATATTTCACCGACATATTTGAAAAGTATCAGTCAAATATTGAATGTATATAAAAAAAATTTATATAGAGTAAAAATTTATGAAAAATCCAAACAAAAGGAAGATTTTGGAATATATTGAGTGATATGTATATAAATATATATATATATATATATTGAATTTACTTTTCTCTATAAAAGAAATGAAAAAAGTTAAAATATCAAAATAATGCGAATAATTTTCAGTCATCACATAAAAAAATAGTGATAAAAAAATAACACTTTTCGGTCGACATGATATATATTGAGTTTTTTTGCATTTATATGATTCATATATTTTTATATGGAGATGGGTCTCATATTTGTGAGGTCTACCCTCATATAAAATGATATTACACTAATCATAAATAGATCCATCATAGGAAAAAAAGAGACAAAATACTAGTTATGAAAAAAAAAAAAAAAATTCTGGTAAATCCTATAAAAAACACCTTTTATGGCAATTATGATTTTTTCTTTTATACGGTAGTATTCACATCATTTTAATTTGTTTGTCTTTGGGTTCGTTTGGGATTCATTTATTTTGCTGAAACTGAAAACATTTTCTGAAAGTATTGTAGATAAAGATAAAAGTTAGTTAAAATAATATAGTAGGACGCATGAATAATACCAAAAAGTGTAGTGGGGCTATAAATAGTAGCAAAAATAAGTTGTAATAGTAAAATAAGTTGCCTTTATAAGTTGGAGCCAAACACACACTTCATTATTGTTTTTATAGGTTTCCTTTCATTAGTTTCATGGAAATATTCCCTATTAGTCTTCATCATTCATAATCACTAAAGTGACGAATTACGGGTTCCCTCTAATTGAAAGGGAAGATTTTCGGTCCCCATTATGTATTTCCACTACAATATATATATATATATATATATAGGAATTTGTTGTTGGGAGTAAAAAATAGAATGATTATTTTATTTATTTATTTATTTTTTTTTTTGTATATACAATTGTCATATTACACACAATAATCTAACATAATATTCTAAATAGTATACAATACAACTATACTATAAAATAGTCTAAAAAAATTATTAATAGTTTAAAGATCGGTAAGAAAACAACAATAGAATGCATATAAATAAATAAATATAAATAAATAACTAATCATAATATTTGTAAAATTAATAATAATCATATATAATATCAATTAAATAAAAATATATGATAAAGAAGAATAGTAACACACCTAAGAGTAGGTTTGAGAGTAAACGTTAAACTAAAGAAAATAAATAGTAACTTATATAAGATTTTGCTTTTGAAGTGTATGGATTTTTAACCACACATGTGGTCATTCTCTTGGAATTGGAGTAAGCACTAAAAGACTTTTTGGACTCAAAAAACTGTAGAACACTTATTAAACTACTTGATGAGATAGAAAGAAAATGTAGAAGGGAGAAAGAGAGAATGAGAAAATAATTATAGATTTAAATACAGATCAGTTGATTGTACAAGTGGTGTAATTTTTTGTTGATGAAGAAGAAAAGTGTAGGAAAAAAGAGTTTCATTCTACCATCAATAGTAAAGTAAGCCAGAGTCCAGAGCGAAATTTTTTTTTTTAACAATGGAGCAATTTTAAGAGTAGTGCTACTAACAAAACATTTATGCAATAAAATGTAGATGGCAAGTTGTTAGAAGCATATAAAAAAGTGATGTCAGTTATGGGTTTAGATAAAAAGCCAATTACAACTTGTCACTTAACTTTTATTGTAAAAATATTGTGAAAATAGCACTAATATGATCATATTTTAAGTTTATTTGAATTGGGTTTAAACAAAATTTAGGGTCAGGGTATTCAAAATTTTATTTTAAGGGTCAAAAAAAAAATTAAAAATTTTATATATAATTTTTTTTTGGGAGGCCAAGCCAGAACCCCTTGGGCTGGTTGTAGAGCCGCCCATGTGTGTGTATATATATATATATATTTTTTATGGCTGAATATGCATTTTCACTACAGTGCTAAGATATTATGATATTTCCTATACCATGTAAACCTTATTGTTGATAAAATGGTGCCAAGTTAAAAGTTTGACTAGTAAAAAATTTGTACTACATAATAATTTTTTTTTAAGTGATCAAGTTTTAGCCACAAAATGGAAAAATAGGAATGATTCCAGCTTATAACTTTGGCTTCATAAAACATGATCTTAAACCGATTATCTTAACCTTTTTTTTTTAATGGATTATCTTAACCTTAGTTATAGACTACATTTTTTTGCCCATTTCTGTTTAGTACAAAACTGAATGGAGTAGCATACCAACAAAGGACAAAAACTTAAAAAGTAAAAATAAAAAGAGCACCCCATACAACCAGTATATCCACTTTTGGATCCGGATTTAGAATAAAATGTATAGTAATATTTGTTTACAGCCTCCAAAACCGGAAAATAGCCTCCAATGATAATATGTTATTGACAAAATGGATGGCTGCTGGCCAGCATTAGCTATCAAAAAGCACAACACTAAAGTGTATAAAACGATACTAATCAATCGACTTTATTTTGATGTCAACTAAAAGTTATCCTTTGTGTTGGAGGTGGATTATGATGGACAAGATTCATCCCATCTAGCTAGGTTGAATCTTTTCCTTCTTATCTCTATCTTGAGCCTTAAATCATATATGATAATATATTAAAGTCAAATCACCATCGCAATATAAACTGAATTTAAATTAGCTTCTAATTATAGTCTAATTTACACCAAATGTTCATTTTAATTTTCTTAGGTGCCAAGTGAGAAAAGTAACTCATTCATAATACTTAACCTAAAAGCTAAGGTGATCATTTTAATAGAAATAAAGTTAATGAGAAACTTAGAGTTCAATGTCAATACTGTCGCAGGTATTACTTGGGTGATCCTAAGCAGGGCACAAGCCATTTGCATGGTCATCTAGTGAGACGTTCACGGCTGAAGTTTAAAGATAAAGGGAATATGCGACAGTAAGTGTTACTTAATTAACAAAAAAAGATGGATGGAAAGATGAGATTAAATACTTACCATTTTGATCAAGTTAAAGTGAGGAGTGTAATCTTGCTATCATGGTCATCCTACATAAATACTCACTTTCAGTGGTTGAGCACATTGGGTTTAGAGAATTTATGAATTCTCTTCAACCCATATTTAAAGTTGTTTCAAGAAATACATTAAAGAGTAACATTCTTAACATTTATGATAATGAGAGGGAGAAGACTTTGAAGATGATGGAAAAGAATGAAAGTAGAATAGCATTCACAACTGATATGTGAACTTCAATTAACAAAAAGAGAGGCTCATGATTATTACTGCTTACTTTATCGATCAAACTTGGACCTTGCAAAGTCGGGTTTTAAGGTAATTCTCTGTTACTATTTGTTTTACAGTACGAATATATGATTTATTAAGCCATATGAATTGTACCATGGGTCCGTTTGGATTGAACTTATTTTTGCTGAAACTGAAAACTAAAAATACTGTAGCAAAATAATTTTAAAATGTGTAAATAGTACCGTGGGACTCATTTTTTTATATTTTTAAATACGTGAACAGTGCATGTGTGCGTGAACAGTGCATGCACTGTTCATGAACAGTAAATTTTGTCTCTAAAAGTCAACATAAGCGGCTTGAAAAAAAAAAAAAAAAAAGAACCAAAACGCTAGACGCTAGATGCAGACGCGCAATCCAAACCGGACCCATATGTCATTGATTATAGTGTTTATTGAGTCATGTTACAATTATTTCTATTAATTTTCAAGGTTTGTCTACGTCCTTTTTCTACACACAAAAGATGTTCTTGTTGATGTCCTAGTAGAGTTTTTTTTTTTTTTAAAGGTGGAACATTTATAGGAAGTTATCCACAATAATTGTTAATAATTGTAGTACTAATGATATCATAATAAAACTTCTCTTGAACAAGCTTGACATTAGTTCTCTTATGTTGTATTGGTCTATGTTACATATGAGGTGTACTGCACATATCTTGAATTTGGTTGTTCAAGATGGGTTGTCTTTTACTGGTGATGGTATTAAAAAAATTCGTGATAATGTGATTTATTGGACTAAATCACCAAAAAGGAGGCAAAAATTTGATGAAAATACACGTCAAATATTACATGTTCAATGCACCAAAGAATTGGTCTTAGATTGTAAGACACGTTAGAATTTAACTTACTTAATGCTTTTTACTGCTTTGCATTATAAAGATGTTTTCTCTCATTTGGCTAAACCTGAAACATCTTATTCTTGTTTGCCACTTGATAAGGATAAGGATGTAGCCAATGACATTTGTGGGAGGTTGGAGTTGTTCTATAGTGTGACTTAGTTATTCTCTAGTCATAGCTAATGTGCATTTCACTTTGGTGTGTGAGTTGAAAATAGCATTGAATGAATGGAACTTTTTCTCAAATGAGATGATAAGTAGAATGTCATTCTTATTGGGTTGATGTTGATGTTGTTATGGGTATTGTTGCCATCTTTGATTCAAGATATAAGATAAAGTTGTTGGAGTTTTACTATCCTGATATTTATGATAGAAATTATGATTTGAAAATAGAAAATATTAAGAATATTTGTTATGAATTGCTAATGAGTATGAAGAAGCAGATGTGGCCCCTATAGATATTAAAGGAAGTTTTCATATGCCTACAACTATTTTAAATGATGTGGGACAAATTAAATATAGGTTCCAAAACTCTCTTGCATCTTTTGATTTGTTTGTCAACAATACTTCAAGAAAACATGATAGTGTTTGAATGGAGTTTGATCATTACATTGATGAGGGAGTGTTGAAAAGGAATAAGAACTGTGATATTTTGCCATGGTGGAAAAGTAATGGTCTCAAGTATCCTACTTTACAAAGAATTTTAAGGGATATTTTAGTCATTCCTGTCATAGTTGTTACTTCAGATTCTATCTTTAGCATTAGTGGGAGATTGTTAAATCCAAACCGAAGTCAACTTCATCCTAAGACTATAGAGGCACTAATGTGTGCTCAAAATTGGTTATGAAGTGAAATCAAAGGTTAGCAATTGTATTTATAAAATGAAATCAAAATTGTATTTTTATATTTTCTAGTTATAATTTGATGAAATTTATTCCTTTTTTTTAATTCTTTTTTGTTGTAGGTCCTTCAACTATTCCAAGAGTTTGTACAATACAAACAATTCTTAATGATGTTGATCCTAATGAAGATGATGGAAGTTGTGTCACAGCTACGGGGGATTAGTTTAATGTTGAAGACTTAAAGTTCTCGCTTTTGTTTTTGATGATGTTGATGTCTAACATCTTTTTGGCTATCATAATTTCCTAGACTTGTTGGATTAATTTAGTAGTTTTTAAACTATTATAATTTCCTAAACTTGTTGGATTAATTTAGTAGCTTTTTGAACTTGCTATAATGGTCCCAGACTTGGACTTATGTGATTTATTTTGGTCCCAGACTTGGACTTGTGTGATTTATTTTGTATTTGGACTACTAAGTTATATTTTTTTAAGAGAGTTTCAACTTATGGCGTTTGCTTATGATGATAGCTTTTTATCATCAAATCAGGACACTAATTAGTTTTTGGTATAGGCGGGGATTGAATCCTAAATCTCTTATTCCACTATCAGAGACTTTACTAGTTGAGCTAACTATAACCCATTGGACTACTAGGTTACTAGTTTAATTTTATGTTTATAATGTGAACTTAACTTATGTTTATTTATTTATTTTTATTATCAAAATGAACGTTTATGATTGAAAAACAGTGGTTAGGTTTGTTATTTATTTGCTTATTGAAAAACATTGGCTCGAAGCTGGAATGAAACAGAGTATTTATTTGTTTTATGATTAAAAAAATGAATGTTTATTATTTATTACTTAGTTTATGTTTTATTTGTTTTGTATAGGTTGGATTTTAGAATTGGGCCCTAATTTGGGGCCTTTAGGCTTCAGGAAAACAGAAATTTGATTTTTTTTTTTTTTTTTTAAGATTGAGCCTTAGTTCAGGGCCTTTAGGGCCGGGGCGGGGGCACGTAGGGGTAGGTATGGGGCAAAGAATTCCCTCTATTTAGTTAACAGGGTGGATTTGGGTGATGGGGTGAGGGCAAGGATAATTATACCTACTCCAAATTCGTGCCAGTTGCCATTCCTATAAATAATACTTTAATAGTTTAACTTTACATTTAAAGGGGGGGGGGGGAACCCAAGCTAGATGTTCCAAATGTGTGATACTCACAAGACAAGTCACAAGACTTATAAAACAACATTCCTATAAAAAAAGTTGAAACAGAAATAGTAAAGAAGTTGTGAAATATTTGGCGGGTTGAAAAATCCTTCTTTGAAAACTCATTTCTTGAGCTGCATGGTTAACAGCATGTTGTAATTATCTCTAAAAAAAAAGAAGAGAGGTGTCGTTAAGCTATATTTAAATTTCAACCACTACACGCCCTTGGTGCAATGGTCACTTTACAAGTATAAGTGCTTGTGGGGTGTGGGGTGTGGGGGGCAAGGGCCAATGATCAAGTCTCTAGGAGGGAGTTTCACACATATATACACTTAAATTAGGCTAATGTAGAATTCTATCTTGTATTAAAAAAAAAAAATTTCAAACCCAAAACTCTAATGTACATTCAGTATTTAAACCTTACTTTCCCCAAACTACATTTACTAACTGAAAAGCAAATCATCTTTCCTATATTCTTCAATGGAAGAACCAAGCTCAATCTCTAAAGATCAAGGTATCCCACTTTTTTTTTTTTTTTTTTAATTCTTCTGTTTGGATGCCCATAAAATATATATAGCAAAATTAAAGGATCTAGGTCTAGTTTATTTATTTAGTTAATTAAACCCCTCCCCTTTCTAAATTTGAATAAAGAATGAAAGTCTCATCTATTATTTAGTCAGTATATCCATTTATTTAGTTATTACGCTCAATTGAGTAGAAGGTTAACTGGTTAAGAAATTTCATGTTTTTAAAATCTTCTGTAAGAGCATTAGCATTGGGGAATGCTAATGCCAAATGTAAGGGTCATTTGACTTTTGCAGCCCCAAAAACTCTTGCATCAGAGAATTGTAAACAGTAGTATTGCAAATTTTTTTTGTAATATTGCTACAGTGCAATTCTAAACATAGAATTGCACTGTAGCATGTATTGTAAAAATAATAATAATATTTTATGATGTTTTCCCCGAAACTTCTCTCTCATTTACACATTTTGCATGGTCTCTTCTCTCTTTTCCTTCTCTGTTTCTCCATCTGCTCTCTCATCTCTGAAGCTTCATCGCCATCTCCGAAATTTCTCACCCATCTCCATCTCCGAAATTTCTCACCCAATACACCCTCACCCATCTTAACCAATTCACCCTCACCCTCACCCATTCTCAAGAGTTTTTGGGTTTGGGTTAAGATTTTGCAAAAACGAAGCTCCGTCAGTGTTGGTGCTGACTGTAAGGTGGGTTGTGATCAATGTATTAGAGTTTTTGTGTTTGTGTTTCTTTTCTCTCTCTGCAAGAAAAAGAGGGATTCAACTTGTGTTTGTGTTTGGGTTTTGATCAAAGAATTATTGTTGATGTTTGCAGAGGTGATGATTTTTTTTGAATGGGTTTGCTCTAGTGATGATTTTTTTGATCGGTGGCTTGGGTTTCAAATCGGCGGCTTGGGTGGTGGGTGTGGTGGCCGTTGTTGGCTCCAATTGGTTTAATGGTTTGTGTGTGTGTGGCTCTGTTGATGGTTTATGTTTGTGTGTGTGTGGTTTTGTTGATGGTTTGATGGTTTATGTTTTTGTGTGTGTGGCTCTGTGTGTGTGGTGATGGGTTTGGATAGGTTGATCGGTGTATCATGGGTCTGTGTGTGTGGGGCTTTGTGTGTTGAACCGGTGCTAGAGGTTGAGGGAGAAAGAGAGGAAAAAAAATACTGTTGGAAAGCCAGGAAAATGTGACTGAAAAATGGATGGAAAGAAATAATAAAGAAAGATAAAAAAAATAATATTTTAATAAAAATAGAGTTTTAGGATGCTGAGGTATTGTAAAATGGTATGGTATAATGATAAAGTGACTTTTTGGAAGCCAACGGGGGCTTGGCTCAGCTGGGTATGGTTCGTTCGCTCTGCCTAACACGCTCAAGTTCGATTCCCGTTACCAGCAGGAGTCCATTGGTGGGCATCACATCCCTAAGTGTGTGTGCTCTGCCGGGGGTTTAATATAACCATAAACATTCCCATTTTTATTTTTTCAAAAAAAGTGACTTTTTGAAATGGTAAGATAAAGTAGAAAAAGAATTTCCCAATGCTAATGCTCTAAGTAAATAAAACAGTTATATTAATTAAATTCAAAGCTTATAAAAATAAAAGAATTAAAATCTATATATTATATATATATATATATATATTTTAGTCTTTTATTAATCTATATTAAGTATTAACATACACTCCTTCTCCCAAAAAAAAAAAAAAACTCCTAAATAAATAAAAATTAAAACACCTGTCTGGCATGCTAGGTTTACGTCTCCCAAAGTACCCAATTCCCAAGTGGGGCAAAAGGGGAAAACTGTAAAATATGTAAGGGCATATTTAGAAGAAGGATAAAAAGAAGAAGAGGGAAGTGATCGGCCGATCAGCTCTCCCACAGAAAGAAGAAGAAGAAGAAGAAGAAGAGCCAGAGAAGATCGGCGCGAGACTGAGAGAAGGAGAGAGATCGAGAGAGAGAGTGGGGAAACTGATTTTGGGATACTCACAAAAGGCAGCGTTTCAGGTTAGGATTTTTACTCTTTTTTTTTTTTTTTTTTCCTCTCCTCCCCGTGTCCGACTATAAAAAAAAAGGGAAGGATACGCGGACAGCCGTGTCCCCTGCGTACGCCGTGCCCGTACGCGTGCAACACGACACGGGCACGGCAGGCAAATTGCCGTGTCCGTGTCATATGGAAGAAATTCGGGGGGCCTGTAAAAGAATTCCAACAAGAAGCTTTTTATTTTTATTTATTTTTTTAATTTTTGGTAGAAATAATGATACATTTTTTCTTCTTCTTCTTCTTCTTATTAGTTGTATAGAAAAGCAAGGAGAGCTGATGGCGTATTCTCATGCACGTGATTTTATGTTCTGCGACTTATGTGGGACAGTACTATCTATGAGAACAACCAAGTATGTTCAATGCCCACTGTGCAAGTTTAAGCGCAGTATGAAAGGTGAGAGGTTTTACATTGTTATTAGCTTAGTAGATGGTATGTATCTTATCAGTCAGATTTTTATGATTCTGTTTTCAATAAATCACTTAAAGAGTAGTGGAAAAGAGTTTTGTATATTTGTTAATAAATATTTGCTTTAATCAAGTAGGTTTTTTGCATATTTATTTACATCTATTGTCTACTAATAGTATTTTTAGCAGTGAAATTCCTTATTGCTGCCACGCGCCTTTAGTGTGGTGGGGGTGGAGTAAGAGTCGGGATTTAAGTTTTCAAGGAAGGGCTTCACATACATAATCACTTAGATTAGGTTAAGTAAAATTTCTATCTTGTATAATTAAAAAAAAAAAGTTCCTTATTAAGAATTCCACTCCCACCCACCCCCCCCACCCCCCCCAAAAAAAAAATCAATATATTTTTACATACTATTTATCTGATCTAACTTTTACACATTCTGGGAAATCATGGATGTGCATATAGATTTTTTTTTTTTTTTTGCTGGTGTATATGATTCACTTGATTGATCAATTACGCATATATAGCCAATTTCATACTGAGCAGAACTACCTCAGCATTCTGGAACCTCTCTGTATTTCCATAGTGGCATTCCTTTCCTATCCCCATTTTGCTGCCATTGTTTGTGATGTTGTAGCTGTAGAATAATGGCATAGCATCCTATGTGTTATCTGCTGCTTGAAGGCAGTGGTTTTACTTTTTACAATATTTTAGGCCCTGCAAAATATTTCTTAAATTAATGCAATTCTTTTATTTGATTTTGTTCATTCCTAATTGGTTGCTGTTGTCTTCAGAGGTAGCTGAAAGAGAAACTTCTTACATGGTCACAGCAGAGGTATGCCTCAAACTGATCTGCTCTTGCATTTTGTTTTGTTGTCAAGTTATCATGTCTTTCATAATGGCTGAGGCTTGATTATGTGATAGGAACTAATAATAGGATATAATAATTATCTATGCCGCATTTACCAACAAATGGCTTGGTTTTACCCATGGCCTCTCCAATGCTCCAAGTACTTGAAATTCTTTCTTTTCTGTAATCCCATATAAATCTTTGTAAGAAAATTTTTTCTATAACGTTAAACTTTTTAACTCTCAAAAAAATAAATATTACAATTTTGGGAAAAATAAATATAACCCCCTGTGGTTTGCCATTAGTACCAAAAACCCCCTGAACATTAGACTGTGACATATAACCCACCTGGGGTTTTGTTATAAGTATAAATATGTTAGTTCTCTGTTAAAATTAAAAGTTTTGTATTGCATTGCACACTACCAATGGGATATTTTCCCGCCTCTTTCCTTGGGCAAATTTGAAGGGTTCACACCAGTTATTAGAGTTTTTCTCCTCCTTTTTAGCAATTTTCATATCAAAATACTTGTTCATTTGCATTCATTTTAAAGGATGTAAAATTTGTAATGAATTTTAAGGGATATGATTGTAAAGGATGTACTGTTAACACTTATGCATTGTTAACAATTGAATGAAATATTAACAAAAATTATTTAACCAGTTGTTTGTTACATTTTTGGTACAATTTTACATACCCTACAATTTCAAAATACTTAACACTATAACTGGTGAATCTCACAATTTAATGCTATTCCAAAAAACCTGTACTGGTCTTCAAACAAATTCACAATTTTACAATCTGGTGCTGTTCCAACACCTATAATTTCAAACAATTTCACAATCTGCTTATACAAACATGCCAAATTTGATATGCTATTTTCGTTTCTCAAAAAGTAGTGTTGCTGCCAGTCTGTTTGCGTATCTCACTTTAGTTAATAATATAAAAATATTTATAAATAAAAAGAGCAGCAAGTACAGATAACACTTAAATGTTTTTTTATCACAAAAAAGTCTTTTGCTTAAAGCTTTTACATGTTTCTGTTCACAAAAAATGCAACATATCACCTAATTTTTTTTCATCTTTCTGGTCACAAAAGGCCAAGAGCCTTAGAGCTCAACTGGCACCTCCTGGTGTATCCAATGGAGACATCTAGGTTTAAATTCTCCCTTACTCATTGTAACTATTGAACTATCAAGAAAGAACAACTTTATAGTCACAAAAGAAAAGCAGTTGCCAATCTACAAAATAAATGCTATTTGGACTCCTCACTTCCTTCAAAACTAGATGCTGCCAGTCATCCCCAATGACACTTCAACTTGCTGCCTTTTCCTAAGACTTCTCCTCACTGGCACCTTTGTGCATTAATGGAAGTTGATTGAGTGGCCACACTTGATGCTTGAGTTGAAATTTGAGTAACCAACTGCAATAGTGTGAAAAGAAAGTCACCCAATCATAAAACAATAACCATCTTTACCTTTTAACAGTAAACAAGTTATATAACACTAAACATTGAACCTTGTCTTTGCCCTTCCCTTTCCCTTCTCATTGTCCTTTTGAGTTGCTGGTGCAGCTGCTGATTGAGCTACTTGTGGAGCTGCTGACTGAGAGCCACTGGTGGAGATGACCCTTTCTGAAAATTGCAAAAAAAGCAACACATCATAACTAAACTAGTGTAATAAATGTAAAAGTCACTAACATCTTAACCAAATTGTCCAGAAAAGGGCAAGACATCGTCACTTGCATTTTCTTTAATAACTTTGAGTCTGGATGAAATGGTCTCTTGCATGACCTTTTGTTGTGCCCCACTTGTTAACATATTTATTTGCCCTTGTCACTTGGTGAGGATTGCAATGAAAATGTACTTTTAACTAGAATTTTCAGTTAAAACAAGCCATCTACACTGGCAAGAAACATGCACAGGACATAATGACAACTGTTCTGTTCTTTTCTTGTATTTTTTTTTTAAAAAAAAGACAATTGGATAAATCCCAAATGAACGAAGAAATTATGAATGTTCAACCAATATGGATAATTTAAATGTGAAACTATAAAACTGAACCAGATTATTTAAAAAAAAAAAAAAAAAATCCAAATCTATCCCCAAAAATAAACAGGTAATCACAAAACAATCCTTTTCAAAGTTTAGACACTGGCTGGAACACAAATACTGAAAGTCAGTGAGGCAAAACTGGTGTCGTCAAGCGATAAGAGGCCCTCACTCTGCAATTGACAACCTCCTCTGCAACTGAGGTTTCTGGCAAAATTAAGAACCTCTCAAACAGCCAATATTTGAAGGTTCTACATCTCAGATTGAAGAGAAAGAGGCAGGCTGTTTGGATGGTTTGAGTTTTGGGGAAAAATAAATCCACCATTCAACTTACTTGTGTTCACACATGTGACACATTCCATTTAAAAATAACTGGATCTAGTGTTTCACCGTGCCCAAACCCCAGGGGCTGTGTCACAGTCTAAAGTTGGACTTTTATCTTAGAGGTGATGCCTGAGGGAGGATCTTCTGTACTGATAGGTGTTGCCTTGTTTGCTTCTTGCCTTGTTTAAATTACAGTTTTATATGGTGTCCACATTTTTCTTGTTTACACTTCACACGCACTTTTTAGAATATGAGTGCCATCTCATAGATTTAAGCAATAACTTCAAAACATAAATCACATATAATTGGAATAAAAATGAAAATGTTGACTTTGGTTCAGGACCTGATAGCAGCATCTGTAATGGATTTAGTTCATATATATGCACCAAACTTCTGATCTTTTTTTCAATTAAAGTATCACCAACTTTATTTCCATATGTACCCTTGTTGTGTTGCAGGATATCAGAAGGGAACTGGGTATAACTTTGATTAATGACCAGGAAGTGCAGTTATCAAAGGTAACTGCATTTCAATATTGATCTACAGTCAT
This sequence comes from Quercus lobata, assembly GCF_001633185.2. NCBI lineage: Eukaryota > Viridiplantae > Streptophyta > Magnoliopsida > Fagales > Fagaceae > Quercus > Quercus lobata. The sequence goes on from NC_044904.1 coordinate 31,170,034, forward strand.
GGTGCTTTCCTAGGAGTCTGCTCTCACTTGTTCTAATATTGATTTTATCATGACAGGTAAAAAAGAAATGTGAAAAATGTGATAATGAAGAGGCTGAGTATTGGACGATGCAGGTATTCTACCACTCAATGCAAGTAACCTACCCCCATTTCTTTCTTCCAAAAGCTCATTGATTGCATCATTTTCTCTACAGATGAGATCAGCAGATGAAGGACAGACTACATTTTACCGTTGCACCAAATGCAGCCATAAGTTTTCGGAGAATTAAGTATCTTTGCAGGTATTCTACCACTCAATGCAAGTAACCTACCCCACATTTCTTTCTTCCAAAAAGCTCATTGATTGCATCATTTTCTCTCTACAGAAGAGATAAGCGGATGAAGGGTAGACTACATTTTACCGTTGCACCAATGAAGCCATAAGTTTTCAGAGAATGGAGTATCTTTGCACAAAATGCAGCCATAGGTTTCAGAGAATTTAAGTTTCTATCATATATGGGGATGCAGGATAGAAAGAGAATGAAAGAAATCATTATGTATGGTGGTCGATAAATTTATTGATGACCAGATTTTACTTTCGCAATTTATTGAACTTTTTTTTCGGGTGAAAATGGATTATGACAGAGAATTTAAGTACCTAGACCATGCTAACAACCTATGCATCAGCTAGCAATTGGTTTACAACAAAATTAGGAGGATCCAAATACAACACAAGAGGATCGCTATAATTATTTCTTATCTTACCCGAAAAGTATGTGCAATGATTTCCTTCTTGGTGTGCTTGCTTGAGCTGTACTACCAAGTGTTGAAACTTAAATGAGGAATTTGCAACTGAATTGAACGCATTGCATGGGTGAGGTGTAAAATCCAAGTTAGCACATGAAGTGAGGACATCTACAAATGATTTGGCATATACTTTGTTAAGAGCACTAGCATTGGGGATGTAAACACCCCCTAGTTGATATTTTACAACCAAAACTTCAAAAAACACCCCTAATCTGGGTATGGGTTTCAAAAAAATTTTGCAACCTGTAAACAGTTGGTTCTTATATATAGAACCAACTGTTCACTTGGATTCAAAATAAATATTATTATTATTATAATTGAAATATCTGACATTCTCTCTCTTCAATTCACACTACACGGCAACGCTCCTCATCTTAGTCTCACTCCTCTCCCTCTCTCTCCCAATTGTAGAAGCCCAACACTCTCCCCATGTCGCTCATGTCAATCACTCTCTTTCCCTCTACCACTTTTTTTTTTTTGGTGTTGCTCTCTCCCCAGATCGAGAATTCTAGGGTTTGAAACATTGGTTTAAATTTGGGTTTCGTTTGGATCCGTGCAGCACCGAAACTCCATTGCTCTCCCTATGCTGCTCAATCACTCTCTTTCCCTCCACATGTTTTTCTCTTCACTGCATTGATCCATCCCCAGATCGCAGATTGATTTGGTTTGTTGGTTGGTTTAAATATGAGTTTCGTTTGGATCTGGGATTGACTGAAGCTCCATCGGTTTTGGGGTTTTGTTTGGGTCATCTTGCTTCGACAATTTCATCAATTGTTTAGGTCATCTCGCTTTGATGGAATCATCAATTGTTTGGGTAAGAATCGCATTGTTTTCAGACCCAAACCGGATTAGGAGGTCGGACCATGAAAACCGAGAATCGGATTGAAATCCGGTTTTTTAAGCATAGAGAACCGGGCATATGTGGCAATTCTGTGAACCCCTAAAAGCGGGGTTGGACTGCACGGTTCATGCAAAACCGGTGGCAAGAACCGTGCGGTCCAACCCCTTAGCAATTTTTATTTTTATTTTTTTATAATAAAAACAACTTAACATAATTTTATTTTACTTAATTAAATTATCCATCTCTTACAAGGAATAAAAAAAAAAAATTATAATTAAAATCATTCCAAGATATTCAACTTTACTTCAAAAATTAATCATAAATTTTAATATTTTCATGGTTATTATTTTATTTTATTAACTTTCTTATTTAATTATTAAATATATGCTTGAAAATCATTAAATTTCCCTCACATATATAGATATATTAGTCAATTTTGCTAGTTTTATAAATTTAATATCTATATTTAGGCTTTAATTAATTATTAAATTAATTATGATATCATCACGATTTGACCTCAAAAATCTTGAACCTTTCTCTTTTACGGTTCAATGAACGGTCTGGGTTTCAAAACCATGAAGAATCGGTGGGTTTCATCTCTCACCGTTTGGGTCGTCGGATTAGTTTCTCAGCTCCAGTTTGATTGGGCTTTTGATACAGAGGTATGTTATTTTCTTCTTCCTCTGTAATCGTTTGAAATTAGCTCTGTAATTGTCAGAGAAAGGTTATGATTTTGTAGACTCTAAGTGTTGATCTTTTGATTCAGATATTAAGATTGGATAGTTAAGGGTAGACAAGTAAGATACATCTCTTTTGAGATGTTTGAATTATTTGATCATTGGTTTATAATTTGATGTTTGCTAGCATTTTCGGATATCTAGATTTATGAAAACATGCTCAGTACTGCTATGGTTTTAATTCTTTTATTGTTTTTGCCTCATTTGCTCACTGTCTAGGTGGCAAGAATGGGTTCTTTTTTTCCTTGTTTTTTATTTCATTGTTTGGTCTTGGCAAAGTAATGGTGGGTTGTAATGTAACTTGCTGTGGCCTTCCTGTGCTACCCAAGATGCTTAAGGCCAAAGGTTTTTTTTTTTTTTTTGGTAATACTATAGTTTTACATCAATAAATTTTCTAACAATTTTGTCCCAAAAAATAAAATAAAAAACTTTTATTATTAGTACTATGATTCTTGCTACATTGATGTATAACTTGTTTGATTGGATGTATTTGTCATCTAACAGGATTTGTAAAAGAGATGTTTTCCTATCTTTATATGACAATCTATGATTATTATGGAACACTATAAATATGCTCTCCCTCTTTTCTAGTACTAGTGAACTTATGAGATCCCTCAAGTAAGCTATAGTGTGGTGATAATATGTTTATACTTCAATGATGTGTGTTCCATCTTGATTTTGAAATGTAAAGCAATGATTATAATGTTTACTTGGAATTGCATATCAAACTTTTTAAGAAAGAAAGAAGTTTTTGAGAGTTTGAGTTCTTAAATGTTTTGAAAATTTATCTATCTTATTTTATTGTAGTTAGCCTTCTTTAATAGCTTAATTCTTTAATATTGCATTGTATCCCAATCCAACCCAATGGTATCATTTAAACTATTGTTAGTTGTTAGTTGGTACCATTTTGGAGTTTCAACCATTGTTAGTAGGCAAAAATGCACTTTTGGTTCCTATATTTTGGGTCAATTTCCATTTTGGTCCCAAAATTGATTTCGTTGCAAATTTCATCCCTAAAAATAGAAAATCGTTTTTAAAATGGTCCCTGCCTTTAACCCACTAACGGAAACCTCCTACGTGGTAGACGGAGTGCCTTGCTTGCTGACGTGGCGCAGATGTGGCCATTAAAATATTATTAAAAATAATTATTTGGCATTTTTTTAATGCCACGTCAGATTTAAATTAATAAAACATTAAAAAAAAGGCCAGATCAGAAAATTCAAATTTTTTAAAAAAATAAACATTAATATAATTAAATTTTATTTTATTTTTTACATTTTTTTTTTCGTAAGAACATTTCTTCTTTTCCAAAACATGAATGTCATGTTCTTCCCCAGCAAACAAACTAGCAAACCCAATTTTTTTTTTTAAGAAACAAACATACAAAAAAACCCAAAAAATTCAGCTTAAAAACAAAATCATAAATCATAAATCTCAAACCCACCATTTTTTCAAACACCAACAAAATCATCAAATCCCAAAGCCCCAAAGTACCAAATTAATCCAAAAATACAACATAACCAACCCAAACCAAAAAAAAAAATCTTAAACCCAGAAAAACCCATCTCAGGCAAGTTGAACCCATCAAATCTAGCAATCCCACCTTAAAACCCAGAAAGTCAAACCAAGAAATCCACCTTAGAACCTAGTAAATCCCACCAAGTCAAACCCAGCAATCCAACAAGTTGAACCCACTAAAAAAAGTAACACAAACAAATAAACAAACAAAGAATTTCAGATTTGAGATTTTGAGATTCAGAAAAATCAACAACAATGGAGGACATTTGGAAGAGATCGAAAGGCTTGGTAGAAGAAGCGGCGAGGAGATCTCAAACTCTCACAAGTTCCGTCAACATTTCCGATTTGGTCACCAAAACCACCAAGAAATCCAAGGAGCTTGCTGCTGAGGCTTCCAAGAAGGCCGATCAGATCAAATCCATTGTGCTTGATCAGATTTAGATTCAGCATATCAAGTCTCTCTCCCTCTCTGACATTATCCCCTCTTAGCTCTCTTCGCTCGGTAATTCTTCTGCCTCAATCTTTAATCTAAAAAAAGGTAATTTTTTTTTGTTTGTTTTTAATTAAAACTAAAATTGAGGAATTAAATTTTTTTTTTTGAATTTTCTGATCTGTCCTTTTTTTTTAATGTTTTATTAATTTAAATTTGATGTGGCATTAAAAAAAATGCCAAATAATTATTTTTAATATTAATTTAATGGCCACATCTGCGCCACATTAGCAAGCAAGGCACTCTGTCTGCCACGTAGGAGGTTTCTGTCAGTGGGTTGACGGCAGAGACCATTTTAAAAATGATTTTCTTTTTTTAGGGATGAATTTTGCAACGAAATCAATTTTGGGACCAAAAGTGCATTTTTGCCTTGTTAGTATGGGGAGAAATTCTACATAAATGCTTTAGTTGGTTGTCTTCTTTACATTTAGGAATTTAGTTGTGATAGAAATTCAAAATGCTTGCTTAAGTTGGTTGACTTATTTTGTCATCTCATAATCTTGATATTTTGGGTGCTTTGTAGAAGTGTCTATAAGTAGGTTGTGTCATTGTTTACATCACTTATTTAAAAGGGATAGATTCACAAAATAACATATCCCTATATGCTAATATCTTACAATCTGATTCCAACTTTGAGGCAGAATTTTTAGAAAAATCTCAATATACTGCAATGTCTATTCAAGATTCTTCTCCAGAACTTGAAATTGTCACCCCCAAGACAGCAACACGGGGTGGCATCTTTAGTGTGGAGGAAGACGTCCTCCTTGTCTCAGCATGGCTTAACACTAGCGTGGATCCCATGCGTGGTAATGAGCAAAAGCAAGAGACATTTATTGCTAAAGTTTGGCAATACTTTTGCATGCACAATACCTATGGAACAAAGCATTCTTCTTCCTCCCTAAAAAGTCGATGGTCTATAATTAACAGGGAGACAAGTTTGTGGGGTCATGGCTAAAATTGAAGCAAAGAATCAAAGTGGTGCGACTGACAAAGGCAAGGTATAAATTATATTGCAATGTCAAAATATTAACTTTTAGCAATAGTTTGAAGATACTAATTTTGTTAATTTTTTTTGGGGGTAATTTAGCTTGATCAAGCAAAGGCTTTGTATAAAGCTACATCACCCAACAATACATGTTTCCAATTTGAACATTGTTGAAGAACCAACCAAAATGGAGTACGCCTAAGGAAAGATCAAAAGGGTTACCTCAAACTTCAAGTTCAATAGGTGAAGTTTGGGGGGGGGGGGGTGATAACACAACAGAGTTCGAGAGACTGATTGGTAGAAAAGCCAAAAAGGCTAATTGAAAGAGAAAGGATGGTGATAAATAGTTTGGGCAATATTTGGCAATGAAATTGCACTACATTGATGAAGCACATGAACAAGAAAAAGAGGCTCTTCGAATCAAAGCAGAAAGGGTTCGAGTAGATGAAGAAAGAATTGGTTTTGAAAAGGAATGGGTTTGAGTAGATGAAGAAAGAATTAGTTTTGAAATGGAAAGGCTTCAGATTCAAATGCTTAAAGAGGATGAAAGAATTGGGATTGAAAAGGAAAGGCTTGTATTGAAATGAAAAAGGGGGACCAAAAAATAATGATGATGGATACAAGTGGCATAACCGAAATTCAAAGAACCTTTTTTTTTTAAAATTGCCAAGAGGAAATCATTGCAAGACTAACTGGTGGTAAATAGTTGGGTTTGACATGTAGATGATGTCTTGTTCTTGTTTTTTGTACTAGCTTATTTAGGCCTAGGTTTGGCACATATTGATGAAGTCTTTGTTCCAACCTAATTTTTTTGTACTAGCTTATTTTAGGCCTAGGTTTGGCACATGCAAATGATGTCTTATTCCAACCTAATTTTTGGTACTAGCTTTTTTTTTTTTTTTTGGTATTTTATTATGTACCAAAAAAGGTCTGGACTCTTATGTGATTCCTTGGTATTTTCTATTATGCCACTTATGTAATCACAACATTTTTTTATTTTATGAAATGCTTATGTATTTTCTATGATTGATGTCATATCTTCTATACTTATGTCTATGTTCAATCTTATACTTATGTCTTGTTTCAATGTTATTTTGGTAAATGCTTCTGGGAGTTTTGCTGTTATATTATATTTCATAAACTAAGTAGTTTCAGTGCCCCCAAACGAATATTATAGAACTTGTTTTGCTTATCTTTCTTTCATTTATATTGATAATTCTTTAACAATTTTTTCTTGAAGGTTGTGTCCATGGGTTGCTCTCTGTTTCGCAAATTGCTTTTTGATGACTCAGATGAGGATGAGATAATGAATAGACGTCTCAAGAGTTCAATATCACAACGTAAACATCGTCGATATATCAGACGAAATCATTTGGCAGGTAATGAAAGACTTTATCTTGATTACTTTGCTGAATCACCAATATATCCTCCTAATTTATATCGGAGGAGATTTAGAATGAGTCGTTCTCTTTTTCTCTGTATTCAATTTAAGGTAGAAGCTTATGAAACTCACTTTATCCAAAAAAGATAATGCCCAAAGGCTTGGTTTATCTTCATTTCAAAAGATGACCGCTGCAGTTAGAATGCTTGCATATGGGGTAATGATTGATTTAATGGATGAATATGTGCAGATTGGAGAAAGCGTTGCAATGGAAAGTTTGAAAAAAATTTGTTGCAACAGTGGTTGATATTTTCTCTGAGGAATACTTGAGGTCGCCAAATAATGAAGACATTGCTAAATTGTTGGCCCATGGTGAAAGCCGTGGATTTCCAGGGATGCTAGGAAGTATTGATTGCATGCATTGGAAATAGAAAAATTGTCCAATTGCATATAAAGGTCAGTTTAGTGGTTATATTCGTGAGCCAACCATTATTTTGGAAGCAGTGGCATCATATGATTTTTGTATATGGCATGCATTTTTTGGGTTACCTGGGTCAAAGAATGACATCAATGTCTTAGAAAGGTCTAATATATTTTCTGAGCTGGAAGAAGGACGTGCTCTGACTGTTGATTACTCAATCAATGACAATGATTACACAATGGAATACTATCTTGCCGATGACATATATCAAAATGGTCAACATTTGTGAAAACAATTTTAGCAACACAAGGAGAAAATAGAAAATTATTTGCAAAAGCCCAAGAGGCGTATAGGAAGGATGTAGAGCGTGCATTTGGAGTACTTTAAGCAAGATTCGCAATTGTACGTGGACTAGCAAGATTTTTCTTCCCTAAAACACTCCAAGACATAATGAAAGCGTGTATAATTCTCCATAACATGATCATTGAAGATGAGCGAGATGAAAATGAAGCAGTTGACTTCGATTATGAACAGCTCGATGAAACTCCTTAGATCAAGTGTCACGTGAATAGACAAATGAATTTACTACATTCATCCAAAGTTATCAGCGCATTCGAGACCAAGAAATTTATTCTCAGCTCCAATCCGACATCATTGAGCATTTATGGCAAAGACAAGGCGATTTGTAGGAACTTGAATGTGAGACATTATGTATGTGACTTTTTATTGTAATTTGATATAATATGTATGTAAGTATTCTATAGACTACATTGGTAGTAATGTTCAACTGAAACAACTTCTTGGCAGGTTGATTTTTATATTGATGTGTTGGGTTAAGATAGCTTGACCCTGATTAATTATTCAATTACCCAAATTGATTAATTAAGTTCAATTTGCATGCAAAATGTGAAGGCACTAACAAAATCACCAAAAAAACTAAGTGTAGTGGAAAATAAATTAGATACGGTGATTTGTTGATAAATGGGGAAAATCTTGCAAGGCAAAAATCCCACTAGGTGATTTTAAGGTCACCACTCCCAAGAATCCACTAATCAACAATCAAGCGGTTACAAGTATAAAGAATCTTATCAACTACCTTGGCCTATCCCGAAATACCAACCTATAGTTGAACCTTACTCCAATACCCAATTAGACTTGATCTTGTGGTAGCCTTCTTTCCCTTTGATGCACAAACCTCTAATTTGTGACTAACCCTTTGCATGGATCCCAAGTATGTGACTAACTCCAGCAACTTGAACATATGTTGTTGGTTACAAAGTTCTTCACTTCATCAACAATGAAGATCTGGAAGCACTCAGTTACAAAACCCTATGGCATACAAATGCAGTAGCTTCACATAGGGAATATAAGTCTCTTAGTCTCTTTATCCATGTGTGACGACCTTTAAAATAAGCCTCATATATGTCTAGGATTGTGAGAAAAGGAACCCCAAACAAGGCTGAATTTCAGATCTAGAAATTCTGTAATCATAATTCTCGATAGATCGAGCTGTTGTCGAGCTATTTATTTGAGATTCACATTAAGTCTCGATAGTAGACATCTGTTGAGCTATCTGTTGAGACTTAATGAACAGTTTTTCTTCACTTGTTTCTTGGACCAATCTTCATGCTTTTAATACTTTACTTGAAAAACATGTTTCTTGAAGTACTAAACTCATCTTAGATATTTTTAATTTCAAGTAAAGTGCATTTTGTCAAAGGATTAGCCAATTACAAACAAAATATGACCCTAACAATCTCCTCCTTTGGCAATTTGTGACAAAACGGCAAAAAAAAAAAAAAATTATGAGAGAAGTCTAACACAACTATCCCATAACATACAAAAGTACATAAATCTAACCTTAACACGAACTCTTGAAAAACTTTGCAAGAAGAGAGATCATGAAATGGTAGACTTGCAACCTATCTTAACTGAAACACTTAAACGAAATTCATCAAGGCATCAAGTGTGAAACATAGACAAGCTGTATACAAGAAGAAACATGTTTATAAAGATAGAAAAGAAACAACACATGAGAGACAAAGGGTGAAATACATGCATCATCATCATATATAGAAACACCACATGATGTAAGAAAATGGTTACAAAACCAAAAGATGCAAAACACAAAATATATCAATATCATAGTGTATCAAACCAACTCTCCCCCTAAGTTAGTTACGTCAAAGATTTTCCTCCCTTTAACATGAAGTTCTCCCCCTAAATCTATTATTCCCCCTGATGAATGACATTCAAAACTCAAATTTCTGCCCATTTTTGACACGATTGTCAAAGGGCATAAAAAGCCAAAAAAGACTTAATCGGAGACAAACAGAAAATTGACATAGAGGGAACAGAGAGAACAAGGAACCATAGACCTACAAGAAAATGTGTTTTACGTAAATGGATATTGATAGGTTCAATATATAGTGTGTTTTGCATAAATGAATTTAAACACATTTTTTTTTCCAAAAAAATTTTTGTCATAGAAATATGGATTTCCAAAAATATGATTGTTCGATTAAAAAAAAAAAAATCTCTATTAAGAAAAGTCGAGTCGAGTTTTAAAAAATATGACTGTTAGTATAACGATTATTTGAAAATATGACCGTTGGAATTAAAAAAATAATAAAGAAAGAATAAAAATGAATATTTAAATGAGATGGTATAAATATAGAAACTGGGATGTTAGGTGTATTGTAAAGTGAGTTGGTATAATAGATAAAGTAACTTTTGAGGTGGTAAAATATAATTTTTTTGGCCACTCGGATGCTAATGCTCTAATGATTTTTAGAATATTCATACTAAAGAGATAACTTGAGGAGAAAATATCTAGGTCCCAACTGTTGGAAAATCTGGTTTTGTATCTCATACAAAACACACAGTGGAAGCAACAATCACGGATCTACTTCATTCATGAAAGATAACATGTAACCTTGAATTCTAGAACAAAGAATAGGAAGCGTACTTTGATGCAGTGAAATTCAAAACCAACATATGAGAATACCTTTAATCTTCATCTCAATTCCACATGGTGCCCAAGATGTGTGGTCTCTTAATTAGTCTTTTGTACATAGATTCTCAAGGAAAAATCCTTCTTCTTCTACTTGTGGAGAAAAATTGATTTCTTTTCTTTTTATCATACATACTTTATAACTACCTTAGTAGTTACTTATTTAATAAATCTTATTAAATAAAATCTAATTAATAAATTATATCCCAAGACTTTATTATACATTCAGCCCCTTCATTAAAATATTCGTAGTAATACAAAGTCATAAATGTTGACTACCACTTTGAAGATTACTGCATCTTAATCCTTGAATACCCGGTTTAACCCTTTATGTTATTCATAATATATTTATAAAATCCAATTTTCATAAATATATACTTTAGTAACTCCTTATTAAAGTGGTTGGACCCAATACTCTAAATAACCAAATCCATTAAACTTATCTTAAGAGAATATTTTATATCTCCGTTAAGAGATTATGAATTCTATCTTGAGAATATATGTTCCATTAACATTAAATGCGGCTGCTCAACATACTGAGATTTTGATTGTATCTTTTAGATCTCACTCTTGATATATCAAAGCAACCTACACCTCATGATCAGGTCCATTATTCTCTTAAGATTTAGAGTTGATGTAAATAGAAGTCGTGAGATTTATTATTCATTTGATAGTCGTTAGGAGAATAATAAATTTCATAGCGGTCCAGTTCAATATGTCTTAACTCTTAAAACATATTAACATATCAATTAGAAATCTTCACTTCCATGATTAAAACAAATCATCTTAGTTGATATGTTATAGTTTTTGCAGATGAAATGTCCAATTTTATCACTGATTACGAACTAAAATTCAGAGTTTACAAAGAATTTGTGATTTATATCTTCTTTGACTTTTCACATAAATCACATACTATGCATCTCATGGACTAAGATAATGTCCCATTAGTTCATTTATAGATAGTCTCATATAATTAAACTATTTAATAATTTATGACATGCCAATAACTATCTCCCACTTGCCCTCAAAGACAATTTACTACAAAACTGATACTTATCTCCCTTTAGAGTAATTCATAGTCACTCTAAGGCAAGGTTTGGAGACAAGTTTTAGCCAGATTTATTGCATAAATTATCTTTTCCACTACTACTTCTCAAGTACTCATATCTCTATAATGAGATAATACTTACACTTAATGTGTATCTTCACCACCTAGGATGAACACATATCTTAAAGTCCAACTTCATGAATCACAATCAAACTATAAGTCAGTATTTGTACATCCAGTAACTATCAAAACCTCACTTTTATGGACAAGCATATAATCCCTCATTCTCCTAAGATATTTGAGTATATGCTTTACTCCCACTAAATTAAGTGATCTTTGATTCAATTGATATTTGCTTACTATGCCCACTTCAAAATAAATATTTAGCCTAGTTTTTAGCATAGCATAAAGACTTCCTATCGATTTGATATAAGGAACCGTCTTAATATGCTGTTCCTTTTATATGTCTTAGGACTATAGTCCTTTATAAAGGAACTTCAAACTTAAAAGAAAAGAATCATTTCTTGAAGTAATACATGCTTAACTTGGTTAGAATCTAATCTATTTAAGCAGTTTAAGTTAGACCTAACATCCTAATTTCTGAATTTTAACAAAGTTTAATTCTTAGTATGTGACCAGTCTTTACCAAGTACTTTATATCAAACTAGACTAGACAACCAAAAACTCCATTGATGACAATAACTCTACATCATTCTAAATGATTAGAATGTTATCAACATACATTAAGAAATTTATTATTCTATATAGCTTTAACACACATAAGGCTTTTAAATACTTGATCAAAATCAAACAATTTGATTGCTTGATCAAATATGACATTTTATGAAGTAGATGCTTGCTTTAGTCCATAAATGGACTTTAATTAACTTGCATACTAAGCACTACTGGTTCTTTGCTATGAACAAGTCTAGTTACATCATATAGATGTCTTCCTCAAGATTGCTACTAAAAGAAGCTTTCTTGATATCCATTACCATATTTCATCCAAAATGAAATATAATGAATAAGAAAATCTAAATAGAGTCAAACTTAACTATTGGTGAAAAAAATCTTTTCATAATCGAACAATTTCTTTTTGAATAAATCTTTTCGCCAGTAGTCTTGACTTTGAAGGTTTGCACCTTCAAATCTATCAATCTCATTTACTTGTAGACCTATTTGAAAACAATAGGCTTAATGCCATTAGGTGCCTCTACAAGTTCTAGACTTTAAATAGAATTTAATTCTATTCACATAACCTTGATCCAGTAATCCATATTCATATCATCTATTGCCTTTACGTAGGACCGAAGATTAAATTCATATCCTTGCGGAATAACTACAAAAGTTTATTCCAAAAGTATGAATTTATTTGGTAATCCTCCCACTACGATATTGTATTGGTGTAATAGTTATCTATAGAATAATGTCTTTTGGTGTATCTAATACAACCATCTCATTTCCAAATGTATTTTATAGTTGTCCAACAACAAATTCTGATATTTTTATTCTAGAACAATCTACCTTTAAAAGAGCCCTATTCCTCCTTTATGGATGCACTAACTTAAAGAAGTCATTGAAACTTCATTCCTTTACAATAAGGAGCCCTAGATCTTATTATCCTCTAAATAGAATTCATAGACTGAGAATATAATAAAATAATGGTTCTAAAAGCCCATCTTTCACCAATCTTGAATATCATTTAGATTAATAAGATCTGTACATAAGTGCCAAAACATGCATTACCAAAGGATGGATACTTTCTCTTTAAAAAGTAAAACATGTAAATTTCCATCTAGAAAACAATCATGGACAATGCTTAGCTTTACCAAAATCAGAAACACTTTCCTTTTGGTCATGCTTTTGAGTCTAATTTCATTTTTGGCAACTACTAGGGCAACTAGCTTGTCCAACTGTTTGGTATTATAATTCCTCTTCTTACCACCCTTACCTTTCGGTCTAGGCAAAGAATTTGAATTAAATCATATTGATCCTAGCCTTAGCTTTTAGGATGTCTTCTGTTGCGTAGAACTCACTCATCAATTTAGGTAACATAAAAAGAATTTAATTTCAAAACAATCTTAATTGATCAAATGATTCTAACAAGGACTTGTGGATCATATCCATTTGAGATTAACAATTAATCTCTACATCCAAGAATTCCAATTCATTTTAAAATTAAAACATTTTCATAAAATGATATAGAATTGGAACTCCTTAAGCCTTTCTTAGCACTCAATATGATTCATACCAAACATCTCATTTAGACTTAATATAAAGTCTAAGTCTAGTACTAACTCTTGCATCTCATGCAGTAGCACAATTGAGATAGAAGCCAATGAAACATTATAGCATTTTAACGGAGACTATGATCACATCATAAGCTATCTTCCATAAATGCATCAGTATAGGAAATTATGACAATGCTAAATCGAAACATATTTATGTACTTCAGCTCCTTTAAGCACCATGTCCAAAATTATTTCTTAGTTAATGTGATTCACTTAAAATAGTAGCTAGAGAACAAAATTATGACAACCTTATTTTGAGACCATGAACATAAATACCAGGACATTATCATTTTGCATCCATAACCATATAATATAGAACCCGAAAAACATACTATACTAGGTGCAACGACAACCTAATCCCGCAATTAATATTCCTCAGCATAGAGTGAATACCAACCACTATGATCAGGCGAGAATTTTTCTCATTATTAATGCTATCATTGTAACTCTTACCAAAAAAAAATAATTTACCGCTCTTCCTTTGGCCTCTAAGTAATAATAGCAAGAACTCAGCATAGAGGATACTATCAAACTTACTCTAGTGTACACCATTGCCTAGACCCATGTGTAGCCACATAACTCTACCCTTGTAAGGTTTAATCTTGTAGTACCATGATGCAAAACACCCTCCGCATGGAACGCAAGGCTCGAGGCCAAGACGAGATGCTTGCCCACACCACTATAAATCGGGAAGTTCAATCTTGTAGTACCATGAAATAAACATCCTCTGCATGGAACGCAAGGCTCGAGGCCAAGACGAGATATTTACCCCACACCACTATGAACCGACAATGGAGGCCATGAGATCCAACCCTTGTATCACTCTCCCACTAGAAATTTTAAAACAAGTGGATTGTCATGAAATCATTGTGATCTAATCACAATTGTAACCCTACACATCAAATGTGTTTAACTATTAAATTCAATGTGATGTAACTAAGTCACGTCACAATAGCATAACGGACATTCGCGCAATCACAAAGAAGTTTAATCATGTAATCTGTGAAGTAAATACCCTTCGCTTGGAATGCAAGACTCGAAGTCAAGACAAGGTATCTATTCACATTACAATAAACTTAACAAAAGGATTATTTTAGCACTCCCACTCGTTGTTTGGGTTTTTTTTTTAAATAATTGTGTTCCCATCACAACTAATAACCTTGCACTTGTTGAAGACTTTAATCTTATTAGAATCACTAACTAAAATGGAAGTCCTAAACTATTTAGGATTCCTTAAACACTAATGAATAAAAAATATACTTATATAGAACTCGATCCTTAATTTACTAGATAAAGTATTCTAATATCATTAGAAACTACATAACTTTAATTAGAATTTTAATCTCATTAAAAACCTCTAATTAAAATAAATTAAGGACTTTTAATCATAAAACAATTTAGGACTAAGAGTTCTATTTAACTAACATCTTTGATCTCATTAGGTCTTTTAGTTAGATAATTATTAATAAATGTCCTTAACTTTTAAGGACTATAAAATTAATCACATAGCTTTGCTTTTAATCAAAGTTTTAACACTTAGTCAAAAACAAGTGAAAATTCAAAATTCAGTGCCTTCGATCATTCGAACCTTTAGCCTCAGAAACATTTTCGCGAGAATCTCACGACTAAGCTTTTCCCGCAAAAATGGGTTGAGGCAAAATTGTGAAAACACAAAATTTAGACAGAAACTTTCGAGACTGTTTCGCGAGTAAAGGTTACCTGCGAAAAGTTTTGTGCTTCAGAGGCATTTTTTCGTGAGTAGCTTCGTAGGAAGTTAACCCGCGAAAAACGCGTGTTTTCAGTTTTCAAAGGGCAAAACTGAATTGTTTTCAGAATTTTCAAGTAACTGTTTTTGACATCTTCATTGTTCTTCCATCAAAAACACTTTTTGATTTTTTCAACGAAAATTTACAAATCAAACATTAGGGTTTTCAAGATCAAGATGAAGAACCCTAATACATTAAGAGCACTATAAATCATAAAAAACTTAATCTCAAAAATAACATCATGCCTATATTAATATATGTATTCATGAACTGATATCACAACACCAATGGTTTATTTACCCGGACATGAATCTATACATATATTCATTTAATCCAATGATGTCAAGCACGCAATTCCATAAGAAAGGTTCTAGTGCTTCAACTTTTATATGATTAAGCATAACAGTTATATTATAAAACTAACATATACCATGGCACCGACACTATAAATCATGGCACATTAATTCCAGCAAGGAATTAAAACATGTTTATAAGATGGCCAAGGAAACTAACATCAACATAAGGATTCAACAGATATAAGGTACTTCAATCCTTACGACATATGGATTCCACATTATCAATATATATATATATATATATATATATACCGATTCAATATGAAATAAAGTATTTGAATCCTTGATGCATAAAACTCTATGAATACGGCACCATTAAAGCATGAATACTAAAAATCATGACACGGCACCATAAATCTCTAATAAAATTATGCAGAAACGTTACTGCAGAAAATTAAATCACCAAAAGAGCTATTTTATTTGATTCTAAAAGTCAATCACATGTTAAACAAGCATGATATTGAAGACTGCTCTGATACCATTTGTTGGAAAATCTGGTTTTGTATCTTATACAAAACACACAGCGGAAGCAACAATTACAGATTTACTTCATTCATGAAAGATAACATGTAACCTTGAATTCTAGAACAAAGAATAGGAAGCGTACCTTGATGCAGCGAAATTCAAAACCAACACATGAGAATACCTTTAATCTTCATCTCAATTCCACATGGTGCCCAAAATGTGTGGTCTCTCAATTAGTCTTTTGTACATAGATTCTCAAAGAAAAATCCTTCTTCTTCTACTTGTGGAGAAAAACTAATTTCTTTTCTTTTTATCAAACGTACTTTCTAACTACCTTAGTAGTTACTTATTTAATAAATCTTATTAAATAAAATCTGATTATCTAATTGGGTTAGCCTTTTGGGCTTACCCAATTGGGTTTTAGTTTGTGGTTTGAGATGAGACCAAAAGGAACAAATAAGACTCTAGCTTCAATGGGCCTTGGGCTTTTCTATCAACTCTTGACAAGTCCAAAGTTACCATTAATTATATTTAATACCACTATAAGAATATAATTGCACTCTAGGCCTTATTAATAAATTATATCCTAAGACTTTATTATACATTCAACCCCTTCATTAAAATATTCATAGTAATACAAAGTTATAAATGTTTACTGTCACTTTGAAGATTACTACATCTTAATCCTTGAATACCTGGTTTAACCTTTTATATTATTCATCATATATTTATAAAATCCAATTTCATAAATATATACTTTAGTAACTCCTTACTAAAGTGGTTGGGCCCAACATGCTGAATAACTAAACTCATTAAACTTATTTCAAGGGAATATTTTATATCTCTGTTAAGAGATTATGAATTCCATCTTGAAAATATATGTTCCATCAACATTAAATGCGGTTGCCCAACATATTGAGGTTTTGATTGTATTTTATAGATCTCACTCCTGATATATCAAAGCAACCTACACCTCATGATTAGGTCCATTATTTTCTCAGGATTTAGAGTTGATGTAAATAGAAGTAGTAAGATTTATTATTTATTTGATAGTCATTAGGAGAGTAATAAATCTCATAGCAGTCCAGTTTAATATGTCTTAACTCTTAAAACATGTCAACTAGAAGTCCTCACTTTCATGATCAAGACAAATCATCTTAGTTGATATGTTATAGTCTTCGCAGATGAAATGCCCAATTTCATCACCGACTACGAACTAAAATTCGGAGTTTACAAAGAACTTATGATTTATATCTTCTGTGATTTTTCACATAAATCACATATTATGCATCTTATGGACAAAGATAATGTCCCAGTAGTTCATTTATAGATAGTCTCATATAATTAAACTATTTAGTAATTTATAACATGCCAATAAATTGGATTTTAGGGCACAAACCCTAACACCAACTTCTATAGGGTTGTTCAAGCCCTGATCCAGCCTAACAATCTGTCCCTCTTTTGCGTCAATCAAATTGATTCAAAGGGTTGTTGACAGTGAAAGGGGTAGCGTTTAGTGGTTCAATTGGTTTTCCAATGTCGGTCTGTATGGAGATTAGCAACGGATCTTGGATTTTGACAAACACCAAATCGGTCGTTGTCATTCTATAAGGGAAAAAAAAAATTTGAGGCACTTAAGGAAAAAAAAAATATATATATATATATATATATATATATATATATATATATAGTGTGACAAGTATATAAAACACCTCCTCACATGAGTGGACCTCAGAAGTGTGGGTCTCACCCTTATGTGGGGTGCTTTACAAATACCCATTACACCATAGACCCTCCCCTCTATAAGAACCCAAAATTTATGTAAAATTCGGCCATCATGGTGTTCATGATTTCAATATTTCTGGAGAACCCTTTAATTTAAGTACCATTGGTTCACTACTATATTTGTCCTAGGTTCCGAAGCATTGAACCATAGTGTTAAGTTGAGACTTTGTGAGTATCGGTTAACTCAACTGGTAAAGTCTCTGATGGTTGAATAAGAGATTTGAGGTTCAATCCCCGCTTACACCAAAAATCGATTAGTGTCTTGGTTTGATGATAAAGAGCTATCTGTTAGAACATATGTGATTCACTTGTTAGGAACATATGTTACTATTTTATGTAATTGGCTAATCCTTTGACAAAACACACTTTACTTGGTTTTGGGTAGATCTAGGATGTGTTTAATACTTCAAGAAATTATGTTTCAAGATCAAGTGTTGAAGACATGCAAGTCTATCCAAGAAACAAGCTGAAGAAGTACCTGTCATTAAAGCTCGACAGCTAGCTATCCATCGAGCTTAAGAAGCTGTTCCAGCCCTGTGGCTTGATAGCTGCTCGACAGCATCTCGACAGACAGGTATCTGTTGAGCTTTATGAAAAACAGAATTCCAGTTCTGTTTTGACTCCAATCCGGTTTTATGTGTTTGGACTTTCTTTTCTCACAACCCTAGACATATAAAATGATTATTTTAAGGACCGTCAAAGTGTTCACAAGTTGCACAAGTATTGAGCAAAATTTGTGCAAGCAAATTGTGACCGAAGACAGAATTTGTCCTAGTTCATCGTTCTTGAAGAAGTTGCTATGTTTGTGCACCATAGGGTTTTGTGACCAAGCATCTTCTTAATCTTCATCGTTGGGATGAATTAAAGAACTTTGTAACCAACAACCTTCTCTAGTTGGTGATTGAAGTCGCATACTGGGATTCGCGCAATTGGTTAGTCACGTACTTGGGAGCCGTGCATCAAAAGGAGAAATTGTCATTACAGAACCAAGTCCAATTGGGTATTGGGGTAAGGGTTCAACTGTAGGTTGATATAAGATACTGAAATTCCTTTACTTGTAACCGCTTGTTGTGATAATAGTGGAATTTCGGGAATGGTGACCTTAAAATCACTCGGTGGGGTTTTTGCCGTATTGGTTTTCCCCATTCGTAAACAAATCATAGTGTCAAATTTATTTTCTGCTGCATACTTAGGTTAATTGGTGATTTGTTTGTGCTACCACGCGTTTGCATGTTAATTAACTTAATTAATTCAGTTGGCTAAATTAGTTGGTTAATTAATCTCAAGGGGTCAATTCGTTTTTGGCCTATCACTATTATTAGGAGTGGATGCCATAGGTTGGAACTCTTAAAAAAAAAAAAAAATTGAGACCTTAATCAAAGGTGGCTCCTAATCAATCCATGAGTTTATCACGACCTTATCTAACATTTGAGGAATTGCATTCATTCATGTCCTTTTCCTCCCTTTCAAGAAGGTATATTGTGCATGCATTCAATATAGCATCATCCTTTTCATAGAATGTAGGTCCTACTCACATTATGAAAATGATGATGTATATTTCGAATATACATGAGATAATTATTGTTCATGAATGAAGCATTTGTAACTTTGTATTAAAACTTGTTCATTGAAAAGTTCATGGTTTCCCCTATTATTAGAAGAACTAGATGATGTCCTGCATAGGGTTCTAGTTAACTCAATTGGTAAAGTTTCTAATAGTTGAATAAGAGTTCTGAGATTAAATCCTTGCCTACACTAAAGACTGATTAGTGCCTTGGTTTAATGATGAAGAGCTATCATCAGGAGTGGACGCCATAGGTTGAAACACTCTCTCTAAAAAAAAAATCAAGATGAATACTATTTTACAATTTCATTTGAAATAATTTTTATGTATATTAAGACCTACATATAATACTTATTTTGTTGTATAATATTTATGTTTGCCCATAATATTGTTGAATACTTTGAAACTTGATTTTCTTAATTCATAATTTATTTTAAAAATTTGTATAACACTATCATATTATAATATTAAAAAAAATTGAAAACTATAAATAAGAATTTAAAGCATAAAATACTTTTATATCCTAAAATTACATAAATTTAAGCAACCTCTCAAACACTTCCTCAATCACAAACACCCAATTCATTATCTCAATGAAATTAAGGCTGTGTTTGTTTTGGCTTCAAATCACTTCCGGAAATACTTTTCCGTAAATGCGGGTGTTTGGTAAGCACAAAAAATTGGGTCAAACGGAAATCAATTTCCGCGTTGACCGTAAAATACCCCTCCAAAGCTGGAAATGATTTTCAGTCAAAATTTTCACTTCAAAGCATTTCCAAACTCACGCGCAAAGAGAGAGAGAGAGAGAGAGAGAGAGAGCAGCCTTTGACTTCGCCAGCGAACCCAGAGCCCAAATCACGCCTTCGACTTCGCCGGCGAACCTATGAACCGAGATCACACCACGAACCCAGAGCCCAGATCACGCTTTCAACTTTGCCGATCTACGAACCCACGAACCGATCTTTGACCCAGAGCCTTCGACCCACGAGCCTTCGACTTCGCCGGCGACCTAGAGCCTTCACGCCACGAACCCACGAATCTCTCTCTCTCTCTCTCTCTCTCTCTCTCTCTCTCTCTCTATGATTTTGATTTTTTGTGTGATTTTGATCGACCCACGAACCGATCTACGTTTCTGTGTGATTTTGATTTTTTACTTTCTCTCTTTGATCTCTGATTTTTTTCGTTGTTGTTGTGGTGGTGTGGGTGGTGGTGTTTTGGTGGTTTTCCTGTTGTGTGGTGGTGGGTTTTGTGTGGGTGGTGGTGGAAAATAGCATTTTCAAAATGTTACCAAACACATGAAAATATTTTCTAGAACAATTTTCATAATGCAACCAAACACTTGAAAATATTTTCCTTTCCTGAAAATAGCATTTCCGGAAAATAATTATTTTCCGGAAAATATTTTACATGAACCAAACACAGCCTAAGAAAATCATTTGTAAGTAAAAACATAAAGAGAATGTGAATAAAAAATAGAAGTTGGCTAAAACACATCCATTTATCAAAATTTAATTGTCTTTAGTTGAGATTCTGTATCCTTTTAAAAAAAGCAAGAAATATTTTGAAATCATCATTGATTTTTATTTTATCACTGTGGCTCATGCTACACAAAATAGTAGTAAACAAAAACATATAAAGAAACCTACTAATTATGAGTTCTAACCAAAAAAAAAAAAAAAAAAAAACCTAATGTACAAATTATGAGTTCTAACACACACAAAAAAAGAAAAAAAGCTAACTTCATAAATAATCAATTAGAATATTTCATTTTCTTTTTCTTTAGTTCTAAAAAAAAAAAAAAAATACATTTATGACTTTTCCAAACCAAAATCCCAAACAACCAAAGACTCAAAGTGAATCATAACCTTCACAAAATCCACAATGTTTGACTTCAACATCAAAACCATAAGCTACCATCACTAAATAAAAAGGAAAACCCCTTTCCTTTGTCACAGACTCATAGCCTACTCGTATGAGTTAGGATCAAATGGTACTGCAATATTGAAGTTACATAAATGTCGTTGAAAGGTTGAAGGTAAATGACATCGTTTTTGGTTTGAATGTATTTAAGATGAGATGACATGAAGGGCTGTGGGCATGTATATATAAAGGAGTAGAAGTGAAAAGAGTGAATGGAAATGTAAGGATTTTTTTTATTTTTTTATTTATTTTTTTGTGTGAGAGAGAGGAAAAGTTTTAAAACATTGAACTAAATGAAACAAATGGTAGTTGTAAGGACACGATTTCGTAACGAACCGTAGCAGTGATGGGTTCGCACGTAAAAAGGCTCAAACAATATCATTTGTAGAGCGTGGGTTTGAAAGGCTAGGCCTTGGTCACCAAGCGGTGGGTTTTTCGTGATATCCATACATGGTCAAGTCGTCTTCGCCCCTGGAGTCTTTCTCCTGGAGGCGGATTGGGAGGCTCTGGTTTTTGGCCATTTTTCCCAGCCTCTTCTACGAATTACTTACTTTTCATTTTATACTAGCCTGTGTTTTTTTATCCTTCGTCCACGTGTAGGGCTGACATTCCAAAACTGATACTTGTCCCATCAGCCCATATCCGGAGTGGTTGGGGGTGGTTGAAAAAGTTGGAGAGTATGGCTCTGTCAAGTGCAGAATATTGAATGGCAGTAAGGGCAGCTTTCCCCGGTCGTTACACTTTCCAGCATACCCTTTTCTATTGGCATAGATATTTTAGATTTTTTTCCAAGTTGTTTCTATACCATTTTTGCCCTTTCTTCCGAGGAGACTTTGGACAGGCTGAGGACTGAATCATCCTCAGCTGTATCCCAATGCTATTTTGTACTTGCATTACCGTGCCTGGGCCATAACCTTCCTCGGCTTGGGCCTTTGGGTTCCAACGAATAAATGGAGCTGGCCTAAAAATTTTTGGGCCCCACAGTAGTCTTAAAACATTCAATAAAAAATGTAACAAAAAGTTTCCTTGAAACATTAAACCAAAGGAAATAAAGAGTCTCTATTTTTAAATTTGTTCTTATCTCTAAATTAAGTGGCTTAAAATTTTTTCAATTATATTCATTGAGTACGCCACATGGCAGAACTCCATGCTCTCCTGCATGAGGTTTGAACTTATATATATATATATATATATGTTGCTTGGCTTGTTTCTCCTAGTCACTTTGTGATCTTGCCAGCTTGCACACAAATTTGTTATTGTTCTTGGATCTTTTATTGTTTGACTACAGAGATTTTGTGAACCAGATATCAATTAAAAACTTGAATCCAAGCTATATTCACATCAGACGAGAGAGTTTTTTTTTTTTTTTTGGTCTCTCTCTTATTAGGGTAATATTTTCAATGCATTAGCATATCCTTTGATAAAATGCACTTTAATTGTAATTGGATAGATTTAAGTGTGTTTAGGATATCAAGAAGTGTGTTGATAAGACAAAAAAAGTGGTATCATTAAAGGCATGAAGATTGAAACAAGAAACAAGTGAAGAAAAGCTAAAATAGTGAATCTCAACACTAGTCTCGACACAAGCTTGACACTAGCATCTATTGAGACTTAATAAGTAATTCTTGACACAAGTTTGACACCTCTCGATCTATTGAGTTACACAGATCCAGAATTCTCATATTAGAATTTCGGCCCATGATGACTTGGATTGCTAGGGTTTCATTCACTAAACTCTTAGCATCTAAAAGCTTTATTTTAAAGTCATAAAAGATGTAGAGACTTAGATTAGGGAACTCATATACTCTGTGAGAAGCTACTGCGTACTTGTACACCTTAAGGATTTTGTAACCAAGTGCTTCCAGATCTTTAGCGTGCTTTGAAATGAAGAATTTTGCATCCATCAACAAATATCAATTGCTGGAAAGTCAGACATGTACTGGGATCCGTGCATACAGGAAGAAGTCTCTACAAGATCAAGTTCAATTGGGTATTAAAGTAAATGTTTAGTTGTAAGTTGGGTATTTTTAGATAGTCCAGAATAGTGGTAAGATCCCTTATACTTGTAACCGCTTGATTCTTGATTAGTGGATTATTGGGAGTGGTAACCTGAAATTCACCTATGGGGTTTTTGCCTTGCGAGAGGTTTTCCCCATTAGTCAACAAATTACCATGTCAATTTAATTTCCGCTGTGCTTTAGTTTATTTGGTGATTTGTGTGTGCCCCCATGATTTGTATGTAATTTGACCTAATTAATCAACGTGGGTAATTGAATTAATTAACAAGGTCAATCTATAACCCAATAATTCTGACTTTTTCTCTTCCTTTAAATGCACGTCAATGACCTTGATACAAAATTACAGCAATCTATAGTGATCAGAAAATACCGGTTATGAGCTTAAATGACAAATCAATATGGAAAAAGAAAAAAAAAAAATCTTCATAAAATTTGGTTCATTTTTTATTTTTCATCTTTGAAATTAAAAAAAGAGTAAATTTCATTAACATATCTTAAGGTTTGGGCAAATGCCAACCAAGTCAAAGGCTTTTAAAAACTAACTAATTTGGTCCCAAAGCCAAATTTAGTTTCTAAACACTGTTAGGCCAGTTAGTCATTTTTTTTCTCAACTGTCTTAGGGACTAAGTTGATTTTAAGGACCAAATTGGTAAGTTTTGAAAAGTCTTGAACCTGGTTGGTATTAACCCAAATCTCAGGGTATTATAATGAAATTTACCCTTCAAAAAAAATTAGTATTTCATCTTCTTTTTTTTTTAAAAAAAAAAAAAAATTTAAATTGTCATTCTATCCATCTATATATATTTACGATAAATTGAGTATTGATGTATTGCGTTAAAAAAGGTAAATTGAAATTGAACTAATAATAGAAAAGTGTTAATATAATCATTTAACTATTTTTTCCTCACGTATAAGTTTAAATTCTTTATGAACTAATGGGAGATAGCACAAAAAATTTTAATTTAAGGATAATGTTTGGTTATAAACTTGATTGTAACCAATGATTACAATTTTCACTAAAAAAAAGAATTAACATGACTATATATTTTGAAAATATATCCTTTTTGATTTAATGTTCTTTATATTTTTAACAAGCATATCAAATTTTGTATTAATCGGATGTTATTATTTAATCCATAAAATTATTTTTTATACATAATTTTAGATTACAAAAACTTGAAATTTAAATATTTGAATGATGACATAATTATTAATCTCTAATCTTTTGAAAATTTTGCAAGTATGGAGGATGTAAGAAGGAAATGTAATCCAATGATGGATTTGTCAAAATTCACATTCAATAAAAAGATATTCCGTAGAATTGTAGTCATTAGTTATAACCAAGTTTTAATCAAACTTTTTCCTTAAAATAATGGGAGCTATAAAATTAATATAGAGTTTAAACTTGGTACTATGTGTTTGCAATGTTTGTAGCTTAGCTGATCTAGCAAATATTGTTAATCCACTACAGTTGAGTTAACCCAAAAACCCAGCAAAAATGGCCAAATTCATCTTTGGCCCAAATAATTTGTGTTCTACCACTGTTTATGAAATATTTAGCAATCTACCATTATTTTGAAACTCAACTTTATGAAAATTGAGTTCCAAGAAATCTGACACAGTGGCAGAAGCTGATTTGACATTTTATAATTTAAAAATCCATATAATATAAAATTTAAGCTCTTGAAACTTGAGTTCTTTAAAAATTTGAACAAGTGGGAGATAAGCTCAGATTCCTATGCCTCTGTACCTCTCATTTTCTTTTCCTATTTCATTGTCTTTACCCAAGCCTCAGTTGAAACCACATCATCCCTCAAGAGCAAGTGTGGTTATTGGAGTAGGCAAGTCAAACACTCATTTAAGGAGCTTGTCTCACAAACTTTACTTCATGTCAGACATCTCTTAATGAGATGTGGCCTTATGCGTGTGGGACACGTTGAAGTGAAAGAAGAAAAGCTAAAGGAAAAGGAAGAAAAGAAATAGACTAAAGAAAAGGAAGGCTATTTGGCCACTTTAGTGAGAAGAAATTTTATGGTAAATTTACGATGCTGCCATTAAAGATGAGGACCTCAGTTTTAGAGATATAGACCTCAATTTTATGGTACTTGAGTTTTATAAACTTGAGTAACACACTTAAAGATAAACTCTAGTTCCGCGTGGCCTTTTTTAATTAAAATAGTCCAGGTCAATGAGTGTCACTGTGACAGTTTTATAAACTTGAGTAATACACTTAAAGATAAACTCTAGTTCCGCGTGGCCTTTTTTAATTAAAATAGTCCAGGTCAATGAGTGTCACTGTGACAGTTTTTATTTATTTTTTTTGGTGGAACTTGAGTTACATATCAAATTTGAGTTTATGAACTCGAGTTTAAAAAATGTGATAAATTACTAAATATTTTGTAAATAATAGTAAAATACAAATTATTTCGACCGAAGATGGTATTTGACATTTTTTCCCACAAAACCCGGCAATTTTGTAAGACTCTTGTTTTCTATGAATGGTATAAAAAAAAAAAAAAAAAGGTACAGTGTTTTCATATCATCACGATAAAAGTATGCAATTAAAAATCTTAAAACTGATAGAAAATTGTATAATGACTTGACCAATGTTTTTGTGGAGCATATGTTTTTCCTTTTTCTTTTTCAATCAGTCAAGGCTCAAGAAACAAAGAAGATTTGGAGCCAATCTCGTATGAGATATAAAGGCTAAAAGCTTGAGAAAGTTCAACAGCGAAAAAGTGAAAAAACCTAAAATCGTTTGAAATATATGCTATGTGACAGTGTTAAGAACGTCATTTTTGTCACGTGTCATTATTTCTTTTAATATTTTTTAATAAACAAAGTCAATTTCTATTATAATTATTATTAATTTTGTATCAAAAAAAATATTATTAATTTATTTGTCTCATTCATATTCTATTTAATATATGATGAATGATATCAGTTTATTTTGCAATACATATATTATATTCGATTACTTAAAATTTTGAAGACACTAGCTTTATATACCTAATTTAAATTTTCCTAAAAAAATATTTATACATTATTTAAATTGTAATTCATATTAAATGATACATTTTTAATTCATAAACTTGATTAAAATAGCTATATAACTATATAATATAATTTACTAAACTACGGTTATGAAAACGAATTACTTAGTCCAAATAATCTCAAAATAATTTGGGTTTTGATACTTTTTCATTTGTTTACTATTTTCTTGTAGGACTAATTTGTTTGAGGAGTTAATCTTCTCACCTTACATAAATTGTAT
Organism: Quercus lobata; assembly: GCF_001633185.2. Taxonomy (NCBI): domain Eukaryota; kingdom Viridiplantae; phylum Streptophyta; class Magnoliopsida; order Fagales; family Fagaceae; genus Quercus; species Quercus lobata. The sequence continues at coordinate 31,196,692 of NC_044904.1, forward strand.
TATTATTTATTTTTATCAAATTAGAAATACTTATACTTAAAACTAAATTTATAATATTTATATAAATAAAAATCTTGTGCATTGCATAGGTAACAAGGCAAACCTAGTGACGGAGAATCATGATTTCAAAGATGAACAAAGAATATACCGAAAACATAAGCGAAAAAAAAAAAGTAATTCAAAAAATGAAGAAGAAAACGAAGCAAAAAAGTGTGATGAACTTGCATAGTGGTTTAGAAAAATTAGGGTACTCAGTCAAAAAAGAGAAATGGAAATGTAAAGTTCGTTTGAGATAAGCTGTAGGGTCATCTTCATGGTGCAGCACCTTCTGGGAAAGTGTTAAAATCCCATCCGCCACCTTCTAATAATCTTGAAAAGCCAGTGCCAGTCACTCTCACACATCTGTGTCTGAAACTTGCCACCCAAGGAAGACGAGTAAATCTTCATCCACAAGTTTTTGACCACGTTTCATGGAATCTATCATTTAAGCCACCAATCAAGTTGAAGACAAATTTCAAAAGAAAAAGAAACCTACACTCTAGTCAGTCTAAAGACTCTAAACTTCAGGGAGTGAGCCATGTCTTGCCTTGACTTATTCCTTAATGTATATACATTTTATCAGATTCGAATCCAAATAATCATACAAAAAATAATGGTTAATTAGTAGATGGCATGATATAGTTGGTTACCCACAAGGCGGCCATGAATACTCTTCATCTTTCTGCATTTTAAATAAATAATTCTCCAACTAATAATAATCCTTTTGACTGCTGCAATTTGTCTTCTATGTTAGCCTTAGATTGCTAGTAGCTCCTAGTATAGTCCATATTACTTGCAACCCAAGTAAGAAGACCTTTGCAGCAAACCATAGCGATCATTAGTAACTTTTTCGTAAACAGATTTGTGTTTATATGGTAATATTGTTAATTACCAACTTACCATCATTTCAATTTTATCATAGATTTGGTAAAAATGTATATTTGAAAATTGTATTAATTAGAAAGGAAGTACAAAGCTTACATATAAGCTATACAAAAGAGGGAAAACTGTAACTGCCAAAACAGACTAACTAAACTGTACACGTGCAAAACAGTTGCACATAACTAACACTCACACGTGCTAACATCTAACAAAAACACTAAGCACTTAGCTAAACTACAAGTCGTATATACAGCGACTCACTAAACTACTGTCGTTTTGCTCATAACCAATTCTGCAAATTCACTTATTTTCTTGTTCATTTCTGTCAAGCCCAACTGTTCTTGTTCCTTCTTCTTGCTTTCATTTTGATACTCCTCAAGGGAAGCTACTGTATGTATATTAACCATTCCCATTTTGCAAACAAGATTCGAGAATTGATTGAAACTCAATGCTTTAGTTAGCAAATCTGCAAGTTGACAGTGAGTTCTAACATGGTTCAAATTAATGACCTTCTCCAACACCTTATCACTGACTACATGATAATCAATCTCGATATACTTTGTCCTCTCATAGAAGACTAGATTAGAACCAATATGCAATGTTGCTTGACTATCACAAAACAACAAAGTTTGCCTATTGTGATCTATCCCAATGTCTCTATGAAAGTACAAGATCCACACTATCTTACATGTTGCTATAGTCATGGACCTATATTTTGCCTCTGTTGATAACCTTGAGACTGTGGACTGTTTCTTTGATTTCCATGACACCGAGGAATCTCCAATGAAGATGCTATACCTTGTCACAGACCTTCTTGTATCAAGACATGAGGCCCAATCAGCATTAGCAAACCCTTTTAAGTGAATTTTTGTGTTGGATGAAATCATAAGCCCTTTTCGAGGTTCATTCTTTAGATATTGCAAAACTCTATCTGTTGCATCTAAGTGTGGTTTCCTTGGCTTGGCCATGTATTGGTTGAGCTTGTGAACTGCAAATGTACTATCTGGTTTGGTGATTGTTAAATACAACAATCTACCAATCAACCTTCTATATACACTCGGATCTTGACCTCTTCACCCTCAAATTTTCTCAATTTGATGTTTTGTTCCATTGGTGTTTTAGTAGGTTTACATCCAAGAAATCCAACACCATTTAAGACTTCAAGTGTATATTTTCTTTGGCAAATGGCTATTCCTTTATTTGATCTAGCAACTTCCAAGCCAAGAAAATATCTTAAATCACCTAAGTCCTTCAACTTGAACTTTTAATCCAACAGAACTTTGAAATTTATCTATATCCTCTTTGTCATTGCAAGCTATTAAAACATCATCCACATACATTAAAAGAACCAAGAATGAATGTCCATACTACCTTGTAAACAGAGAATAGTCTGCCTTGGATTGAGTGATCAAACCAAGTTGAAATAAAGTAGTAGAAAACTTGGCAAACCATTGCCTAGAGGCTTGTTTAAGTTCATAAAGAGACTTGTTGAGTTTACAAGTCATCTCCCCCTGGCTACGAAACCCTTGTGGGAGAGCCATATACACTTCTTCAGCGAGATCACCATCTAAAAATGCATTGTTCACGTATAATTGACTTAAGAACCAACCCTTGATTGGTGCCACAACAAGAAGAACCTTGACAGATACCATTTTTGCAATTGGTGAGAAGGTTTTAGTGTAATCCATACCTTCTTTTTGAGTGAATACTTTAGCCACCAACTAAGCCTTGTATCTCTCAATTGATCCATCAGATCTGTATTTTATTTTGTAAACTCATTTACACCCTATAGGCTTCTTACTAGCAGGTAAAGAGGTTAAAGTCCAAGTGTTGTTGTCCTCTAATGTTGCTATTTTAGCAGCCATGACCTTATGCCATTTGGGGCCACAAAAAACTTGATAATAAAAGGAAGGCTCAACAATAGATGAAATGGAACAGCAAAATGATTTGTAAGAAGGAGAAAGGAGCTGATAAGAGAGATGAGAAGATAAGGGATGAGAAGTACCTGAATGGAGGTGATTGGTAGTGGGAAGAGAAGAGACCTAATTGCAATGATAAGCCTAGAGGTAGGATGGTTGCTTAATAGTTCTAGAAGACCTTATAAGAGGAATACAATCAACAATAGGCTCAGGGGGTTCCTCTGGAAGATCATTAAGAAATTCATTATCAAGTTCATGATGAACTTGAATGTTAGAATCTTGAGAAGTATTAGAGGAAGGAGTATTTGACAAAAGGGCATCAATAAAGATGGAAGGAATATCAGGGACATAAGCAAAGGTAGTGAAGCATTGGATTTAAGTCATGAAAGACAACATCCCTTGAAATGAAAATAGTATAGTATTCAAGATCAAAAAGTTTATACGCCTTTACATTGAAAGGATAACCAATGAAAATATTCCTTCTAGCTCTTGGAGAAAACTTATGTCTGGTTTGAGCAATGATGGTTACAAAACACAAGCAACCAAACACTTTGAGGTGATTATGATCTAGAGATTTCTTGAAAAGTAGTTCAAAGAGGGGGTTTTGTGGTTTAGTAAAGGAGAAGGTAGTCTATTGATCAAGTAGGTTGCAGTTAAAACACAATCACCCTAAAACTGGATTGGAAGGTGAGATTGGATTTGTAAGGCTCTAGCAATAGAAAGAAGATGTTGGTGTTTTCTCTAAAGTAGAAGTAGAATAAGGTCCCTACATATTCATATGAACTAAATCAAAAGCACAATCACTGAATTTATTATTGAAAGGAAAAGACATTCTTTTTAGTTTTGCCATAGGATAGATTTGAAAATATTTATTATAAGAGAATTATAAATAAGGAATTACATGACTCAAGGCATGAAGTTTAGGATCAGAAGGATGACCTAATCTTGCATGCCAAAGAAAAGAAGAATTACATTGAGAAACAGCTGCAAAAAAAGGATGAAACACAGTACCCAACTTGTGAGCAACCAAGAAATCAGCTAGAGAGTAACTAGAAGTATGTTGAAGGCTTTCACATTGCAACAAGTACAATCCATCAAGAGCTTGTCTCACTCTAATCATTCTCCAAGAGGTAAGGTCCTGAATAAAACAATAAGAAGAAAGAAAAACAAGACAATATGGTTGGGATTGAGTGATTGTACTAATAGATAAAAGGTTGACTATGAAAGATGGAACACAAAGGACATTAGTGAGAGTAAAGAAAGAAGACAAAACAACAGTCCCTACATGTGTTACTTTTGTTGTTTCCCCATTATGAAATTGTACCATAGATTGTGTAGTAGCAGCAATAGTGGTTAACAAATGCACAAAACACAATATGTGATTAGTGGCACCAGTATCCATCACCCAAGTATTGTTACAATAAGCCCTTCTATTAACCACTTGTACAAAAAAAATACTATGAGTGAGATCAATGCCTGTTATTGCAATGCTAGAAGAAGCTACCACATTAGCCATAGGAACTTCCTTTCCTTGAAAAGTTGAACCCAATGGTGAGCTTGGAGTACCAATCAAAGCCAGCCACTGCTGATATTGCTCAAAAGTGAAATTTGAATGGTTTTGGATTGAAGGGACAAAAGGCACTGATTCTTGAACTTGAGTTGAAGAGACTTGATGTGCCATTGGAGTTTTGTTCTTGAACCTGAAACCAAGTGGGAGTTCATGCAAATTATAGCACTTGTTAGAGGCATGACCCAGCATACCACAATGAGCACAAACTAGTCTATCTTTCCATTTAGCAGTGTTGTTCCCATTGTGATTATTTCTAGAATTAGTGGTGAAATTCTGTGTTTTTGCTGCTAAAATAGTAGATTCAACACGAGTACTTGGATCTTCATCATAGTTCTCTACATCTGTTCTTGGATTAATAAGGCATATGCCTTATTGAGAGAAGGAAGGGGATCCATTAACAACGCTTGTGTCCTTACTTGAGAGAATGAATCATTCAAGCCCATCAAGAACTTCATTACTGTCTCTCTAATTTGTAAATCAGTGAGCTTTTTGTTAACATTGCAAACTCGCTTTACACAAGTACATGAAGGAAAGGGACTATAGTTCTGCAATTGATCTCAAAGGACTCTGAGTTGGGTAAAGAAATCAATAATAGTAACTTCACCTTGATGAAGCTCTATAATTTGCTTCTACAAGTTGAAGACTCTTGGACCATTCTTTGAGAAAACCACTCTCTCAAATCAATCCAAATTTTCATAGTTGTATCTTCATAGAAAATGCTAGCCTGGATCATAGGAGAAACTGAATTGGTCAACCACGTTCCCACCATGTTGTCACACCTAATCCAAACATGAATTGTTGAAGGTGTTGACACCAATGGAGATGACAAAGTGAGAGTGCCATCAATGAACCCTAACTTGTTCTTGGTGAGTAAAGCTTTCCTCACAGATCGAGCTCAAGTTGGGTAATTTTCATTGCCTATCAATGTCTGAGTAACAAGAATTGTACCAGGACTTTCTCCATGGTGCAAGAATAGAGGATCATCCATTGGTGAATCTTATGAAGAGGAAATAGTCTCAGTAGTGGGAATAGCTGTACCAGTGGAAGCCATTGTTGACAAAGATGATTTCTTTGAAGAAAGAAACAAAGAATCATAGTAGAATTGAAATCGAAAGGAAAAATTGATGAACTGGAAGAACCCTAGATGAAAATTTGGGAAAAATCTAGAGCTTCAGCTCTGATACCATATCAAAGATTTGGTAAAAATGTATATGTGAAAATTGTATTAATTAGAAAAGAAGTACAAAGCTAATATATAAGTTATACAAAAGAGGGAAAAATGTAACTGTCAACATAGGCTAATTAAACAGTACACGTGCAAAATAGTTGCACATAACTAACACTCAACTAATAGAAATACTAAGCACTTAGCTAAACTACAAGTCATATATATATCAACTCACTAAACTACTGTCGTTTTGCTCATAATCAATTTTGCAGATTCACTTGTTTTCTTGTTCATTTCTGTTGAGCCCAGCTGCTCTTGTTCCTTCTTCTTGCTTTCATTCTGATAAATTTCTTTATTCTTATTTTTAATATTATTCAAGCCATCATTAATTTATAACTAGTAGTGAAAAATCAATCAGTAAGTTCCTTTTATATATATATTTAGCCGATGGTCTTATGGCCTAATGACATCTACCTTATAGGATTATAGCAAGTTCCTTTTATTTGACAGATTTTTATTATTATTTTTAAATTGATTATTTTTTAGAAAATAGTTTTAAAAGTTCAAGGGGTGTTTGGTGAATGTTTCTAAACAACAATTTTCAGTTTTTAAACAACATTTCATGTATTTCCATACATTTTTTCACCCACACGTATTTCCACAAAAGTTTTTAAACAACAATTTTCAGTTTTTAAACACATATACCAAACGGGCCCTCAATTTCCCAGAATTTGTTTGTAGCCCTAAAAATGAGCTGATATAGAGTTAAGAACACACAAAAAATCAATAACATGTAATTCTAAATGATTATATGAGTTAAAAATTTCTCCTATAACATAACACTATATTCATATAAATAAATATAACATAAAAGTTACAATCTTATAAAAAATGAGAAGTGCTGGATAAAAACAAAATCAATCTAAGTGTGTGTGTTTGGCACTAGATTAAAAAACTAGCTTATTTTACCGTTCAGCTTATTTTACCGTTCAGCTTATTTTTACTATTATTCATAGATTCCACTGTACTTTTTGGTACTATTTATGGATTCCATTTTATTATTTCAGCTAACTTTTACTTTTATCTATAGCACTTTTAGTAAAAAGTTTTCAGTTTTAGCAAAATAAGCAGATCCCAAATAGATCCTAAGTTCACAACAATTTCATATATATACACACACACAAAGCACCCCCTAAAAAAAATATAAAACAAATACTGATTGAGACAAGAAAACAGATCAGAGCAGTAGATCCACATACTGGTCTGGTCTCCTAATGAAACAAATCAATAACAGAACAAGAAAAGAAAGAAGGGCCTTCGCATTTGTATTTGGACCCCTTTTTGACCTTATTCAGGCCTTACCAGTGTATCTACTTTTTTGAACTGGATTTTGAAAAGAATGTACAATAATGTTTGTTTCCAAGCAGCCACCACAACTAAGAAAATAGTCTCCAATGATTATGTTTTTGACACAGTGGATGGCGGCAGCTGGTCTGCATCAGCAATAAAAAGGACCTACAATTAATGTATTAAAATTTTGCTAATTAGTCTATTTAATGTGTTTAAAATCAATCGAAAGTAATTTAATCTGTTGTCTACTTGGGGATGTATTATGATGGACCAGATCCATTTCACCTAGGATGGATCTTTCCTGCTTAAAATTCTAAATAGAAGAGAATTCCCATCATTACAGTAAATTTTCCATTTAAAAACAAACCAGTTGTTACTCACTAGTACAAGTTAATAAGTTATAGAGCCAGATTCTCAAAAAACCTTAAAATAAAAAAAGGGTTATAGAGGCAGGTATATTTTGAGCAGATATTGAGGTGAAATGAAAATTAGTTTATTTCCATTTTGTTTGATTGATGGAATTATTTTGAGTTGAGGCTGTGAGTTTGATGGAAAACATGTCGAAGATTAGAGAGTCTGAAGATTTCTATTCATTCAAACAAAAAACCACATTACAAAGGTTGAAGCATATAAGGTAATTAATTGTGATAAGATCTTTGTAATTCAATTGACACTTCCCAAGTGTCTAGGGTTCAAATCTCCTACCCCATGCCCCAACTATGGAATTATCAAAAAAACCTTTGTATTTAATTAATTGTCTATTTGAAATGATTTCTGGCATTTGTATAAAAGTTTCAGGGTAATTTTTTTATTGTCTTTATCTTTTGAGATTGACGTGAGAGAAAACTGTTGAAGGTGGTTTGCAATTTGACCTAATCCATAAGCTGCTAATAACTCATATATGCAATGCAACCCGATTTTGTGTAAAATACTAAAATGTGTAAATATTTATTTATAGCCTCAAACCAGAAATTTAACAAGAAGAAGAAAGAAAGAAAGAGAAAAAAAACATAGCAAAGCACAACATTATATAACACAAAATCTCATCACGAGCACATGCATGCATGTAATAAAAGTGTAAAAGAGTGATCAAGGAAGGTATCTTATACATGGTCTGCATACTCAGAGTGTAAAACCCACATTACTATAGGATCCGCACACTTTGCATATATCATGTACATGAAATACAATCTGTGAGCAAGTCTGCTCAACCTATGTCTAATAAGTCCTATAGATGCCACACCATAAATAAATACAGTTAACACTATGAAAATTCAAAGACAGAATATCAGCCGCTAATTAAGAGAAGGAAAAGACAAATGTTGATCGTGAACCATTGTCATTCCCTTTTTTAGGCAACCTTCCAACATGAGAGAGCAAAGAGTATTCTCCCCTTCCATCCTTGTACCAACCACTGGCTATCTTCATCCACCAAGAAATCCTTGTGGTAACATAACTTCACTTGGTCCTTCGCTTTGTTGACAATCTCCTGGTTCAGTGGAAGTTGCCTCAACCCAGCCCTCATATTCCTTACCTGCCACTGCTTGTACATCTCTGGCCTTTCAACCCTCTTTGCCCCTTCACATGCTATTACATTCAAAACCTCCTTTCCATATATTTCTTGCTCAAACACAATCCTTTCCTTGTCTTCACGGGATGCATTTTCATCAAGCATATCAAACACTGCAGAGAAGAAGAACAGTGCCTCCCTGAACCTTGAAGTGAAAAATGGTGCATTATAGGCCCCATTAACAATCCCATGGAAAAAGACATCTGGATTAATCCTCTTAATCAAATTCAAAACAGTGTCTCGAGGACTACTTAAAACTACCGTCTCATCAAGTAGGTACCTAAAACGGTATAAACAGTTAACAACTGTTACCTCATCTTTGTTAATCTTGAGGTCATCGACTTGGATAGTTTCCCATCTCTGTGCTATGGCATTGAACTCAAAAGGGACGTTAAATCTCTGACAATAATTTGCTAAGCGCTGGCCTGTTTCTTCGATCATTGATGCTGGTCGGAATCCAGGTTGAGGAATGTCTATTCCTGTAATGCGTAGCACAGGAGGCCCGCCGGGTCTTTCTGAGAGGCGCTGGATAAGAGCAGGCCATTGAAAACCATACAGAATACCAAAATGAATGATGTGAAGCCTAGTTGATTTCTCTGCCAGGTCCATAATCATTTGTGTTGTAAAGAAATTTGAGATCCTCACGAAAGGGCAGGCTGAAACAAATAACCTGTAAGCTTTTAACATATGAATAGATGACATTGTCTTTGCAGACAGTGCTCCATACAGCTCACTTCCAGTGCCGGCCAAGCGTGCCTCAAGGGCATTAGCAAAGCAATGAGCTAGCCTTTGAGACCCATCACCAAAAGGAGAAGCGTGCAGCCTAATCTGTAGTAGCACTTCATTTGCACCCTTGAGATCGTTGTTTCCCATTGCTTCAGCACAGTGCATAAGTAGAGTCCTGAGATCAACAAAATCTTTTTTATTAACTCGTTTTCTCCGGCGGGTTGGTTCACAATTGGAGCCTTTTCCTCGTCCAATTTGTGAGGCTTCAGGATTATACACTGCGGACTCATCAGCTTCATTGTTGAATAGCAATACTTTATCAAACATTTCTGATGGCTCATCAGGTACTTCATTATATACTGCCAAATGCTTATTTTTCCTTCGTGGCTCACACTCAATTTGATGCTTTTGGTGATGTTTTTTCAATTCCATCAGTCTACTAGCTGATTGATCCTTCTTACCTTTCTCCACCAATAAATTCATACGATTATCCTGTGGAAGCAATCCCCAAGTTTCCTTTGTAGCATCCTTACATGGCAGAAAGGATTGGCTATAACCAACAGTACTGAAAAAGTTGCTTGGAGGGCTAAACGACTGCATACTGGAGCTTGAGTTGGACTGATAGGTGCACTCAACCGGTGGAGCTAGAACATAACAGGATTTATGCTGACAAAGATCACAAACCGAGCTGGATTCACCAGCGTTGTTAGCAGTGACATTGTTTTTACAACCATAACAATTGCAAAAGCTAGGGGTTTGATTGATTGAGGATGGATATTTCTCACCAAGTACATCATAAAAGGATTTTTCAGCAGCTTGAAGAGTAGCATCAGAGAACACGCAGGTTCCATTCTCTAGGCCTTCTTTCATAAGAATCTGGCCTATGTAGTTCAGAACAGCATCAGCGGAATCGCTTTCTTCTGAAGAATAGCACCATTCATTGGAAGCCATGTGTGAAGGTGAACTAAATTTACTAGGGCCTGGATCAGTTGGAACAAAAAGAAAGGATTTATGAAGTTATTATATAGAGATATATGGCATCTTTTAGTTTAAAGAAGTTTGCAAAATTTAGATTCAGATAGCTGATTGACAAAGAAACTAGTCTTATAAAGACACAAGACTATGTTTGAATAGGTATAAGATTTAAAGAAGAAAAGCCAGAATTAATTGGAGAAGATAAAAGCTATGCAATATTTTTTGGTTGTTGTTGTAGGAAGTTATGTAAATTATGATTCAAGATCCCAAGTGAAATGGTTGTACTGCTCAAAAGGTGAAACTGTGAGGATAAACCATCTATTGAACCAAGTGGTTTTACAAATATATTCTAGTATTGTAGACAAACACGGTAACTTGTTTAAAATATAGACGTTTTTGAAAACCATAAATATGATAAAAGCATCGCTTAAAAAATAATTAGTATAACAAAACCACCAACAACTTGAAAAAAACGTGATTATTTAATAACATGCATAACATCATTAGACTGATTCTTCCCTTTTTTTCTCTGATAAGCTACAAAACATATACTAATTTCCTCAGTCTGATAGCCTCAACTCAGAAACTTAAGTAATGTCGAAGAAGAGGCCAAGCAAGAATACTTCAACTTGAATACGAATAAAACCTAATGAATTTATTGAATATAGTATTGAAAGAAAAAAAATTATAATAATAATAAAGAGAACGCCATACCTAAAGAAACCAAGCAGATGCACAATGTGCAAAGGCTAGTAGGAGCAAAGCTCTTCTTAAATAGCAATGAATTCCCCACCAAGTCGTTTTTAGCTGTACACAACAGTACTAAAGTAGTCGTTCGTATGTAATTGCAGTATGCAAAAGTCATAACGTACATGAACATTAGATTAAAATTTATGTGCGTTTGGTTCGTTGTAATGTACTTTTGATATAATGCATATTACAATAATGTGATATTAAAATTTTTGGTTTGTTTTATTTTTTCTAACATTATCATAATCTAAAATTACAAAATATATTAAATCACCTTAATCTCATAATCTTCTTAAACAATGTAATATTGTATTCTTATATTGAGATAATATTAATATAAGATTACAATAATGTAATATTACCGTGTAATATAATATCACAACAAACCAAGCGCTATTTTACTATATATACATATATATATATATATATATATATATATATATATAAAACGACACGTTAAATCGAGCTTCTCTCTCGCGCACGCATGTCTTTTTCCATATGAGAATCAATCCCGCTTACCAAATACAAGAAATGATGAGCAGATTATGTTGACATTTTACTTTGGCCCTCATGGTTTGCACATTTGCCACTTAATATTTAATAAATATATGCCACACTGAGAGATGTGAATCCTTCTTCACCCGAGTATTTCGATGGTTTTCTGTATTATGACTTACACAAATTTGTCTATATGCGGCTGCCCCGCTCGTGTGTCTCACAGAAAGTGATCATAGTCATGATTTGTTGTATCTCAAGTCAATAAGTATACAATAAATCTAGGGATGAAACCAACACCATTGATGGCCTTTTGGTAGGGGCCAAAGGCCAATTAACAAGATTTCACCACGGGGAGCATGTTGGGTTCAAGTCAGCCCTCTCCCACTAGCAACGTGTTTGCGTTTTTTATGCTTCATCAAAATGAGGTCTTAGCCCAGGAACTATTAGGGGCTACTATGATTATCCCAAAATAGCTAGAGTAGTCAAATTAGTCATCTCCTCCTAACAATTTGTTTCTTTACCCAAAAAAGAAAAAAAAAAAATTCTAGGGATGAAAATCAATTATCATTCTATAACTTAATCTTTTGTACAATTTTGGAGCCCTTTTGCTTAGAGCAGCCTCGATGTAAAATGCCTCTCATGTAAAAGTAGGAATTTCATGCACTAGGGTGAACTCATGTGAAAATAATATTTTAATCACAATGTAAAACATCAACAAATATGAAAAAGATTGTGAAATTTGTTTTATCCTTCACCATTGTCATCAAAATATAAATCGTATTGTGAATTTTCGTATTGGGTATCGTATTGTAAATTGTAAGTCACAAAATTCCTAATAAATTTTATAGGAAATTATAAATATACGTGTGTGTGTGTGTATATATATATATATAAACGTATATTCATTATAGATTTGAAATATATTCAGCTAATTAATAATTAATTATTACTTATGTAACAAAGATAACTAAATAATCAAATTAACATGTGTTTATAACATTCACATTCAATTAATTAATCTCAAAAGTGATAGTACATCACATATGAGCCAAAATTATAATTTATTTCTCATCATATTTATCATCTTGTCTAATTAACTCATCTAAGTCAATGTTATCATCATGTTCATCATATTACAAGATTATTTCTTGATTAATATTTTCTTCTTTATCATCAACATTTACAATTCTTCTTGCTCATTTATTTTACTAAATATTTTTATTTATGTTTCTTCTTGGCATTCCAACTTCTTAGACTTATAATTAGAATAGTAACAAAAAAAAAAAAAAAAAATTATATTGTCATCTAATACCTTATTCATAGTATTAAAAAATTGCGAATATGAAATTAAAGTGTTAAGTGTGTACTCTGAATTTTGTTGAAGAAAGAGATGTGGAAAAAGAAAACCACATGGACATGTTATTTAAATGGGCACAATCAAGTAGCCCAATAATTTGTGTTAAAACAATTCTAAAACTTGTTCGACTCAAATCAAAATACAAATTTTAACCAAAAAAAAAAAAAAAAAAAACTCAATTTATACCCACATGCCTACGTATTGTATAATACATAAGATTTTATGATATGTTATAATCCTTACGATATGTACTTGTGTCGTGTGATTCATGAGCAAAATCAAAATGTACCTATGATACGTTACCTTTTTCATTCAGTATTATGTTTCATATAATACTTACAACTATAATCCTAGCATTACTAATAAATATATAATACATATAAGAAATTTTACCACACCCACATCTTTTTATATATAATTTTGCAATAACAAGTTTACATGTAATAGTAACATTATCACATATCTATTAGTAATTCATTGCACAATGAGCACTATAGTCTTCTAATATTTTAGCTTTTCACATTAAATTGTAATCGGATCAAAGAAGATAGTGTTTACATCAAATCCCATAATAAATTCTACCATGTCACATGATACCCAACATTTTCTTTTCTTTCTTTTTTTAATTATTATTATTATTATTATTTTTCATTTTGGACTGGCAGTCACAAGATTTCAAATAACTATCAATTTTTTCAAGTTCGTTAGTAGCACATATCAAAAAAAAAAAAAAAAAAAAATGAAATACCAAACACGCAAGTCAGGATCTTCATTATCAATTTGTACACTAGTTTTTTCTTTAACCAACATGTTAGTCACCCGGCTGGTGATCAAAAAGGTTGTTGGAAGTTGTCTCTTGACGTACTTCCCCATGTATGAAACAACTGAACCATTCTATATGTGAATGTTTGAAACTGAATACTTTAACTTTTTGCTGTTTCCTATAAAACAGCTTATTATAATAACAACAAAATTTCCTGGGGACCCTTAAAGGGAAAAACTTTATACTGTTTTTGTTTGTGGGGCCCACCTTCTTGAGAGAGAGAGGTGTCCACCCTCTTGTGAGGCCGCCTCCAAGCGCACTAAACTGCAGTAAGACCCAAAACTATATAAAAAAATTGAATTTTTTTGGACAGCCAAATTAGCCAAATTTATTCAATGAGACACTGTGGGCGGCTGCTTTAGTATAATCCAGAAAGATGACTGATCCTTGAGTCAGGTGTGTCAAATTTCAATCAAGTCATATCCATAAAAGGACGTACATATACGATGAAATTATAACCCTTTTGAGTCCTGTCTTATGTTCCGAGAGCAACACCATTTTATAATATTCTGTTTTTCAACCATTTGCATTTTTCTTCACCTTGGCTCAAAAGTCTAAAGTACAGAATTCAATGGCATCATATCACTAATAGAAAGTTAATTAATTGTAAATACCATCAAGTGAAAGAGGAATCGTGCTAAAAATAATGCAATGAGATCATTAGATAAGCCCCAAGACCAAGAATGGATGGGAAGATGAATTTCTAAAGTTCTACTTTCTTTTTTTTTGGGTAAAAAGATAAACACACAAAACTGACATAATTTTTTCAAACATATCTTTATATAAATGTATTTACTATTTAGTATTTTTCATTACGGCTATTCCAAAAAAATAAAAAAAAACCTGTCTAATTCACCAACCTGCACCTGCACTAACCTGATGTAATTAATCCATATGAGTCTACTAAGTGAGGCGAGTTGAGTTGGGTGTGTTAACTAGATAATTTAGTGGGTCAGGTTGAATAGTGGATCAGGATATTTCTAACCCACCAAAACCCGACCCACCCACCTATATATATATATATATATATGTATGTATGTATATGCAAAACTCTCCCTCACATATTCACCTACTTTATCTCTCTCATCTCTTGCTTTCTCTTTTAATTTTTTCATTTCACATTTCTCTTCCTTAATAAACTCCAACCATTCTCTCTAACATTTTTTTTTTTTTTTTTATTCTTACTCTGTGTACACATCTAATTTCCAAATTTTGAGAATTTTTTTTTTTTAGTGTGATAAAATTTGTAGTCATTTTAATAAAAATTAATGTAATATTTGTAATTATTTTCTTTTTATTTTCTATTCTTATTTGAGGGAGAAAAATAAATTATCCAATTTAATTGAAATAATTTCATTTAATCAATTGAATTTGTCAACCTGCCAAACCCACTGAATTGAAACCATTAAGATTTTTTTTAACCAACTTGCAGGATTCATAGATTGGTGGGTTGGTGGTAGATTGGAATTTTTCCAACCTGTCATTGGCGGGTTGGTTAAAAATATTACCCTCCACCCGCCCAATCCGACCCACGCACACCCCTATCATTCATAAATGAAATTTGTATGAATGTTTTGGAGTGATGCATGTATCAATTAATTATGAGCATTCTAGATGTACTTATTCTAGCCTATTAATACTTACGTAATCTACTCAAATGTAGTAAGTCAAAAAAAAAAAAAAAAAATGAAAAGGATCTAACTGCTTCCAAAATATTTTAGTGTACGTTCTAATTTTTATTTTATTATTTATTTTATTTTTTCCTATTAAGCATTTGCGCCTTCAAAATTCAACAAAGTGGTATTAGAGCCATGGAATTGTGAAAGATATGGCAATAAATGGGATGCTTCCACTCCAATTTCCTCACCCTTATCAAAGGTAATTTTGAAAATTGGCAATTTGAAGTTTGAATAGAGGCTTTGCTTGGATCACAAGATACCTGGGGGCGATAGTGTAAGTGGAGCCGGAAGATGAAGCCACTTTAATGGATTGGTGAAGGCTAGTAAGAAGGTTTAAAAAGCTAGTTTTTCCGACGGCTTTTTGTAGTTGTCGAAAAAGTTTCGTCACAAATAGCAATCTTTTTTGTAGTGCGCCCTTACACTCATTTATCAATGAGCAATACTACAACCACATATTTTATTACATTTTTACAAACTATTGATGTGACAAATTTTTACTGGTTTTCATTTGGGTTTACCATTAACTTTACTTTTTTACTTATCAATATTTTCCTTTATCAATCACCAAATGATGTTATGTTTGAGAAAGTTGCACATGCAACCACCCAAAACAATCATGGGAGATTTTCGAAGCCTCTCACAAAGATATTGATTAAGTAAAGAGGATTCACCTTCAAACACTAAGAGAAGAGTTTGCACTTCACATGAAGGAGTTTGAGTCAATTTCAGACTATTTCACAAATAGTCTTGGTGATTACAAATCAAATAAAGAGAAATGATAAAGATATTCAAGATGTCCTTATTATTGAGAAGATCCTTCACTCTTTGCCAAAATGAACATGTTGCCGTAGCCATTGAAGTGTACGTCGACAAAGAACTCATGTGTCATTGCAAGCCCATGAATAAAGGCTAAATAGAAGTACGAGTGGAAATACAGAGAAAGTGTTACATGAAAAACTTTCCATAAGTGACAAGAGATTGCTTGAGATCAAGGCCCAAGAACTCAAAAAGGTTCGTGATCATGGTAGCTAGAAGAAGCACACCGAAGTTACGAAAGGAGATATGAAGTTTAAAGAAGAAGGAAAAAATTGTTGCAAGTTTGGCTATTATGCTTTTGAATGTAGAAGCTCAATTCAAGACCTAGAAGAAAATGCCAATTTTATTGAAAAAAGGAGGCAAAAGTATAACCTACTTTGTTTATGGTACTCAAAACCATAGTTTTAAAACCTAAACCATTCAAAAAACTGAAAAATGAAGATGTTCAAGATTTTTAAGGTCAGACCGATATTTAACCGAGATGAAACCGTGATGATGTCATAATTAATTTAGTAATTAATTAAAATACAAATAAATATATATTAAAATTTTAAATATTAGCAAAATTGACAAAAAATATCTAAAAGAAATTGAAACAGACTTTCAAATAAATATTCATGATATTATAAGGTTAATAGAAAATAATACAACATAAATAAACATGAAAATAAACTTATATAATTATCCTTCAAATAGAAATCATTTTAATTAAATTTTAAAAAAAATCTCTTTTAATTATTTTAGTAAATTCCCATGCAAATGAATTATTCTTAAATCACAAGTAAATTTAGCAAAGAAAACAAATTAAGCAAATATTTAATAAATTGAGAGAGAGGGGATATAATAAGTTGAGAAATTATAAATCATGTAAGTATAAAATAAATATAATAATAGATCATAATTAAACACAAGGAGACCAAGTGGTTTGTTGGTACAATGCTAGTCTAGATTCTTAAGTGAGGGTGAGATCTTAGGTTCTACCAACACACTAAATCTCCACGTCCCACACTTGCCTCATCCTGGACACCCTCTCCTCCATCTCCACTTTAACTCAAACTATCAACCCCGAGGAAAACATGATCCTCTGCCCATACCCTTTCACATAATTCTGGGTGGGAGAGAGCTAGCGGGGTAAAAGATAATTTTCATTAAATTGAGATTCTCTATAAGGAAAATAGATATTGCGCAAAAGGTATATATCACGTGCCCTCACATAAGGGTGCTCATGTAAAATCCTGCCATCATAGTATTCATATATTCAATGTTTCTGGAGAACCCTCTAATCTAAGTACCATTGGTTCATTGTTATCTTTGATAAAGTTCCAAGCATTGAACCATTAGTGATAAGTTGAGAAGTTAATCAAAGGTCCAAAAAAAAAAGACCACTAGTTTATCAAACATTTGAGGAATTGCATTCATGCTTGTCCTTTTCATCTTTTTGGAGAAGGAATATCTTTTTTCATAGTATATCAGTCCAGCTCACATTATGAAAATGATGAATCTATATGTCAAATTCATGTGATAATTATTGAATGTCAATGAAGTACTTGTATTAAAACTTTTTTATTAAAAGTGCACAAAAAAAAATATTT
Source organism: Quercus lobata (assembly GCF_001633185.2). NCBI lineage: Eukaryota > Viridiplantae > Streptophyta > Magnoliopsida > Fagales > Fagaceae > Quercus > Quercus lobata. Next base: position 31,214,406 of record NC_044904.1, read on the forward strand.
TTTAATTAGAAAAGTTTTGAAATATTGAACCAAATGAAATACAAAGTCAATATTTAATTTGTTTTTATCTCTAATGTGACACTTGAATATTTTAATTCTCTTAATTTGTATAGAATGCGTCACTTAATAGAACCTTATACTTTCTCACTCGTGAGGTCTCTACTTTATATATATATATATAGATGATTTTATAGGCTGTACTGGGATTGGTTCTTAATGGTCCATCGATGACCCATCGATGACCCTCCGTAGATCTTACATTTTCTCAGTTTATCTGACATTTTTAAAATGCATTGTTGCCAGGTGTGCATGAAAATTTGTTATTGTTCTTGGTTCTTTTATTGTTTTGTTTTATTAGATAGATTCTGTGAACCAGATATCAATTAAAAAGTTGAATCCAAGCTATATTACTTCAAATGAGGGGTTTTATTTATTTATTTATTTTTCTTGAAATGCGCATGCATGATCCTGAGACATAATATATTAGAGCAATCTATAGTGACCAGAAAATACTGGTTATGAACTTAGACGACAAATCAATATGAAAACAAAAAAAATAAAAACATCTTTTGTTCATTAAATTTGGTTGATGTTTGATTTTTATCTTTGAGAAATTAAACAAATAATAGAAAAGTGTAAATATAATCATTTAACTAGTTTTTCCTCACATATGAGCTTAAATTCTGTATGAACTAATGGGATGTAATACAAATTTTTTTTTTTTGGTTGCATTAACCAATAAAAAACAAAGTTTTATCTTTTTAAAAAACAATTAAATTTTTAATGCATGATGCAACCAAATTTATGAATTAAAATGAGGAGCCTAATGTAGTACATCTAAGATATTGTACCTTAGTTTTGCCCTTTAAACCGATATTGAGGTTGTATAAAAAATAGAAAAATAAAATAAAGAAACAAGAGTTGTAATGAAATGTGCAAACCTAACTTGTATGTGGGGTGGAATGGAAATTAATTTATTTCCATTTTCTTTGATCGATTGATTTATTTCGAGTGGAGGCTGAGTTTGAGGGATTTATATATTCATCCAAGCATAAAAACCAGATTACAAAGGTTGTCTATTTGAAATTATTATTGGCATTTGTCCAATCGTTTCAAATGATTTTTTTTTTCTTTTGAGCTTGCTTGAGAGAGAACTATTGAAGGTGTGGTTTGCATTTGACCTAATCCATAAGCTGCTAATAACTTCATATGCAACCCAATTTTGTGTACAATGCATAAATTTTTATATATAGCCTCAAACCAGAAATTTAACCCAAAATAGAAAACACCTCAAACTATCATTTCTTTTATGCAGTACATACTAGGTGGATGTTTTTAGCATAACTTATCACAAAATCCAGAAAAAGAAGGCTTGCAATAAGTTCACTGTCACAAAATCTATTAAATTTGGAGGAAGAATCCAATTGCGAAAATGCTTATTTGATTTCATTCATTCACCAAATATCATATATATACACTCTGATATACATAATGTTAGGTTCAAAAAATTTAGGATTGAATATTTAGATTCCTAGTTTGTTTATGTTAGCAAACCAGGAACAAAAGCATATCTAGATTAGGTGTTAGACATTGCTCAAGATTGTACAAATTAAGTTTCAAGAACATTCAAGCTGCCAAAAGGATAGTTCAATTTCAATGAAGCTTGACTGATCGAAAATTACATTTGACCGATCGAAAATCACAGTAAATCTAATTATGCAGAATTTAAATCAGGTCCAAGCCCATGGAAACGTTTAGGGTTTCAATCCAACACTATTAACTATAAAAGGAAAACCATAACTACATTTTGAAAAATCTTGAAAGACTTGTGAGTTACTCTTGTGAGATCTGAGAAGTTTTGTAACCTTCTAACTCTACAAGTGTCTACTGAAATAAGATCTACAATCAAGTACTGGTGGAATTTAGTTGTTGCTACAAGATCAACAACTGGTGATCTAAACCTTTGAGTGAGATCTTAAAGTCATAAGAGAGTTTGTGTGCTGCAAATCCAAGAGAGAAAAGTCTGTGGAGTCGGAGCTTGCACGTGGTCATATCATTAAGTTCTACTAGTGGTAGCAATAGATTTAGAGTTAAATCTTTTGTAAATTTCAATTCTTTCTAGTAGATTTGTTTACTTTGAGAATAGTTAGGTCAAATCCTCCTCAGGTTTTTATTTTGAGATGGTTTATTTAATTGGTTTTCTTGGGTAATCATATTTGTGTGTTATTTTCTTTTTCACTGTGTATGATATGATTTATTTCTATTTAACCTAGATCTCCTAATTAACCTAAGTAAACACTTGGCAAATTCATTAGGTTAAACAATCTGTTTTAAGAGGTCTAAACTAACAAACACATAACTCATAACTTCAACTCACGATTTTAGTGCAATTTTTAGGTGTGCAGATATGTGTGCAACAAGGTGTGTATCAATCATTTCCTAACTGACTGTAATAAAAGCCTAATCCATCTCTAACTAACTCCACTAAATGGCACATGATTAGCACGTGAGTCTCATTACATATATAAAATACGACCTATAGTTTAAGAAGAAAGACAAAAACGACTTGTAGCTTTAGCTTCTTCTAATTATTAAGTGAACCTTTCCTGCATAATTCAAACCATCCTCAATAAAAAATTCATCACATCTTAAGCAATAACCTAAGTGAATGATCACTAATCCAAAATTTGTTTAATATGATCAATTCAAGTGGGTCCTATCACCTTTAAATAAAAATTCAAGTAGATCAAAATGTTGGAGATGATTTATGGTAGACCAAATTCATCCCATGTCCCTGGAATAAAGACCAAAATTTCAAAATTTTGTAATAATTAAAGAATATATATATATATATTTATATATTTATATATTTATATATTTAATTCACTTGAAAGGGATTGATTGATGAGCACCATGACATGGGTAATCCTAGCATCTCCAGGTGAAAAATGGATTTATATGCATTTCTTGGATACCTTTCAAGCTATTCCATTTACACATTTGTTCCTTTATGCTTTATGGGATTGTTGAGGCTCTCTTCTTTTTACGCACGTTGAACATAAATTAGACAATAACTTTCTTGGACATAGGCTGAAGTTGCAGTAGCTTCATCTATCATCAATCTTCACTCACATGATAGATGAAGCTACTTGAACTGATATTAAAATTAACATGACTCACTCAAGAATCTTGAGGTTCTAAGATTCTTGAGTGACCAATTCAATTGAAAATTTTTTAATCTTAGAACCACACCAGATTTTTTGCTCAGGAATTTATTTATTGGGACCGAAGTGGTAATTAACTTTCAATTTAATGGTTAAATAGTAGACTACATAATTTTTTTTTGAGTAAACAATAATACTTATTAGAACATACATGAAAATAGTAATATTAATGTTTTAAATCGAGTTTATAATAGTAGACTATATAATTAGCGGCAATAATACTGTTCCAAAATCTTAAACAATTAAGTCTTTTTAATTGGAAGGATAAATAGTCAAGTGAATATTAGAACCTCAATGAACTAGTCAAGGAGAGTACATTTCATGTTTATGATTTTATCCTCATAATCTAATAATGTATTAAATTTCAAATGATATTATACTAGATGTACCTTAAAGATTTGTAAAGAAAATGATAAAAATATTACAAATTTTGCTACATAAAGTTTACAAATTAATGTGATAACGATAGATTCAATAACATAATAATTAAATATTTAAATTACTTTTTGTTATTTATGATTCATCAATTTATAAATGTTATGTTCTAAATATTTAGGTTCTAAATGATTAGTTTGTTGGCAAACCGTGTACATAAACTTGTCTAGGTATAGATCATAGTATCTATGAGTCATATTAGACATTGTTCAAAGTGTTGCAGATCAGAATTCAAGAACATACAAGTTGTAGGTTCAAAGTGTTTTCCCCCAATAAGAGAAAGAGGTTGTAACATTTTAAATACAAATTCTCTGTACCACTTTTTTGTATTTTACTTTATGTTTCACCAATAATAACTTGTTATGTTTATTTTATTTTTTTATTTAGTTTTTTATTTTTAACTTTCCTTATAAAATAATCAAAGTTTAAAATGAAAAAAAAAAAAAAAAAAAATTCCCTGTTAATAGGATTTATATTGGTGAGCTTCCTATTATTAACAGGGTGCATATAAACTTGCCATGATTAACTAAATTTCGATGGGACAAATTCCACAAGCAGCTTTGTACTAAGCACTAACAACCAACGAATTTACATCTAATATACCTAACCAAAAAAAAAAAAAAAGCAATTGGAAGAATCTACTTAATTCTATGCTCACTTGCTCAATTAATAATCGGTCAAGGGTTACCAAAATTAAAAAAGGGACGAGAAAACTGCTCCTGATTCCATCTGGACATATAGAGATATAAAGTTCTCTTTAAATCCTTATCCAAAAAAAAAAAACCCTCTTTAAATCATAGTAAAGCACAACATTATCTGACCAAAAAAAAAAAAAGTATAAATATCAAGAAGAGCACATGCATGCAATACAACAAGTATAAAAGAGTGATCGGGGAAGGTATCTCATACATTGTCTCCCACTTACACTCTTACACACTAATGGTTGAGTAAGAGCAACTTACCAATCAAAGAAAGTCTGCTCAACATATGTTTAATAAGTCCAAGATGCCGCACCATAAACAAACATAGTTAACACAATGAAAATACAAAGACAGAATATCAGCCTCTAAGAGAAGGAAAAGACAAATTTTGATGGTTAACCAATGTTATTCCCTTTGTTAGGCAACTTTCCAACAAGAGAGAGCACAGAGTATTCTCCCCTTCCATCCTTGTACCAACCACTGGCTATCTTCATCCACCAAGAAATCCTTGTGGTAACATAGCTTCACTTGGTCCTTCATTTTGTTGACAATCTCCTGGTTCAATGGAAGTTGCCTCAATCCAGCCCTCATATTCCTTAGCTGCCACTGCTTATACACCTCTGGCCTTACAACCCTCTCTGCCCCTTAACATGCTATTACATTCAAAACCTCGTTTCCATATATTTCTTGTTCAAACACCATCCTTTCCTGGTCTTCACGGGATGCATTGGCATCAAACATATCAAACGCTGCAGAGTAGTTGTACAGTACCTCCCGGAACCTTGAAGTGAAAAATGGTGCACTATAGGCCCCATTAACAACCCCATGGATAATTAAATCAGGGTTAATCCTCTTAATCAAATTCAAAACAGTGTCTCGAGGACTACTTTCCACCACTTTCTCATCAAATAAGTACCTAAACCGGTATAAAGAGTTCACAACTATTACCTCATCTTTGTTAATCTTGAGGTCATCGACTTGGATAGTTTCCCGTTTCTGTGCTATGGCATTGTACTCAAAAGGGACTTTAAATCTCTCACAATAAATTGCTGAGCGCCAGCCTGTTTCTTCGACCATTGATGCTAGCTGGAATCCAGGTTGAGGAATGTCTATTCCTGTAATGCGTAGCACAGGAGGCCCACCGGCTCATTTTGAGAGGCGCTGGATAAGGCCAGGCCATTGAAAACCATACAGAATACCAAAATGAATGATGTGAAGTCTAGTAGATTTCTCTGCAAGGTCCATAATCATTTGTGTTGTAAAGAAATTTATGATCTTCATGTAAGGGCAGGCTGAAAGAAACAAGCTGTAAGCTTTTAACATAAGAATAGAGGACGTTTTCTTTGCAGCCAGTGCTGCATATAGCTCACTTCCAGTGCCAGCCAAGCGTGCCTCAAGTGCATTAGCAAAGCAATGGGCCAGCATTTGAGACCCATCACCAAAAGGAGAAGCGTGCAGCCTAATCTGCAATAGCACCTCATTTGCACCCTTGAGATCGTTGTTTCCCACTGCTTCTGCACTGTGCATAAGGAAAGTCCTGAGATCAACCAAATCCTTTTTATTAACCCGTTCTATCCGGCATGTTGCTTTGCAAATCCAAAAATGTATTGACCCATTGCGATGAATTAACCAATTAATTAGTTAAGTTAATTAATTAATTCAATTACCATGCAATAAACATGATAACACGAACAAATCACCAAGTAAGTTAAAATGCAGCGGAAAATAAATTGACACGGTGATTTGTTTACAAATAGGGAAAACCTATATGGCAAAAGCTCTAGGTTACCACTCTTGAGAATTCACTATTACCACAACAAGTGGTTACAAGTAAAAGAATCCTAGTACCTTATATCAACCTATAATTGAACCCTTACCCTAATATCCAATTGAACTTGTTCTGTAGTGACAATATCTCTTTTCAATGCACGGCTTCCAATATGTGACTAATCAATTTGATGTGCAAATCCTAGTGCACGGATCCCAGTACGTGGCTTACTCACCAACTGAGAAAGATGTTGGCTGCAAAGTTCTTCTGTTCATCAACACGATGAAGATCACGAAGTTTTTTGGTTATAAAACTCTACGATGTACAAACACAGCAGCTTCTTGAATAGAAAGATGAACTAGGGCATATGTCTTCGGTTCACAAAATGCTTGTGAAAAACTTTTGCATTGAGTTGTATCAGCTATGATGGCTCTTAAAATAATCCTTATATTTGTTTAGGATTGTGAGAAAAGAAAGCCCAAATATCTATACATGGATTGGAGTGAAGTCAGATTTGAAAAACTAATTTTCTTAAATCTTGACAAATACCCTATCTATCGAGCAGCTATCAAAGCATCGGTCTTAAACAGTCTTTTAAATCTCAATAAATACTAGCTATCAAGCTTTAAAATCCAGCACTTCTTCACTTGATTCTTGGACAGACTTGCATGGTTTTAACACTTGAATTTGAAACCTTGTTCCTTGAAGCATTAAGCACATCTTAGATCTACCAATTACAAGTAAAATACATTTTGTTAAAGGATTAGCCAATTCTATATTGACATATGTTCCTAACATGATTCATATATGTCCTAACAATCTCCCCATTTGGCAATCTATGACAAAACCACATCAAACAAATGAACATATGAGAGAAGTCATAAATCACTCAACTCATATTCACTTGTTGAATATAATAAAATCTATTCTAACACAAACTCTTGAAAAACTTTACAAGAAGAGAGTTTATGGCAAGTAAAATTTGACAACCTGTATTTCTGAAACATTTTAAACAAAACTCGTCACGACATCTTAGTATGACACAGAAATAAAAGAATGCATACTGTGAGTTTTTAGACCCCTTAAAACATAATTGGATTAACCTAGTTAATTAGCCAAGTTATTACTTAGTCCAAATTCCAGATCTAGATTATCACAATCAAACAATCATATCATGTATAGTAGCGAAAATATAAATAACACAATAATATGATAACCTAGGAAAACCAAATCAGTAAAAAACCTAGGGAGGATTTAACCTAACTATCCTCAAGGTAAAAAGCAAATCCGCTAGAAAGAATTGAAGTTTTACAATAGGACTTAGACTGCTAATATCCTATTGCAAACTTACTGACACGACCACGTGCAAGTTTCGAGATCACGAACTCCTTCTTTCTTTGGCCTTTGCAAAACACAAACACCCACATTTGTGACTTTGAGATCCCACTCAAAGGTTTAGCAACACAAACTCTCCTGTTTGTGACTCCAAGACCACCCTTGAAAGTTTAGATCATCAGCACCTTTGATGAATAGAGAAGGCAGCAACTTTTACAACACCGAATCTTGAGATTCTTCAAGGAATAACATCGGTAGAAGGCATAAGAGAGCTTTTTTAGAATAAAACCCTAAATACAAAAGAGGCACACTAATCTCTCTCTAAAAAGTCTCATAAAAGCGTGTTTAGGATTTCCTTTATATACTGGAAGAAGTAGGTTAGAAACCCTAATAATTAATGGGCTTAAATTGTTGTTTGGGTTTAATTAAAATTCTGCAAATATGACTTTCGATCGATTGAGCCTATCTTTCGATTGATTGAACTAGACAGATTATGAAATCTTCTTCTTGCAGTTTTTATGTTCTTGAATCTTGACTTGTCACCTTGAGCATTTTCTAATAATACCTATAGACTCTAAGATCTATATTTAAACAAGTTTGTGTTCACGATTTGCCAATTGTTCTAAAATTTTAGAACCTAACAATCTCCCCCTTTGGCAATTCGTGACAAAACTTTCATACAAAATGAAATGCTCAAATACAAGAACAACCTAATACAATAAAATGCCTAATTACATAACAAATTCCAATCTAAGACTCCCTAACTAAGAAGTTGCCAATAAGAGATAGAAGGTCTTGATCAGAATATACCTGTCTTTCTTGAAACACTAAACAAACACATCAATGCCTGTGTGGAAAGAAAGACATATAAACAATAATATGAAACACAAAATAAAAACAAAAGTAAACTAACTCTCCCCCTAATTTAGATACAGCAAAAAGTTTTTATATTCTCCCCCTTTCAAGAACAATTTCAACTCCTCCTAAACAAAGCAAACAGGATTCCCAATTTCAACTATTTCTCCCCCTTTTTGTCATGTATTGACAAAGACAACTCATACAAAGAGTAAATAGCCAACATACACAACCAAAATCAAGAGAAAATAGAGAATTAAGGGAACACAAAACAATTCATCTCTATAGAAAACAGAGATAACTCCCCCTATGAACAACACAGGTTAAAAACAAGATTCTCCCCTTCTAAAAATAGGAAACACAAAACAAGTGTTGGAAAAACAGTTTTGGGGAAAACTTTAGGAGGTGGGGGAAAAAAAACACACAAACCAAACTTAAAAACTAAGTTGAGGATACACATGAAGAAAAATATTCTCTCTTCCAATAAATGCAAACTTGACATTATGTGACCTATAAACAATTGCATGAGTAAAGAAAATATTAACACATTGATTATCTATCATATCTCTTAAGAAAAATATTTCCTGCAGTGCACACATAAAAATAGCATATACTAAAAAGTACATAGCTCAAAAATTAATCAATCAATTTTTAAATCAAGTTGAGTACCCAATTTAACAAAGTGTATGCATGTTATGTGTGAAACAATGAGAGATATGACTGTAAAAACTGCAAGATGGATACAGAAAACAACGCAATGCAAGTGAATCCTAAACATAAATGATGCATAAAAATTTTTTGGTCAAGTACTTAAAAACTAAAATTTTCAGTTTCGATCGATCGAATGCCAATCGAGTCAAGCAGATTCAAACCAAAAATTTTATCGCAATTTTAATCGGTCAAGAAATAGATTCGATTGAACGAAAATCTAGAAAAATCAAATTTTTGAAAAACAGAGCAATTTAATGTAGAAACTCCACAAAACACAATATTTCATGAATGAAATGCATGAGTATGAGATTAAAAGTTTTTCAAAAACACTTGAATTCAACCCAGATCTTTCAAAAACAAATTTTTCAACCAATTTGTCTCAAAAACTCAAATATTAAAGACATTTTGCATAAAAAACAAGGAACCTTTAATCTTGAATGGGCACAACAAGATCACACACAATATCATGTACTGAGTTTAGCAACGAGTAATTTGTGTAGTGTGTGCAACTAGTAAAACCTTGAGATACATGTGAGGTGATATGTAAATAGAAATCAAGCACAATTTCTACAAAATTCATCACATAGAATTTGAAAGAGACTATCACCAAAAGAGTTACATCATATAACTCCCACATCTCCTGAAAAACAAGCCTGCAATCATGTAAGTTTCTTGATTTGCCTCATAATGTACACACTGATTTTATTTGATTGATTTAACATTAAGTCCAATAATGTACACACCAATTTTAACATTTAAACCGAGACTATACCTTATATTCTTTTTGTGCATGTGCTACACTTTTTCAAGTACAAAATCTTACGATATGCATTAAGATATTCATGATTGGCTAGTAAACAGTGATGAGATAATTATTTATATCTTTCTCAAAAGGTTCAAGTTCGACAGTCAAAGACATGTGACTTCAAGATCAAGACAAAGTGATCAAAAACTATAAACATCTCCCACACAATATGCATTATAAAGTTCAAACTAGTAAAGTGCAATAAATAAACTCATCTGAGCTAAATAAGGTACATAAATTTGTTATGTAAAAATAAAATAGCCAATCCTTGATTATAAATCCAAGATGTGAAATACAAAACACAAAAATCTTTTTGGTTTTAAAAAATTTATGACCGAAAACAAAAGGCACACATTATGCTAAATGAACAATGCAATGCATGACAGTATTTAACTAAGTTACAGAGGATACACAAACAAGAAATATCAATTTCTTAATTAACCCATGAGTGCATGTACAAACTAGAACATACTCACACAAAATCAAAAATAGCTTAGCACTTATATAACACATACTATCCAAGTTTCTCCACAATGTCAAGCATGTTCTAAATCAAGAGAGAGATATCATAATTCATGTAATCCTCAAGAAAAATAAAACTAGACACAAAATAAAATATTTGTCTTTTTGAAATTTTCAATGTTTTTGGATTTTTTTTTTTTTAAAAAAAAACAACCAAAAACAAAAACAAAACATGTCCACAAATAGTTGAAAGAATTAAATCAAGGACAAGTTAGCAACACTCACCTTGGAGAATCTTTTCTCACCCATATAGCATGAGTCTTCGGCTTTGTAGGTGAAAATCCATGAGAAGCAGAGTGTATTTAAGGGATTACACTAATCTTTTGAGAAAAACTAAAATCCTGCAAATTCCTTTCACAAGCCAACAAGCTCAAATTTTTCAAAAGAATATGAAACAATTTATATGTACTTATGACAGGAGAAATATTATCACATATCCTAGATTGAAACACAGAATGCTTAAATTTCAGTTTATGACAATTAGGACGAATGTGACTGAAGACACCACAAAAGTGACAAACAAAAACAAATTTAGGAACATCAGTATTCCTAACAACAAATCTAATCTCAGATTTTGGTTTTTGCCTCAACAAAGAACAATTTGGTTTAATATGACCAACAACACCACAAACGTGACAGATAAGCACAAAAACAGATTTATTATGCTCTCTAACAGTAGGTTTAAACTTAGGTTTAGAAACTTCAGCGTTTACATCAGAACTTTTACCTTTGTCTAACCTAGCAAAATAAGCATTTTCTTTATTATTCCTCTTAAAATGAGGGATACAAACTTTCTTAATTTTAGGCTTAAGAGAAACAGAAACATTTCTGTTATCAACAGCAAGCTTGGTACTAGTCAAATTTTCAATTTTAGCTTTAGATTCAACTAACTCTTGTTCCAAGCTTTTCATCTTCTCATCTTGAGAGGAAAAAAAATTCATTCTTTTTATTAGATTTATCTAATCTAACAACCAATTCCTCTTTTTCAAGATTAGCCAATTTTAACTCTTCCTTGAATTTCTTAGCAATTTTCATAGATTTCAATAATTCTTTACAGAGAGTTTCGTAGGCATCAATAAAATCAACAGAAGCATGAGCAGAAACATGATCAGAAAGACACTTCAAATTTTCCATGACAACAAGGGTCAAGGATCAACTCTTAGATCAAAAGATCTAAAACAAAAAGCTACCTGCTTTGATACCACTTGATAATTTTTATACCCCTTAAAACACAATTGGATTAACCTAGTTAATTAGCCAAGTTATTACTTAGGCCAAATTCTAGATCTAGGTTACCACAATCAAACAATCATATCATGCATAGCAGTAAAAATATAAATAACACAACGATATGATAACAAAGGAAAACCAAACCGGTAAAAAACTTAGGGAGAATTTAACCTAGCTATCCTCAAGGTAAAAAGCAAATCTACTAGAAAGAATCGAAGTTTTACAATAGGACTTAGACCACTAACATCCTATTGCTATCCACTAGTAGAAACTTACTAACATAGCCACGTGCAAGTTCCGAGACCACGGACTCCTTCTTTCTTTGGCCTTTGCAAAACACAAACATCCACATTTGTGACTTTGAGATTCCACTCAAAGGTTTAGCAACACAAACTCTCCTGTTTATGACTCCAAGACCACCTTTGAAGGTTTAGATCATCAGCCCCTTTGATGACTAGAGAAGGCAGCAACTTCTACAAAACCGAATCTTGAGATTCTTCAAGAAATAACACCAGTAGAAGACATGAGAGAGTTTTTTAGGAACAAAAGCCTAAATACAAAAGAGGCACACTAATCTCTCTCTGAAAAGCCTCATAAAAACATGCTTAGGGTGCCTTGTGGTTTGGACACTAAGCTCTAACTAGACGGTGCCCATTCATTATAAAACATGGTTTCTATCAGATGTGCTTCTGCTTGCTCAAAGGGTGATGGGTTTGCTACTATTTGTATCATTCTGCCATTCAGCCTTCCCTTCACGCATTGATGGTAGTTTAATGGGATCAACCGATGTTTATGCAACCACTGCCTTCCTAACAATATGTGATAAGAAATTTCTATTTTTACCATAAGAAAGCGAGCCAAGGAGGCTATTGGTCCCACTTTCAACCACAACTGAATGTGGCCTGTGGTATATTCATCTCTTCCCCCAAATCCTGTTACCTCAATTAGGCACCCCTGTATTTTTCTTTCTGAAATTCCTGCTGCTTGCAATGTGTCCAGCAGAATGAGGTTTACAGAAATGCTTATATCAATCAAGGCCCTTTTGGTAGGGATTTGGTTTATTGAGACCGCCAAGTAGAGTGGCCTCCTATGATCTGAATATCCCACTTCAATGTCTTCATCATTAAAAGTGATCTCATTTGTGTCCTGTCAGAGAGCTTTGTTAGCTTTGGTTTCTACCGACAAGCACTCTATTCCTGTCCCTCAGGCAATGCTCACTAGGGCCTCCGTGGCAATTCTTCGCTCACTTACTATGAGTTCCAATTGATCAAATAGGTTCTTGAACCTAGAACTCTTCTACAAGGTGGATATTTTTACGACAGACAAGGCTGGTCTTTCCTCCTCATCTTCCCTTAGATCCACGCAAATGACAACTGCTGCTACTTCCTTCTCCTTGTGGTTCGAGAGCGGATTTCTTTGGAATTCTGGCTAAGATAATTCGAGAGTCCCTTCTTTGATTCTTTGATGTACAAGTCTACAAAGCGCCCAGCATTCTGTGATATGGTGTTGCACATAGTTGTGCAAATGGCAGAAACGGGGGTCTCTCCCCTCTTCTTCGGTAAGTTCCCTGGAAACTTGGTTAGGCTTGAAGATCCCATCTGTGATCCATTTATCCAAGAGCACATCTAGCTCCTTTGGTCTACATGGCAATGGCAAAGGGGTCTCATATTCCCTCCCCTCCGATTTCCTCTTCCTCTCACTAGTAGATGCCATCATGGCTTGTGGAGCGGCCTTTCTTTCTTTGGACCTATCAGAACTTGGCTTCACTAATTGGGCTGGCTTTCTAGCTTTCTGTAATAATTATGCAAACTGCGGGATTTCTAAATTCTCCAAACAGCTTTATATTCCATAATCATGTTACCCATACACATTTCCACCAATGTCTTTTCCTCACAATGATCATAGCAGGCAAGAGCTATGTCTCTAAATCTCTTGATGTATTCCATCTGATCTCCACCACTTATTTTCTTGGTTGCTTGTAAAATCGCGAGCGTTACTTAGTGCAAAATACGTCTACCATGTCATCCCATGTTAGGATTGACCATAGTTTCAAATCGATGTACCAAGTGTACACATAGTCACATAGGGATTTGGAAAATTCCCAAAAATACAAGTCCTCATCTATCGCGTAGGGATCGAGGGTGTCAATAAACTTGCTCACATGTTCGATGGCACTTCCCCTTCTACCATCATATTGTGTAAATGTTCATGGCTCATACCTCTCAGGATATAGTTTGGTGAGTATTCTCAGCGGATAAGGAGGCCTTCATGCATAAAACCTCTCCCTAAGTGCTTTGGCTCTTTCTTGTTCAAGAAGCACTGTAACTTCGACCATGTTAATGAAATGCTACTCTGTATTATGCGGACCTCCCCCCACTGGGGTCTCTTCCTTGTCTGCCGCATGCTCTGGGTCATGTTGGCTTCCTTTTTCTTTTGTCTTGTCCACCTTTATTTGGCGAATTTCTTCCATTATCTACTGCTAGGAATGCTGCACAAACTACAGCACCTCTATAGTAAGGTTGGCATTATCAATGGGAACCCTTTGTTGTTGCTAAGGTTCAACCCCCGCTCTATTGACACCTTCCGCCTAGTTGGGCTGGTGCTGGTGGGGTGTTGCTGGCCTTGACTCGACCTGCAAGGGCACTGCACTCTTGTTCCATGTCATCTTTGATCTTGGGGGCATAACTTGCAAGTGCTTTATCTACCTTCCCTACCTTTTTCCCAACTCCCCAGTGGAGTTGCCAATTTAAATGTGGTGGGCCTATTTGTACTTCTTGGCTGGATTGCTTCCTGCTGCATTATGGCCCAATAGTTTTGTGGTAGGAAAGTCAGGACTGGCTTGGTTGAAACTCACCTCAATCCAACTTGTGTGCAAGCTAGGACCCCTTTGTTGAGATCTTGGTCACGTGCTCATGGCAATAGACACTATCACAAAAATGCTATAGCAAAAGGGCATAATATAATAAGACAACAAGAATATATTTGCTGACAATGATTAAACCACTTTCCTAGTAAAGAAAACATAGTAATATAAGTATGGCAGAAATAGGTTAATGACAATAAATAAAGAAAAAGAAGTAATGTTAATGCTTGATCAACTTAAAGAAAGGAATGGTTAGTCTATCACGCTTGGTTCCTTAGGAGATTTAAGTCCAAAAAGGGAACCACTCTTCAATGTGTGCAATCTCACAAGGAAATTTTGCCATGGAAATTACCCACTTTGAAAGAATGGGCCTAAATGGCTTATCCTCAAATCCTCTTAATCTTGCTAGAGAGTAAGCAGAATTGAGAAATTCTATGGCTCGAATCTTTAGTATTCTCTTATTTATTACCTGTGTGTACTATTTAGGCAGAGTACTGTCACCCATTGTTACTAAGAAACTGAAAGAAACCTCAGACTTGGATAAGAATCTACAACGCACTAGAACGCCCTTGTTGACGATCCTTTACTCCGACAGCATCTAGGGTTCCTCGAACAATGTGATATCTCACACCGGGTATTGAAAGGGAGAGAAGGAAGTAGCCTAGTGGTGCATACCCCTATCACACTCTTGTTTCCTCACTTCACTTTTTAGCCTCTTTGTTTTTCTATGCTCTCCACTTTCTTTCTTATCCCTATGTTCCCTTTTTTCTTCCTTATTTTTTCGTTTCTTTTCATTCTTGCTATTCTTCTTACTTGTTTTTCCTCACTCTTTCTGATAGCCTCTCCCTCTTTTTTGTTGTTGTTTTCACTGTGCATAGCTAAGGCCTTTTTATACTGCATGTCGTGATAAGTTTTACTGTTTTACCCCTCAACTACTTTTGGCCTGGTGTGGGTGTTCTTCCCGAACCATCCATTGGTTTGTCAGCTGCCCAGCCATCACCACTACCCTGTGCTGGCCATGCCACGTTCCATTTCCAGACAAAAGAGTTTTGTTTTATTTTCTTGCTCTCCACGGCATTCCCATCCGTATATGGGTTAGGTATTCTCTCTTACTAACTCCTATAACATGTACCTAGTGATTCCAACTCATCTTTCCTTCTTTTGGGTGGTATGTCATCCCAGTAGAATATTTTCCCCAAAAGACCTTGAGCGGGAATCCCATAATAAACTTCCCCCTTCTCTTCACTGCCAGATCATACCCTCTCTTACCTCTGACCCATGGCTCATTGCCCCTATATTGGTTGGGTACAAGTAGGTGGTGTCTGAGCCTTGTGCGTGCTCCACTTTCATGTGAACCCATGGCTTGCTTGCTATTCATGCATTCACCATGGCCTGGGGGCTTGTCTAGTTTGTGCTACATGTTTTGCTACTCATTCTTAACCTCTTATGGCGTGGATGAATCACTGGGTCTTCATTCTTTGCACCTCATTTCATTATTTGGGCTGGGTCTTGCTTGGGTATAGGCCCTTCTTCCTTCAGTTCAACCCCTATCTTTCTTTACTTCTAGTTTGTGGGTCGACCAGTGTTCCTGCCATGCCATTCTGTTGCTCCTACCATGTTATCACTTGACTTGTGCTTGTTGGGCCTCCTTTGGGCCTACCATGTACTTTTCTCTTATTCAATTCACGTTGCCCAATGTTTCTGCCGAGTTAATCCTCACACCATCTCGAGCTTCCTTGGCCCATTTCATTCCTTTGGGCATCCTTGGCCCGCTTTATTCCTTTGGTCATCCTTAGCCCGCTTTATTCCTTTGGGCATCCTTAGCCCATTCCGTTTTTACATTCTCATGGGCTTTTGCTACATCTTTTGGGCTTTCTCAGCCCAATTACCATGTTCTTTACGTTTGGGATTCATTGGCCTTTGTACCAACCTCATTTGCTAATTCCTTTCTTTTTGAGCTCCTCTGATCCATTTTTGCATGCTTTCTATTTCTTATAGTTCTCATGGGTTTACTACTTCCTTCTTTGGGCTCCCTTGGGCCCATTTTCTTTCTTTGGGGTCTTTTTACTATTTTATAGGCCCGTGAACCATTATTTCTATCATTCGGGCTTAATGGTTTTCTTCTCTCTTTGCTAACTCTCTTCTTCCTTATTCCCTCTCATATTGTTGGACTTCTTCTCGTTATTAGACCTTTCTTGCCAAAGTGGGCATCAACACATGGTAACTTCTTTAAATTATAGCTAGAACTTTTTGAAAACCATAAATATGATAAATGCATGGCTTAAAAAATAAATAGCATAACTAAACCACCAACAACCGAAAGAAAATGGATATTGTGTAATAACATGCATAAAATAATTAAGCTCCCTTCTGAGACTTAAACTCCGACTCTTATACTCTACACCTTACAAGTACTTATATTTGTGAAGTGACTATCGCACATCTAGTCATGATGGTAGCAAGAATACATAAACTTGAATAACAATAAAACTAATGAATTTGCTAAATATAGACTGAGTAACAGAGTGAAAGCCTGTACCTCAGAGAAACCTAGCAGGTTGACAATTTACTGAGGTTATAGTAGGAGCAAAGCACTTCTTTAATAACAATCAATTCGCCCACCAAAATTAACTGCTACAGCGCGTCGTTTTCAGCTGTACACAACAGTAAAGTACTCGTTCGTCTCTGATATTTGCAGTATGGAAAAAGTCAGAACATGAACGTTAGGTTAATACTTAGTATATCTCAAAAACCATTTTCCATGTGAGAATCGACCCCACGTTCCAAATACATGAAATGATGAGCAGATTATATTGACATTTCACTTTGTTCCTCGTGGAACAAGATTTGATATGCTACACTGTGAGAGATGTGAATCCTTTTTCACCCGAGTATCTAGATGGTTTTCTGTATTTTCATCCTTTTTCACCCGTGTGTCTAACAGAAAGTTATCATAGTCATGATCTCTCTTGTATCTTAAGTCAATAAACTGCTACAGCGCGTCGTTTTCAGCTGTACACAACAGTAAAGTACTCGTTCGTCTCTGATATTTGCAGTATGGAAAAAGTCAGGACATGAACGTTAGGTAAATACTTAGTATATCTCAAAAATCATTTTCCATGTGAGAATCAACCCCACGTTCCAAATACATGAAATGATGAGCAGATTATATTGACATTTCACTTTGTTCGTCGTGGAACAAGATTTGATATGCTACACTGAGAGATGTGAATCCTTTTTCACCCGAATATCTAGATGGTTTTCCGTATTTTCATCCTTTTTCACCTGTGTGTCTAACAGAAAGTTATCATAGTCATGATCTCTGTTGTATCTTAAGTCGATAAATATAAAATATGTCCAGGGATAAAAATTTTCCCAACTTTTTCACAATTTATTAGGTAACATGAGGTTTGATTCAATACATTTTGAAACCTCAATCAATAAATTAATTAAAGTGAAATTTTTAATACTTTAAATATTAATTAAATTTTATTTATTTAAATTTAATTAATATTTAAATGAGGATTGATTCAATACATTTTTTTTTTTTCAAAAACAAAATTAGTATTTAATTTTTTGTATTTTCATTTTATTAACATATATTTTCTAATTGATAATAGTTAATCCACTAAATTTTTTTGTGGCATAATCAATCTTATTTGGATAAATTGAATAATTAAATTTCTATTGACTAAATATTTTGGAGACCCACCTTCTAGGAGATATGGTAAAGAACGCAAAACTCATTTATATCTTGTTCGTTTATATAAAAGAAAATCAATTATAATTCTATATTAGGTTCTTCAACCTTTTTGTAGTGGTAGGCTTTGATGCGATGGAAAATGTCTTCCACGTAAAAGTAGGAGTTTCATGCACTACAGTGAACTCATGTAAAAATAATATTATACTCACAATGTACCATTTTAACAAATATGGAAAAGATTGTAAAAATTATTATATCCCTAGCCATAGCTTTCAAAATATGAATTGTATTGTAAATAGATTTTTTATTATTTTTTTCCGTATTATATCGTATATCGTAAGATATACCAACACTTGATATATTTTATAGAAAAATTATAAATATACATATATAAAAAGTTTATTCATTATAAATTTAGAATATATTCAACTAATTACTAATTTAATATTCACCTAAAAAAATTTCTAACTTAATATCACTTGTGTTTTAATATTTTACAAAGCTAACAAAATAAATCAAATTAACATGTTTATAACATCCACATCCAAATTGATTAAACTCAAAAGTGACAAAACATGACATATGAGCCAAAATTATAATTTCTTTCTCATCATACTTATCATCTTACCTAATGTACTCCATCTAAGTCAATGCTATTATCATATTCATCCTCTTGCAAAATTTATTTCTTCATTGACATTTGCTTTGTCATAATTATTAACATTTACTATTTCTTCTTGTTCATTTAATTTAATAACTTTTTTTTTAATTTCTTCTTGGCATTCTAACTTCTTAGAGTTATAAGAATGATAACAAAAATAAAAAATTATTATATTATCATTTAATACTTTATTCATTGTATAGAAAATAAATTTGCAAATATGACTGTAAAGTGTCAAATGTGTAATCCAAAGTTTGTTAGAGAAAGTGAGAAGGGAAAAAGAAAATCTCATGGATATGTTATTTTATTAGGCTCACTCAAATAGCCCAATACTTTTTTGTTAAAACAAGTCTAAAACTTGTTGGACTCAAATCAAAGCACAAATTTTAACAAGCAAGAAAACCAACCAAAAACAAAAACAAAACCCAATTTGAACTCGCATGTTTATATATCGTATGATACACACAATTTTATAAATATGATATGTTTCATATAATACGCATTTGCATGA
This sequence comes from Quercus lobata, assembly GCF_001633185.2. Lineage (NCBI taxonomy): Eukaryota > Viridiplantae > Streptophyta > Magnoliopsida > Fagales > Fagaceae > Quercus > Quercus lobata. The sequence continues at coordinate 31,233,730 of NC_044904.1, forward strand.
TCAATAAGTATCTATGCTACAATACTTTTTCACTCAATAAGGTATGTATCATACGATACTAATAAGTATGTCCCTAGCAATACTAATAAATATATATTGAAAGGGCTCGGATTTGTGCTAAAACACAAGAGCTTGTTCAGATCCTCAATTAAAAATTACAGCTAGATTGTTTTTACTCTAACTTAGACTAAGTGCTAAACAAGAGTAAATTAAGCGCAATCACCGGATCTACTCTAGTACATATACATGAATAATAAACAATAAAAGTAAAGCACAAGAGTAAGGGAAGAAAGATGCAAACACAAGATAATACCAAGACGTGTTATCGAAGAGGAAACTGAAAAACTCGATGAAAAATCTCTCCGCGACCCTCCAAGTCAAAATCATTCCACTAGTGAATAAATTGAAGTACACGAATAACAAAAGACCCTCCAAGACTAGTCTACCCAATGTACTTAACCCCTCTAAGCTCCTACTACCAACAGACTTCTTGGAGTCTTGTCTTCACTAGCTTTCCAGATTCCGCAATATTCCCGATTGTATCTGTCAAGCCTCACTGTCTTCTTTTGACAAATCCCCAAAACTTCCCATGCTTCAAAATACTCTCTACACTCTGAACAAGTGTGAGTTGTGTTTGGGTACAAATTTCCTCTCAAGGTATGACAATGGGAGAGGGGAGAAGAGGCTACAATGATTTCTCACTAAGGATAAGTAGCTCTCTCTCTCTCTCTATAAAAGATGGATGTGTTGTGTTGTAGAAACCTATCTAGGGTTTTTTCTTTAAATAGTCTCATTTACTTTTGTGGATAATGAGAGTATATATAATACGGGTGAAAGGTAAGAAAGTTACACTTAAAATCCTCCAAGCAAAGAGTTTCGCCGATACCTGGCGAGATGGCCTGTCTCGCGAAGCACTTGCAAAATGAAGTCTGGCACTTCACTCTTCAGCTTCCAACATGTGCTTCTCACGTGCCCTTTTTTGCAGAAACCTTTCTCTCGAACTTCTTACAAGCTAGTCGCGAAACTGCACTGATTCTTCATTTCATGCTTAATTCACCAACTTAATACTAAACCTAGTACAATAAAATCACACAAAATATAAGGAACAAAATTAAAGCAAATACAACACTTTTTGTCATGGAATAAAGCCAACATAAAACATAGTTGTAAATCACAACTTTATATATACATATAGATAAAGGAAATTTTACACTACCCGCATTTTTTATATGATTTTTCTAATAACAAGTGTATACTTAATAGAGTTCACTGCTACAATGGCTTATAATTTAGTGAGACCTGAGGAAGAGGAAAATCCTGTGTTTAAAGGGAAATGGATTTGGAAGATAGACACACTACCAAGGATATGTCACTTTCTTTGGCAATGTCACCATAACAGTGTGCCAGTTAGGGAAGTGATTGTGTCAAGAGGCTTGGATTGTGAGGTATTGTACCCTTTCGGTAAAAATGAAGATGAATCAATAATCCATATGTTGAGAGATTGCCCTTTCACTGCGACTTTTTGGAGGAAGCTTGGAGTCCCTGTTTCACTGATATCCTCTGGTTTAGATATCCTCAGTTGGCTGGAAGCCAACTGCATGTATAACTCTCTAATTAAGGCAAATGGCTATCCGTGGAGATCATTGTTCACTTTCGCAATCTGGTCTCTATGGAAGCACAGGAACAGAGTGGCGTTCGAAAATAATACTCTAAACACAAATCTTCATGATTCGTGTTTGAAACAAACCATTGAATACGTTTACTATGTTGGAAAATCCTTTAGAACCAATCAAATGGTCAATATTCAAGTCAGATGGAATAAACCTTCTAAGGGATGGTTTAAACTCAATATGGATAAAGCATCATTTGGAAACCCAGGAAAAGCAAGGGGTGCAAGGTTAATTCAGGATCACAGAGGAACCTGGATCAGAGGATTTATTTGCAGCATAGGCTTCACCAAAGTATCATGGTAGAATTTTGGGCCTTGCAAGATGGGCTTCTACTTGCTTTGCAGTTGGGACTAGCTCGTCTGGAAGTTGAGCTTGACGCAAAAGTTGTGGTTGATCTCGTTCTTTCTAGCTCCGTGACAAACAGGGATTATTTCTCCATTTTGAATCACTGCAGGTAGCTTCTCAATAGATTCCAACAAGTCAGGGTGAATCACACCTTTCGGGAAGGAAATAGTTGTACTGATGGGCTAGCCAAGAGGGGATGCTCGCAACAAGAGGAATTTGTAGTTTTGTTAGCTACCCCTTCCCCTGATATTGTATCTTTTGTTAATTCAGATGCTAATGGTTTATACTTCTTCTGCCAGTACTATGCCTTCCATGGCTAGTTAATTTTAAATGCATTTTCCTTTTGACCAATATATATATCACATCCCTTAGTAATTCATATCACATTGAGCACTATAATCTCTTCTATTATTTTTATGTTAGCTTTTCACCCTAGACCATGATAGGGTCAAATAAAATAGTATCCAGATCAAATCCAATGATAAATTCTACCAAACCACATGATATCCCAAATTTCTTTCTCTATTTTTTTGTTTTTTTAATTTTTAACTTTTTTGTCATTTTGGACAGGCAGTAACACGATTTCAAATAATATCAATTTTTTCAAATTCGTTAGTAGCACTAGCACATATCACATTAAATAAAAACTTCATGGAGAATCATATCCCATAAAAGAAACAATTGAAATACCAAACACACAAGTCCGGATCTTCATTATCAATTTGTCCACACTAGTTTTTTCTATACCAATATGTTAGTCACCCCGGCCGGCTGGTGATCAAAAAGGTTGTTGTTGGCAGTTGTCACTTACAATATGAACATCACACGGTCCAAGGAATTTTGGCCAATCTCTGACCATGATCGAGCATATTACCGAGAAACCAGCTGTCCATACTTGACCTCCCCATTCATGAAACAACTGAACTAGCAGTGTTTCTTGGACCTGGCTTTGTGACACATTTTGAAACTAGATACTTCAACTTTAATTTTGCTTTTGCCTCTCAAACAGCTTATACAACAAAATTTTCTCCGGATCCTCTAGAGCCTCCAAGCGCACTAGACAGGAAGACCCAAAACTGAATATATAAAAAATAAAATAAAATAAAAAGAATTTTTTTGGACACAGACAAATTAGCCAAACAAAAAATCTAGTACCAAAAAAATAAATAAATACAAAACAAAAAATTGCCACAATTCTCATTGTGACTAACTGTGATTAATGGAGAAAATATGATGAGTATAGTTGAAAGTGACAAAAGGTCAGTCACTTCTCTATCACATAAGAGAATTGTAACAAAATTGTAAGTTTGTTTGTGGTAGCTTACCCAAAAAAAAAAAAAAATTGTTTGTGGTATATACCAGAAAATATCTTAGCCAAATTTATTGAATGAAACACTGTGGGCGGCTGGTTTAGTATAATCCAGAGAGATGACCGATCCTTGAGTCAGCTGTGTCAAATTTCAATCAGGTCAGATACATAGGACATATACTATAAGATTATAACACTTTGAGTCCTGTCTTACATTCCTAGAGCAACACCATTTCAGTTTTTCATCCAATTGCATTTTTCTTCACCCTGGCTCAAAAGTTCAAAGTACAGAATTCAATGGCGTCACATCACTGCATCAGTAATAGAAATTTAATTAATTATAAATACCATCAAGTGAAAGAGGAAACGTGCTAAAATTAATACAATGAGATGATCAGATAAGCCCCGAGACCAAGAACGGCACGGATGATGAATTTCTAAAGTTGCACTTTCTTTGATACAATTATAAAGACAAACACACAAAACTGACATAATTTTCAAACACATCTTTTATAAATGTATTTAGTATCATTCATAAATGAAATTTGTATGAATGCTTGGAGTGATGCATGTATCAATTAATTATGAACATTCTAGATGTAGTTATTCTAGCCCATAAATACTTAGCTAATATTTTGGGAAGATGGGGTAAAATTTAGATATAATATTTAGGTACTTTTTTTTATATTTTCCTCTTAAAATTCAGCCATATGACTTTCTCTTATGGAATGGAAGTGTATTGTTAGTTAATTACAACCACATAGCTGAATTTTAAGAGGTGAACCTAAAGAATAGTACTTAAATACTGTACCTAAATTTTGTCCTGGGAAGATAAAACTGTAAGAGCCTCCAATTGAGTAGTTAATATAACAACTAAGTACATTATTTAACCTAAAAGATCTAAGCCTTTAAGTTGGAACCAACTATGTTATATTAACCACTCCCTCTTGTTTTTATTATTTAATATGAGATTTCACTCACACTTGTATTCTCAACAATCTCCCTCTGACATGTGAGTATATGTTATTGGGTGCATCAATGCATATTGATCCGGCCCACATAAGACTAGAGTTTCTTAATGGTTTTGTCCAAAGTTGGCCAGCAAGTAGCCACATGCATGACAAGAATTCTACTTAAACTAGTGTTAGGATTCCTAGGATTCATGTGGGGCGGCAAACTTGTTTATAAAAGCAACAACTAGTGTGCCGCATAAGATTGGGGTAAGAGCAGCAACAAGGTTTGCCACACAAGAGAAGAGAAGAGAGCAGGCAACCGCTTAGAGAAAAAGAAGATGGCCAAGAGAGAGCTGTGCGTGAAGAATAAAATAGAGAGTAGAGAGTAGAGAGTAAAGTGTTACCACCTTTAAGAGAAATAATTAGTGTGTGTGAGGGCCAAGAAAAACAAGAGAGATTTTTCTTTAGCCGTAAAACAAACACAAAAGATATTATAATTAATTTGATAATAATGAAATTATTCGAAATTTGTCTCGTGGTTTAAATAGAGACAAGAGAGCAAAGTGTTTCTGCTTTTGAGAGAGATAATTAGTGTATGTGAGAGTTAAAAAAAAAATAAGAAAAATTTTTCTTTAGCCATAAGACATACACGAGATATTATAATTGATTTGATAATAGTGAAATTATTCAAAATTTGTCCTGTGATTTTTCCCTTCAAAGAGAAAGGGTTTTCCACATAAATATTCATGTTCTTATATGTGATTGCTATTTTGAATTAATAGTTTTGGTGATAATATTATTTAGAACCCAACATCTATCTCTCTGTGAGCCACAAACAAGTTCTACGAGTTCCCCTTATCTTATGGACTTTTTCCATCATCAGCATGTCATTCCATAACACTAATCTACTCAAATATAGTAAGCCAAAAAAAAAAAAATGCTAGTCCTTAACTGCTTCCAAAATATTTGAGTGTTCTAATGATATTGAGTTTTTTCTTATTTTCCTACTAAGCATTTGTGCCTTCAAATTCCAACAAAGTGGTATTAGAGCCATAGAATTGTGGAAGATATGGCAATAAATGGAATGCTTTCATTACAATTTTCTCACCTAAATTACGACCATTCGAATGAAAGCTTTGTTTGGATCACAAGATGCTTGGGGTTGGGGAGAAGGGAGATAGTATAAGTGGAGCCAGAAGATGAAGCCACTTTAAAAATCCAACTCAAAAGGATGTATTGGTGAAGGCTAGTAAGAAGGTTTAGCAAGCCCTTACACTCGTTATCAATCACTGGACGATGTTATGTTCAAAATATTGACAAATGCAACCACCTCAAAACAAGCATTGGAGATTCTTGAAACCTCTCACAAAGACATTGATAAAGTCAAGAAGATTCGCCTACAAACAATAAGCTAAGAGTCCAAAGCACTTCACATGAAGGAGTCCAAGTCAATTTCGGACTATTTCACAATGAGTTTCGGTGATTACAAATTAAATGGAGATATGATGAAGATCTTCATATCATTGAAAAGATCCTTAACCCTTTAGAGACAAATTTGAACATGTTGTCATGGCCATTGAAGTGTCTAAGAACTTCAAGACCAATGACTATTGATGAACTCGTGTCATTTCAAGCCCGTGAAGAAAGGCTAATTAGAAGTACAAGTGGAGCAATAGAGAAAATGTTACAAGCAAAACTTTCTATAAGTGACAAGTGATTTGCTGGAGATCAAGGTCCAAGAATTCAAAGAGGTCATGATCACGGTAGAAGAAACACTCTAAGAAGTAATGAAAGGAGATATGAAATGTTGCAAGTAGAATGTAACAATTGCTACAAGTTTGACTACTATGCTTTTGGCCAAGAGTTTTGTGCTCAATTGGTTGGCACCTCCTAGCCCCTAGTGTTTCCAATGGAGACAACTAGGATTCAAATTCCCTTATCCCCAACTATTAAATTATCAACCAAAATAAAAATTTTGACTATTTCACTTTTGAATGTAGAATTGCAATTCAAGACCTCAAAGAAAAAAGAATTCTTCTCATCTTTCCCTTTACCCAAAAAAAAAAAAAAAATTCTCTCCTCAATAGAGAACGAATTTCTTCTTCTCATTTGCCTCCACAACACCCTAGATCCACTCAACTATCCTCCCCGAGACACTCAAGATCCCCACATCCTGCACTTGCCTCATCCTCGATACCCAGAAGCAGCTCAAGGAATTTTGGAGCCTAAGGCGATGTTTAAATTAAGACCTTTTATATATTTAAATTTAATTAAATAATTTTTTTTACTTTAAATTTATTCTAATTTGTTTAGATGCAAAGAAATTTGATTTTTTTTTTTAATGAATTTCTTGCTCATAGGTGATAGTTGTTCATCTAAATTTTTTTGAAAATTATTTTATTATTTTTTTTACATTTTCACCCTTTTTTATTATATTATGTTCATTACTAATAACAAATTATCTAGAGAAGCCTTTTGAGACTTGTTTAATTTTTCACAAAACTTTTTTTTTTTCTTTTTTATTAACAACTAGGGTGTGTGTGTGTGTGTGCACACGCGCATGTGTGTATAAAGCTACAAATACTTTCTTTTTTTTTTAAATGAGTGAACAATGGTCCCCTACAGATTTGACATAACGTTTTTACCTATCAATAACAAATTGTCACTGGTGCTATACACAGTGCAATCAGCTTAGTTCTTGGACAAATTGGCCACCTGACCTTAGGGTAAAAGAGTGAACGATGGTCCCTTACAGATTTGACATCACGTTTTTACCTATCAATAACAGATTGTCACTAGTACTATGCACAATGCAATCGGCGCGATTCTTGGGTAAATTTTCCACCAGACCTTAGGGAAAATGAGTGAACGATGGTCCCTTATAGATTTGACATCGCGTTTTTACCTATCAATAACAGATTGTCACTAGTGCCATGCACAGTGCAATCGGCACGGTTCTTGGGTAAATTTTCCACCAGACCTTAGGGGTTGATTACCCCTTCGTTGCCATTGCTCATCACCGCTAGAGGTCAATTTTCCAACCTCTGCCAATGCAGTGGTCATCAGTTCGGAAGTTGGTTTGCACCAAATTCAACCACAAGAGAGAGAAATCTGAAAATCTGAGTTCTAAACCCATAGATCTCAAACTAAAAATCTAAGATCTAAATACCAAAACCTAAGATCTAAACAAAAACAAAACAAAAAAACCAAAAAAACCCAAGATTTAAACACCCAAACCTCAATCTATACACCAAAACCCACATCAAATCTACTTTGATTGCAATGAGAGGGAGAGAGATTTGGCACCTGTTTGGACAGTGGCAAAAAGATTTAGCACCTAGGTTCAAGTTTGGTTGGTGTGACAATGATGAGGGTTGGGGTTTGGTTGGTGTGGGCTTCAATGAAGAGGCATTTGGATTGGGAAAAAAAGGTGTAGAGAACATGAAGAGTCTCTAAAGTCTAAAGAGGTAGAGCATAGAGGAGTTCCAAAGGTGTAGTGCAACATGAAGAGTCTTATATATATAAGGGGCGGTTCGCTTTTGTCTTTTTTGCCTCTGACCAACAAATCGTACTAGTGTCGAAGAAAGCACTGGCCTCCACTTGCCATGTTTAACTTTGTCGGTAGATTTTTCTTCAGTGTGGTCTCTATGGTTTTGGGCAATTTCGACAATGCAAATAAGTTTTTGAGCACCCCTAACTGTCACTTAAGGTTTTTTGTGAAAATGTTGTGAACATATATTATAAACGATTTCTTTTGATTAATGCTAGGGACACAACAATTTCACAACATTTCTAAATTAGCATAGAAAAATAAATAAATTAAAGATTGTGGTAAGCCCATGTGTGATTTGGCATGTTAATTTAGAAATATTGTAAAATTATGTAACATTTTGTTGTATTCATTGATTTTTTTTTTTTTTTCAATCTATTGGCTAATATTTTGACCTAATCAATACTCTTATAAGTATAAAAATATTATTATTGGTTAAAATTTGGGTGGCCTCATTCCACTTGGGGGCCTTGGGCGACCACCTAATTGGCCTAGTGGTAGGGCCAGCCCATTTGACACCCTATCCTCCATCCTTCACTTCAACTCAAACCATCCTATGATGTCTCAAATTGATTGGATATTGATTAAGCATGTGTTTTGTAGGTTTGTGTTATATCAGGTGTTAGGACATATGTGTTTCACCTGTTAGGAACATATGTCAATTGGCTAATCCTTTGCAAAGCACTTTACTTGTATTTGGGTAGATCTAGGATGTGTTTAATACTTCAAGAAACAAGATTTCAAGTTTAAGTATTAAAGTCATGCAAATCTGTCCAAGAGTCAAGTGTAAAAAGTGTTGTTCATTAAAGCTCAACAACTAGCATCTATTGAGCCTTGAGGAGCTATTCCAACCCATGGCTCAAAGCAGCTCAACAGATAGGGTATCTGTCGAGATTTATGAAGTTCAATTTTTCAAGACTATTTTTCATCCGATCCGTGAATATATGTTTGGGCTTTCTTTTCTCATAACCCTAGACATATATAAGGATTATTTTAAAAGCTGTCAAAGGTGACACAAGTTGCACAAGTGTTAGGCAAAGTGTTCATGCAAATTGAGACCGGAAACAGAATTCGCCTTAGTTCATCTTTCTTGTGAAGAAGCTGCTATGTTTGTGCACCGTAGGGTTTTGTAACCAAGGAGTTTCTTAATCTTCATCATGTGATGAACTGAAGAATTTTGCAGCCAACAACCTTCTCTAGTTGGTGATTAAAGTCGTGTACTGGAATCCGTGCAATTGATTAGTCACGTACTGGAAGCCGTGCATTAAAAGGAGAGATTGTCACTACAAAACAAGTCCAATTAGGTATTGGGATAAGGGTTCAACTGTAGGTTGGTATAAGTTACTGGGATTCTTTTACTTGTAACTGCTTGTTGTGATAATAGTGGATTCTCGAGAGTGGTGGCCTTAAAATCACCTGGTGAGGTTTTTGCCATGTAGGTTTTCCCCATTCGTAAACAAATCACCATGTCAATTTATTTTCCACTGCATACTTTAGTTATTAGTGATTTGTTTGTGCTACCATGCACTTTGCATGTTAATTTAATTAATTAATAAACTTGGCTAATTAATCAATTAATTCATCACAAGGGGTCATTACATTTTTGGCCTATCATCGGGCATATTAGGTTAACCAAGGTTGTATCAACAATTACAATGAGCATTAATTGTGACTAAATTAGTCTATTTAGGGTATAGCATAGATGTGACTAACACTTTTATAACCTATGTAAATGGTCATTTCACCCAGGAAGGCCTAGGGCTTATCCCAACCATACACATATGTAAACTAATAACAAATCAGGACCTCATACTTTTCCCAAAAATATTGCTACCATTTAAGGGCAAATTTATGAATATGTAATGAGACGTACTGAAGCATTAACCAAGGCTAAAGGCTCGCCTAGGATGATATAAAAGACTAAGGACTCCCTAGTCCCTACTACAGCAAATGTGTGCTTAAATTGTATCTTCAACTTATTATTTCAGTTTCCCAAAAAAAAAAAAAGTGTGTAATAGGGTGTATGTAAAAAAACATTACCTTTGTTCAATATCATGGGCAACATCTAAATTAGCCATTTTTTTGATAATGAGCATGTGCTTCTTTCTTTCTGCACCTAGTTTTCAACTCTCCTTCTGATCAAGTGTCAACGATCATCTTGACTAGTATCATTGATAGCCTCCTAAATAACTTTCTTTCTAGTCACATATCTTTATCTAGGAAGCACCGATGTTGCTAGGAAGGTGCCGCACCGAAGTCCAACGTGGCCCAACACTGGGTTCAGCTACCAACACCGCTGCCCGCACGTCGGTAGCACGTCTGAATTGGGGGATTCGAGCCAACTCGGCTCCAATTCATGCCAATTTGCACCAAACCAGGCCAATTTGGCCAGAATTGGGTCGTATCGACCGAATCAGATCGTATCAGTCAACAGTCAAAATGGTCGAAAAAGGCCGAAATCGTTTGGTTGTGAATAAGAAAAAGAAATTACTAAGGTGAAGATAAGTAAGAAGGAGATGAAGAAAAGTTTAAAGGGTTGAAAATGAAGCATTGCCACTGTCAGACTTTGCAAAAATCAAAATCACGTGAAGGCAAAGGGAAACAATAAAGTGTGACTGTGTTGAAAAAGTACTGTAATTTTTTATAACTTCTCAATTGTACTATTTATGTATTATTAACTGTTGTACTGTTGAGATAATTTACTACTAATAGGTTGGCTTTGTTGATTGTTCATGGGCTTTGGCTGTCACAACGCGGAACCTATTTTGCTTTTAACGTGCAAGAGAGAGAGAGAAAGAGAGAGAGAGAGAGAGAGAGAGAGAGAGAGAGAGACATTGCTGTTGGCTTTTGAGGAAAGATCGTCTCCCATTTTCTTTTTTCTTTTTTCTTTTTGGTTAGGTTTTTTAGGTTCTTTTCGTGTGCTTAGACAGTGTTCTCCATGGTCCTGTGACTTCACAGTTATGTGATTTTGAGAGATGCTTTGACTTGAAACATCCTAAAATATATTTTTAAGAATATTTTAATAGTAAAATTATATAGAAATTTTTTTAATCACCGCACCCGCACCTTACTTTTTCAAAAATTACCAATTCTTGCACCCGCACCCGTACCTATACTTGAATCCGAAAACGCACCCATGTTTCATAGATCTTTATCCCCTTCAAGCCATGTCACTTATGCCATGCCTCTAATATGTAGCCTTTATTATATATCTTTCTAGCCACAAGTCTCTGTCATCTTCAGACATAGTTTTCAGAGCATGCCTATAATCATCAGTTGCCACAAGTATGATATTCATCGTCTTCATCATTCAAGCCTCAATCATCATGTGCATCCAACAAGATTTGCAGTGTACGGTTTCATAGTACCATAAAAAGCTTAAGAGTAAATATGTAGCTTTTTGCTGTAAGTGTAGGTCTTTTAAGGCTGAACAACGTTAATATTTTTTCATATTTTTGTGTATACTTTATCATTATACTATAACTATATCTCATAATTTTTAACATCATATCAAAGCTTTTAGCAAATAATAATAATAATAATAATATCAAAGCTATGTTTATCTTTTCTGATACATTTCCCTAAAAATAAATAAAAAAATAAATCTTTTCTAGTGCATATATTATATATCAACGATTTTGAACCAACCTCTTATAAACTTCGAACAAACCTCTTAAAATGACAAAGAAAGTAGGCATGAGGATTTGATTATAGCTTAACATGTTGTGTTTTCCTTCCTTTGTTTAGACAAAGTATGAATTTAAGTAAAAATATTTATCCAGTTGATATAATTCACTATTCAAAGACGCCACTTTCTCCACTAGAATTCTAGTTGATAAGGAAAAATCTATAGGTTTTGCAGTGGGAGAAAATCAGTTTTTGACTATAGTTCCCACCCCCATTGAGTCCGAATAATGTGAACTTTATGATGAGATACCACCAAACTCTCCCAACCATCCCTTTGACCCCTTTAATCATCCACCAATCAGCACTTAGTCTAATGAAGCAATCCGACAACCACAATCAAGATGATTCAAAGCACCAGTATGGAACATCAAATACATTTTCAAGATACTGCTTGAATTTAAACCCAACCAGACCAACCACTCTGATGAGAGATTTCTTTATTCTCCAGAGGAAGACATCATGAAACAGATATATAGAACACACTTCTTATTAACCATAAGCCATGGCTTCCTACAAAAAGAAAGTAAAAAAAAAAAAAAAAAACGAGAGGAAGGGGGATTAGAGCTATAATAGCTACAATTGCTGATAGAAGATTGTCATAGTTTTAGAAATTATAGTCCTAAAAAAGGTTGTAAATGTTAGATATATTTCAATAATTTACTTTTGTGATAAAAGCAAAATGAACAATATACAGATCTAAGAATAAGCAATAACACAAAAACACGTAATAGACAAAAGCAATAAATAAATATTGTATAAAAAGAAATTTGCAAATAATTAAAAACTCACAGACCAAATACGTGAAAGATGAATGATTCAGATCAAGTATTGTGTTTGACACAATCTCCTTAAAGCAGATTTCGCCCTTCACACAAGGTCTGTGCTCTACGAACTACTTTATGTCTCATTCTCTCTCTTTGACTCAAATGAATGCACAAAAAAATTTTCCTCTAGAAGAGTTTCTCTAAAGAATTGTTTTTCATGAACGAGAGACTATACATCTATACATTATTGAACAGACACTGTTTCAAAATTAATTTCCAATGTGGAATTCTTTTTTTTTTTTTTTGATAATCTTCAATCTTTATTGAATTAAACTAGACAGCAGTCAGCTTTACAAACAGACACTAAGGCGCAGGCTGACTGTGATTATTGAAACAAAAACATTCTAGGGACACGAGACAATCTAGCTGCCTTATGGGCTGCTCTATTAAAGATTCTCACCACTTAAATATCATGATCAAGTGGACACATTAGGAGTCAATTTCTTATTTACTTCGTACTATTTTCTATTTTTCCAACAGTCAAGTTGGCTGTATTTTAATGCATAATCATATTGAGCTGGGATTCCTAACTCCATACAATTGATGTGCAAACCAATTACCAAAATTTCGACTTTCACAAATCATAATTTAACTTTCAGGGCTGCCAATTTTTTTTACAATATTCATCGTACTGTTAATCATCATGTTGATTGCCACTGTCTAACAACCATGAAAAATATAGTGGGTGACATGTTGTAGCACAAAGGGGACAGACACTTCAACTCACATTTGAAGCATACCATGACTGAAAGGCTGAATCAAAATGGGGAACTGTAGGGAAAACATGTGTTAGTATGCTTCTAAAAACTTGAAAGGGACTCGGTGGTGGCATTGGCAGTTTTACAATGGTGGTAAGGGGTACATGTTAATGTAATGATTGGTGCCAACAGAGGTGAGTCGCCAGAAGAACACTAGTGATGGCCAAGGAGGCAAGGAGGCAGTGTGTGTGGTAATTTTTGGAATGAACTAATGGATTGTGGTGAGCAAGTATGAGGCTTTACTTTAAAACTCCTTCAATAAAGAAACCCTCTTTACCAATGCACCTTATTTTGTAAGTCAATAGATTTCACCAAAATCAGACAGACAAACCCAGCAACAGCATACATCAGATGACAACATACAAGCATTAGCCAAGCTTAAATTTTTTAGATCACCAAGAATGACATTTAATATATCTGAAATTGCATTAACAATATTCAGTTGATTAAATCAAAGTAAAGATACCATCCACACAAAAAGGAAACAAGTGAACAGTATTGCAAAGATATTGATCAAGGAACCAGAAAAGAGAATCGCAATATCATGAAATTCTGAAATTCCACTTTCTTCAATACACATAACAAAAAAAAAAAACTTCCAGCTCATCTAAAAAAGTACAAAGAAGGAGAAGGGCAACCTCCCTCCCCTAAATTACATGCACCAATGTGGAAGTTCAACTAAGAAAAAACAGATTTTAATACAAAAGTCGCAAGAAGCAAGCAATAGCCAGTTTAGTGTAATTACACCATCTCCTTCCCAACAGGATTAGCAGTGTATTTTAACTTTTTATTCTAGCCTTAGCTCAAACACAAACTGCATATACATGATACTTATACTAGCATCAATATGTCTTCAAACATCATCCATATCAAAGAGACTGGGTTGGATAATGCATCAAATTTCAGATGAAAAGCAGATGAGTGTAAACATGACAACTCTCGAAGCTTTTTCTCAAAAAGGCCACTATACCACAAGCAATCTGTAAAAATGAAACCCACAAAGTTAGATTCATTTCCGCTTGTTGTGTTAACCAAATTATAGAAACACCTACAAAAGGTTGAAGAATATAAACAAACATAGATATCATCACAGTTCCCTGAATGTACAAAACAAAGAGAGATAAAACATTAAAAATGAACAACAAAAGTCATTCACACGGTACCTAAATTATCCTCGTCCACCTAGCCCTCAATTATAAGTTTTTACAAAAATATATCAAACAGGATTCCTAAGCCGGCACCCAACAAGAGGAAGCATAGAAAATCCGGCCCTTCCATCCCTGAAGCATCCAGTGGCTGTCTTCATCAAGAATAAAATCCTTGTGGTACCATGCCTTAATCTTAGCCCTGATTACACTCATGAGCTCTTGGTTCAATGGGAGCTGCTTGAACCGAGCTCTAGAAATTCGGACTTGACTCTGCTTGTATGTTTCAGGCCTCTCAACCCTCTCTAACCCTTCACATGCTATAACATTCATAGCCTCCCTCCCAAGGAACTCCCTCTCAAACTTCAACCTCTGTGGATCGTCACGGGGTATAGTAACATCAAATACATCATACAATCCAGAGAAGTGGAAAAGTGCTTCTCGGAACCTCGTGAGAAAGAAGGGGGCATTATAGGACCCATTAACAATAGAATTAATAAAAATATCAGGTTTCATCCTCCTGATTAAGTTTAAAACTGCATCCCTTGGACTGGTCCCTTCAACTGTTTCACCAAGTAGGTTCTTCATCCGTAAAGCACAATTCACAGCAAGCACCTCATTCCTCTCAATCTTAAGCTCCTCAATTCGAATAGTTTCCCAGTTCTGTGACGCTATAGCATTGTATTCAAAAGGAACATTAAACCGGTTGCAGTACTTTTCCAAGCGACGACCAGTCTCCTCAATGCACTCTGCTGGACGGAATCCAGGTTGGGGAAGATCAATCCCTGTAATGCGTAGCTTGGGAGCTCCTTCAGGTCTTTTTGAGAGAAACTGGATCAGAAGTGGCCACTGGAAACCATATTGGACACCAAAATCTACAATATGAAGAGTAGTTGCTTTCTCTGCTGCATGCAAAATCATTTTATTAGAAAAGCCATATGAGATCCTCTTGAAAGGGCAGGCTGAAAGATAAACTTGGTATGCTTTCAGCTTTTCAAGAGCTGACACCCTCTTGTAAACCATTTGACTTCCTATACTAGTGCCAGCCAAGCGTGCCTCAAGACCATTAGCAAAGAAATGAGCCACTCTCTGAGACCCATCACCAAAAGGGGTTGAGTGTTGCCTAACCTGCTTCAATAACTCATTAGCAGTTCTACCATCACCAGCTGAGACAGCTTGTGCACATAGAATCAAAAGATTCTGCAAATCAACTGTCTCCTTCTTCTTGCTCTGCTTCTTATTACGACTACCTTTCCCACCATTACCTCCTTGTGCCTGCCCAATTGTGTGCAACGAGGCCTTGCTTGCATCATTCTGCAAAGGTTCACAATTCTTACTGCACATTGAAGCTGGCGCATCGGTACAAAGCAAAACCTTATCAAACATATCTGATAACTCATCCTCCTCTACATAAACCGCAGTCTGCTTATTGCTCCTCCTACCTTCTTCTAATTCTATCTCTTCCCTCTCGCGATTCTTCCTCCCTCTTGACCCATCCGGCGAATCACTCTCTTTCTCACCCTTCACCACCAAAGATTCCACCTTTAGATCCTCTCCCTTCCACTCAGAAGAAGAAACCGTGTTGCTCTCCAAATCAATAACCAAATTATTACTCTTAGGAAGGAACTTACTAGCTTCCTCTAACCCCCTCCTAAATTGCAATATTGATTCACTATTGGTAAAAAAATTCTGAGCCATAATCTCCAACCCATCACCAAAATGATTGACACTATTTGGCAAATTCCCAAAAAACTGTGATTGATCAGTGGGATTGAAATTAGACTGGACAGCATTATGCTCACCCAGAACAGGAGCCGGTGATAAAGAAGGCTGATAGTTATGCTCTCCAAGATCGTTTTGCCATAGAGAATCATTGACAGTGCTAGAACTACTAGTATTATTAGTGCCATTATCACCACTACTTGATGAAAACACAGGACTCTCAACGCTATTTTGATTTGGAAAAGGAGGGTTTTCTTGACCAAGAGCATCATAGAAAGATTTCTCAGTGTCTTTTAGACCCAAAGGGTCATAAAACATGCAGGGCTTGTTTTCAATGTTCTCTTCCATAAGAATCTGATTTACGTACTTGAGAACCGTTTCAGAGAAATCACTGTCGTCCGGGGACGAAGTGAAGTCTGCCTGCAACATAGGCGGAATAGCAACATGCGGTGGATCATATGGTTGACCCTCTAGACCAACGGTGGTGGTGATCGAGGGCTCAAAACCAGTGGGACCCAGATCAAGATCAGATGAAAGATTTGGACTTTCGAGGAAGTTAAGGTCTGTAGCAGGAGGAGGAGATAGTTGATTGAATGTGTGCTCGTTTATAAGATTTGAGAACTGATCCTCGGAATTTGGCGACATGGTAGAAAAACCGTTCACGAAATCAAAGCTTGAATCCATAATTTATATGGTCAAACAAAGCCAAGAAAGCGTAACTAGCTGATTTTATGTCTAAAATTGATTTAGGAAACTAAAATCTGAGACTTACTAAACATTAAAGATTACCTAATATAGCGAAATTCATATCAAAGACTAGGATCTAAAAAAAAACATATGTAGGTGTACACAAAGAGCAAAAAAGAAAAAGAGTAAAAGTAGAAGAACTAAATATCCATGATTAAAGTGAACAAATGGAGCTGAGAAGAGTACTCAGAAGCAGAAGAGAAAGATGAGAAGGTGAAACACGGAAGAAAAGTAGCGTACGTAACTCAGAATCAAAAGTAGCTCTCAGCTTTTTCTGTGACAGAGGAAAATGGAACCTCTAGATTTGGGTACTTCTCCAAGTTAATATATAGAGAAAGATAGTGATGAGGATTGAGAAGGCTGCTGTCACTTTATTACGGTGACGAACTATCGTCGATCGCGCTGCACAGATGTTAACAGAGAACGGCGAGTCAAACCCAGAGATGCCTGGGGAAAAAAATTTCTCAGAGCGAAACCTGTCAACTCTTTATACATCTTTCTATTTTATATTATATAAATTTTTCAAATTTTATTTTTATAAATTATACTCTAATTTAATCTAAATATATAACTATATATAAAATTATAACTTTTATAATTTTTAATTTTCAAGATAATAAAAAATTAATAGCTATGATCAAATATTTAAATTTTAAATTTTTGTAGTATTTAAACAAAATTTGACATAATAATTAAGAAGATAAAGATCAAAAAATTTAACAATTAAATTTTTAAAATTTACTCTCAATAAAAAATATTGAATAAATCCGAATAATTTTTCTTCAAAATCTCAATGTATGTGTAATTGTCCATATGTCATTGGAGAAAGAAAAAAAAAGTCTTTCAAATCGATTCTCAGATTGGTTTGTGAGCTACACACATGAAACAAAATTTCAAATGTTTTGAGTCCTTTGACTTGTCAACTTATGACTCAACTAATTGTGTGTTTGTTTCATGTAAAATATTTTTAAAAAAATACTTATTTTTCAGAAATGTTATTTTTCGGTAAGGAAAATATTTTTAAGTGTTTGATTGCATTTCAGAAAATGTTGTGAAAAATATTTTCTGGTGTTTGGTTATGTTGTTGAAAATACCATAGAAAACACATTTTCTACTTATTACTCACATTTTCTCACATTTTCTTAGCTGCCAAACAAATATATAATTTCATTCCTCAATCCAGAAACACAAATAAAACCCAGAAAAAAAAAAAATTTCATAATCTGGTCGCGACTGGGTTCGACGAGAGGCGAGATAGCGCAAAGCCGATCGGTGTTGCGATCGCAATCGACGCGAAGGCGAGATCGCGGTCGGGGACGACGATCTGGATCAAGGACGATTGGTTTTGGGTGGATCGGTGCTGGGGTGCGACGATCTCGCCGGTGGTGCGATCGGCGCGACGAACGAGCTCGGTCTTGGGTTTTCTAGGTTCGTCGGAGTCGGTTTCTGGGTTCGTCGGAGTCGGGCTCTTCTGGGTTTTCTAGGTTTTTCCTCTCTCTCTCTCTCTCTCTGCGGGCGGGCTTTTCTTCCTCTCTCCCTCTCACTCAGCTCTCTCTCTCTGTTTTCCGAAAATTAGTATTTGAAGGTAAAATAAAAACGGAAATCAATTTACACCCCCATCACAGGACAACTGAAATGTATTTCCAGAAAATGCATTTTTCATGTGCAACCAAACACCCGTAAATAAAGAAAAGTATTTCCGGAAGTGATTTTCACCCAAAACAAACACAGCCTAAAACTACCTTCAATACATTTTCCTCGGATTGTCTCACTCTTGTCTTGGAGAAAAGATAAGGTGTTTCGGATGCATGCATCCTCCAACTCACATGAGGTAGACATGTGAGTGTGAGGATGCATATATCCCAAACACCTAATACCACTTCTTTGTCGATACGGAAATGTGATGTGATAAGACTTATTCTCTGTTGGAACACCAAACTATACTTTGGTTTTTGTCTTATAAGTTATAAATCATGACATTTAAAAAAATAAATAAACTGGTTAGATTTTTTTTTTTTTTTTGGATAAACTGTTTAGAAATATGACTTAAATATCTTATCACATTCTTGTAAATTAGTAATACTCCTACTCTTTATGGTTGAGAGAAGTAAATTAGTAATACTCCTACTCTTTATGGTTGAGAGAAAAAATATGGCAAGTGTATGTGTGTCATGAAAACATTGATAAGTTACTGCAGCAAGGAAAATTATTAGGTACTCCTGGAGTATCATAAATGCGTACTCACTCCTCTCACATGAATGGTGGTCCCACTATAAATTTAATTAGTGGAACCCACCATTTATGTGAGAGGAAGGAGTATGCATTTATGATACTCCGAGAGTACACGATAATTTCCCCTGCAACAGGTTGCATTTAAATGTTTCCTTCTAGGATGTCAAAGGACACAAATCTATCAAAATAATAATAATAATAACATGCATGGCTAAAAAATGTAGATTATTTAAATTTAATGGAATTAAAAGTATATATAAAAAGATATATATCTAAGTTTTATCATAAAGAAATTATTAATGTTGTGGATGATTCTAAGATTAGACAATGACTCAACTCCAAAAATTCTTGCAGCTCCCTGTTCATGTTTACTCTCTCAAGTATTGGCTTTTCAAAGGATAAAGTATGATAGTTATGAGTTAAGACGAATGGGTCATATTCTTTTTATGGGAAAAGTTGATGGATACCCTAAGAACATTGATTCAGGAAATATTTTAAAAAATTCTTTATGAAAAAAATATCTTTTTTTTTTATAGTTTTTTATATTTTCCAAGATAGTGATATTAAAAATTTTCTAAAATGATTTATTAATAAATTCCCTAAGGGCACCAATTAACAAAACCTTTTTTTATTTAAGAATAAAAAATGACTTTTACTCAGTGACTATTTGCTTGTATATAAAAATATTTAAAAAATGTTACTATTCATGTTACTATTAACATATGTAAATTTTTTTTTTTTTGGTATCCATTTTTTTTTTCAATCTATTGGCTAATATTTTGACCTAATCAATACTCTTATAGGTATAAAAATATTTTTGTTGGTTAAAATTTGGGTGGCCTCATTCCACTTGGGGGCCTTAGGAGACTGCCTAATTGGCCTAGTGGTAGGGCCGGCCCAATTGACCTAGTGGTAGGGCTGGCCCAATTGACACCCTCTCCTCCATCCTCCACTTCAACTCGAACCATCCTATGATGCCTCAGATTGATGGGATATTGATTAAGCGTGTGTTTTGTTGTTGTGTGTTATATCGGGCATACTAGGTTAACCAAGGTTGTATCAACAATTACAATGAGCATTAATTGTTATTAAATTAGTCCATTTAGGATATAGCATAGATGTGGCTAACACTTTTATAACTTATGTAAATGGTAATTTCACCCAGGAAGGCCTAGGGCTTATCCCAACCATACACGTATGTAAACTAATAACAAATCAGGACCTCATACTTTTCCCAAAAATATTGCTAGCATTTAAGGGCAAACTTATGAATATGTAATGAGACGTACTGAAGCATTAACCAAGGCTAAAGCCTTGCCTAGGATGATATAAAAGACTTAAGGACTCCCTAGTCCCTACTATAGCAAATGTGTGCTTAAATTGTATCTTCAACTTATTATTTCAGTTTCAAAAAAAAAAAAAAAAAAAAAAAGCGTAATAGGGTCTATATAACAAACATTACCTTTGTTCAATATCATGGACAACACCTAAAATCAGCCATTTTTTGATAATGAGCATGTGCTTCTTTCTTTCTGCACCTAGTTTTCAACTTTCCTTTTGATCAAGTGTCAACGATCATCTTGACTAGTATCATTGACAGCCTCCTAATTAACTTTCTTTCTAGTCACATATCTTTATCCCCTTCAAGCCGCGTCACTCGTACCATGCCTCTAATATGTAGCCTTTATTAGCTATCTTTCTAGCCACGAGTCTCTATCATCTTCAAACATAGTTTTTCAGGGCATGCCTATAATCATCAGTTGCCACAAGTATGATATTCATCGTCTTCATCATCAAGCCTCAATCATCATGTGCATCCAACAGGATTTGCAGTGTATGGTTTCGTAGTACCATACAAAGCTTAAGAGTAAATATGTAGCTTTTTGCTGTAAATGTAGGTCTTTAAGGCTGAACACCGTTAATTTTTCTTCATGTTTTTGTGTATACTTTATCATTATACTATAACTATATATCATAATTTTTAACATAATATCAAAGCTTTTAGCCAAAAAAAAAACCATAATATCAACGCTATGTTTATCTTTTCTGATACATTTCCCTAAAAATAAATAAATCTTTTCTAGTGCATATATTATACATCCACAATTTTGAACCAACCTCTTATAAACTTCGAACAAACCTCTTAAAATGACAAAAAAAGTAGGCATGAGGATTTGATTATTGCTTAGCATGTTGTGTTTTCCTTCCTTTGTTTAGACAAAGGATGAATTTAAGTAAAAATATGTATCCAGTTGATATTATTCGCTATTCAAAGACACCACTTTCTCCAATAAATTCTGGTTGATAAGGAAAAATCTATAGGTTTTGCAGTGGGAGAAAATCAGTTTTTGACTATAGTTCCCACCCCCATTGAGTCCGAATACTATGAACTTTATGATGAGATACCATCAAACTCTCCCAACCATCCCTTTGACCCCTTTAATCATCCACCAATCAGCAGTTAGTCTAATGAAGCAATCCGACGACCTCATTCAAGATGATTCAAAGCACCAGTATGGAAAATCAAATACATTTTCAAGATACCGCTTGAATTTAAACCCAATCAGACCAACCACTCTGATGAGAGATTTCTTTATTCTCCAGAGGAAGACATCATGAAACAGATATACAGAACACGCTTCTTAATAACCATAAGCCATGGCTTCGGGGTAGTACCAAATAAGGTTGTAAAGTTGGCTGTATTTTAATGCATAGTCATATTGAGTTGGGATTCCTAACTCCATACAATTGATGTGCAAACCAATTATCAAATGAAATTTCGACTTTCACAAATCATAATTTAACTTTCGGGGCTGCCAATTATATATACATTCATCGTACTGTTAATCATCATGTTGATTGCCAGTCTAACAACCATGAAAAATATAGTGGGTGACATGTTGTAGCACAAAGGGGACAGACACTTCAACTCACATTTGAAGCATACCATGACTGAGGCTGAATCAGAATGGGGAACTGTAGGGAAAACATGTTTGTTAGTATGCTTCTAAAAACTTGAAAGGGACTCGGTGTTGGCATTGGCAGTTTTACAATGGTGGTAAGGGGGAAATGTCAATGTCATGATTGGTGGCAACAGAGGTGAGTCGCCAGAAGAACACTAGTGATGGCCAAGGAGGCAGACTGTGTGGTAATTTTGTGGAATGGACTAATGGATTGTGGTGAGCAAGTATGAGGCATTACTTTAAAACTCCTTCAATAAAGAAACCCTCTTTACCAGTTCACCTTATTTTATAAGTCAAAATAGATTTCACCAAAATCAGACAGACAAACCCAGCAACAGCATATATCTGATAACAACATACAAGCATTAGCCAAGCTTACATTTTTTAGATCACCAAGAACGACATTTAATATATCTGAAATTGCATTAACAATATTCAGCTGATTAAATCATAGTAAAGATACCATCCATACAGAAAGGAAACAAGTGAACAGTATTGCAAAATATTAATCAAGGAACCAGAAAAGAGAACCGCAATATCATGAAATTCTGAAATTCAACTCTAATACATATAACAAAATAAACAACTTCCAGCTCATCTAAAAAAGTACAAAGAAGGAGAAGGGCAACCTCCCTCCCCTAAATTACATGCACCAATGTGGAAGCTCAACTAAGAAAAAACAGATTTTAATACAAAAGTCGCAAGAAGCAAGCCAGTAGCCAGTTCAGTGTAATTACACCATCTCCTTCCCAACAGGATTTACAGTGTATTCTAACTTTTTATTCTATCCTTAGCCAAAATACCAACTGTATATACATGATACTTATACTAGCATCAATATGTCTTCAAACATCATCCATATCAAAGAGACTGGGTTGGATAATGCATCAAATATCAGATGAAAAGTAGATGAGTGTAAACATGACAACTCCCGAAGTTTTTTCTCAAAAAGGCCACTATACCACAAGCAATCTGTAAAAATGAAACCCACAAAGTTAGATTCATTTCCACTTGTTGTGTTAACCAAATTATAGAAACACCTACAAAAGGTTGAAGAATATAAACACACAGATATGATCACAGTTCCCTGAATGTACAAAACAAAGAGAGATAAAAAATTAAAAATGAACAACAAAAGTCATTCGCATGGTACCTAAAGTATCCTCGTCCACCTAGCCCTCAATTATGAGTTTTTACAAAAATATATCAAACAGGATTCCTAAGCCGGCACCCAACAAGAGGAAGCATAGAAAATCCGGCCCTTCCATCCCTGAAGCATCCAGTGGCTGTCTTCATCAAGAATAAAATCCTTGTGGTACCATTCCTTAATCTTAGCCCTGATTACACTCATGAGCTCTTGGTTCAATGGGAGCTTCTTGAACCCAGCTCTCGAAATTCGATCTTGACTTTGCTTGTATGTTTCAGGCCTCTCAACCCTCTCTAACCCTTCACATGCTATAACATTCATTACAGCCCTCCCAAAGAACTCTCTCTCAATAATCAACCTTCCTGGATTGTCACGGGGTATAGTAACATCAAATACATCATACAATCCAGAGAAGTGGAAAAGTGCTTCTCGGAACCTCGTGAGAAAGAAGGGGGCATTGAAGGACCCATTAACAATAGAATTAACAAAAATATCAGGTTTCATCCTCCTGATTAAGTTTAAAACTGCATTCCTTGGACTAGTCCCTTCAACTGTTTCATCAAGTAGGTTCATCATCTGGAATGCACAATTCACAGCAAGCACCTCATTCCTCTCAATCTTAAGCTCCTCAATTCGAATAGTTTCCCAGTTCTGTGATGCTATAGCATTGTATTCAAAAGGAACATTAAATCGGTTGCAGTACCTTTCCAAGCGACGACCAGTTTCCTCAATGCACTCTGCTGGACGGAATCCAGGTTGTGGAAGATCAATCCCTGTAATGCGTAGCTTGGGAGCTCCTTCAGGTCTTTTTGAGAGAAACTGGATCAGAAGTGGCCACTGGAAACCATATTGGATACCAAAATCTACAATATGAAGAGTAGTTGCTTTCTCTGCTGCATGCAAAATCATTTTATTAGAAAAGCCATATGAGAACCTCTTGAAAGGGCAGGCTGAAAGATAAACTTGGTAAGCTTTCAACTTTTCAAGAGCTGACACCCTCTTGTAAACCATTTGACTTCCTATACTAGTGCCAGCCAAGCGCGCCTCAAGACCATTAGCAAAAAAATGAGCCACTCTCTGAGACCCATCACCAAAAGGGGTTGAGTGTTGCCTAACCTGCTTCAACAACTCAATAGCAGTTCTACCATCACCTGTGGAGACAGCTTGTGCACATAGAATCAAAAGACTCCTCAAATCAACTGTCTCCTTCTTCTTCCCTTGCTTCTTGTTACGACTACCTTTCCCACCATTACCTCCTTGTGCCTGCCCATTTGTATGCAACGAGGCCTTGCTTGCATCATTCTGCAAAGGTTCACAATTATCACCACACATTGAAGCAGGCGCATCAGTACAAAGCAAAACCTTATCAAGCATTTCTGATAACTCAGCCTCCTCAGACTCGTCTACATAAACAGCAGTCTGCTTATTGCTCCTACCTTCTTCTATTTCTATCTCTTCCCTCTCATGATTCTTCCTTCCTCTCGACCCATCCGACGAATCACTCTCTTTCTCACCCTTCACCACCAAAGATTCCACC
Organism: Quercus lobata; assembly: GCF_001633185.2. Taxonomy (NCBI): domain Eukaryota; kingdom Viridiplantae; phylum Streptophyta; class Magnoliopsida; order Fagales; family Fagaceae; genus Quercus; species Quercus lobata. The sequence goes on from NC_044904.1 coordinate 31,258,319, forward strand.
TTTAGATCCTCTCCCTTCCACTCAGTCCAAGAAACCGTGTTTCTCTCCAAATCAATAACCAAATTATTACTCTTAGGAAGGAACTTACTAGCTTCATCTAACCCCCTCCTAAATTGCAATATCGATTCACTATCAGTAAAAATATTCTGAGCCATAACCTCCAACCCATCACCAAAATGATTGACACTATCATCTGACAAATTCCCAAAAAACTGTGATTGATCAGTGGGATTGAAATTAGACTGGACAGCATCATGCTCACCCAGAACAGGAAGCGGTGATAAAGAAGGCTGATAGTTATGCTCTCCAAGATCGCTTTGCCATAGAGAATCATTGACAGTGCTAGAACTACCAGTACTATTAGTGCCATAATCACCACTACTTGATGAAAACACAGGACTCTCAACGCTATTTTGATTTGGAAAAGGAGGGTTTTCTTGACCAAGAGCATCATAGAAAGATTTCTCAGTGTCTTTTAGACCCAAAGGGTCATGAAACATGCAGGGCTTGTTTTCAATGTTCTCTTCCATAAGAATCTGATTTATGTACTTGAGAACCGTTTCAGAGAAATCACTGTCGTCCGGGTACGAAGTGAAGTCTGCCTGCAACATAGGCGGAATAACAACATGTGGTGGATCATACGGTTGACCCTCTAGACCAACGGTGGTGGTGATCGAGGGCTTAAAACCAGTGGGACCCAGATCAAGATCAGATGAAAGATTTGGACTTTCGAGGAAGTTAAGGTCTGTAGTAGGAGGAGTAGATAGTTGATTGAATGTGTACTCGTTTATAAGATTTGAGAACTGATCCTCGGAATTTGGCGACATGGTAGAAAAACCGTCCACGAAATCAAAGCTTGAATCCATAATTTATATGGTCAAACAAAGCCAAGAAAGCGTAACTAGCTAATTTTATGTCTAAAACTGATTTGGGAAACTAAAATCTGACACTTTCTAAACATTAAAGACTACCTAATATAGTGAAATTCATATCAAAGACTAGGATCTTAAAAAAAACATATACAGGTGTACACAAAGAGCTAAAAAGAAAACCTTAGATATCCATGATTTAAGTGAACAAATGGAGCAGAGAAGAGTACTCAGAAGCGGAAGAGAAAGATGAGAAGGTGAAACACGTACGGAAGATACCAGCGTACGTACGTAACACAGAATCAAAGGAACTCTCAGCTATTTCTGTAACAGAGGAAAATGGAACCTGTAGATTTGAGTACTTCTCCCAGTTAATATATAGGGAAAGATAGTAATGAGGATTGAGAAGGAAGCTGTTACTTTATTAAGATGACGAACTTTCGTGGAACGCATAGTACAGGTGTTATCTGTTCAGTCAAACACAGAGATGCTTGGGGAAAAAGATTTGACATAATAGTTAAAAAGAACAAACAATTGGTTAAATTTTTAAAATTCAAACTCAATAGAAAATATTGAATAAATTCGAAGAATTTTTCTTCAAAATCTCGATGTATGTGTACTTGTCCATATGTCACTGGAGAAAAAAAAAAAAAGTCTTTTCAAATCGATTCTCGGATTGGTTTGTGAGCTACACACACGAAACAAAATTTCTAATGTTCTGAGTCTTTTGACTTGTCAACTCATGACTCAACTAAAACTACCTTCCGAATCGTTGTGCAGATCTGTTTTTGACAGCATTACCAGTGAAGGCACCTTATGGTCAGCTGATCCCAAGATCACCTGATTTGAAAAAAATAAAAAATAAAAAAAAAAAAAAATTTAAAATTTTATATTTATCAATCTTTAAAAGAAAATTTGACAACACCTTAAATTTTTTTTTTATGTTAATAAAATTAAATTTTGGTTCATAATTTAAGTAACTTAACAATATTTTAAGATTTTTAAGTAAAAAGAATCGTATGCTTTAATATTCTTTTAAGTTTATACTACGGTTTTTTTTTTAGTTTTTGGTTTACCTCAAATACTGTCATTGTACAACTACTTTTTCTCAAAAACATTATAATATATATTATACAATTAATTCCGTAAATTTAGCTTTTAAATTGTAAAATTACTTTTCTTTTTTCTTTTTCCGATAATTTTGATTAAAAAAAATATTAGTTTTAGTTAATTAAGTGAATAAACTTAAAAAATTACTTAATTTTTATATAACATCAATTAATTCATTATATATATATATATATATATATTTATATTGTGGGGTTAAAGAATTTGGCAACTCCGGTCTACCTTATACTAAGCCCAAAACCCACGCCGAGGAGGAAGAAATGCTCGAGGACGAATGAAGAAAGCCCAAATTGCCAAGAAACATCGCCGAGGACAACCCTGTTCTTGGCCAACCGAGATCCTAGAAAGGAAGAACGGTACACCATCGAAGGCAGCCTCCCAGAGCATCCCAAGAAAAAGGACAAGTATAGTAGGACAGCCATGGGAGCATGGTGGAGGAGCAATTCAAGGAGAAACCGTCATCTCCGCATTAAATGCCCACAACTAACGTTTTGGCCACATTAGTGAGGAAATGACCCCTGAACAGTGCTGTTTTAGTTGCTACAACGCACAAAAGGTTTAGGAAGGTAGCTGATAGGACAAGCACTCGAGTAGTGACCTGCATGATCAACAGATAGAGGGCCAAGATCAACCGGAAGGGGGTATATAATGTGAGAAATCCTCCAGTAAAGGGGGAGGGGAATTAGAAAGAGAGAATACAGTAGCAATTTGCATGATCTTGGAAACCTTTGTAACCAAGCACTAAAGAAATAATAAGAACAACAAGTTCCTCGGAAGAAATGTCCGAGGATAGAATTTCATACTTTAGTCCACGTCCTTGTTATTCAACCCACTCATAACCATGTCTAGTTGTTGTAACCCTTACTAAGGCCTAGTCCTTAAACTCATTCTCTATAAATTTATTGTATTGGGCTAGTTGGGCCTGAGTCCACTCATCTAACAGAAGAAGTGCTCAATCTCAATCCCTACAATTGGCATCGTCTGTGGGAAGAACTTGTGTGTTGGTTAGGGCAACAATCAAGCATGGTAGGATCAGGCCCTCATCAAGTAAGCTCCCATCAACCTGAACCGGCTAGATCCCAACAACAGGGTAACTTTCCCAACCCTAAGCATGACCGAAATGAAAAGAATTGAAGGTTTCGAGAGGGAAGTGTGCACACCACTCAAACCAGCAGAAGCCACTCTTGTATGGGCATTCACGTGCTCTAGAGACAAAATAACAACCGGGCCATGCAACCAGAAGAAGTTAGGAGTCACGTATCCCAGAGATAGAATGAAAAGCAGGCCATGCAGCGAGAGATAAACGATTTGAAGAGAAAGTTGCGCCATGCACAACAAAAGCGATCTCATTCTAGCCCTGACATGCCCTCCGATGATAAAGCGATGATGACTATAGGCAAAGATCGAGAACTCCTCCAAGCGATACCTTCTCTCACAAAGAAGAGCACTACCAGAGGCGTAAACATAAAAGCCCATCTCCTAGGGGCTTGGGAAATGATGCCATGAGCAGGGCACTGGATCAACTCTCCAAATCACCTTTCACACGCCGCATAGAAGGGGCTACACTTCCTCAACGATTCCAGTAGCCAACATTTACCATTTATAATGGCAAAACAGACCCCGTGGAGCATGTGAGCCAGTTTAACCAAAGGATGACTGTCCATTCTAAAAATGAGGCGCTGATGTACAAGGTTTTCTCATCTAGCTTGGGACCAGTGACGATGAGGTAGTTCAACAGCTTAAAGACGAATTCTATAGATTCATATAGGCAGCTAACCCAAGCCTTTGGCTCTCATTTCGTTACAAACAGCAGAGCTCCTCAGCCTTTAAGTGCGTTATTGTTGTTATCCATGCATAATGGAGAAACCCTAAAGGCCTACTCGGACAAATATTGGGAGATGTATAATGAAATGGATGACAATTTTGACGATGTCGCCATCAACATCTTTAAAAATAGTCTCCCAACCAAGCACGACTTGAGGAAGTCTCTGACTGGCAAGCCTGCCACCAGTGTGCACCAACTAATGGATCGAATCGATAAGTATTAACGAATAGAGGAAGACTAGCTGCAAGGTAAGGGAAAAGAGAAGGTTATCCCTCAGGACATGAGGGATTTCAGGTCGGACCGATATAACAGCAACCGCCTGATGAGAGATTTCGTAGGGCAATCCGGAGCAACCAACACACAAACTGTCAATACTGTATTCCGAGAACCAGTGCATTGGGTGTTGGAGAAAATCAAGAACGAGCCACACTTTAAGTGGCCGAATAAGATGGCGGGTGAGTCCACGAGGCGCAATCAGAACTTTTATTGCCAATACCACCAAGACCACGGACATACCACGGAGAACTGCAGAAACCTCTAAAACTACCTGGACCAGCTAGTCCGAGAAGGAAAGCTGAAGCACCTTCTACATCATTCTAGTGGTCACCAAGGCCAGATCTATCAAGAACCCTAGAGAGATACTGCCCTAAGACCACCCCTAGGGACGATCAATGTAATCTTGGCCACGCTAGGAAGAACAGGCATGCGCCCTTCACGAGTGTTTTTTGTGGCTCAGCGGCCTGCTGAGGAGTCCCAGTTAGAGCCAAAGAGGGCCAAAATGAATTTTCACCCAATCTTGAGTTTTTCAGAATAAGATAAGATTGGAACCACCCCCCATGACGATGCGCTATTGATCACTCTTAGAATTGGGAACTACGATGTGAAAAGAGTGATGGTAGATGGTGGCAGTGTGGCCGAGGTTATGTACCCCGACCTCTACAAGGGGCTGAGGTTAAAACCGGAAGATTTGACGCCCTATAACTCACCTTTGATGAACTTCGACGAGAAGCTTGTTATTCCAAAGGCATGATTAGGCTACCCATCCAAATCGACTTAGAGATAGTAAAGGTGAACTTTATCATGGTGGACACCTACTCTCCCTATACAGCCATCGTCGGTAGGCCCTGGCTCCATATCTTGGGGGCTATTGCCTCCTCATTGTATCAGAAGGTGAAATTCCCGTCAGGGGACCAGGTTCTCGAAATCTGTGGTTGCCAATCCACGGCAAGGCAGTGTGTGGTGGCTGCCGTCTCACATCAGCTTGATGCGGAGTCCTCAGTCTCTGCTAAAAAGAACTTATAGCAATCAAAGGCCCCGATGTCGCCTTCTGATACAGCTGCCGAGGAGGCAAAATGCGAAGATCTAGAGAAGGTGGTCATTGGTGATGACCCAAAGAAGTTCTTTCGGGTAGGGGCTCAGCTGCCTCTTCAGGAGAAGAAGGAGTTGATGGAGTTTCTCAAAAGAAATATTGACGTATTTTCATGGGATGCCTGCGATGCTCCAGGGATTAATCCAGCCTTCATCTGTCACCATCTCAATGTCAACTCGTCCATCACTCCCAAGAAGCAGCCACCCTATCGCCCATCAAGAGAGCATGCCGATGCAATTAGGAACGAAGTAGTGAAGTTTAAGCATGCAGGGGCTATCAAAGAGGTTTTTTACCCCGAATGGTTGGCCAACACAGTGGTGGTCAAGAAGAAAAGTTGAAAATGGCGGGTTTGTATAAACTTCATGGACCTAAATAAAGAATGCCCAAAAGACCCGTTCCCCATGCCTCGGATAGACCAGCTGGTGGATGTAACAGCGGGTCATCCTCGGATGAGTTTCTTGAATGCCTTTCAAGGCTATCATCAAATACCACTAGCCCTGGAGGATCAGGAGAAGACAGCCTTCGTGACACTTACTGGGAACTACCACTACAAGGTAATGCCGTTCGGTCTAAAGAATGCAGGGTCCACTTATCAAAAGATGATGACAAGAATGTTCGAGCCGCAGTTGGGCAAGAGCATCGAAATTTATGTTGATGATATGGTGGTGAAGAGTAAAGTGGTGTCCGAGCATTTAGGAGACCTCGACAGCACCTTTGATGTCATAAGGAAGCACAAGCTACGCCTAAATGCTTCCAAATGCTCATTTAGCGTGGGATCAGGCAAGTTTTTAGGCTATATGGTTACTCATAGGGGAATTGAGGTTAACCCTGACCAGATCAAGGCTATTAATGATTTAAAACCACCGCAAAATGCCAAGGAGGTCCAAAAGCTTATTGGAATGATCGCAGCCCTGAATCGATTCATTTCCAGGTCGGCGAATCGATGCAAACCATTCTATCTCTTGATCAACAAGTGGAAAGAATTTGAGTGGTCCGAGGACTGTATTGTGGCCTTCCAGTGACTCAATGAATACCTATCTCGGCCACCTATCATGTCCAGTCCTAAGGCCGATGAAGTCCTATACGCATATATTGTTGTTGCCCCTCATGTTGTGAGCTTGGTACTAATAAGGGATGACAATGGCCTTCAAAAGCCAGTCTATTATGTGAGGAAGTCGCTACATGAAGCCGAAGTCAGATACTTACCCTTGGAGAAAGCCATACTAGTTGTGGTCCATGCTACGCAAAAACTTCCCCATTATTTCCAAGCCCATACAGTGGTTATTCTAACCCAATTACCCTTGAAGTCCGTATTTCGGACTACTGATTACATTGGAAGGATTACCATATGGGGCACAATTCTGGGAGCTTTTGACATTAAGTACGTGCCTTGAACCTCCATAAAGGGCCAAGTCCTAGCTGACTTGGTGGCCGAATTTGCTGCACCATCAGTAGAAATAGTAGCAGAGGAGCAAAATATGGATGGAAAATCGATTAGGGTAATCTCTATTCCAGGACCCCCATGTTGGAAAGTGTACGTCAATGGCGCAGCAAATCAAAGGGGGTCCGGAGTGGGGCTAGTCCTAGTATCTCCTAAGAAGACTATCATAGAGAAATCCCTGAGACTTGGGTTCTCGGCCACGAATAACGAAACCGAATATGAGGCCTTGTTACAAGAAATAGCCATGGTGCAGAAAATGGGAGGAAAAGCAGTAGAGATGTTCTCGGACTTGAGATTAGTAATGGGCCAGGTAAAGGGAGAGTTAGAAGCCAGAGATGCGAGGATGCAAGAGTACTTAAGCCAGGTCAAACGCTTGCAATCAAACTTCGATCTTTTCAGTTTGTCACACATCTCCAGAAGTGGAAACAGCCATGCAGATTCATTGGTCACGCTTGCTACCTCCTCGGCAAGGGGTCTGCCTCGAATTATTCTTGTCGAGCATCTGGATAGAACAAATGAGATTGCAAAAGGCATGGTCCATATCCATGAGGTTAGAGTGGGTCCTAGCTAGATGGACCCTATAGTGAGATTCCTCAAAGATGATATCCTGCCCAAGGAGAAGTCAGAGGCTAAAAAAATACGAAGAAACACTCCTCGGTTCTGGTTATCCGAGGACCACAAATTGTATAAGCGCTCCTATTCTGGGCCATATTTACTGTGTATTCACCTTGAAGTATCAGAATTACTACTTGAAAAGCTGCACGAAAGGATCTGTAGGAGTCATAGGAGGAAGATCTCTGTCGCACCGAGCCATTACCTAGGGATATTGGTGGCTAGGGATGTAGAAGGAAGCCCTAGAATATGTTAAGAAATATGACCAGTGCCAAAGGTTTGCCCCAAATATTCATCAACTAGGAGGGGTCCTCAACCCTTTGTCCAATCCATCGCTGTTCGCCCAGTGAGGCCTAGATATTGTAGGCCCTTTCCCCAAGGCAGCAAGAAATAAGAGATATCTATTGGTCGGCACAGATTACTTTACCAAATGGGCCGAAGCTAAGCCATTGGCCAACATCAGAGATGTGGATGTTAATAAATTCATCTGGAGAAACATTGTTACACGATTTGGGGTCCCTCGTACGCTCATTTCAGATAATGGACTCCAATTTGACAGCAAAGCCTTCAGAAGATACTATTGCGAAATGGGGATCACTAACAGGTACTCAACTCTAGCTTATCCTCAAGGAAATGGACAGGCCGAGACTGTCAGCAAGGTCGTAGTCAATGGGCTTAAGAAGAGACTGGATAACGCCAAGGGAAGATGGGTAGAAGAGCTGCCCCACGTCTTATAGACTTACCGGACTACACCACGGTGGTCAACAGGGGAGACACCTTTTGCCATGACCTATGGGGCCGAGGCTGTTATCCCTCTAAAGGCAAGCTTCCCAACGCTGAGGACGAGCTCCTTCACTCCAAGCAGTAATGATCAACTACTAGGGAAGAGCCTAAATCTGATCAATGAACGAAGAGAAAAGGTCGTGACCCAGTCAGCCTATTACCACCAGAAGCTCAAGCAGGGATATGATGCCAATGTGAAGCTGAAACCACTAGCACTAGGGGACCTAGTGTTGAAGAAAGTTGTGGGTGCTGCCAAGAACCCATCTTTGGGAAAGCTGGGACCCAATTGGGAAGGACCATACTGAATTACTTCAGTAGCAGGAATAGATGCATACTATTTAGAAGACTTAAATGAAAAAGCTGTACCTCGTCCATGAAATGTAAATAACCTGAGAAGGTATTATTATTAACAAAAGCATTTCTCTAATTCAAATTTTAAGTCCATTATGATTATATGTCTTGTATCTTGGCAACCATCTAAATACTAGACAGAACCAAGGTCTTGCATGATCCTCGGACTCAAACCTATGGGGAAACTAGTTACTTCAAGAAAATCTAAATACTAGACAGAATTAAGGTCTTGCATGGTCCTCGAACTCAAACCTATGGGGAAACTAGTTACTTCCAGAAAAATCTTAGTACTAGATAGAACCAAGATCTTGCATGGTCTTCGAACTCAAACCTTTGGGGAAATTAGTTACTTCAAGAAAATCTAAATACTAGACAGAACTAAGGTCTTGCATGGTCCTCAAACTCAAACCTATGGGAAAACTAGTTACTTAAAGAAAATTTTAATACTAGACAGAACCAAGGTCTTGCATGGTCTTCGGACTCAAACCTATGGGGAAACTAGTTACTTCTAGAAAAATCTAAGTACTAGACAGAACTAAGGTCTTGCATGGTCCTCGGACTCAAACCTATGGGGAAACTAGTTACTTCAAGAAAATGTGGGGAAACTAACTACTTCCAGCAAAAGCTTAGGTGGCAAGTAGAATCCAAATGTTGGGCGGATCCTCGGACAACAACCATTGAAGAAATTAGCAAGATCAAGCATTCATGCAAGTTGCATTTACAGCCTAAGTGTACGCTCGGATCATCTACTCAGCCCCCGCCCCCTAAAGATGTAAGCAAACGCAAACTAAGTGTCCCTTTAATGCCGGTGAGTTAGAATTTAAAGGTCTAATTTCAGATATGGTATGTACATAACCATTTTTACCCATTAGGATAACCAACTCATGAGACACGAGATTCACACTAATAATAATAATAATAACAATAAACACATAATGTAAAAAAAGGAATTTCATACATTTAATCTAAAGGTCTAGTTACAATGATTCCAATGTTCAAAAAAAAGAGGGGGCAAAACTAAAACAGAAGCTAGCCAAGATGGCCTATTTCTTCAGCTTTATCTTGATTCCATCCTTAGAGAGCTGAGTAGAAACGACCTCAAGATCCTTGGAGCCCTCACTTGGGGGAACAGTCTGAAGGGGCTGAACTGAGAGAGCTGACTCCTCGGCATGAGGGGCCTGAGCATCAGCTGTAGACTCTGCAGTCTTTTGGGGTGCTTCAGGGTTCAAGCCTTCATTTGTTTCGGTTGCCCCAGAAATCTCACTCTCCTTGGCTGGCTCGTCAGGAGCGGTTATGGCCAGAGCAGCTTCAGGCTGAGCAGTCTCAACCTCCTCAAGAGCAACCTCAGCCTCGGAGCTAGCGGGGGCAGTTTCTCGAATGGCAAGAGAGTAGTATACATTCTCCACCTTCCACAGGTCGGATGACGCCTCAACCCCAACTTGTTTAAGGGCTTTATTCCAAACTTGGGAACAATAGAGCCTGCATACCCTAAGTACTTAAGCCTTGAGAGTGGCCTGGGTCTCAGCCACTCCCAAGGCATAAGCCTCCTCTTCGGCTTTCTCCTTAGAGCTCTCAGCCTCTGTCCTGGTGAGCTGCGCCTCTACCTTGGCCCCCAAGGCTTCATCTCTGGCCCACTCCATGACATTCTTGGCCCCCTCTGCCTCGGCCAACTTCTTCTTTAAATCAGTGATTTGCTTCTTGGCAATCTTCAGCTGATCCTTAGTCTCAAGTAGGCGTCTCGTCTGGTTTTCAGCCTTTTTTTGAGCGCTAGCTAGGCCTGATTCAGCACTATCTCTGGCTCTTGTCATCTTATTCAAATCCTCCCTTGCTTTTAAGAGATCGGCCTTGAAGTTTTTAAGGGTCCGCGTAGCATCCAAGCACTTGTCACACTCGAGCTCCAGGGCCCTGCTCTGGTCATTAGCTGCCTCTTCTAGTCTATAAGTGGCCTGAACAGCCTACCAATTGAAACAAGCACACGGAAAGTTGGAAACCAAGGAACAAAAATCAACGGAGTCACAAGTGTTAGAAGTCTTACCATGCCTAAGTACCTCTTGATGCCTCGGAAGACCTCCTGCCTCCTCAAGTTCCCCAACTCGGCCATGTCGGCGGGAAGTAGCAGGGACCTCTCCAGCGTATTGGCCACATAGGTGCCTTCACCCACTCGAAAGTCCCTGAGGGAGGCGTTGTCCATCAAAGGCTCCCCGTGGAGCATTAGGGCAGGAAGCCAAGTCTGAGGCTTGGACTGAGTTGCGACTTCTTTTTCTTGGCCCTAGTGCCCGATTTTTGGTTGTTTTAAAGCTCGTCGGGCTTCATCTTCCTCCTGAGAGGAGTGAGATTTCCCCCCGTCCATGGGCTCTTTGCCTTTGGAAGCCCTCATCCTTTTCGGATCGGTGGGCTCAAGCCTAGGAGGCGGAGTCAATTGAGAAGGAGGAGGAAGTTTGGACCGTGGAGATGATGGCTTTGATTGGGTGGAAGATAACTTGGTCTGATCAGGCTGAAGCTTGGGTAGAGGAGGAGGAAGCTTGGATTGTGGCTTCCCCGATGCGTCCCTCCCCGATTGGCCTTCATGGGCTCTTTGCCTTTGGAAGCCCTCATCCTTTTCGGATCGGTGGGCTCAAGCCGAGGAGGCGGAGTCAATTGAGAAGGAGGAGGAAGTTTGGACCGTGGAGATGATGGCTGTGATTGGGTGGAAGATAACTTGGTCTGATCAGGCTGAAGCTTGGGTAGAGGAGGAGGAAGCTTGGATTGTGGCTTCCCCGATGCGTCCCTCCCCAATTGGCCTTCAATTAGGTCGAGCAAGTTGGTTGGAGGTTTTCTCTTAAAACTCATTTCAGCCTAAGAAGAAGTCCCTACTGATAGGAGATCCACTTCAGTTAAACTGGGGTTACCTAAGTCACCAGAAAGATCCTCGGATAGATTAACTTGGCCGAATACACCAAATTCGTCCTCGGGCGGACCCAAATCAGCGACCTCTTCTTCACTTTCTACTCTTCCTCCCTCGGCCTCTGTAGCTTGATGGGATGAAGAAAGGCCTGCCAATGGAACGCCTTCTGGGATAAGAGATCCTTCTGGAAGCAAGAACCCGTGTTCTGCTACGGTGATTCTGTGAAGTCGAGGATTTTTAACTCTGATTACATACTTCAGAGCCGAGAATGATTTCTGGATAGGATCGTACCCAAGGATCTTGTGAGCGGCTCTGACTTGGTTGTCAGCTTCATTTACAAAGACCTCCGCCTTAAGGATGGTTTCCAAATCTTCCCGGTTGACCAAGTAAAAATGTCGTTCAAAGGTGTGTGGATTTGCAAAAAGAAAGCATATTCATATTAGCAACCAAACAATGCAAACTATGATAGCACAAAAGATTAACCCTTTCCTACTCTGAATACCCCACCTGGTTCCCCCTCCTCTGTTGGACAATGAAGGCCATCGTGCCACTCCCCAGACACAATAAGAAAGTCTTTGTTTAACCCCTTGCTGGTCTCAGGGAGGCACTGAATAAGCCGAACCTTATCGTCCCTCGTCTTCATATAATAGGATTTACCCTTTAGGTGTTGGAGGTTGTAGCACCAGTTTACATCGTGATAGGTTAACCTCAACCCCATTTTCTTGTTTAAGGCGTCCACACAACCCAGGATCCTAAACACGTTGACGATGCACTGGGTGGGAGCTAATCAGATGCCTAAGGTAGTCCCTCATCACAGGTCCCATAGGGATTCTCATACCACCTTCTATGAAGGCGATTATGGGAATCACTACTTCACCCTCTTGCCTCCTAAAATGCCACTCCCCTTCTTCACAGTATCTCAAACCTACATTACGGGGTATCCTATAATTGGCGACAAATTTTTCCATTGCCTCTTCGGACTCAACCAACTTTTTTAACTTACCCATCCCTAGAGACGGTTAAAAGACTCAGGGAAGGACGAAAGAAAGAGAGGAATAAGAGGAAAAGAAACTTAGAAGAGAGAAAACGTGAGTTAGAGAGAGAAGAAAACTTACAGAAATGAGGAAAAGCTCCTTGGACAAGGTTTTTATGCTGAAAAAAGACGTGAGTTTGGCTGGAGATTTGACCGAACTCAGGATATGTGCGCAAGAACTCTTGAGTGTAAAAGTAAAGAGGCAAATTGGTTCAAATGGGTATTTATACCTCCAATTAAAAATAACCGTGCGGGTTTTCCTGCCCATAAAGTTAAAGAAATCCCCACCGTTAGATTACCATCATACCGTTAAACGTGGGGAGCACGGAGCCACCAAAATTTAATGAGGACGCGCTCCGTATACCGAAGCACCAGGAACGTGCTTTAGACAAGTGAAAAGGCTCTGGCACTGATGGAAGACAAGACTTGATAAGCCATGATAAAAGGCCCGAGGACATCAAAATCCTCCTCTTCGTCCGAGGAGCCAGATAGCAGGATTTTGAGGGGCTATTGTGGGGTCAAAGAATTTGGCAACCTCGGCCCACCTTATACTAAGCCCAAGACCCACGTCGAGGAGGAAGAAATGCCTAAGGACGAATGAAGAAAGCCCAAATTGCCAAGAAATATTGCCGAGGACAACCCTGTTCTCGGCCAACCGAGATCCTAAAAGGGAAGAACGGCACGCCATCAAAGGCAGCCTCCTAAAACATCCCAAAAAAAAGGACAAGTACAGTAAGACAGCTATGGGAGCATGGTGGAGGAGCAATTCAAGGAGAAATTGTCATCTCCGCATTAAATACCCACAACTAACGTTTTGGCCGCATTAATGAGGAAATGACCCTTGAACAGCGCTGTCTTGGTTGTTGTAATGCACAGAAGGTTTGGGAAGGTCGCTAATGGGACAAGCACTCGAGTAGTGACCTGCATGATCAACAGATGGAGGGCCAAAATCAACTGGAAGGGGGTATATAATGTGAGAAATCTTCCAGTAAAAGGGAAGGGGAATTAGAAAGAGAGAATACGGTAACAATTTGCATGATCTTGGAAACCTTTGTAACCAAGCACTGAAGAAATAATAAGAACAACAAGTTCCTTGAAAGAAATGCCCGAGGACAGAATTTCATACTTTAGTCCACGTCCTTGTTATTCAACCCACTCATAACCATGTCTAGTTGTTGTAATCCTTACTAAGGCCTAATTCTTAAACCCATTCTCTATAAATTTATTGTATTGGGCTACTTGAGCCTGAGTCCACTCATCTAATAGAAAAAGTGCTCAATCCCAGTCCCTACATATATATATATATATATATATATATAAAATAAAATTTTTATTTTTATGATTATAATTAAACATGTGATTGTCCATTCTAAGGAAATTTGATAAAATTTACACGAAAAGTGTCACAAAATATTATGTTTTTACATTTTGCTATCATATTATTAGTAATAAACTTATTATATTTTTATTTATATATTTTAAAATTTTATTAATTATATTATTTATGACGTGACCGATTTGACTATCGATCAGATCTCAATTCAACTATAAAACCAGTAACCAGTAACCAGTAACCAGTCCCTTTTCCGGTTCTTTCATCATACTTGTTTATAAAACCATGGAACCCCCCCCCCCCACCCCCAAAAATAACACTTGAACGAAAATCTAGAATATATATATATATATATATATATATAAAATAAAACCACTAATAAGGCCCAAACCAAATGGCAATAGAAAAGCCCAGTACAAAATCAATCTCATATCAAACTAAAACTATCACTACTCCAACACCAACATGATTACGTTTTTAATTCAACAAATATTTAAAATTAAAAAAAAAAAAAAAAAAATTCCTCACTGTCTTAGTGCCTCGCAAATTCACAAGTCATTAAACAATTTAAACTAAAACTAAATCAAACCTAAAGTCTAAAAGAAAATAAGAAACTCACTTACTCTTCCCAGCCATTGTCGTCCATCCCTGTTCAGCAACACTAACAACAACCACAACTGAACTCCACAAGCTTTATGTTATAAAACTTTATGTATTTGTGTATTTTTTAATAATTGTTGTTGTTGTTGTTATTGTCAATATATAAAATTTTCTTTTTATTAGATTGTGTAATTTATACTTATTGAGGAACACCCTGGATAAAATTCTTGGAACTGCCACTGAGCATTACAACTACCATTCAAAATAACAAGTCAATACTTTCTCCTCGTATTGTCTTCACTCTTGTCTTGATACGAGAATGTGATGTGATAAGAGTTATTCCTTGTTGGAACACCAAGCTATACTTTGGTTTTTGTCCTTATAAGTTATAAATCATGGCATTTTTTTTTTTTTAATTTAAATTGATTAGAATTTTTTTTTTAACTGTTTAGAAATATGACTTAAATATCTTATCACATTCTAGTAAATTAGCAACACTCCTACTCTTTATGGTTGAGAGAAAAATATGGCAAGTGTATGTGTGTGTCATGAAAAAATTGATAAGTTACTGCAACAGGTTGCATTTAAATGTTTCCTTCTAGGATGTCGAAGGACACAAATCTGTAAAAATAATAATAATAATAATAATAACATGCATGGCTAAAAAATGTAGATTATTTAAATTTAATGGAATTTAAAGTATATATAAAAAGATATATATCTAAGTTTTATCATAAAATTTTTATCTTCTACGACTGAAATTATTAATGATATGGATGATTCTAAGGGTCTAATTCGATACCGTTTATTTTGCTAAAACTGAAAATTTATTGCGGTAAGTACTGTAGATAAAGATAAAAATTAGTTGAAATAGTATAATGGGACCCATAAATAGTACTAAAAAGTGTAGTAGGACCCATGAATAGTAGTAAAAATAAAATGAATAGTGAAATAATTTTCATTTTTAAGTGGTATGCAAACGGAGGCTAAGATTAGACAATGACTCAACTCCAAAAATGCTTTCACCCAAAAAAAAAAAAAAAAAAAATGCTTGCAGCTCCTTGTTTATGTTTACACTCTCAAGTATTGGTTTTTCAAAGGATAAAGTATGATAGTTACAAGTTAAGACGATGACTCATATTCTTTTTTTGGAGAAAGTTAACAGATGCCTCAGAGTACTGATTTAAAATTCTTTATGGGGAAAAAAAATAATTTTTTTTTTTTTATAGTTTTTATATTTCCCATGATAGTGATATTAAAAATTTTCTAAAATGATCTATTAACAAATTCCTTAAGGGCACCAATTAACAAAACCTCTTTTTATTTAAGAATAAAAATTTACTTTTACTTACTTGGTGACTATTCGCTTGTATATAAAAATATTTAAAAATTTGACTATTCATGTTACTATTAACATATGTAAATGATTATTTTTTTCAACTAATTTGAAGGAAACTTTTTGAATTTTTATAATATTTAAAGTTGTGATTGTTACCGTTTAAAAATAATGTTATTTGTTACTTATTGCAGCTTAATTAAAATTACCTATTTCTATAATATGTTTTTTTCTAATATTATTTTTGTAATACAAACATCTGTATATCTCAAATGATTCTTTTTTTTTGGCTAAGTGGAATGAGGCTAATTCAATTCATCATCCTTTCTAGGATTGTCCAGGCTAATTGGTAACCCAATGAAATTTCCTAATTGAGCGCCACTTGAAATGAAATTGACTCAAACTGAGCAAATAGACTACCTACAGTAGGTTTCCTCCTTCAGCAACCAATGTGAGTTGGTCAAGTAGCGGGTGGGATTTGATACTTGATTGAAACCAAACCGACCAATCCAAGCTCATCGGAAACTGCCATTCCTCATCAACCATCATCCTCCCTCTCTCCCCCATTCTCAAATCAATCGAGATCTCGACTCATCTTTCTCCGATTCTTTGTCAATTTTGCTCAAATCTGACCGTCATCCACCCAAACCAAAATTTACTCGATCTATGGTTAGTAGTGGTCAACGACAGGTCTCTCCTTCTACCATCCAATGTGGGTGGATCGAGTTCAGGTTAAGCACAAACCTGACCCGAACCGACCTATGGATAGTCCTAATTTTTTCTCACTTGAGCCATTTCTTGAAATTGGTGCCAAAACATTTTATAAACATATTGAATTTTTTTTTTTTTTTTTTTTTATTTTATTTTATAACTTGAATTTGATATCTTATGTTAATGTTTCCCTTTTTTTAAATTTATTATTTGCTCGGTGTTTAGTAGCTAGGCCAATTTTTTAAAATAGATGACCCAAAATGTTTCTGAAAGCACAAAAAGAAGTTGTTGGCAAATGGGCAACAAAAAAATGACTTATATTGAGGCCTACGACAATGCCAATTCGACCTCTAAGAGCATTAGTATCCGGAGTTGTAAAACTCAGGATATGCTCAATTTTAGCATCAAACCTGGGAGATTCTGGCATTTTACCCTTAATTTTTTAAAAAAACTGGCAATATGCCCCTGTTTGCAAACTATATAGGAGCGTGCCCCTGTTTCGATACTCGATTATCCTAAAATCGAGTTCAATTAAATACTCAATTTGTAGAAAATCGAGTTATGCCTGATCAAACTTAAAAAAAAAAAAAAAAAAAAAAAAAAAAAAAAAAAAAAAAAAAAAAAAAAATTTGCATGGAACTCGAGTTTTAGGATATCGAGTTCCATGCAAAAAAAAAAATTTATAAGTGTGATCGCCCCATATTCAGGGAGCCCTATAGTGGCGTTTTTAAGACCTATAGTGACGTTTTAAAGCCTTATAGCCGCGTTTTCCTGCAAATTTTTTATAAGTGTGATTGGCTCATATTCAGGGTTCCCTATAGTGGCGTTTTTAAGCCCTATATTGACATTTTAAAGCCCTATAGCGGCGTTTTCCTGCAAAATTTTTTTATAAGTGTGATCACCCTATTCTGGGAGCCCTATAGTGGCTTTTTTAAGCCCTATAGTGACGTTTTAGAGCCCTATAGCGGTGTTTTCCTGCAAAAATTTTTTATAAGTCCCCATACCAAGTTCGAGAGGATCTATAGTGGCGTTTTTAAGTCCTATAGTGACGTTTTAAAACCCTATAGCGGCGTTTTGGAACTCGACTTCCCTAAAATCGAGTTCCATGTTTTTTTTTTTTTTTTTTTTTTTTTTTTTTTTTATTTTTTTATTTAGCATAACTCGATTTTCTATGAATTGAGTATTTCATTGAAACTCGATTTTAAGGTAATCGAGTATCGAAACAGGGGCATATCCCTATATAGTTTCGAAATAGGGGCATATTGCTAAATTTTTTAAAAATTAAGGACAAAAGGCTAGAATCTCCATCAAACCTATAAAAAGATGCATTACCCAGATTTGCAATTGTAAAAAAATTTACAACTTAGCTACAGTATCATCCTAAATTTATTATGGTACTATAGTAAAGTTGTATAATTCTTTAATCACTTTTATTCCCACTTCTCTATTCTCTCTGACTCACATTTACTCTCTACCCTTCTCTTTCTCTCCCCCCTTCTTTGTTCTCCCTTCGTCCTTCTCACTCTCTGAATCTCTCGTCTCTCAACTCTCCCTCTTACTCTCTTCTTTCTTCTATGGTTAGAGCTTACATGCTCTGCCACTCACCGTCACCAACACCATGGTAGTCTCTCTTCACCTCCAACCCATCTATTTATATCTCAAACCGAGAACAACCACCACCGATCTCAGCTCTACCTCTCACCCTCTTCTCCTTTCCATGGCTAAATCGTCTCTCTCTCTATTTCTTCAAACCCAAAAAAAGATTTCTCAAACCCATTTTTTGAGGTGGGTTTATGGTGGAGATTGTGGTGGAGGTCGGAGATCGGTGGTGGATATTATAGTGGGTTTCATTGGTTGTATTTTTTTCCCTATGGGTTTGATTCTTGCATGTGTTTTGGTCTTGTGTGGTAGAGGTTCTGATTTGCATGTGGTGGTGAGTTTTGGTCCCGGTATGGGAGGTGTTTGGCTCAATGGCAGTGGGTTGGGTTGTGTTTGGATTGGTGGTGGTGGCAGTGGGTTATGTGGGTAATTTGCTGGTTTGATTTGGGTGATTTTGGTATAGATTTGTGATTTTGCTAGGTATTTTTGGGTGATTTTGATATGGCTTTTTTGTGATTTGTTGGGTTGATTTGGGTGGTGCAGCAGTGGTGTTGTTGATGATGGTGGTGGCAAATTGTGTTGTTGATGATTGGCAAGTGATGGGGAGGTTGGTTTTGAATTGTGTTTGTGTTGGGCTTTGGGTTTGTTCACAGTGGAGAGAGAGAGAGAGAGAAGAGGAGGAAGAGAGACAGAAATTAGAGAGAGGAGAGAGACGGTTTTGGGTTATATATTTTATTGGGCAGATATATTGTTTTAATGTGTTGTATAGAAAAATAAAAGTTTGGATGTTGGGTGTATTATAAAGTGGTATGGTATATGTACGGGCATCAAGTATAAGCCCAAACCATTAGCCTCTACATGCTTAAGAATATAAGGTCCATATCAATTCAGGGAACCAATGCCTTGTCAAGGTCTAGTACCAAGTCGGGGACTACACGGGAGAAAAGTGGTTGAAAAAATTGGGACGAAAGATACGTGAGAGAAAAAGAGGGAGAAACAACTAAAAAGGAGAAGCTCAGTTCTAAGCCTAAGTCTCCTCGGGAAGCCTTCATAGAGAAGTAGAATACGAACTAGTCCCTAGATTCCTTCCCTTGGGCCATTAAGTTGGCCTCAAGAGGTTTTCCCATTATAGGAAACTCTTTGCCCACCTTAAACAAGTAAATTGGGAGCCTGAGCTCAAAGTCCATCAGGCATTTTGGACTAGGGCACCACAGTATAATAGATAAAGTAGTTTTAAAAATAGTAAAGTGAAATATTTTTAAAAAACCAATTGCTAATGCTCTAATAATGCGTGAACAACGTGCCTCCAAATGATTATCATGATTTTTCTTTTTAATAGATTTCACTATCTTTCATGCATAAATCCATATATCAGGAATAGGGAAAAGTAAAGGTAACTAAAGACTATCCATAAAAACTTGACCCTAAAAACTTTATCTTACTTACATTATTAAATACATAATCGTAGGATATTTTATTCAAATTGAACAAGATCATGATTAATCACAAATTGATGTAGCAATGCCAAGTGCTAACAATAAAATATGCCCATAAATTCTTTTTTGTATAAGAAGCGAAATACTGTAACTATCACACTACACAATAAACCATATAAAATCCAACCATTCCATAAAATTAATGGTGATGCAAAATACTAAGATCTAGAGGAATTCGTTCAGTAAAAAAAATTAAAAAAAAGGATCTAGTGGAATACGTTTAGTAAAAAGAATAAAATATCACCGGAATATAATTCTAGCTAATAAACTTGATTAATAAAGTCCATCGGTTTAAATTTTAAGAATCTTGTGTATAGTGGTACTTCCAACTTTGAACCTCAAGACAAAGTCTTCTCAGCTTTAATTCACTGCAACAAATCTGACTTTTTTCAAGGGTCAAAACCCTTAAAAAAAGTATTAAACAACCTTGAAAAAAATTATTTTAAGAGTCCAATCGACCCTTGATAACCTTTGAAACACATACCATCGAAAATGAAATTTTGAAGGCCTTCATGGCCCTCAATACAAGTGCTCTAATCTTATTTTGAGGGTCAAGAGACCCTTAAATAACCTTTTACCAAGGTTTAAAAGATTTATCCTTACAACCCTTGATAAATAAGATTATTTAAGTGGTCTCTTGAAGCTTGAAATAAGATTTTATTTTATTAAAAAAAAAAACCACAATCATGCACAAAATATATATATATATATATATATATATATACACACAAAAATTCACAATTGTTGAGATGATATGCTATGATATTGATGTATAGCAAAAGTGGTATATTGCTACAATTACACTTTCTTTGATCTCTAAACTCAAACCTACAAATTAACAGATTAGGGGCCGCATACATACTGCTGATATGTCAATTATTGTTTAAGAGAAAAGATATCAACAACCAAACTCTGTACAAAGACCAAATCTGTCCACCAGTTAAAAATTTTGATACATTTTATTCTTCATCATCATCTCAAAAGCAAGAAGTTATCAACTAGTACAATTGAACATTTCAACCATTATGGGTGCCCTCAAGTTTCTAAAAAAGAGAGAATGATACCAAAAGTTTGTTAATTTCCCAGCAAATATATCTACACACCTTTCCACGATATCAAATTCAAGATACCCACAACTTCAAAAAGAACAAAAAAGGCAAAATAGAGTTCATATATCTAAATAAAACATGCTGATTAAAGAAACGTCATTCACCAAAAAGAATTTTAACATGAAAAGAGAAACTCTTATTCACGTAAACTCTCATCTGAAAGTCAGATTAACCCGATCAATATTTATATGACCTAATTCAATAGTCAACAGGGGCAAGAGTTTTAAATTGTAAGAACAAGGTTCTTTGCACAATCTGACATGGTATCCATTTCAACAGGCGCAAGAGTTTTAAATTGTAAAAACAAGGTTCTTTGCACAATCTGAGATGATAGTAGGTGAACAGAACAAATCCTAATACATCCTATATAAGGCCAAAGGTAATGAAAGGAAATAAAAACAGGGGCAAACATAGACTCTCATCTGAAAGTCAGATTAACCCAATCAATATTTATATGATCTAATTCAATAGTCAACAGGGGCAAGAGTTTTAAATTGTAAAAACGAGGTTCTTTGCACAATCTGACATGGTAGTAGGTGAACAGAACAAATCCTAATACATCATATATAAGGCCAAAGGTAATGAAAGGAAATAAAAATCGGTTACATGCACAGCTTTATATAAGTGTCCCTTCCCAAGAAAATCACTCTTCACTGCTAGACACTGAGTTTTTCAATTACATAAGTGCATTCATTTACTTATGTAGAAGCCCAAAGTCATGTCCTAAAACAGGTATTTATGGATGTAGTGTAAGACACACAGACAAAAACATTGTATATCACAAAAATAGGGATAACTCACCTGCCCAGAATGAAAGAAATAATTCTCCCTGGCCAATTTTGTTGGTGTTGACTGATAGAAGTTGTAGCAGGTCCAAGCAAGCTGCAAAAGAAGAAATAATAGAATCTAGTCAACTGCCAAAAGAGTGATAGTTGTACAAGGCATGACATAGTGGATAGAATGGGATTAATGGTGCAAGGAAATACCAACCATCCCATCCAAGGATTAAAGGATTATTCTTTTATGAGGTGCTATAATCATGATGGAAGTTGATACCATATCTTGTCCAGAAAACAGGATCAATGTGTTGTGTAGCTTGCTGGTACCTTTCTTTTGTTTACTGTAAACTGTGGTTAATGCCCATGCAAAATTTCCTGTAGTACTCTGCTGCTACAATGTTGCAACTTGCAAGAATGCTTCACTTTTTTCAAGACCTGCCGGTGCACCCCTACAAAAAAAGAAAGTGCACGTTGTGGGTCACCATTTAGCAGAAGATACTTTTCACCAAAAAAAAAAAAAAAAAGCTGTTGAAAGAGATTTTCTAAAGCATTTAAATTCCACTGATTTCATTACATTCCCTTGGATGTCTTATACTTCTTGCCAACAAGTGGTTCAGAAGATTGTTTGATAAAGATAGGGCCATATATAAGCATGAACAAAGACTGCTGGAGCAAAGTTGAGTTTCGCCTAATTTTTCCTGTTGCGATGTAATTCTCTCATACAGGAGCATAGAATTCATTCTAGTCATAACCTTGTTGTACCGACACGCCATTTTTGGCGTCATGTTGGTGTCCAACACGTGTCAGACACCAGAACTAGTATGATTCGCTGGACTCCGGTGTCCGAGCAGTGTCTCTTTTTTCTTTTCTTTCTTCGCTTCTCTGACACGGCGTCGATGCGGCGCTGACACAGCTTCGACGCGGTGCCGACACGCCAAAAGTTGAAAAAAAAAAAAAAAAAAAGAAGAAGAAGAAAATCACAGATTTTGACAGACGAACTTACCAATACCATTGATTTTGTGATATACCCTAAAACAACAAGTCTGAGAAGTCATCAGACCGAAACCCACATCTCATTCTCAAGTTCTCACTTCTCAACCCACCCTCCCTCTGACCTCTTCCCGCTACTGCTGCCCTCTGTCTCTCGCCGGAGCTAGATCGGGCTGATCGGCGAGCTCCATAGACATCAACGCTGTGTCTTGTCCCTTCAGATCTCTCTCTCTCTCGACGTGGACAATAGGTCAGGTTTGACCTCTTTGCTTTTAAAGGGGCTGTTTGGATAAGAAAATTTCATTACTCAATTTTCGTCACTCAATTTCATCACTCATCACTCATAACTCATAACTCATCACTCAATTTTTCACACCCATTTGGCATCATCACCTAATTTCCATCATTCAATATTTTTCACACTATTTGTGGGCCCATACCTATCTGCCGATGCAGCTTTTTCTTTTCTTTTCTTTTCTTTTTTTGTTTTTGTTTTTGTTTTCAGTACCCAAACTCACTGAAGCTTAAAAAATAATAATAATAATAATAATAATAATAATAATAATAATAAAAAACCAAACAGCCAACCTAGAAGAAGAAAGGAAAAAAAAAAAGAGTCAAACGTGGTCAAAAAGTGCAATAGGTACTGTTTGTGGGTCCCCTATGTATGTTTAATTACAATATTACCATTGAGTTATGAGTTATGAAAACTGAAAACAGCTAAAATGTGTTTTCAGTTTCCATAACTCATAACTCAAAAATCAGAGAATTGAGTGATGGAAACAGAATTATCGTTTGCCAAACAACCTTTTTGCTATGGGTCTCACCATTTTTGAGTTATGAGTTATAGAAACTGAGAATTGAGTTATGGAATTCACCAATCCAAACAGCCCCTTAGCTTCTCTCTGTGTTTTTTTTCCTTTTTTTTTTTTCTTTTTTCTTTTCACATATTGGGCCATTTGGGTGAATGCTGAATGGGTTACTTATTATAACGCATTTTGTTGGGCCACTTATTATAACACATTTTCTTTCAAATATTGGGCCACTTATTATAACGCATTTTGTTTTGTTTTGTTTAATTCCACTCTCACTGTCACTATGTGAGGGTGGGATATAATATAATGTTATTACTGCCATTATGCGCCATATATAATGTTGTTACCACCATATTAAGTTATACCTTATAACTTATATATATATATATATATATATATTTTGTGTCCTGCTATAGTTTTATTTATTTATTAAAGTTAAATATTGTAGGTGATTTTACTAAAATAAATACTGAAAGTGAAAAATCAACTGAGTCAACTGCTCCTCTATGGAAATATGTTACTAAGTTAGAAAAAGCAACTGTCCGTGTCCGTATAGACATAAACGTATTTTATGTCTAAAAAATATGTCCAAATATAAAATTTAATTAATTATTTAATTGCCGTATCCACGCCGTGTCCTATCCTTATTTTTCAAAAATTGTCGTATTGCCGTGTCCATGTCCGTGCATCATAGGTCATAACCAGAAATCACTGTTTGTATAAATTGCTTAATAATTTGACTGTAAGAATGTCAATTTCTAATCTACTTGCATGTGAGCCTATTACAGCAGCTGCCTAATATATCAGTTATCTCAAGAAAGCTGCCAAGAATTTTTCTCATGATTCTTTGGAGTTGTCTGGTGTCAAGCTTACTACTCCATCTTCGAAATTTACTTATAAACTTATAATTACTTAGAAGTCAAAAAGTAGACAATCTTGCATCTCATCGTGTTAATTTGCTGCTTGATAAAACAAATCCCTTCTATTGAGATACTATACAATTGAATTAGGGCCAATGAAGATTTAACACAAAAACTGCACACACATACAGTGCAAATGATGAAACTTGTGGTCATAGACATGACAATTGAAAAATACAAGAAGCTTACTAAATATCTTTGATATATAGGCCTCTGATGTAACTAATATTGAATATAGCAATTTGGAGCAGATTTCTCATCTATTTCAAATTTTAATTAGCATAACACAACCATTAAATTTCTCGATCTTAAATCTCTAAGACCTAGCAAAAAATTAAATGAGAAATAATTTCCATTTGTTTGAACCAAATTTTACATGGAGTACTCGAAACAAAGTATGAAGTAACGAAAAATAATTCCATGAATTTTCTAAAAGAAAATTGAATTTGATCACATAAACAAGGAAAATATGCTCAGATGTAAATTTCTGCTAAAGAAATTCAAATGCGATTGTCCGTAATTGAAGTTGAAAGACAGAAAATTGGAATTCTAATGATGATTACCAAAAGAAGCGAGTCCTGCTCAATGATTTCAGCTTCCTTCACTTTCTGCGCTACAAATTAAGGAAAACGATTGCGTTACAGTGAGATTCTAAAGCGAATGATCAATTAGAAATCGAAATAGGGAAATCGATGATGAGCTCAGTTTTCTGAGAAATGTGAAATGAAAATCATGGGGAAATCGATGAAAAAGTGTGGGTAAACCAAAAAAACAAAAAAATCAAAGACGAAATTAGGGTTTGTGATTCGTACCTAATCGGAGCTGAGAAAAACAACGCCAAGAGAGATGAAGAGTCACAAAACCGAGACCGTACCTAATCAGAGCGTGCGATTACATACCTAATCGATGATCGTTGAACTCTATGAGATCTTCATGATCGTCGAGCTTTATGAGA
This sequence comes from Quercus lobata, assembly GCF_001633185.2. Classification (NCBI taxonomy): domain Eukaryota; kingdom Viridiplantae; phylum Streptophyta; class Magnoliopsida; order Fagales; family Fagaceae; genus Quercus; species Quercus lobata. The sequence continues at coordinate 31,283,257 of NC_044904.1, forward strand.
TTTCCATGCGCTTTGTGAGATTTCTATGCTTTCTTAGCTTTAGGCTTTTAGTGAAAGAGTGATAAGAGCTCTATGTGTTTGTTGGTTACGTTTTGGGCTATATTTTTAAATTTTGTTGGGCCCTTTTTCAAGGGATGAAAATTTTGTTATAGGGGTTTTTTCAAGGGCTGAAAAATTTGTAATATTTTATCAAGGGTTGTGAGCTGAAAAAATTGGCGCATTTTTTTTTTTTTTTTCACATTTAAGTGTGTTTTAACTTATTTTGAGGGACCAAATAACCTTTGAAATAAAGTAATATAGCCTACCTCATTTGTATTTATAGATTGTATCGACAGATTTTAGTAAACCCTCGATAAAAGAGGGTTGAAATAACTAAAGTTTGTTGTAGTAATTTGAGCATTTGCATTAGGGGTGTCTACACCCTCAGTTGCTATTTTACAACCCAAGACAGCAAATTCCCACTTCATTCGAGTTTGTATACCTAAAAAAGTTTGTAACATATGAATAGTAAGGTTGCATATAGTAATATTCATAAGTTATAAGGAAAAAAAATAATACTATTTAATCTTGTAATTGTGTGTGAAAAGAAAAAGATAGTGGGAGGAAAGAGAGAGATAAGAATACTTTTTATTATTTTATTAAGTAGTTTATATTATTTTATTAGATTATATATAAAAATAAAAACTAGGATGTAGAGTGAGTTATAAAATGAGTTGATAAAATAGATAAAATAGTATTTGAGGATGCAAAATAAGTTTTTTTTTGCATCATCGATGCTATTGCTTACTCATATAGTAGTACCTATGCTATGTGTTTGGAGCCCATGAATATCCAGGTATAGAGTTCTTCCCTTACGTGTCCAAGTTAGCTTGGTTAATGCGAAAAAACAAGGTAAGGTTTTTCTTAAGTACATATTTTTCATGTTAATATTGGCTTAAGTCAGTGACAAAATTATATTTCGGTATAAAGTACTTTATCAAACAATGGTCAGAGTTGCCTCAGCTACATATACATGACCTCCATGCGACCTGCACAACTTGCGAAAGACATTTGGTAGAAGATCCAAGTGGTTCTCTGACAAGGCATTTCGCGATTTGCCATGTCACAACCGGCATGCAAACAAAATTTTCTATTTTTTCCTAATATGCTTTTTTAGCCTTTTCCAATAGTCCAACATTCACAACCTGTGCATGCTGAAAGTGGCTAGAGAGTGGGATCTAACTATAAACATTATGAGAGACCTTATTTAATTCCATCTATCTTGTAGAAAAAGAGAGAGCCTTTACCCCCAAGTGTTTGAAAAGCTCCCAACCTCTCTTCATTCTAACATCCTCGAGAGAAATTTTATTACCTTCACCTCCTACACAATTTCTTAGATGTTGTGAGTATGTGTGTTAGGAAACTATAAGAGCCATTACAAATCCTATTGGTGGCTTTAAGTTAGCGGCTCAATGGTGGTATCCCTGGCAAGGCAAGCTAGTTGAAGAAAGGACTCTGAGAAGTCAGTCGCTAGTTGGAGTTTGGAAGGCTAAGTACATGGAGTAATATGAGCTTGGAGAGTACTACAACCATTCATCTAGTTGAAATTTTCCAATGGTGTGGTCAGTGGGGAGGTTTTTCCGTCGAGTGCTTGAGTTTTCTTCTTAAACGCAACTTTATCTTTGCTTTGGTTTGCTTTATTTTCTACATTTTCGTATGGTCATTTATATGTTTTAGTTTATACTTGTTTATGCTTGCAATAAGAAATTTGGTTAATCACATACGCTTGAATAAGAGACAATTTGATAGTTTTAGATTAAAAATTATTTAAGCCCAAATTTGTGTTATAGGGGTCTAAATTAATGCTGGGTGATCATAACATTTCGCAAATTTTATGCTCAAACCTTTTGATGGTATACCATGTATACATGTTTTCTACCAAAACATTAAATTTAAAAATAAAAATAAACAAAACAAATCTATCAGGTTAATTGACAATGGTTGTATGTTTCAGATAATGCTGGCATTCTAGTGTCATCCATCTGAAGTACACACTTTGTCACTTAATAATTTCTACGACCCCAAAAGAAAGAAAGAGAGTTTTACAAAAAATATATTGTACAGGATTCCTAAACCGGAACCCAACAAGAGGAAGCATAGACAATCCGGCCTTTCCATCCCTGGAGCATCCAGTGGTTGTCTTCATCAAGAATAAAATCCTTGTGGTACCATGCCTTCATCTTAGCCCTGAATAAACTCATGATCTCTTGGTTCAAAGGGAGCAGCTTGAACCCAGCCCTTGAAATTCGGACTTGACTCTGCTTGTATGTTTCAGGCCTCTCAACCCTCTCTAAGCCTTCGCATGCAACAACATTCATAGCCTCCCTCCCAACAAACTCTCTCTCAAACTTCAACCTCTGTGGATTGTCACGGGGTATAGTAACATCAAATACATCATATAATGCAGAGAAGTGGAAAAGTGCTTCTCGGAACCTCGTGAGAAAGAAGGGGGCATTATAAAACCCATTAATAATAGAATTAATAAAAATATCAGGTTTCATCCTCCTGATTAAGTTTAAAACTGCATCCCTTGGACTGGTCCCTTCAACTGTTTCATCAAGTAGGTTCTTCATCCGGAATGCACAATTCACAGCAAGCACCTCATTCCTCTCAATCTTAAGCTCCTCAATTCGAATAGTTTCCCAGTTCTGTGATGCTATAGCATTGTATTCAAAAGGAACATTAAACCGGTTGCAGTACTTTTCCAAGCGACGACCAGTCTCCTCAATGCACTCTGCTGGACGGAATCCAGGTTGGGGAAGATCAATCCCTGTAATGCGTAGCTTGGGAGCTCCTTCAGGTCTTTTTGAGAGAAATTGGATCAGAAGTGGCCACTGGAAACCATATTGGATACCAAAATCTACAATATGAAGAGTAGTTTCTTTCTCTGCTGCATGAAAAATCATTTTATTAGAAAAGGAATATGAGATCCTCTTGAAAGGGCAGGCTGAAAGATGAACTTGGTAAGCTTTCAACTTTTCAAGAGTTGACGATACCCTATTGGAAGTGTAAAACATTTGAGTTCCTACACTAGTGCCAGCCAAGCGTGCCTCAAGACCATTAGCAAAGAAATGAGCCAATCTCTGAGATCCATCACCAAAAGGGGTTGAGTGTTGCCTAACCTGCTTCAATAACTCTTTAGCCGTTCTACCGTCACCTGTGGAGACAGCTTGTGCACATAGAATCAAAAGACTCCTCAAATCAACTGTCTCCTTCTTCTTCCCTTGCTTCTTATTACGACTACCTTTCCCACCATTACCTCCTTGTGCCTGCCCCTTTGTCTGCGGTGAGGCCTTGCTAGCATCATTCTGCAAAGGCTCACAATTATCACCATACAGTGAAGCAGGCGCATCAATACAAAGCAAAACCTTATCAAGCATTTCTGATAACTCAGTCTCCTCAGACTCATCTACATAAACTGCAGTCTGCTTATTGCTCCTACCTTCTTCTAATTCTATCTCTTCCCTCTCACGATTCTTCCTTCCTCTCGACCCATCCGATGATTCACTCTCTTTCTCACCCTTCACCACCAGAGATTCTACCTTTAGATCCTCTCCCTTCAACTCAGTCGAAGAAACCGTGTTGCTCTCCAAATCAATAACCAAATTATTACTCTTAGGAAGGAACTTACTAGCTTCCTCTAACCCCCTCCTAAATTGCAATATTGATTCACTATTAGTAAAAATATTCTGAGCCATAACCTCCAACCCATCACCAAAATGATTGACACTATCATCTGACAAATTCCCAAAAAACTGTGATTGATCAGTGGGATTGAAATTAGACTGAACAGCATTATACTCACCCAGAATAGGAGGCGGTGATAAAGAAGGCTGGTAGTTTTGCTCACCAAGATCACTTAGACATAGAGCATCATTGACAGTACTAGAACTACTTGTACTATTAGTACCATAATCACCACTGCTTGATGAAAGCCCAGGACTCTCACCGCTATTTTGATTTGGTAAAGGAGGGTTTTTTTGACCAAGAGCATCATAGAAAGATTTCTCAGTGTCTTTTAGACCCAAAGGGTCATAAAACATGCAGGGCTTGTTTTCAATGTTCTCTTCCATAAGAATCTGATTCATGTACTTGAAAACCGTTTCAGAGAAATCATTGTCGTCCGGGGACGTCGTCGAGTCTGCCTGTAACATAGGCGGCATAACAACATGTGGTGGATCATATGGTTGACCCTCTGGACCACCGGTGGTGGTGATCGAGGGCTCAAAACCAGTGGGACCCAGATCAACATCAGACAAAAGATTTGGACCTTCATGGAAGTTAAGGTCTGTAGTAGGAAGAGGAGAGAGTTGATTGAATGTGTACTCGTCTATAAGATTTGAGAACTGATCCTCAGAATTTGGCGACATAGCAGAAAAACCGTTTACGAAATCAAAGTTTGAATCCATAATTTACAGGGTCAAACAAAGCCAAGAAAGAGTAACTAGCTGATTTTATGTCTCAAACTGATTTGGGAAACTAAAATCTGAGACTTACTAAACATTAAAGACTACCTAATATTCAGATCAAAGACTAGGATCTCCAAAAAAAAAAAAACATATATAGGCGTACAGAAAAAGAAAAAAAGAAAAAGACTTGAAGAAGAAGAACCTTAGATACCCATGATTTACGTGAACAAGTGGAGCAGAGAAGATTCAAACTCAAGCGGAAGAGGAAGATGAGAAAGTGAGTGAGACAGGGACGAAGGTAGCGTAAGTAACTCAGAATCCAAATAGCTCTCAGGATTTTCTGTGACAGAGGAAAATCGAAGCCTCTAGATTTGGATACTTCTCCCAATTAATATAGGAGAGATATTTTTTAAGACTAGTAAAGAGAGGCTGCTATTAGTTAGTGGGAAATATTAAAGAATTATTTTATTACGGTGAGGAACTTTCGTGGAACGAAGTGAGTAGTGAACAGTGACTAGCGAGTCAAACAGAAGGGTGTCCACCCCAAACATCATCACCCCTACACTAACCATCGCTAATATAATAAGTTGCGGATAAAATTATGATTTTTAATGTGACAGAATTTTGCCATTGACCTCAGTAGCTTATTGGCACCCAAGTACCCGTATGACCTGATGCTCGGGGGTTCTAGCCCCCGCAATCGCCTGACCAAAAAAAATAAGAATGTGGCAGAATTTTTCCAAGCAAAGAGGCATGGGTTATGTGTACTTGTACAATCCCGTAAACAAAAAGTCTTTCAGATCGATTCTTGGATTGGTCGGTGAGCTAAACACATGAATGGGTTTTGTCCTTACGAATCATTGGGTTGAACTTGTCAACTCATAACTCAAACTAAAATTACCTTACGAATCAAGTTTTTGACACCATTCCATTTTCAGAAACCTTTTTCAGTGACAAATCACAGTACTTGTACTCGTATTGTGTCTTTGACTCTTTGATATATGAATGGGATTGAGAGATTCTCTGTTGGTAGATGCCAAACTATACTTTGGTTTTTGTCCTCTTTTTATTATTATTATTATTTTTTAGTTATGGTAATTTTTTTTTTTTTTTTTTGATTGGAAGTCTACAATGTCATTAAACTTGGGTAGAACCCAGAGAAATTACATCAGAGTTGACTTCAGATACAATAAAAGGGGGAGTGTCCTCCATCCAAATAATACAATCTTCAATTTCCTTAGCATGTCTAGCCATTAAATGAGCTGTTTTGTTACAGTCCCTTCGTGCAAAACGTGCCTTCCAGGACCTGAAATTTGGCAGCCATGTCTTAGTTCCCGACAGGGACGGACCCAGGATTTCAAGCTAGGGGGGGCCGGAGATTAGTGAAAAAAAAAAATTTCAAATATGCATCCATATAGTATTAATAAACTATCAACCAAGACAAAGACTCAAAAATCATTGTTTCTTAATATATTAAGATACGATCATCTACCAACAAAAACAAAAGACACGAAAAACTATTGTTTCTTAATACAGTCTCCTATGAAAAGGGAACTCGACGCTCTTTCAAATCTTCAAAATCATCTATAATTGAATCCAAACTAAATGTTGAAGCTATATAATTGAATCCAAAATCATTTTCAATGTATCTCTTGCTTATCTTTTATTAATAATATTCTTTTCTTACTTATCAAAAAAAAAATGTATAACATCAAAGTGTCCGCCAAAAAATCATTTTTCATTTTGTTTCGAAGGACACTATCGTCACTATGATTTTATTATGCACTACCAACAAACACTTTACCATTTTAATTCCTTGAAAGTTGAATCACTTTTCCTATTGCTGTGACTTGTCCCTATTTTATTGCACAAATACCACACAACAAACAGTCAAACTCTGATATTTTCTCAAGTCTCTAGAAACTCTACACTCTCTTTTCTATATAATATAAGAGAGATAGTCACAAACAAACACAGTCACAATTCACAAAGACACAAAGACAGTCACAAAGCCAAAAAGCCAAAAAAAAAAATAACACAAGCAATCAAGCACAGATGCACTAAAACATAAACACCACAAGCACAAATTTTGAGATTTTGAAAGATAGATTAAATACTTGAGTCAGTTGAGTATGAAGTGTGAAGGCTGGAGCAGATCAAAGCCAGCAGCGGCGTCACGGCGAGATCGGTGTAGCCTGTTACATTTTTTTAACTTACCCTTTTTCCCTTTTTTTTTTTTTTTTTTTTAACATGCGGGCTGGCCGGTGAGTTTTGGGCTGCTGAGTTTTACATGTGGCCAGTGGGCTAGCTGGCTGGGTTTTACAAATTTAGAGGGAGTCAAGTCTTTTTATTTTTATTTTTATTTTTTGGGATAGAGATGGTTGAGGTGAGGGGGGCTGGAGCTAAAATCCAAGGGGGGCCAAGCCCTTTTCTTTCTTTTTTTTGGAAAATTTTACATACTAACAAATTTTTTTTTTGGGCCCAGGGGAGGCCCGGGCCCCCTTTGGCATACACCTGGGTCCGTCCCTGGTTCCCGAGATGAGTTGCTGGATTGATAAAGGGGCAGGTTGCTCTGTAGACAAAGCATGAATGACCACCTGTGAATCCCCTTCAATAATGACTTCTCTAAGTCCCAGCTCCCATGCAAAAATAACACCACACTCCGCTGCTTTGGCTTCAGCTTCTAATGCTCCTAAAGGGAAACGAATCCTCTTCGACAGAGCTCCCATCATCTCTCCTCTGTCATTCCGAACTATTATTCCCAATCCACAATGCCCTTCATTCTTAAACGTTGCTCCATCTATGTTTATCTTGTACCACCCGTGGGGTGGAGGCTTCCACCGCTCCTGCATAGATTCACGCCTTGGGACCGTGACGGCTGTTACTTGTCTGAACTCCTTCATGTACCTGTAAGCATTTGTGACTATAACCGTTGCTGTTTTAGAGGAACCACCATGCCTGACATCGTTTCTATTGTTCCAAATGCCCCATGCCGCTGCAATAAGGACTTCCAAGTCGGCATTTTGGAGTCGCTCCTCAAACAGCCAGAGTAAGTCACAGAAATCTTTTGGCTCCCAAGTGGTATTAGGTGGCTTGACACCTAGGATTGTCCATACTTCCATGGCCAGGCCACAGCCCCAGAAAACATGTCCCGGTGTCTCTGTTGCTTTGCACATGTCACATTCTACGTCAACTTGCACGTGGCGGTCTCTGAGGCGAGTCTTGGTGGGAAGAATATTTTTGCTTGCCCGCCATGCAAAGTTTCTTAGTTTGCATGGGCATTTGAGGCTCCAAATGGTCTTCCAAAGGCCTTCCATTACTGTATTATCCGAGCTTTGGCCAATATCTTCGTTTTCTTGGAGTTGTTGAGCAACTCGGTATGCACTACGAATGGAGAACAAGCCATTTGCAGTGGTTGACCAAACTCGTCTGTCTTCAGTGGGGAATGAGCTGAGGGGGATGCCGAGGATAACCTCTGCCTCATGTGGGAGGAAAGTATTAAGCACAACATCTTCTCTCCAGGTGCATAAAGTCTGATCAATCAAGCTTGATACCTGGCTTCCCTCTTAGAGATTCTTCCTCAGACTAACATGCTTGAAGTGGGTAGGTGTTGGCAACCATTTGTCTTCCCATAATCTGATCTTTTTGCCGTTGCCGACGCTCCATCTGGTACCTTCCACCACAACATTCTTGGCTGCCATAATGCTTCTCCATGCAAAGGAGGGGCGTTTCCCCAATTCAGCTTCAAGGAATGTGGAGTTCTCAAAATACTTGGCTTTGAAGACCTGGTGAAAGAGTGTGTCTTGGTTATGCATTAATCTCCACCCCTGTTTTGCAAGGAGAGCTAAGTTAAAGGCTTTTAAATCTTTGAATCCCATTCCTCCATCTGCCTTAGGCTTGCATAACTTATCCCATGCAATCCATGGGATTTTCCTCTCCTCCTTTTTTTGTTCCCACCAAAACCGGCTAATCATGGCTCCATGCTCCTTACATAATGAGTCCGGAAGCTTAAAACAGCTCATGGAATATGTTGGAGTGGCTTGGGCCACTGCCTTTATAAGTGTTTCTCTACCAGCACTGGACAGTAACTTCCCCTTCCAACCGGCAATCTTCTTTCCCACTTGGTCCTTAATTTTGTTAAAGGCTTTCTTTTTCCCTCTGCCAACTAATGACTGTAGTCCCAGATATTGCTCGTGCTGTTTAATGATTTGTGCTCCAAATAATTCTTTGATGGAATCTTGGGTTTCTGTAGGCGTGTTTTTGCTGAAAAACAGGGATGTTTTGTCCCTGTTCATCTTCTGCCCCGATGCCATTTCATAATCCCGAAGAATTTTCCAAATGTTGGAGCACTCAGTCATGTTGGCTTTGCAAAAAACAAGGCTATCATCAGCAAATAGTAAGTGGGAGATCTGAGGGGCTCTCCGACACACCGAGACACCATTGATGCTTCCTCTGTTTTCTGCTTGCTTTAACAGGGCAGAGAGACCTTCCCCACATAATAAGAAAAGGTACGGCGATATGGGATCGCCTTGCCGAATACCACGTGTTGGCCGGATTAAGCCCTTAGACTCACCATTCAAAAGCACAGAGTATGAGACACTTTTTATGCACATCATCATCAGTGATATCCAACGTTCATGGAAGCCCAATCTTGTCATGATCCTTTCTAAGCAAGGCCACTCAACGCGGTCAAAAGCCTTACTCATGTCTAGTTTGATTGCCATGAGACCCTCCTTTCCTTTCCTTCGTTGGTTAATGCAATGCATTGTTTCAAATGCGACAAGAACGTTGTCGGTGATTAACCTGTCTGGTAGAAATGCACTCTGGGACATGCTAATGATTTGGGGCAGGATCTTCTTAAGCTGGTTAGCCAATACCTTAGAAACGATCCTAGAAAGCACATTAGTAAAACTTATAGGGCGGTAATCTGTGACTTTTTGAGGATTGTTTCATTTTGGAATAAGGCATATATGGGTGGCATTGAAGTCAGGGGGCATAATTCCAGAATTTAAAATATTAAGAACACATTCAATGACATTAGGACCAACAATATTCCAGAACTTTTGGTAAAATATGGGTGGCATACCGTCGGGGCCTGGAGACTTGAGTGGGTGCATTTGTTGGAGTGCAATCCAGACTTCGTCGGGGTGGAATTCCTTGGTCAAACTAGCATTCATCTCCGGTGTCACTTTGGGTTCTATAGCATGCACCACAGCATCAAAGCCAGAAGGCATGTCTGATTGGTAAATGCTTTGGTAGTACTCCAGGACAATTCTTTCAATATCCTCATCACTCTCCATCCAGTTCCCTTGTTCATCTTGTAGTCCTACGATGGTATTTTTCTGTCTCCGTTGGCTGGCTGTGGAATGCAAGAATTTGGTGTTGCGATCACCCTGTTGCATCCATAAAGCTCTGGATCTTTGCCACCACATGTCATTCTCCCTATCTAGCAATTCATTAATCTCCTTGCGGAGGAGCGCAATATCCTCTGCAAAGTCATGTAGAGTGTTTAGAGATTCAAGGTGTTAGAGTTGTTCCTGTTTCTTCTGAAGTTGCTTATTAACATGACCAAAAACATTCGTGTTCCACCAACGAAGCTGATTTTGACAATTTTTGATTCGGTCCTGCGTTGTTAGATCTCCAGAAGGGTTGGTGGCGTCCCAAGCTAGTTCAACAACCTCTCTACACCCTGGGTCTCTAAGCCACATGGACTCAAAGCGAAACCGAGGCTTCTTTCTACGTCGGGGCTACTCAGTTTTCAGGTGTAAGACGAGGGCACAGTGATCAGAGGCAGCCATGGACTTGTGGTATACCCTTGCACCCTGAAAAAGGCTCTTCCACTCTGCGTTAGCCACCATTCTATCGAGACGTATAAGAGTTCTTTGTGAGCCAAACCTGCCATTACACCACGTGTAGTTTGAGCCACTGAAACCCAAGTCTTGGAGATTACATGCATCGAGAACGTTCTGAAAGGCCATCATTTGATCCGCATTTCGTTCGGCCCACCCACATTTTTCTTGAAGGTGAGTTATTTCATTGAAGTCTCCGAATACTAACCAGGGAAGGCTTAGTTGTGAGTGGAGGCATTCTAGTAGCTTCCAAGACATGTGCCTCTTCTGTGTATCAGGGTGGCCATAGAATCCAGTAGCTCTCCATCGCATGTTTGACGTGGTATCAGTGACGACCACATCAATATGTGAGTTTGAGTATTTTTGTGTCCAGACATTAGTGCCTTCCTTCCAAAGCAGAGCAAGACCTCCGCTTTTTCCATCGCTCGGAACAATGATTCCCTGCGTGTAACCAAGTTTAGTTTGAAGTCTAGCCACGACAGGAGAGGAATGCTAAAATGGATTAGTTATTAATCTATTTAAAGAAAGTTTCTATGAAAAAACTGTTTTGACCTTTTTTTTTTCATTAAAATAGTATCAAAACTTTCTTAAAATATTGTTAACCATTATTTTAAAGGCACTCGTTAGTATGATCCTAAAACATTTTTAAAAAAAATTTATAAAAAATTAAAAAAACTGACAAATTTTTTGTCAATTTTTTCAATTTTTCATGAAAATTTTCTTTAAATAACTGGTTAGTGTGTCTTAAGGACTTTTTTTTTTTTTTTTCCTTTTATTGTCCTTGTTTTTTAACAGGTGAAAACTTAAAAATATTACTCCTATAAATATCAAACCGAATTCCACATTCCTCTATATAAAAAAGCTGATAGTGTTTTTGTTAACCTCTATTTCCAGGAATGGAATTAGGATTCAAGTTCAAGGGGCCAACATTCTATGTTTAAGTATTTTTAAAAATTAGGGATACCCACATTAAGTAGGCATTTGTATTTTTTTCTTTTCAAAAAATAAAAATAAATACTGTAGTTGAATTTACAAATTGTATTTATTAAAAAGATTTATCGTGGTTTTAAAAATCAAATTGGATAAAGAACTAAAAAAGAGAGGTGTTCTATGCTTTTTGGTTTGATCAAGATCTACCGATGTTCAAATCAAAAACATCATAAATATTATAAGCATTTAATTAATATTATAAATACATAAATATTGGATTTAGATCTTATAGATTTCCTAGGGTACTCTACCAAAAAATTTCTTTAAATCCTAACCACTCTTTTATGTTTTAAGAGTCTAGATTCTGCCATGTTAGCATTCCACTAATAATACTCCTAAAATAATATAATAATATTGTAAACAAAACAATTAAAATTATTATTAGTGGAATGCTAATATGACAAAATCTAAATCATTAAATCATTAAAAAATGGTTAGGATTTAAGGAAATCGATTTGGTAGAGTACCCTAGAAAATCTAGAGAATTTGAATTCAACATATTTGGCTTTATTCTTTCCACATTAAAAATTTTAGATCAATTTATTTATTCTATTCACATTTTTCTATACCCAATCCTTTATAATGCTATATCATATCAATAACCATGGGTTTAAACCTATGTCAACTACTAAATAAATACAACCACTAAAAAAATAATGGTTAGTTAAACAGTGAAACATTGATGTCTAGCAAAAAATAAAAAATAAACGATGAGACATTAACATCTATTGGTGAAATATCTAAGAGGTGAGATTCATTTTTATTTTGGGATAATTACAGTAAACCCACCTGTGGTTAGGCTCGTTTACACTATGCCTACCTGTGGTTCAAAACTTATTACTTTGCCCACTTGAGGTGCCTTCCGTTAGGGCTCTGTTACCCACCTCTTCGTTTGCCGTTAGAAAAACACATTTTTAAAGAAAAACAAACATAACAAAGATCAAAAAGTTAGGACTTTTTATTGCTTAAGAACTTCTTTGAGAACAAAACACAAGAATAGCACAGATCAAATGCTCAATAAAATCACTTTTAATCAGGAGGATGACGCAGAGGTGGGAGTATGGGACAATTCCTTCAATAAAGACTTCATCAAATAGTTCCTAACAATCCAATTACATGCTCCACACTTGGAAAACCCATTGAAACGTGGATTAGGAAGCAATTACAGAACCCAAAAAAGAATTCACAAAAGGGTTCATAAATTCTGAAACATTTCAAGTAAGCAAACGATATTAGTCCAATTTCACACTTTTTGATTCAACAATCAGCTCAAACTTCTGGGTTTGTTTAAATTTAAATTTAAAATTAAATAAATACAAAATAAAAAATCCATAAAAACAAAAATCCAGAAAAACACAAGCCACAAATCCAGAAAAAAATCATCAACGATCGCGATCTCGCGAACGGATCACGATCTCGCTGGCGCGATCTTGCGAACGGATCGCGATCTCACCGGCGCAATCTCGCGAAGGCGAGATCGCGATCAACGTCGCGATCTCGAGACGGCGCGATCTCGCGTTCACGAGATCGTGCCGTCGATCGCGATCTCGATCCGGCGCGATCTCGCGAAGGCGAGATCGCGATCGAAGCTTCGCGAGATCGCGATCGAAGCTTCGCGAGATCGCGATCGACGGCGCGATCTCGCAAAGCGTCGATCGCGGTCGTCAGACTGGAGCTCGTGAGATCGGCGACCCCATTACTAGCACATACCGGACTCCCAGGAACCACAATCTCCAACAACTATATTTATATGTATGAATTTTTTTGTGATTGGTTGCAGAGAATGGAGGACAAGGATCAACAGCAAAATATATTTCTGGTAATTTGTTTTCTGGGATTTGGAATTTTTTTTTTTTTGGGTTTGGTTTGGTTTGAATAAAAGTTGGAGAGATCTATAAAAAAAACAAAAATAAAAAAACAAATGCTCAATGAAATCACTTTTAATCAGGAATAGCATTTGATCTGTGCTATTCCTGTGTTTTGTTCTCAAAGAAGTTCTTAAGCAATAAAAAGTCCTAACTTTTTGATCTTTGTTATGTTTGTTTTTCTTTAAAAATGTGTTTTTCTAACGGCAAACGGAGAGATGGGTAACAGATCCCTAACGGAAGGCACCTCAGGTGGGCAAAGTGATAAGTTTTGAATCACGGGTAGGCATAGTGTAAACGAGCCTAACCACAGGTGGATTTATTGTAATTATCCATTTTATTTTTATATTGTTTTTGGGCACTTGGACAAAATGGATGCCAAATAATATTTTTGGGTTTTATGGGTCAATATGTAAACTTTTTGAAGGGGGGCAAGAATATATATTTTAGGGGCAAAATTCAAAACTTTTGTGGAGATATATATACTATTTATAATTTTTCAAAAATATAATCTAGGGGGTCATGGCCCCCCAGCCCTAAGCTAGGTCTGTCCCTGTTTATCTTTGTAGCATGGGTCTTGTGACTCTTGTCCACATACGATAATGAATAATAAATGTTCAATATATATTATAATGCGTGTTTTTCTTTAAAAAAAAAAATCTTAATAATAATTCATTAGCTTGTAATTGTATGCACAAATTTATTGTGGTTGTGTGTGCTTTTTTGGACATTTGTTCATAATTTGATTTTATGTAAAAAAATATATATAAAAATATTATTTAATAAAGTATTAAATACACATTAACAGATTAACTTATACCCTTGGGATAGTCATTACACTTACTGATCATGTATCTTAAGGTATTGGTCAAGGTTGAGTTTTTTACTCTCTTTTTTATTGTAATCGATCTTTTTTATTATTTTTTTTGGGGGGGGGGAGGGGAGAGGAAGAGCCAGCATATCTATACTGAGGCCCATTAAATTCTTCTTTAATGGCTGCGAAAATGCACATATACTTATTTGTAATTGAGAGACAACTGTGGCAAGCACACACGTCTATCATGGAAACATTGAAAAGTTACTACAAGTTGTATTAAAAACTTTCTTATCGAATATCATAGGACACCATACCTGTAAAAGATAACATGCATGGGCCAATATGTTTTTTGGTCCAATCAAGGTCTACTGATAGTCGAATCAAAGACATCATTAATATTATAAGCATTTAATTAATATTATAAATACATAAATATTTTAAAATATTATATCTAAGTTTTATCTTAAAATATTTATTTTTCTATAATTGAAGTTATCAATGTTTGGATGAGTATGAGATTAGACAATGACTCAACTCCAAGAAAACTTGGGGCTTCTTATCCTTGTCTACACTCTCAAGCATTGGTTTTATTGGTTTCTCAAAGGATGAAAAAAACAACTATAATCATACCAAAGGACGATAGTTACGAGTTAGGACCGATTGCTCCTATCCATTTTACTTAGGGAAAAAAACTACTTTTACTTAGTAACTATTCATATTAAGCTTCCTTTTCAAAAAATATAAAAAATAAAATTTGACTAGTTGTGTTACCATTCACATATGTAAATAATTATTCTTTTCAACTAACTTGAAGAAAAAGTTTTGAATTTTGTTTATAATATTTAACATTGTGATATTTATTTAAAAATAATATTACTTGTTACTTATTGCCGCTCTAATACCACTTGTTAGGAACCTAGTGGCTCTTAATGGAGATGGATAGAAATTATAGGAGAATTGATGGAAATCGTAGGGAAATTTACTTAGTTAGAAGTAGTAACCCTCCATAGAGAAATATATATATATATATATATATATAGAGAGAGAGAGAGAGAGAGAGAGAGAGAGAGAGAGAGAGAGAGAGAGAGAGAGAGAGACACTAAGCAATGAGTTTGTTTATTCTTCTATGATGGAAATGTAATTACAAGTAGGTATTTATAGAACCATGAAACTGTTCTATTGGCCCACATGACCTTATCCTAATAGTCCTATTATTCCCCATGTAAATTAATAATTTCAACATATGTTAAATGTGATTAACATATTTGGAATTGTAACTAACTAACCAACTAACTAACTAAATGCATTCTATACCCAAATGTGGGTTCCTGACATTTCCCTCTCCTTCAAAACACCTTGCTCACAAGGTGTTGTTGTAGTTGACATCTTCATAAAGGGAAACCAGCCACTAACCCAATACTCCAAAGCATCTTGAAAATTGAATACACCAACTACCAAGCACCTTGTCACAATCCATAACTGGAGTAAGTAGATCCCATCATTAACTAAATCAGCAAAGGAGCACCAAGAAAGCTTTATGTCGTGGCGTTTCTTTCTATCAAATATCAAGTCTCTGACCATAAACTTCCAAACAAATGACCAACTATGCAACTCATGTGGGTAAGGAGATGATAGTCCACAAACTGCAAATAATGCAGTAAATAGATCCAATTGATCACATTCCCATGAAGCTGATACTAAGGATAGAGAGAGTTGCTTGAGAGCAATTTCTATATCTTCACAACCTTTAAGATCCCAACTCACACCCATGTCCTTATAAAAATTATAATCAGCTTGATTATGGAATCCATCATTTATCCCGCCATAGCCACCAAGAAAAGGATCATCTAATTCAAATTCATTTGCTTTGCCACCAATGTTAGTGGCTATTAATTTCATGCCTTCATTCTTGATTACATGAGCAACTCCATCTGCTAGAGTATGAGTTTGGCCACAATCAAACAACATTGGATCACTTGTATCCACACGAACAACAACAATTCCATGCATTGTAGATTCTTGTATCATCATCAACTTCTTTGTTGGTTCTTTGGATTGAACTTTAAGGGCAACGTGTACATGGATATCATCATCCACTTGCAACAACAACAACAGTAGATTCTTGGAACCTGACTTTTTCTTCGATTTCCATCGAATCAAAAGATTGTAACTCCTCTTACGTCATGTTCTCAAGATCCTCTTACAATCTTGAAAGTTTTTCTTTCATAACCTTTTTAGATTCAACCAAGGTTCATAGCCTTTTTAGATTCAACCAAGGTCTTGACCTTTTCTAAAATATCATTGACATCCTCTGAAACTTTGTTCAACATTTGCTGTATTTCTTTCAAAAGTTTTCTCCAATCATAACTGCTTGTCTCAAGATTGACGGCTCTGATACCACTTGTTAGAAACTTGGTGGTTCCTAATGGGGACGAATAGGAATTATAGGGGAATTATAGGGAATTTACTTAATTTAAGATAGTCACCCTCCATAAAGAAATATTGAGAGAGAGAGATACACTAATGCACTAAGCAATGAGTTGGTTTATTTTTCAATGATAAAAATGTGATTACAAGTAGGTATTTATAGAACCATAAAACTATTCTATTGGCTCATATGGTCTTATCCTAATGGTCATATTATTCCTCATGTGCATTAATAATTCTAACATGTGTTAAATGTGATTAACATATTTGGGATTGTAACTAACTAACCAACTAACTAACTAAATTCATTCTATACCCAAATATGGGTTCTTAACAAATTATCTATTTCTATTATATGTATTTTTTAATATTATTTCTGAAATTTGAACATCAGTATATCTCAAATGATGTTAATTATTTTTTATTATTATTTACTCTTTTTTGCTAAGTAAAATGTTAGAAACCCTATATAGATAATAATTATTGTAATATTGCATTTAGTTAGTTAATTAGTTACAATTCCAAGAATGTTAATCACATTTAACACATGTTGGAATTATTAATGCACATGAGAAATAATAGGACCATTAGGATGAGGCCATATGGGCCAATAGAATAGTTTTGTGATTTTATAAATATCTACTTGTAATCACATTTTCATCATTGAAAAATAAACCAATTTCTTAGTGCATTAATGCATATCTATCTCTCTTAATCCCTCTCTTTCTCTATGGAAGGTGACTACCTTAAATTAAGTCAATTTCCTTACAATTCCCATCAACGCCCCTTTAAATTCCAATCCATCCCCATTAGGAACCACTGAATTCCTAACAAGTGATATTAGAGTCTTTGATCTTGAGTTGAGCAATTGTGACCAAAGAAAACTTTTAAAAGAAATACAATAAATGTTGAACAAAGCCTCAGAGGATGTCAAGGATGTTTCAGAGATGGTTAAGGTCTTGGTTGAATCTAAAATAAGTCATGAAAGAAGAGCTCTCAAGATTACAAGAGTATCTTGAGAACATGACAGAAGAGGAGTTGCAGCTTCTTGAAAGTACAAGCGACAAGTTTCAAGTTGTTGAATCAACAAAAACTGCCTCTAATATTGGAGGTGCAAGCGAAATTGAAATTGGTCACTCGTTAGGTCAAGAGCATGAGGTGGGTCTTTTGAACAATAAAGCTTCGCCATCTCTTGATGTAGGACAAACAAAGTTTGAAGCTGTGTCAAATGTATGCAACGGGCAATTCTTTATCTCTTCCAAAGTATCCATTGAATCAGATGCTTGCTTCTCAGCAAATAAAATTGATATGAGATCATCAAATAATGTGATGCCAAAACACGAAGTGTGGGTTCCATCATCAATTCTTGGAAGTAATATGGGATCATCGACTTTCTTTATTTCTTATCAAGCCCACCAAGTTCCAAAGCCAAACCTATCAAGCCTATCAAGTTCATTAGCCTTTCATGTCTATCAACCTTTGTATATAATTCCGTTCAACTATGATCTGGAGTGTAATGGAAATGAGGTTGTCCAACACAAATCAATGAAGGAACATTCCCTTGATCAAATTGTTTCTGGACCAATTTGGAGTGCAACAAGATTCACTATGATTAATGCAATTGCTTCATGTGATGCTTGGGCAAATGATTGAAGAACAGAGGTAGAAAGAAGTTTTGTCAACAATATGATCAAATGTTTGGAAGTATTTGATGTGTTCAGCGGTCAAGATGCTTTGGCATATTGGATTAGTGGCCGATTTCCCCTCATGAAGGTGTCATTTCAAGCAACACCTTGTGGACAAGGTGTTTTGGAGGCGAGGGAACTGTTAGGAACCCCTATATTGATAATAATTGTTGTAATATTGCATTTAGTTAGTTAGTTAGTTGGTTAGTTAGTTACAATTCCAAGCACTTTAATCACATTTAACACATGTTAGAATTATTAATTCACATGGGGAATAATTGAATCATTAGAATAAGGCCATATGGGCCAACATAATAGTTTTATGGTTAAATAAATACCTACTTGTAATCACATTTCTATCATTGAAGAATAAACTAATTTCTTAGTGCATTAATGCATCTTTATCTCTCTTAATCTCTCTCTTTCTCTATGGAAGGTGACTATCTTGAATTAAGTCAATTTCCCTACAATTTTCATCAATCTCCCTATAATTCCTATCCATCCCCGTTAAGAACCACCGAATTTCTAACATAGAAGGGTGCTAATTCAAATCATCACACTTACCTCAATGATAATTCACTATTACATGACCAATCTCTTGAAATTGGTGAAGAAAATTTTTATAAAAATACCTATTTTTCTCTTCTCTTTTATAACTTGAATTTGATATCCTATGTTAGTATGTTATTCCTTTTTTTTGTTAAATTTCTTTTTTGTTCGGTGCTCAGTGCGTGGGCCAATCTATATCTATATATATCTAAAAGCTGAAACGTAGCATTTATTATTACTATGCTCCAGTATGCTCCAGTTAAGCCACATTAACTCCACGTCATTATCTTTTTTATTTCCAATTTTCCTATAATTGTTTTTAACATTTATTTTTTAAATATCTACACTTCTCTAACATTTCTCCTTCCCTTACCTTTTCATCTTCCCACTACTTCTCCAACCTTTCTCCCTCCCTTATTTTTTCATCTCCCCATTACCTTCTACATTAATACCATTCTTCCTCTTTCCCTTCATCTTTTTTTATTTTTGTCTCTTCTTATTCACACCCTCTTACTATAAATTTGTTACTACCTCTTCCATTCTATGCATAGTTTTCCCTCACAAAAAAAAGGTTCTCTCTCTCTCTCTCTTAATTTTTTCATGGATTTTCTTATTTTTCTTGCATCTCTACTTTAGGTTGATAATTTTTTATATTCTTTAAAACTCTACTTTGGGTTAATGTGATTTTTTTTTTTTTTTGGGTCTCTTTGATTGTTAAATGTTATCCTCTTGCGTTATAAAAAATTAAATGTAGCACATAAAAATATAATATTATTATATTACATAGTATGATTTGGATAATTTGGTATTTATTCTATTATATAGCATGATTTTTTATAATGCTCAATTTAGATGTTAAACTATGAGACTTTACTAATTTTTATTTATTTTTTAATCCTTTGTAGTGGATAAAGTATTCTTAATAGTTGTATTAGAAGTACTCTATAATGTCATTTATTTAGAAAAAAGCAAATGTTAACCAAACAAAAATAATCGAATGGGTGACAAATTTTAGCTTTTGCAATTTTATTCTAATTATTATTATTATTATTTTATAACAATGCATATATAGAAATTTAATTCTTAGATTTTGCTAATAATTGTTTATTAAATAATATGTTTTTGGTGGACAAAACTACATATTTTGCAAAGAAAATAACTTTAATAGATCATCAACAACAATTAATTTTTTAGATTTCCTAATTGGTCCAATTAATCATTGTTAAGTTTTATTAATTTTTTAGTTACGTTTTTCTGTGTTTTGGATTATAGGCAGAAAGAATAATTTTCAAATTTTATATTCTTTTTAATGATTTACAAAATGTTATAAATAAATTTTGTTAAAACTGAATATTTTCGTTGACTTGCCTTTTGAATTTCTGAGAAAAATTGTATTATTTACATTTTGGTACTACAAAATTTATATTTATGATTTATAATTGTTCCTATATTACATTTATGATTGTTCCTATAGATTACGAAATATATTACTCATTATTAAATTAGTTTAAATTGTAAAAAAAAATAATAATAATAAAATTATCATAAAAATAATTATCACACCCAATGTGCAGGTTTGCGGCTAATTATTTAAAATGGATGACCCAAGATGTTACCGAAAGCACACAAAAAGGTTGTTGGCAAATGTTCGATGAAAAAGTGGCTTAAGTTGAACCCCACGAAAATGCCAATTTGGCCTCTAGCACTTGAACATTGTGCCTTAGGATGAGATGATTATCATGAATTCTTTGTGTGTTTTTTTGTACATTTCTTTATCTTTCCTACATAAAGCTCAATAAATCATGTATAGGGAAAACTAAAGGTAATTAAAAGCTTATCCATACAAACTTGACCCTAAAAACTTTATCTTTTACCGATGTACATTATTAAATACATAATCGTAGGTGTTTTAGTCAAATTGGAACAAGATCATGATTAATCACAAATTGCCCACAAACTCTGTTTTGTATAAAAAGGAGATGTTATTAAACTACATCCATAAGTTATAGATGCATAAAATCCTATGATTCCATTTCTATGAGATTAATGGTGACGAAAATTAAGTACAAAGATCCAGTGGAATACGCTTAGCAGTTAGCAAAAAGGGTAAAAGATCTGGAATATGATTCTACCCAATAAATTACTTGATCATCAAGATTCAAGTCCATCAGTTTAAATTACTCGTATATTTGGTCCCCTTTTCGAAAGCTGTGTTCATTTCTAAAATATTATATTTCCTTAAATATTTCATTTAGCTTTTATGTATACATTTTTAGTTTGAGAATACATTAGGTCAGGCTGCAACTTAAAACACTAGTTTTACGCGAACCAATAAAAGTGTGCCATGTCATTATTTCAGTAAGAGTTTAAATAGACCTTACCGCATACAATAACAACACTCTTTAATCCCAAATCACAAACGCGTATCAGTATCAGACCAAATTAAAAAAATATCCTCTACTTCCTCTTGGTCGGACCTTCACCCCACCACACATCGCCACAGAAGTCGCCGGATTCGTTGCTAGAGCTGTCGTGAGCATGGTCAAGGTTTGTTTTCATGATTTGCCCTTTTTCCCAATAAGTCTTGGATTTCAAATTGTTGATGGGTTTGGATTTTTTTTTTTTTTTTGGGACATTAATAACTTGATTTGTTATGGTTTTTTTTTTTTTTTTTTTTTTTGGTATTTTGGTATCTTTGATGAGTTTTAATTTGTTCATATTGGTATAGGTTTTGTTGATTTGCTATGGATTTTGTTGTTTTTTGGTATTTTCATGGTTTTTGATTGGATTCTTAAGTGGGAGGTTCAAATCCTAAAAAAATTTTAAAAAAAATTTAAAAAAAAATTATTTGAGGGCTCCAATATGTTTACAAGCTCCATGCACAGCTTCGGCAACCTCTGTGGCGGTGAGCTTCGGTATGTGGTGTCGTGGAGGTTTGGGCAAGTAAAGCATGGAATTAGAAGTCTAAGGGTTGTGGGGCATAAGCTTTTTTTTTTTTTTTTTTAATTAATTCGTTCACTGTTTGATTAGGGATTTAACTGATAAGTACAAAAAGATGACATGGCAAGATTCTATTGGCTGGCGTAAAACCAGTGTTTTACTCCACAACCGAACCTAATGTATTCTCTTTTAGTTTTTAATGATGTAGCGTTGTAATGTGTAAGCTGGTTTTTTAATATTATATGCTAATTAGATTTCTTGTTTTTTGTATGATGCATATACTTGCTAGGTATTTGTAGTATTTTGGTGTTTTGCCTAATTTTAGTTCAATTAAAATATGGAAACTAAATTGTGATATTATTGCATCACTTCTTTTGTTGTATCATGAAATTTTAGCAGTTTTTATAGCTAATTGTTTAAGATATCAATCTTTCATATTTAACCCTATTATAATTTTGATCTTAGAAAATCATAATTTTCTTCCATTAAAATGTTAACGTGGCTTAATTTTATCCCTCATGTCAATTTTGAAACTAAAGAAAAGCTATTTTCATGTTATTTTCACTAACATAAAAATTGTAAGTGTTGATATAGTGGAGATAGAGACTATGCTGACATAAGAAATGTATAAACTAACACTACAAAATCTCTATAAAAAGCATAAACCATACAAGAAAAACACCTAAAAATCAATAAGTTTTTAAATGACAATGTGAACTATGATATGGTGACATTTGTTAATTGCACGGATTAGAAGAATTTTTTTCCAAATGAATTTCATTAGAAAACTTCGTAAAATAAAAATAATAGTATTCATAAAATCAATATGCTATAAAAAAATTTATACAAAATTTATCAAAATGCACATTGGGCATTGCGCGGAATATTGGCAAGTAAGCTTTAATTTTGTGCGAAACACCAAGGTATATGGTTTCTATTGTCAAACATTTTAATGCTATAATGCATACATGTTTTCTTCCAAAACATAAAATATAAAAAATGATAAATAAAAATAAATAAATCTCTCAAGTTAACTGACACAGATTGCTGGCATTGTAATATCATCTATCATCTATCTGAAGTACACCCTTTGTCACTTTCTAGTTTCAAAAACCCCAAAAGAAAGAAAGAAAGAAAGATTTTTTACATGATTCCTAAACCGGCACCCAAGAAGAGGAAGCATAGACAATCCGGCCCTTCCATCCCTGAAGAATCCAGTGGTTGTCTTCATCAAGAATAAAATCCTTGTGGTACCATGCCTTCATCTTAGCCCTGAAGCGACTTATTTGCTCTTGGTTCAACGGGAGTAGCTTGAACCCAGCCCTCGAAATCCTGACTTGACACTGCCTGTATGTTTCAGGTCTCTCAACTCTCTCCAACCCTTCATGTGCTATAAAATTCATAGCCTCCCTCCCATAGAACTCTCTCTCAAACATCAACCTCTCTGGATTGTCACGGGGTATAGTAACATCAAACATGTCATACAATGCAGAGTAATGGAAGAGTGCTTCTCGAAACCTCGTGAGAAAAAAGGAGCTATTGAAGGACCCATTAACAATAGAATTAACAAATATGTCAGGTTTCATTCTCCTGATTAAGTTTAAAAATGCATTCCTTGGACTAGTCCCTTCAATTGTTTCATCAAGTAGGTTCTTCATCCGAAATGCACAATTCACAGCAAGCACCTCATTCCTTTCTATCTTAAGCTCCTCAATTCGAATAGTTTCCCAGTTTTGTGATGCTATAGCATTGTATTCAAAAGGAACATTAAACTGGTTGCAGTACTTTTCCAATCTACGACCAGTCTCCTCAATGCTCTCTGTCGGGCGGAATCCAGGTTGGGGAAGATCAATCCCTGTAATGCGTAGCTTCGGAGCTCCTTCACGTCTACATTTTGAGAGAAACTGAATAAGAAGTGGCCACTTGAAACCATATTCGATACCAAAATCTACAATATGAATAGTAGTTGCTTTCTCTGCTGCTTGCAAAATACTTTTAATAGCAAAGAAAAGTGAGATCCTCTTAAAAGGGCAGGCCGAAAGATAAACTCGGTAAGCTTTCAACAATTTAGTAGTTGACACCCTCCTGGAAATCATTGATGTGTAAAAAATTTGAGTTCCTACCTTAGTGCCAACCAAGCGTGCCTCAAGACCATTAGCAAAGAAATGAGCCATTCTCTGAGACCCATCCCCAAAAGGGGTTGAGTGTTGCCTAACCTGCTTCAATAACTCATTAGCAGTTCTACCATCACCTGCTGAGACAGCTTGTGCACATAGAATCAAAAGACTCCTCAAATCAACTGTCTCCTTCTTCTTGCCCTGCTTCTTATTACGACTACCTTTCCCACCATTACCTCCTCGTGTCTGCAAGGAGGCCTTGCTTGCACCATTCTGCAAAGGTTCCCAATCATCACCGCACATTGAAGCCGGTGCATCAGTACAAAGCAAAACCTTATCAAACATATCTGACAACTCATCCTCCTCTACATAAACAGCCGTCTGCTTATTGCTCCTACCTTCTTCTAATTCTATCTCTTCCCTCTCACGATTCTTCCTCCCTCTTGACCCATCCGGCGAATCACTCTCTTTCTCACCCTTCACCACCAAAGATTCCACCTTTACATCCTCTCCCTTCCACTCAGAAGAAGAAACTGTGTTGCTCTCCAAATCAATAACCAAATTATTACTCTTAGGAAGGAACTTACTAGCTTCCTCTAACCCCCTCCTATATTGCAATATCGACTCACTATCAGTAAAAATATTCTGAGCCATAACCTCCATCCCATCACCCAAATAATTCACACTACCATTTGACGAATTCCCCAAAAACTGTGATTTATGATCAGTGGGCTTGAATTTAGACTGGACAGCATTATACTCACCCAGATTAGGAGGCGGTGAAGAAGAAGGTTGGTAGTTATGCTCTCCATGATCACTTAGCCCCTGAGAATCATTGACAGTGCCAGAATTACTAGTACTAGTAGTACCATAATCACCACTGCTTGAAGAAAACACAGGACTCTCAACGCTATTTTGATTTGGTGAAGGAGGGTCGTATTTTTGACCAAGAGCATCATAGAAAGATTTCTCAGTGTTTTTTAGACCCAAAGGGTCATAAAACATGCAGGGCTTGTTTTCAATGTTCTCTTCCATGAGAATCTGATTTATGTACTTGAGAACTGTTTCAGAGAAATCACTGTCGTCCGGGGACAACGTGGAATCTTCCTGCGACAAAGGCAGAATAACAACATGTGGTGGATCATATGGTTGACCCTCTGGACCAATGGTGGTGGTGATGGAGGGCTCAAAACCAGTGGGATCCAGATCAAGATCAGGTGAAAGATTTGTACTTTCGAGGAATTTAAGGTCTGTAGGAGGAGGAGAGAGTTGATTGAATGTGTACTCGTTTATAAGATTTGAGAACTGATCCTCAGAATTTGGCGACTTAGTAGAAAAACCGTTTACGAAATCAAAGCTTGAATCCATAATTTATAGGGTCAAACAAAGCAAAGAAAGCGTAGATAGCTGATTTTATGTCTAAAACTGATTTGGGAAACTAAAATCTGAGACTTCTAAACATTAAAGACTACCTAATATAGCGATATTGAGATCAAAATTTAGGATTTTAATAAACATATATAGGTGTATACAAAAAGCAAAAAAGAAAAAAAAAGTCTGAAAGTAGAAGAACATTAGATTCAGACTCAGAAGCGGAAGAGAAAGATGAGAAAGTGAGACACGGAAGAAAGTAGCGTACGTAACTCAGAATCAAAGGGGCTCTCAGCTCAGCTCAGCTCTTTCTGTGACAGAAAAAATTCAAACACACTAGATTTTGGGTTCTCCTAGTTAAATTGAGAGGCATTTGGGTTATGTGTACTTGTCCATATGTCACTGGTGAAAGCAAAGTCTTTCAAATCGATTCTCGGATTGGTCTGTGAGCTATCGAGTCATGAGTCATGACACAACTAAAATTACCTTGCGAATCTAGTTTTTGACATCATAATTTTCCTCATTACAATTACCATTCAAAGTAACAAATCGGTACTTTCTCCTCGTATTGTCTTCACCTTTGTCTTGACACGGGAATGTGATAGAGTGAATGAGTGATTCTCTGTTGGAATCTCTGAACGCCAACCTACACTTTGGTTTTTTGTCCTTATTAAGTCTTAAATCAAGGCACTTTAGGCGTGGATAAGTACCCTCTCTCTCAACTCATTTGGCAGTATCTTTGTTAACCGGGTATCTTTGTAGTATGAGTCTTGTCCACATATGTCAATAAATAATAAATGTTCAATTATAAATTATTGTTCATATTTTTCAAAAAATAGAATATGCTTAACAATAATTCATTTACTTGTATACATAAATTTATTGTGGTTGTATGTGCATTATAGGACATTTGTCCATAATTTTATTTTATTTTATGAAAAACGTATTTAAAAATTACTTAATGGAGCATTATATGCACAGTAACAGATTAATTGATTGACTTGTACACTCATTCATTACACTAGCAAGGTCCAATTAACTGATACCTCATGGCATTAGTCAAGGTTGAGTTTTTATATTTTTATTTTTAATTGTAATCGATTAGATCTTTTTGGAGAGTTACATATTTGTCAATCAAAGAAGTATTAGTTATTTACTTTTGTTGCTTTTTGATAGGGTGAGCCCCATTAAATTCTTCTTTGACAGATGCGCAAATTCACATCTACGTTTATATATATATATATATATATATATATATATATGTAAAACTTAAACAAAGTCCAATTAAAATTTTAAATTAGAATTTAATTTTCATGTGTCCTAAATTATTTATTTTTAAAGAGAGTTTTATTTCCTAATTTTAGAATCAAATATGGGACCACATCATAAATATTCATCCAAATGAGTTATTAAGTACAAAAACTAAAGAATTTAAAATAAATGAATCATAAAAAATAAAAAAAATAAAAAAAAAACTTCACAATCACAAAAATTAAGAAGTAATAAAAAAAATACAAAAAATAAACATGGACTGATTATATTTTATACATAATAATATTCTTTCAAGACTTTTTAAAAAGTTTACAAAATATAAAAATGATTATCAATAGTATTTAAATTATATATGTTAGGAACAAATTTGAGTCCTTAACCCAAAGGATAAATGAACCCAAGCCCAAAAAGCTCAATATAATGAATTTGTAAAGAGTGGATTGGAAAACTAAACTTTAATGAATTGAACAACAGGTAAAGTGGATTCAAATAACAAGAAAAAAATGAAGATTTACTAGTTTAATCTAAAGAAAATTGTTTTTGGCACAGTTCGAGGAGAACAATTCTTATATATTAATTCTCAAATTGGATTACAAATTCAGTTTTTGATTGCTACAGTGTTTCTCTTTCTATCTTCTTGATCCCCTTTTCACAAGGGATCTCTTACATTATATATCTCTCTTTGAATGATCTTGGCCCCCCACTTGTTGTTCGTCCAAGCCATTACTTGAGTGTTTGTCCCATCGAACACTCTCACAAGCCCTCTGTGAGTTGGGATGACAAAGGCAGCACTATTCAGGGGTCTTCTCCACATAAATGCTACTAGAAAATTAGCTGCAGAGTATTCAATATGGTGGTAACAACTTTTTTCTTAAATATTTCTCAACTCCTATTTTGTTCTTTACGTTCACAGTGCATATCCTTATCAACTTCCTGGAACGCCACTCTGGATAATAGAACTCACCTTCTGACCCATTCCTCGTTTAGCTGAGGAGATACTCCTCCTCGGCCTACCTCTCCCAACCTTTGCAGTCATAGCTTACTTGTGAAGTTCAAAATCTTACTCCTTCTTTACTGTTGATCTATTCTCAAATTACTGTGCCTCCTCGAACAAGGCCCATGGCCCAATATATATTTGGGCCTACATCCCTACAATATATATAAATATATATATATATATATATATATATATATATATTTATAGGAATTATACTATGAATCTTGTACGGCACCTAACATCCAAGTCCATTTGGGCCTTGGGCCATGGATTAATAATATGGGCCAGGGGTCCAACCTCTGCACCACTAAGGATCCCGTCCCAAGCCCACAATAACTACGAGTCTAAACTGGGTGTTGTCTGAATACTTGAAAAGCAGACTACGGGTGCCCCGCTCACATACTGCTCGGAAAATCATCCTCGGACGATATACACATGCTCGGTCATATCGTCATTTGAGTGCTTGGTAGAACCTTAGGAAACTCCGCTGTCGAACACACTTGCTGCAGTGGGAACCATTTCCAAAGCCACTCATACCTAAACATACACTTAAATTTATCAACATTGAACTTTTCTTTACACTAGTTAAAAAGATAATGATGATCCCCCCATTAACAATGGGCTATAAATAGGAAAAACTAATGAATGGAAAGGGGATGCAATTTTGTGAGGAGAAAAGAGAGAGAAAGAAAGGGTCTGAGAGGAAGAAAACATAGAGAAAGAGAGAAAAGTGATCTCATTGAGTCTTTAAACCTAGAACAACCCAAAGTAAGATACCCAGACCCACCATACAAATAAGTTGTGAGCCTAAGTAGTGGTTTGGCCCAGCAAACCCATCTTTGGTGCGCACAATTGGCGCCCACCGTGGGGTTCTCCTACGACGTTGTGGTTCTAGAGGGACTCGAGCTCGGGAAAAATGTCTGAAAGGCATTCGGGGGGTCATACGGAAAGTGGATCCGTAGGGTCTTCTCAGGGGTCTAGCTGGCGAGAGCGCAGATAAAAGGAACGAGAAGATAGGGAGCACGACCAACGAGAAGAAATGTCCGGCATGGGAGAAGGATCATACCAAACCCAACGAATAGTCTCTGGTGCTACAGGACGTAGGCAGAGGGAGGAACGAGATGAAGAGCTTAAACGGCTGCGCAGACTAGTCAGGGGCTTGGAGTTGGAGGTAAGGGGTAGGCATCAGAGAAGAGACAGAGATGACCAACAACAGAAGGTCGGCATCGGGGGAAATAGATATGGGGAGGGATCTAATCAGTCCGGATCTCGACTACGGCAAAGTCGTTCACATTCCCAAGAATCCCATCAGTACCAAGACCATTCACATTCGCGGGGATCTTGACGATATAGGAACCGTTCTCCTTCCCGGGAGTCGGGGCAACGCCGAGACCGCTCACGTTCTTGGGAAAATCAAGTTAGGAACTCAGTCTCCCCAGAGGAAAGGCAGCCTCGAAATGCTACCATGGATGCTATAAGTCATGCTTTACGAAAAGTAGCTTGGTCCCCGTTTTCGAACGAAATATGCCAGACAGGTTTACCCGCCCACCGTTCAATTGCTACGACGGGAAAACTGATCCAGTAGAAAACGTCAGTCATTATATTCAAATGATGTCTTTGCATACTCATAACAATGCGCTGATGTGCAAGGTATTTCCTTCGAGTCTGGGACCAACTGCTTTAAGGTGGTTTAACGGGTTACGAAAAGGATCCATACATAGTTTTTCCGAACTAATTTAGAAGTTCAGCGTTCGGTTTGTGACCTGTAGCCGAGTACCTCAACCGGTAGATGCGCTTCTGTTAATGAAAATAAGGGCAGTAGAAACCCTCCATAGTTATGCCAGCCGGTATTGGGAGCTATACAATGAGATAGGTGGGGATAACGAAAAGGTCGCAGCAAGCACTTTTAGGATGGGTTTGCCTGATGATTTCGGGCTACGAGAGTCGTTGACTAAGAAGCCTCCTGAAGGCATGCAGCAGCTTATGAGATGCATTAAGGAATATAAACGATTAGAGGATGACTGACTGCAGAGCAAAGGTAAAGCACCAATGATGAATCGTCCCTGGCAAACTGGTTTTTTGTTCAGATCTTGGGGGGGAGGGGGGTCTGACGATTCAAGAGACGGCTGCACAGATAGGAGAAGTGAATGTGACGTTTAAGGAACTGATACACAAGATTCTTGATTGGATCAAACACGAGCCGTATTTTCAATGGCCGAACAAGATGAGAGGGGACCCATCCAGGAGAAATCAGAATTTGTACTACACTTATCACCGGGACAAAGGTCACACTATCGAACAGTGCCGGGTGTTGAAGGATCACCTCGGGCGATTAGTTAAGGCCGGGCATTTAAAGGATTTCGTGTTGGACTCGAGGGACAAAATCGCAATGCAAGATACTTGGCAAAGGGGAAACCCTCTCCCACCCCCTGTAGGGGTGATTGAAGTTATCCATATTGCCCCAGAAAAGCACATTGCAAGAAGAAGGAAAGGAGTGTTGACAGTAGTACCAGTAAAGGGTAACCCGGACCTACAGTCGTCGGGTAAGAAGATAAAGTTTGCATGGGAGCCTATCTCATTCGACGATGACGATTTGGAGGGAACAATCCAACCACATGATGACGCATTAGTGGTCACGGCCCAGATAAATGGTTTCTTAGTAAAAAGGGTAATGGTAGACCAAGGAAGCGGG
The DNA here is from genome assembly GCF_001633185.2 of Quercus lobata. Taxonomy (NCBI): domain Eukaryota; kingdom Viridiplantae; phylum Streptophyta; class Magnoliopsida; order Fagales; family Fagaceae; genus Quercus; species Quercus lobata. The sequence continues at coordinate 31,313,276 of NC_044904.1, forward strand.
GCTGACGTAATGGACCCTGATCTGTTTAGGGGACTCAGAGTGAGGAAAGAGGACTTGATCAAGCACACTTCGCCCTTGGTTGGGTTCGAGGGTAAAATAGTGATTCCTAAAGGGCAAATTTCACTTCCCGTAGGGCAAATTTCAATTCCCGTGATTATGGGAGGGAAGGAGGTGGCAGTGACATTTACAATAGTAAGTTCATTTTTTCCCTTATACGGCCATCCTGGGGAGACTGTGGATCCATTCAATGGAGGCTGTCTCGTCTACCCTACATGTAAAGATCAAGTTTCCAACCGAGTGGGGTGTCATCGTGATAAGAGGAGACCAGTAAGCGGCTAGACAGTGTCTTATTGCCGTAGTTAATTGGAAGTGGGGGAATTAAGTCAATCAAGGAGAAACAACCGGACAACTAGTAAGAGACGAGGGGACTGGGCGGTCCGAATAGGAGTAGGTTGAGCGGGAAGATGCATTTTGGAAGGTCCTTTTATAGCAATCACAAGGGCCCCGAGAAGGAATGGGGGCTGGCTACGCTAAAGAGCTAGTAAACGTAAAGATATTACCGGACACTAATAAATATTTTCAGGTTGGAGCGAACATGAATAATGAGGAAAGAGTCCAAGTATTGCTATTTCTGACTCAAAACATAGATGTCTTCGCTTGGAACCCCTATGAAGTTTCCGGGGTTGATCCTGGGTTTATCGTTCACAGGCTTAATGTAGACCCCTCGTATCCCCCGAAGAAGCAGAAGCCGAGAAGATCAGTCAAAGACCATGTTGAGGCGGTAAGGCAGGATGTAGATAAGTTGAAGGAGGCGGGAGCAATAAAGGAAACCTTTTTCCCGGAGTGACTGGTAAACACCGTGGTCGTCAGGAAGAAGAACGGCAAATGGAGGGTTTGTGTGGATTTCATGGACTTGAACCGAGCATGCCCAAAGGACTCGTTTCCCATGCTAAAAATTGATCAATTGGTGGACGCCACTTACGGGCACCCGAGGATGAGTTTCCTGGACGTTTTTCAAGGATACCATCAGATTGCCCTGGCCGCCGAAGTCCAGGAGAAAATGGCATTCATATCCCCCGACGCTAATTATCATTACACTGTGATGACCTTTGGGCTAAAGAATGCCGAGGCAACATACCAGCGGATGATGACGAGGATGTTTCGGGATAAAATTAGGCATTCGATCGAAGTGTATATTGACGACATGGTGGTGAAGAGCAAGCAAGAGGCACAACATGTAGAGGATCTTCAGGGGGTGTTTGAGGTATTGGGGAAACGTAGATTGCGCCTTAACGCGGAAAAATGTGCCTTTGGAGTGAGGGCTGGCAAATTTTTGAGGTACTTGATCACCAGCCGTGGGATAGCAGTTTATCCCGACCAGATAGAGGCCGTGAAGTGTCTCAGGTTGCCGAGCAATTTGAAAGAATACAGGTTTTGACTGGGATGTTGGCTGCTCTTAATCGGTTCATCTCAAAATTCTCAGATCGCTGCCGTCCATTTTATCTGCTTTTAAAGAAGTGGAAGGGATTTTGGTGGGATGATGAATGTGAAAAAGCTTTCCAGGATCTCAAGGAATACTTAACGCGGGCGCCGATGTTGACTGCACCAGAGCCCAGAGAGGAGCTGTTTATGTACCTCTTCGTATTCGACCATGCTGTAAGTGCTGTGCTTTTAAGAGATCGAGGAGTACAACAACCCGTGTATTATATTAGCAAGACCCTAGTCGATGTAGAGACCAGATATTTGCCTTTAAAGAAATTGGTATTGGCCCTAGTACATGCCACCAGGAAGTTGCCTCAATACTTTCAGACTTATACTGTGTATGTGTTGACCGAATACCCCTTACAGTCATTATTGAAAAGATCTGATTTCACGGGACGAATAGCTAAGTAGGAGACACGGCTCGGGGCATTCGACATAAGGTATAAGCCGAGAAGTTCAGTAAAATGGTAGGTATTAGCTGATTTTGTGGCGGAATTCTCTCTTAAAGGGGAAATGCTCTGTCGTGGTAGGTGCATGTGGACGATGCTTCCAGTGCCAAAGGGGCCGAAGCAGGGGTCGTCATAATTACCCTGGAGGGTATTCTCTTGGAGCATTCATTCAGATTGGGGTTTAACGCCTCCAACAACGAGGCAGAGTATGAAGCTTTGCTTGCTGGATTGGGGACAATCTCAGGTTAGAAGCCCGAGATGTGGAAATTTATTCGGATTCACGGCTTGTAGTCAACCAGGTGCAGGGAAGTTTTGAGGCTTGAGATCCTTGGATGAAAGCGTACTTAGAATTGGTAAAGCAAACCATAAGTAACTTTTGTACGGTGAAGGTGATCCAAGTGGCCCGAGCACAGAATAGACATGTCAACTCCGCCACACTAGCATCGTCAATTGCCGAGGAGATTCCTTGACTAATTAGAGTGGAACTTATCCCCAAGCCTAGCATTAAGGTGGCAGGAGATAAAGGGGCTGCAAGGGTCGAAGTCACAATAGTCACAACACTTGGACCGAGTTGGATGAATCCCATCATTGACTTCTTAGCCGACAATCGAATCCCAGACGATGAGAAGGAAGCCAACAAGATTCGCAGGGTAGCTGCCTGGTATTGGTTGTCCAAAGACCGGAAGCTCTATCGTAGGTCATTCGAGGGACCGTATCTTTTGTGCTTACACCTAGAGAAAGTAGGCCAACTCTTGGCCAAGCTGCATGAAGGGGTATGCAGCAGCCATGTAGGAGGACGATCATTGGCGCACCGGGCAATGACTCAGGGATTCTGATGGCCCTAAATGTAGAAGGACACTGCAGAATACGTTTAAAAGTGTAAGCAATGTCAGAAACATGCCCCTTTAATACACCAGCCTGCCGGCCATTTGAACTCGATTAGTAGTCCTTGGCCCTTCGCACAGTGGGGGCTGGATATACTCGGACCATTTCCCCGAGTAACGGGCAATCTAAGATTCGTTTTGGTAGCCATCGATTACTTCACCAAATAGGCAGAGGCGGAGGCTCTGGCTAATATCCAGGACGTAGATGTGAAGAAATACGTATGGAAGAATATAATCACTAGGTTTGGGGTTCCGGACTCCCTTATATCGGATAATGGACTACAGTTCGATAGCCGAGCTTTCCGCAAATTTTGTAGCAACCTCGGTATCAAGAACAGATATTCCTCTCCAGTGTATCCCCAAGGTAATGGCCAAGCTGAGGTCGTGAACAAGGTAATCGTGAACGACTTGAAGCGAAGACTGGAAGGTGCAAAGGGTAACTAGACCGAGGAACTACCCAATGTTTTGTGGGTATACCGAACAACTCCTCGGAGGTCTACGGGGGAGACCCCATTCTCTCTCACATACGGGGCGGAGGCCGTGATACCAGCCGAGGTCAATTTGTGTAGCGCGCGAGTTTCAGAATTCAACACGTCCCAGAATGACGGTCAACTGATGGAACGTCTCGATTTACTTGAAGAATACCGGGACACAACAACTATACGACTAGCTAAGTATCAACAAAAGCTTGCCCGGCGTTACAACCAAGATGTAAGGGTGAAGGAATTCAATGCCAGAGACCTGGTACTGAGGAAAGTAGTAGGAAGCATGCGAGATACAAACGCCGGGAAGCTAGCTTAAACTTAGGAAGGACCGTACAAAAGTACAGCCATTGCAGGTGTAGGAGCGTATTATCTAGAAGACATGAACGAGATACCGTTGCCCCGACCTTGGAATGCTTATAATCTGAAGAAGTTTTATCAATGACCGTCCATGCACAGAAAAATGTACTTTGTACTAACTAATATGATAATTATGTAACTAATTTGTGTAGGCCCAACCAATTCTATTTTTTTTAGTACGTCCGATTGATAAACATGAAGGAAGCTGAAGAGATTCAAGTAGTTAGTAAATTTCTAAGGATAGAAGTCTGCTTCTCGATTCAATCCCTATCATTGAGCAGGTGGAAACCTTATTCAAAAATTTCTAAGGACAGAAGCCTGCTTCTCGGTTCGATCCCTATCACCGAGCAGGTGGAAACCTTATTCAAAAATTTATAAGGACAGAGGCCTGCTTCTCGGTTCGATCCCTATCACCGAGCAGGTGGAAACCTTATTTAAAAATTTCTAAGGACAAAAGCCTACTTCTCGGTTTGATCCTTATTACCAAGCAGGTGGAAACCTTATTTAAAAATTTCTAAGGACAAAAGCCCGCTTCTCGGTTCGATCCCTATCACGGAGAAGGTGGAAACCTTATCACCGAGCAGGAAAAGGTGGATCCCTATCACCGAGCAAGTGGAAAACTTATTCAAAAATTTCTAAGGACAAAAGTCTGCTTCTCTATTCGATCCCTATCACCGAGCAGGTGGAAACCTTATTCAAAAATTTCTAAGGACAGAAGCCTACTTCTCGGTTCGATCCTTATCACCAAGCAGGTGGGAACCTTATTCAAAACGTTCTAAGGACAGAAGTATTACAAAAGAAAATATTATATTCCAAGGCGGAAACATGCCCTATTCATTAGTGAAACATGCATGCACAAAAACTCTAAAGTATTTACAAAGAGGTTAAAATATAGATGCATAGTCATAAAAATGATTAAGGTAACTGGCCGACAAATAAACCTTAGTCAAAATCAAGCATGAAAAATCAATTATTTCACCACCAAAACGCGGTGACATTAAGTTTAAACCCAGAAATTAAGTAATTGTTTAGTAAAGAAACCAGAAATTAACTGTTTAGTCGCCACAGCCCGTTAGTAGGGGGGTTGCTGATGGCTTCTGTCCCGATCATTTCCGCATGAGCGTTAATCTGCTCCACCAGCTCCCTCAAACTATCCATCTCCTCCTCATCATTTGGTCCTGTAAGGTTCTGTGCGGCTGGAGTAGGGTCTGGAAAGGGGATCCGACCAGGGTCCCTAAGAGGGGAGTCCTCGGGCACCCCTAAGGCCTGTAGGGCAACCATCCAGCCTTCCTGAAAAGACAGCTGCCGAGCTTGCATTACTACCGGCTCCATGCCCTTCTCTACATCGGCAAAACCCTTATCATACCACTTACTCTCACAAGCTTCCAGGGCCGCCTGTAAATCAACAACTTCCTCGGGCAAGGTAGCGTTTAAACTTGCTGCTTTGGCCAGCTTCACTTCCGTTTCATTTTGCTGTGTCACCATCTTCGCTCACCTTTTCTCAACCGACGCCCAGGATTTCTTCGCGGTAGCGGCCCTCTTCTTGGCTGGCTCAGCAGTTTTCGTTTTCTCCTTAGCCATTTTTACAGCCTCTTCTCAGCCGACTTTCTCCCGGTCAACCTCCTCAGTAAGGTCCTTCACCTTCTTGTTCAGGATATAGGCTAGTTAAGTGGCTTGTTAGAGATGACATTACTCACACACGGTAACTTAAAGGAGCAACATATATGGCAATTATAAGAATATGTGTAAAAAGAAAGTGTACAAAGGAAGAGAAGTTACCGCAATAGTGTGCCATTGGAGTCTTCTCCCCATAGACTCATCGATCCCATCAGCAAAAGCGCTCACAATCTCGAGTAAAAGAAGACTGTGCACCAAGCTTTGGGCAACACGGCCCCCTTCTCCTTTCTCCCATGCCTGAACACTGGCACTAGCCGGGAGGGGCGTGCCATCTAACTCAAATGTGGGTTGCCATAACTGCGCCGGTCTAGAGGATAAGGCCACGTTTGTCCCAACCTGGGTCGGGGGCTCCCAAATAGTGACACCCCGGGACGGTTGGTGGGGAGTTTGAACCTGAACCTCTCTCGGGCTAGTGGAGGATAGGTCAGCGACCCGTTGTCTCTTACGAGTCTGCCCGGAAGGAGGAGGAGGTAAAGGATGAGCGGGAGGAGTCGGGACACACCCTTGGGGTGGTTGCTGTTGAACGACCTGACTTGCCCCAGGAATAAAACAGCTAACGGTCAAGGTCTTACGAGTCACCATGTCTTCAGGAACAGAATGCGTCCTGGAAGAGTCACTGGATTCTGCGGCTTCTTGTTCGACTACCTGAACAGGAGCCTCGGGTTCTACAGGAACAACTTCACGCTGAACGACCTCGTAAGCACGTTCCCGAAGATATCTGGAGGCTGCTTCGGCTGATTCGTCCCTTATTGGAGTGAGCTCATCCGAACAGGTGTATCGCGAGCTGAGGTCTCGGGCTTCACCTACGGTAAAATTGGGAGGAAGAAAGTTCATATGCCGAACATCTATGTAGGAAAGGAGAGGACTGTCAACAATAAGGGTTTGGATGAAGGGTTACCAAGTGGAGTACACCGGATCTACACCAAGGATGAGGTGAGATGCACAGAGTTGCCCGTCCCGGTGCACAAAAATTTTGGACCTGAGCACAAAGTTCAGATCCCGAACGTGAACCGTTCTGATGTCCTGGGTAAACACCGAACCGTTTGCAGCAAAAGATGACGAGTCAGAGTTAGGGTAAATAAAATAGTTACGAACGGAAGAGATATAATAAATTAAAGATTAGAACGAACCAACTTCGTGTCGAGATAAAAGGGGAAGGATACCACCGACAAACCAATTGTCGCGTACCCGGATATATTCCCTAGCATAGTTCCTATTAGAGTCTGGCAAACATGAAATTAGTCATACCCTCGCGTCTCTAGTCTTTAAATAGTAATTGGATTTCTTCTTTCCACATAGGCTGTACATGTGATTTATGTCATGATGGTCTAGTTGCAAACCAAACGTTTGGTTTAACCTACTCACACAACTCATTACCCGGTAAAAGTTAGGGGGAAGTTGGTCGGGACTCAATCCATAGTATCTAAGGGTATTAAGTATAAGTAGGTCTATAGGAAACCTAACCTCGCCCTCTAGAATAGACATCAACGGGAAAAAGGCCGTGCCTTCCCCTCTATGGAAAGCAATCTCGCTTTCATGGCAATACGCCATCTCCACATCATCAGGGACACTAAAGTTTTTCCTAAAAGCAGCTAAGGGGGCTCCGGCATTCAAAAGATAAGCAAAACCCATCCTAAAGCCTAAGAATCAGAAGAACTTTGGGAAAGGAAATAAAAGCAAAGGAAGGGGGAAGAAGGCTTACTTTTGGCTCTAAGGGAGAGGAGGATTCTGGGCTTGTGGACAAGAACGTAGGTGAATGCTTGGCAAAGAGAAATTTCAGAGGAACAAAGAATGAAAAGTGAGAAGATGGATTATGATGAACTATTTATAGGAACCAAGGGAAATGAGCATCGGTTAATGAGCAATGAATGGTATTAATTAGTAATGATGAAGTAAAAAGGAGTGGCCTTAGATATACCTAGAGCAACCAACACACGCGCCTTGGTTTGTGAACTGACAGATAATAATGACAGTAGAACCAGAAGGTTTGAAGCAACACGCCTTTTGAGAAACGCATTAATGAACCACTGTAACCGCCCAAAACACACCCGTTGGATTTCTCGGGCAAACTGCTGCATCTTTGGCTCCTTGATTCGTCCCCGGGAGCCATGAACGAATCAAGGGGGGGCTATTGTACGAAACCTAACATCCAAGTCCATTTGGGCCTTGGGCCATGGATTAATAATATGGGCCGGGGGTCCAACCTCCGCACCACTAAGGATCCCGTCCCAAGCCCACAATAACTACGAGTCTAAGCTGGGTGTTGTCCGAATACTTGAAAAGCAGACTACGGGTGCCTCGCTTACATACTAATCGGAAAATCATACCCGGATGATATACACATGCTCGGTCATATCGCCATTTGAGTGCTCGACAGAACCCTAGGAAACTTTGCTACCGAACACACTTGCTGTAGTGGGAACCATTTCCAAAGCCACTCATACCTAAACATCCACTTAAATTTATCAACATTGGACCTCTCTTTGCATAGTTAAAAAGATAATGATGATCCCCCCATTAACAATGGGCTATAAATAGGAAAAACTAATGAATGGAAAGGGGATGCAATTTTGTGAGGAGAAAAGAGAGAGAAAAAGTGGGTCTGAGAGGAAGAAAATGTGGAGAAAGAGAGAAAAGTGATCTAATTGAGTCTCTAAACCTAGAACAACCCAAAGTAGGATACCCAAACCCACCATACAAATAAGTTGTGAGCCCAAGTAGCGGTTTGGCCCAGCAAACCCGTCTTTGGTGCGCACAAATCTTTTTGTATATCTTTAAGTGTATTCATGTATATGCATAGAGTTACAAACTAGTACTAATAGTGGAAAATGTCATGTCCACAAATTATTCTACAATTGTTTTTGACAAATTAGTAATGGGTTGATTAGTTATTGGCAAGTATAAATGTGATGTTAGTGGTGGGTTTGGACAAAAAACAGTAAGAATTTCTCATATCAATAATTTATAAAAATATTGTAAAATAGTTTGTCAATAGCATGGCTCACTAGTAATACTCTTACTCTTTAAGGTTGAGAGAGGAAATATGTGGTAAATTTACACGTATGACTTGAAAAGTTACTACGGCAGGTTACATTAAATACTTCCCTATCAAATGTCATAGGGCACCAAACTTATAAAAGATAATTAGCATGACTAAAACATGTAGATTGTTTAAATTTAATCGAGGAATTTAAAGTACATTATCTAAGAAATAATATTTAAGTTTTATCTTAAAATATATATTCTCCACAACTAAAAATTATTATTGTTTTGGATAAGATTGAGATTACACAATGACTCAACTCCAAGAACACTTGTGGCACCTAATCCATGTCTACTCAAAGCATTGGTTTCATTGGTTTCTCAAAAGATAAAGAAATAACTATAATCATACCAAAATATGATAGTTACAAGTTAGGACTTAGGGCTCTCATCCTTTTGTATTTGTGGCCAGTTTGAATGGAGAGTGGCCAGTTTGAATGGAGAGGGAAAGAGTGGAAGTAGAAGTGAGTAGAGTAAAGTTGGCCGAAAATTGCAGCAATTTCTAGCCAACTCTACTCTATCCACACTCCATCCCAACTGGACATAGGATAAAAAAATTACTTTTACTTAGTGATTGTTCGTGTTACACTTCCATTAAATAAAAAATAAAATGAAAAATAAGATTTGACTATTCATGTTGTCATTTACATATGTAAATGATTATTCTTTTCAACTAGCTTATGTATAGTATAACTTGCCCTATATTTACGTAAAAGTTATTGTGACTTTTGAGTAGAATTATGATGTATTTTTGTATTAGAACTTATTTCCCTTTTTCTTTTGTGTGTGTGTTTGTTTCTCAAAAAAAATAAAAAATTTGGAGGAAAAGTTTTGAATTCTTTTATAATATTAAACGATGTTATTGTAACTTATTACTTATTGTCGTTTAAGTAAATTTTCCTATTATGTATTTTATTTTTTTTATAATAAAAAATCTATTATGTATTTTTTAATATTATTTTTATAGAATGAACATCTTTATATCTCGAATAATGTTAATTTTTTTTTTTTTTTTGTGCTCAGTAGAACGATGCTAATTCAATTCTTCATTCTGTCTCACTTCACCTCAATGGTAGTTGACTATTACTTGACCCGTTTCTTGAAATTGGTCTTGAACCTTTTTTATAAAAATGCTTAAATTTCTTTTTCTTTTTTTAACTTGAATTTGGTATACTATGTTAATGTTTCCTTTTATTTTATTTTTTTCAATGTTTAGTTGGTGGGCTAATTGTTTAAGGATAAAAGTTGGTACACACACTCTATTATACACACTTTTTTTTTTTGGAAGTAAATTCATATTTTCGACTCACACTTTTAAGTTAAAATAAAATAAGCGCATATGTCTATAACAAATACTGTCCATTATTTAGTGTATGTTTGGATGGCACTTAAACTTGCTGCGTCTGTGTTTTTTTTTTTTTTTTTTTTTTTCTCAGCCGCCACTATTGACTGGTCTTTTGTGAACAGTGCATTTATGCACTGTTCACGGGTCCCACAAACTCCACTTTTTATCAACTTTTTCATTAAAAATGGGTCCCACAGTACTATTTACACATTTAAAAATTATTTTGCTACAGTGTTTTCAGTTTTCAATTTCAGCAAAATAAGTTCTATCCAAACAGACCCTTAAAATGGATAACCCAAGATGATAATGATAGCACACAATTTGTTATAGACATACAAGGTTCCGAGAAGCACTCTTCCATTACTCTGCATTGTATAGTAATGCAACTGGTCGATGAAAAAGTGGCTTATGTAGAGGCCCTCGAAAATGCCAATTCGATCTCAAGTGTGGGAACAATGTGCCTTGGAATGATTATCATGAATTATTTTTCGTTTTTTTTTTTTTTTTTTAGATTTCTTTATTTCTCTTGTATAAAGCCCTAATTATCATGAATTATTTTTCTTTTTCTCTTGTTTTTTTTTTTTTAGATTTCTTTATTTTTCCTTCATAAAGCCCTAAATCATGGATAGGGAAAACTAAAGGTAACTAACGCTTATCCATACAAAATTGACCTTAAAAAATTAATCTTATTGTTGTACATTATTAAATACATAGGTGCCATTTGGATTCAGCGTTTTCCACTGAATCCAAGCTGCGTTTTTCCTTTTTTTTTTTTTTTTTTCTTTTTTCCTCACTTCACGTGTTCCAGGGACAATAAGCACTGTAGCGCACTGTAGCAGTACTGTAGCAGCACTGTTTATCACTGTTCACGCACTAAAAAATATTAAAAATTGGTCCCACGATACTACTCACACATTTAAAAATTATTTTACTACAGTACTTTCAGTTTTCAGTTTTCAGTTTCAGCAACAATAAATTCAATCCAAACAGACCCATACTCAGGTTGTTTTATTCAAATTGGAATAAGATCATAATCAATATATATATAACCGAATCCTTTGACTTTTTGTTGACCTATCTACAATTTTCTACATCAGTATTTTTTATTTATATTTTTTAATTTGATTTAATTCTTTCAATTTTATAGCACCAAATTGCAAAAAAATTATTAAATTTCTTTTTAAAAAAATTAAATTTAGTTGTTTGGTACCATACAACCACTATACTTAAAAAGAGACCTAAATTATCATCTAATCTGAGAATTTTTAGATAATCCTAACAAACTATAAAATAACTCCATTAATATAAATCTATCCTAAAAAACGGAATATATCTCCATTAATTTGATAATTTCTACGTTGATAACAATTTTTTTTTTAAATAAAATCATATTTCCTTATATCTATCAATCATGTTTTCTTTCTCTTCTTTTTTTTCAGTTTTTTTATATTAACGTTGATTAAAAATTATAATTTCAATAGGATTTAAACTTTATAATTATATCAATGAGACTCAACAAATATATATCACTTTTAATTTCAATAGGATTTAAATATATCAAATGGACTCTACCAACATACTAATCCTTTAAAAAAATTATATAACCAAATTTGATTAGGAATCCATAACCATGTATTATATTATAAATAATTTTTTTTTAGGGATTATTTGTTACAATTTCAACTCAGCTTTTCATTCCTATATTATATTTTAAATGGTTTTTTTTGGGATTATTCTTTCAACACCACTCTGCTGTACAGTCTCTTGCATTAATTTTGGTTATTGGAACACCTTCAAAACAAAAGGTATGTAAATTTTTCTTATCAAGTTTAATGTTAACACATATTAGAGATACTTTGGTCAATTAGAAAAGTTTGATGAAACATAAAAGGAAAAAGAACTAAAGAAGGCACCATCTAAAAAACAAAATGGCTGTATTAGGCAGAGGCTTTTGGAAATTGTTGTTTTTATTTTTGGAATTCGTTACGTTCATGTGTATGTATGTATTGGGTAATTGTCTTTGAAACTTTGGTTTTGATTGAATAATGAAAATGGCAAAAGAAGTATGTTCCAATATTTAGAGTCTTTTGTATATATGTTGTTGTAGTTTAAACTTGGTATTTGAATTGTTAAATTGTTAATTCACAATTTCATTATTCATCTATTAATCATGAATAATAATATTGCTATTTGCAACCATCATGATATGGTATCAATGATGTGATCATTTCGAATGTTTTCCTTTAGAGTTTAGATAGAGTCTATTTTATGATTAAAAAAATTTACAATTAAAAGACTTTTGAAATTACATTTTTTTAAAAAAAATTATTGGATACGTTGGATCTTAAATGACTTCTATTAAACTCCATCCTTTATGGCAACATTAAAAAGAAAACTCATATAGATAGGTATGAGGATATTATTTGGAATTATCATAATGGATTAGCATATTATACATGGTATGGATCTTTTTTTTTTTTTTTTTTGAGAAAATGGTATGGATCTAACTGTAACATCCATGCTGTAAAATAAAAATTGGGCCTATAGTTATCTTCTCCTTGCAAAAAATGGTTAAATTCTCATTAATTGTGATAGTTCACTTTTAGGTAAAATAAAAATTCTATTAACTAAGTTTTAAGAAATTAAAAATTTTATTTCAAAAAAATTCCAGAACATTAGATTTTATTTTAATTATTTAATAATTTTATATTGTAAAAGAATAAAATTTATACATTACATACAATCATTATTTCAGTTACCTTCTTTTTTCTTTTTCTTTTTAGAATAAATTTCAGTTACCTTCTAAATGATAGAGGATGTGAGAATGCAATTTGTAGATCTACTATCAAGATAATATAAATTAGATTGTTGGTGAATAGTAGATTTAATTGCAGTTGAGTATTGTGTAAAGTCATCACCATAGAATAGCTCATGCTGGGATGTGTTATGTGGAACAAATGATATGAAAGAAAAAGAATTTTTCTAAACCATTATATATTGAAAAAAATTTATTTATTTTTAAGTTATATTTTTTTTTAAGTCAAGTCATAGACCTTTAAGCAAAATAAATACTTTTAAATTTTAATTAACTATCTCATGCATTGCACGGGTTAGTAACTAGTTAATACAAATTGATGTAGCAATGCCAACAAAAAATATGCCCATAAACTCTGTTTCCTATAGGAGGTGAAATATTATTAAACTACATCCATAAGTTATAGATGCATAAAATCCTATCATTCCATGAGATTATTAGATTAATGGTGATGAAAAGTACTAAGATTTAGTGAAATACTCTTAGCAAAAAGGATAAACGATCCAGAATATGATTCTACCTAACAAACTTGATTCATCACGATTAAAGCCCATCAGTTTAAATTTTAAGAATGTCTTGTGTTTAGTAATACTCCTAACTTTGAACCTCAACACAAAATCTTCTCAGCTTTACTCATATCGCAGTCTCTCTGCTATGTGTTAGGGCACACAAATCTCCAAATATATCAAGTTTAGAGGACGTGGAAAGAAGTTTTTATCTGAGTTCTTCCGTTACTTGTCCAAAATAACTTTAATTTTGTGTGAAACACCAAGGTATGGTTTGTATTATCAAACCTTTTGATGCTATACCATGTATGCATGTTTTCTCCCAAAACATAAAATTTTAGAAATGAATAAAATAAATATATCAGGTTAATCGACAGTGATTGATGGCATTCTAATATCATCTATCTGAAGTACACACATTGTCACTTTCTAGATTCTACAACCCCAAAATAAAGCGTTTTTACAAAAATATATGGTACATGATTCCTAAACCGGCACCCAAGAAGAGGAAGCATAGACAATCCGGCCCTTCCATCCCTGAAGAAGCCAGTGGTTGTCTTCATTAAGAATAAAATCCTTGTGATACCATGCCTTCATCCTAGCCCTGAACATATTCATTTGCTCTTGGTCCAACGGAAGTGACTTGAACCCAGCCCTCGAAATCCTGACTTGACACTGCTTGTATGTTTCAGGCCTCTCAACTCTCTCTAACCCTTCACATGCTATAACATTCATAATCTCCCTCCCATAGAACTCTCTCTCAAGCATCAACCTCTCTGGATTATTACGGGATATAGTAACATCAAACATGTCATACAATGCAGAGTAATGGAAGAGTGCTTCTCGGAACCTCGTGTGAAAGAAGGGGGCATTGAAGGACCCATTAACAATAGAATTAACAAAAATATCAGGTTTCATCCGCCTTATCAAGTTTAAAAATGCATCCCTTGGACTAATCCCTTCAATTGTTTCATCAAGTAGGTTCTTTGTCCGGAATGCACAAGTCACAGCAAGCACCTCATTCCTTTCAATCTTAAGCTCCTCAATTCGAATAGTTTCCCAGTTCTGTGATGCTATAGCATTGTATTCAAAAGGAACATTAAACCGCTTGCAGTACTTTTCCAAGCGACGACCAGTCTCCTCAATGCTCTCTGTTGGACGGAATCCAGGTTGAGGAAGATCAACCCCTGTAATGCGTAGTTTGGGAGGTCCTTCAGGTCTTTTGGAGAGAAACTGGATCAGAATTGGCCACTGGAAACCATAATGGATACCAAAATCTACAACATGAAGAGTAGTTGCTTTCTCTGCTGCACGCAAAATACATTTCATACCAAAGAAAAGTGTGATCCTCTTGAAAGGGCAGGCTGAAAGATGAACTCGGTAAGCTTTCAACAATTCAGCAGCTGACATCTTCTTGGAAAACAATGAAGTGTAAAAAATTTGAGTTCCTACCTTAGTTCCAGCCAAGCGTGCCTCAAGACCATTAGCAAAGAAATGAGCCAATCTCTGAGACCCATCACCAAAAGGGGTTGAGTGGTCCCTAACCTGCTTCAATAACTCATTTGCAGTTCTACCATCACCTGCTGAGACAGCTTGTGCACAAAGAATCAAAAGATTCCTCAAATCAACTGTCTCCTTCTTCCTTACCTGCTTCTTATTACGACTACCTTTCCCACCATTACCACCTTGTGTCTCCAAGGAGGCCTTGCTTGCATCATTCTGTAAATGTTCACAATTATCACCGTACATTGCAGCTGGCGCATCGGTACAAAGCAAAACCTTATCAAACATTTCTGATAACTCAGTCCCCTCAGACTCCTCTACATAAACAGCAGTCTGCTTATTGCTCCTACCTTCTTCTAATTCTATCTCTTCCCTTGCATGATTCTTCCTCCCTCTTGAGCCATCCGGCGAATAACTCTCTTTCTCACTCTTCACCACCAAAGATTCCACCTTTAGATCCTCTCCCTTCCTCTTAGAAGAAGAAACCACGTTGCTCTCCAAATCAATAACCAGATTATTACTCTTAGGAAGGAACTTACTGGCTTCCTCTAACCCCCTCCTAAATTGCAATATCGATTCACTATCTGTAAAAATATTCTGAGCTATGAACTCCATCCCATCACCCAAATAATTCACACTACCATTTGGCAAATTCCCAAAAAACTGTGATTTATGATCAGTGGGCTTGAAATTAGACTGGACAGCATTGTAATCACCCAGAATAGGAGGCGGTGAAGAAGAAGGCTGGTAGTTATGCTCTCCATGATCACTTAGCCCTTGAGAATCATTGACAGTGCTAGAACTACTAGTACTAGTTGTACGGTAATCATAACTACTTGAAGAAAACACAGGACTCTCAACGCTATTTTGATTTGGTAAAGGGGGGTAATTTTGACCAAGAGCATCATAGAAAGATTTCTCGGTGTCTTCTAGACCCAAAGGGTCATAAAACATGCAGGGCTTGTTTTCAATGTTCTCTTCCATAAGAATCTGATTTATGTACTTGAGAACTGTTTCAGAGAAATCACTGTCGTACGGGGACGACGTGGAATCTGCCTGCAACATAGGCGGAAAAACAACATGTGGTGCATCATATGGTTGACCCTCTAGACCAACGGTTGTGGTGATTGAGGGCTCAAAACCAGTAGGACCCAGATCAGAATCAGAAGAAAGATTTGGACTTCCGAGGAAGTTAAGGTCTGTAGTAGGAGCAGAGAGTTGATTGAATGTGTACTCATTTATAAGATTTGAGAAATTATCCTTAGAATTTGGTGACATGGCAGTGAAACCGTCTAGGAAATTAGAGCTTGAATCCATGATCATTTATTGGGTCAAACAAAGTCAAGAAAACGTAACTATAGCTGATTATATGTCTCAAACTGATTTGGGAAACTAGAATCTAGTATGATTGAGATCAAAGACTACGATCTAAAAAAAAAAGGCAAACATTGATGTACACAAAAAGCAAAAAAAGAAAAAGAAAAAAGAGTTATAGTCGAAGAACCTTGGATAATCATGATTTACGTGAAAAAGTGGTGCAGAGAAGAGTAGTAGAGTACTCAGAAGCGGAAGAGAAAGATGCTACAGTGAGACACGGAAGAAGGCAGCGTGTACGTAACTCAAAATCGAAGGGGCTCTCTACTCAGCTCAGCCTTGTCTGAGGAAATTCGAACCCTCCACATTTGGGTTCTCCTAAATATATAGAGAAAGAGTAAAGATAGTGATGCGGAGGCTTTTGTATTACTTTATAGTTTATACTACGGTGAAATTAACGAACTTTCGTGGAACGCAGTGAGGTGCGACCAGTGAACAGCGAGTCAAACACAGAGGCTTTGAATCATTGTGCGAATCTAGTATTTGACATCGTTCCAGTTACCATTCAAAGTAACAAATGAGTAATTGCAGTATGGTAATTATTAGGTACTTTCTATTATCATAAATGTATATTTTTTCCTCTCATATAAATAGTAAGTTTTACAATAAATTTAATTAATAAGATCAACTATTTGTGTGAGATGAGGAAATACACATTTATAGTATTTGAGAGTACACGATAATTTCCCCTTCCAATTGTATGGTCTTGACTCTTGACATGGGAATGGGATACAAGATTGGACGCCAAACTATACTTTGGTTTTTGTCTTCGTAGGTTATAAATCACTGGAAGTAGGCCAACTTAATGCGTGAAAATAAATAATTATTTTGTAATTTTGATATAAGTATAATTTGTTCTCTTAAATTTGTTAAAAATAATTTGATTTACCAAAAAATTAAGAGAAATGTTATGTCGACAATAATTTCACTATATTTTTACAACAAATCATACATAGCATGTTGTTATTGGTTACTATTGATTGAGAAAAAAATAATTTTAATGATAGGTTTAAATTAGAACCGATAACAACTTACCAATTATGACTTCTTGGTAAAAACCAATAATTAGAAGTAATTTTAGTGAAAACGTTGTAAACGTAGCACTTCTCAAAAATTAAACAATTTCTAAAATTATTTTTCATCTCAATATCTCAACAAATACAAATATATCATTCTATTATTTTTGGGTGTATTTGATTGATATTTATCCATTTTTAGGTGATTTATATTCCTCTAAATTACGTTATGGTGCATTATGTTTTCCTAATTTGGGTTTTTAGTTCTAGATTTTGGATTATGCTATTTTTTTCAACAACTTGATTTTATTTTTAGAATTTTCTCCTCTTGAATATCTAGAATACAACTAAACTTTTTAACTAAGTATTAGCTGAAACAAAAATTAAAACAAAACAATAAGAAGGAGAGAGAGGACTTGTGATAGAAAACTCAATTCAATTCAATTGGCCTTCTTCATATTTTATCCGAATTCAATTTCTTCATAGAGCCAAGCATACACCTTCGTGGAATTTCTCACATCCAATTGGTCTTTGTGAATTTTGTGACTTTGTCCGAATTTGGATAATCTTTCACCCTAATCTTTTTTTTGGTTGTCTATTGCTACCTTATATAGTTTTATACATGTCCTTTGATTTGATTTTCTTTCCACTGACATCAAATTCTACAATTATGCAAAAGTCTTACAACAAAGGCATCCCATAATAATATCTAAATTTGTTACAATACAAAAAAAAAGAAAAAAAGTAACATATCTTATACTAAGTTATGCATCTACATTCATGTCACAACTAATATGTATGTATAATAGAACTGATTTATGCAATGCATATACAAAGAGAATTATTTATCCGTAATGGTGAATGCATCACACAAATGTACATAAGAGGTATCCCATTAGTGGAAAAAAAAACTCATCGATGATTAACAACCACATAAACTATAATAGTAAGACCACATTGCGATTCTTTTAATGTATTCTTCACCATCAGGGGCGTAGCCAGGAATAATTACTTAAGGGGGCTGAGTTGCAATAGAGATATACTAAATATAACTCATAAGTCTATTGGATACAAAATTATCAACTTTCATATATCATCATATACTTGAACATTAATAAACATGAAAAACTACATAGTTCAATGTAGACATACAAAAAAGAACATTCACATCAAATCATGTCTGACAACGATTTTTCATGGAATAAAATTCATCCATTATCATCTCTACAGTGAAATTCCTTACAATTTCCTTCTCTATATAAACTATCATATTATTTGCCAAAAGTTCATCCTCCATTCTATTGCAAAGTCTTTTTTTTAATAACTTCATAACTGAGAAAGCTCGTTCTGTAGTTGTTGTAGAAACTAGAAGGGTCAACACAAGATGAATAAGTCTATCAATCAAAAAATAGACTTTAGACTTTCCTGAAATTTTTAATCTCCTACATATCTTAGAAATTGTTCTCATATTCTGAAAATTTGGATGTTTTATCACATCAAGCTCATAATGTTGCAATTGAGACTCCAAAAGTTCTTGTTCTTGTTCAGTGAAATCTTGAGCATAATATTTCTTAACTAAATTGCATATATCAACAATTTTGAATAATCTAAAAGCATCCTTGGGATTTAAAGTTTTTAAATATGCCAATTCTAAAATGATGTTCCATTGTTAAATCTTTATCTTGACGACGATATCTACCTCGAGCTTTAGTGTAACGAGCATTTATATCAAGAATATCAATTTCATGTTGCTCACAAAATGATATTATACTAGTAAATAAAGGCTCCCATCCATCATCTCTCAAACTTTTGAATAAGTGACTTTGTAGTTGAAACTAAATGCATGGCATTTAAAAGGTCTTGAGAATGTTGTTGCAAAGCTTGACAAAGAATATTAGTAATTCCCATTATCTCTTTCATCAAATGCAAGATTAAAATAAATTCAAATGATGTTAATACCTGATAAGCTCCCTTGGCATCACTGCATTATTTATAGTTAGCCCCTTCCTCAGAGATAGTGTTGATAACTTTGCAAACAACATCAAACATTTTAATCAAACTTCAAATAGATTGAAAATGAGATCCCCACCAAGTATCTCTAGCTCGTTGCAAAGTACCAATCTGGTTTGCACCTCTTCCAGTCCCAATTTCATTAGAAGCAATCATATTCTCAACTTATTCTGCTTGAGCATGTTGCAATTCATCATTACGCTTACTAGAACCAACAACAATATTGATAATATTAACCAAATGATCAAAGAACTTATGAACATCTTTTACTTCTCTAGATGCTGTAACTAGAGCTAATTGCAACCTATGAGCCATGCGATGTACATAATAAGCATATGAGCAATCTTAAAAAAAAAAAAAAAAATGTTGTAATACATTCCATTCACCACGCATGTTACCAGCCACATCATATCCTTGACCTTGAATATTTTCAATGTGGAGGTTGTAATGAGAAAGGATAGCACATATCTCATTCTTTAAAGTCAATGCAGTAGTGTCTCTAACATGCACAACATGAAAGAAACGCTCTTTAATGAAACATTCTTTATCAAAAAACCTCAAAATGATGGCCATTTGTTCTCTCTTCGACTCATCTCGAGCTTCATCAACTAGAATGCAAAATTTTGCATCCCCAATTTTTTCATGAATAGCATTTCGCACTTTACTAGTTAGAATATGCAAAATCTCCTCTAGAATTGTGGGTGACATATATTTGGCATTTCGTGGAGCATTTTCCAAGACAACTCTAGCTACATTTTCATTGAAAGTTGATGTGTGTTTTATCAATTCAATAAAGCTACCTCGATTTTTTGAATCAAGACTTTCATCATGACCTCTAAAAGCACAAGCTTGGAATGCTAGCCATGAAGCACACTCTATTGAGGTCTTGAGTCACAATCGATTATTCTCCATTTCTTTTGATGTTTGTTTCTCAACTAGTTTGTCAATATGTCCTGAATAATTCATTAGATCCTCCTAACATTTCTCAGCAATTTTATGTGGTGTATTCGGATCTTTCGCCTCATGACCAATTAAAGAACAATTCATTCCATCCTTCACCTTTTTCCAATTATTAAACATTTTTCAGTGAATGCATCTGATCCAGGACGTCTTGTTGGTTTCTTACAAAAAAAGGTAGTAAGGTAGACAATAGATTGAATCTGTTGAAGGTGAGTATTCCAACCAATTTGTATGTGATTCAAACCACGAAGACTGAAAACTACGGCGATGATTTTTCGGTCCTTTGCATGGATACTTTATGTCTCTAGGTTGATATGGACCCGCTATGATATAAGTTTCATCTTGTTCGTTAACAGGGAATTCTATATTTGTTTACGTGCTCCTAGATCACGGTCTATCCCTTTAAATTCAATTCTTGAACATTTGGAGGGACGCTCATTAGGCATTGAAGTATCAACATTTGTTTCTACAGAAGTCTTAAGTTCTAAATGACTAATATCTTTTTTCTTAAAGAATGCATCAATTTTTTTTCGTTTGCTCATTATTTGACACCTAATTTCAATCCCAAAAAAAAAAAAAAAAAAAAAAAAAAATCAATTCAACAAATGATAAACGTATAATGTAACGACTGAAAACCAAATACCTAGACTCTGTGATAGACTCACGGCCCTCACCCCAATTTCCTTCCATAGATTATTTTATTATTATTATTATTATTTTTAATTTACTTACACAATGCAAGCCCCACCCGGCCCCCACTCAAGGGACAAGACAAACAACACAAAAGCCAAAAGGGAAAAGGTTGGTTAGAGTCTCAGAGTCAATGGATCAAATAATAAAGAATACAATAACAACAAACACAAAAAGTTAAAAGACAAAGTAATAAGTATAAATTTCTTTGCTGGCAAAGGAAAATCAC
This sequence comes from Quercus lobata, assembly GCF_001633185.2. Classification (NCBI taxonomy): domain Eukaryota; kingdom Viridiplantae; phylum Streptophyta; class Magnoliopsida; order Fagales; family Fagaceae; genus Quercus; species Quercus lobata. The sequence goes on from NC_044904.1 coordinate 31,334,100, forward strand.
ATACACATATTTCATATTTGATATTTCTATTCAAGTATCAGTATTTAGTTCAGTACTTCAGTTGTAGAGAAAAAGAGAGAGAAGTCACGTAAAGAATGAAAGAGATACCTTGAGGAATTGAGGTGAGGGCTTGAGTTGAGGTTGAGCCATTGAGGCAATGAAGGCTAGTTTAGCAGGCTGGTGGAGGCAGCAGCATCACAGTGAGCTGGCGGCGTTTCTGAGGCATTTAGGCAGAGGCGCAAGCCGGTGAGCATGACACTATTGGAGTTGGAGGCGTGAACTAAGAAGGTAAAAACCTAAGGCAGAGGCATGAGGCGTGAAGATTGTTCATTTGTTCTCTCTTTTAGATTGTTTAGACGGTGAGGATTTCTTTTCCTTTTTTTTTATTATTATTATTTTTTTTAACAGTGAGGATTGAATGTCTTTTGTTTGTGTTTAATTAGTTGTTTTAAATTTTGGATTCGGGCTGGGCTAGAAGTGTTATGGTTTAGAAAAGAATAATTTTATTTGATTAGGGAATTGGGGCTGGATGTAAGCCAAGTTTTTTGCTTAGTTTGAAGTTTTGTTAGACTAAAAGTCTAGAACTCTAGAAAAATGGTTGAGAATAATATGGAGGGGTTGGAACTTTTCTTTTGGGAGGGGGGGGGGGGGGGCATGTAATTGTTTTACATACTTTAGTAGAAATTTGAAAATTTGGGGGGACCATGGCCCCCCCCCCCCCCCCACCCCCCACCCCCCAAGGAGCCAAGTGGCTCCACCCCTATTCACCATGGATTTGAGATTTTTTTGGTTGGTTTATCGGAACCAATATTGTTGGCACCTAAGATCTTCGATGACACATCACAAACAAAATTAATTCAAAAAACCTGAAGAATATGAGAGAGAGAGAGAGAGAGAGAGATTCACTTTAAAGGGACTTTCCAAAATTGCAGGGGGAGGTAGCAATTGCAAAAATATATAGACAAAAAATTAGTAGTTTTTTTTTTTTTTTCCTTGGAATTCTAATAAAGTGGCAATTGAACTGCTTTCATAACTACTTGATTAAGGAGAGGGAGAGTCATAGAGTTGAAGGAAGTTTGAATTATTATCAGATTGAGTTTGATGGAATAATAAATGAAAAGTTGAAAAGTTAGGAAACGTTAATTAAGAGATGGAGTTTTTTTTTTTTTATGTGATTGGAAAATTGTTAATTTGCAAAAGGAGAAAAAAAAAGAAAGTCAGGGTCTATTTGGATACAAAATATTGCTGAAAACTGAAATCTGAAAACATTGTAACAAAATAATTTTTAAATGTGCGAATAGTGCTATGGGACCCAGTTTTAAAGTTATATTTGTTGAATTTCATGTTTACAAGTCCCATGAATAGTGCACGGGACCCACTAAAAAAAACGTAGTTGCACTAACTTTCAATTTTCAGTAACATCCAAACTCACACTTAGTGGGACCAATGACGTGGCCACTGATGTGGCTTAACAGGAGCGTAGCAACAATAAATGCTACGTTTCAGCTTTTGGATATATATAGATAGAGTTTAAATTCGATCCAGAGCTAGCGTAAAACACTGCTTTTACACCAGCCAATGAAAACATGCCAAGTTGTTATTTGGCTTGATTCACAATTCTTATCTTCTTCTTTGGATTTTTCTCTCTCTCCGTTCCCTCTATAACTCTCTCTTCTTGCGTTTTTTTTTTTTTTCATAGCATCGAATCCATTGCTTTTCCCCACACTGATCCATGCATCAACATAGTGGCAATGGGCATTAAATCTGAAAGTAAAAAAGAGAGCCAGAAAAGAAGCATATCAACCTCAAAAAGTAAAAGCTTTTAATCTTTAAACTCTCAAAAAACCCAGATTCAACACCAAACAAAACCCACAAAAATTAATCATGAAATATCTCATTTATAAATTCAGAGCCACTTGAATTCATTCAAGATCAGTTTTAAACTTAACATGAAGAGCTAAAAATCCACCATCACAACACAAAACATAATCAATAATATTATTAATTAATAAATAAATAAATGGGATAATTACACATAACCCACCTGTGGTTTGGGCGAAAATCACTTTGCCTACCTGTGGTTTGAAAAGTGTCATTTAATCCACCTGTGGTATGTTTGGTTTGTTTTCTGTGACCCACCTCAGTTAAAATTAGGGGTAAATAGGTATTTTTACTCAAATTTTATGTCTCTCTCCTCCCAAAATAAAAAAATAGCACAAAAATGCAAGAGAAATAAGATCAAAAAGGGAGGGTTTTGTGAAAATTAATAGCAATGGAAAAACTTTCAAAATCACAACCCAAACTTCTCCCAATTCTCATGTTCCTGTCCTTGTTCTCACTCCACCACTCCTCCGCTGCCACATTATCTATCATTGTCAACTATGGAACAGCGGCCAACAGCCTCCTACCACTTTTCCAAGTCGCCCACTTCCTGGAAACCCAAACCATCATCTACCACATCAAGATCTTGGATGCCAACCTTGACATCCTTAAAGCCTTCGCCAACACCAACATCTCTGTCACCATCACCGTCGATCACAAAATCCTCGCCATAGAAAATGACATCGTGATCGATCAACTTTTGCCCGCCATGAAAGCTTTGAAGTCAGCAATGGACTTAGCAAACGTGATTGATATTCACGTCTCCATGCCACACTCTCTTAGGATTTTAGCAAAGTCAGAGCCACCAAGTTCGAGACGTCCCACCATCACAAACTTAGCTACCATCAACCACCGATCGACCACCATGAACCTAACCATGATCCACTACCAAACCCATTAACAAGGAAAAAATCAAAAACAAAATCTAGCAACCCAGACCACGACCACGACCACGATCCACCCATCAAAAACAAAATGAAAAACAAAACCCATTAAACCACAACCACGATCCACCCAAAGAAGGGAGGCATGGCGGCGAAATCCAATAACCCAGCTACCACGAAACCCAGACAAAATCCAGCCACACCACTATTGACCCACAATCCACTAAAAAACCAACCAAAATCCACTGCCACAAACCCACTACCACGGCCAAAATCCACCACCATCAAACCCATAAACCATTAAACCCAAAAAACCACATTGAACACGGTGAAACCCACGACTTAGGTTGGTGAGAGTGAGAAATTGAAGAGAGAGTGAGGGTCGACAGCAAGTGGAGGAACATGTTTGGGTAGGGGAGTTGGGTCGGTTTGTCTATGGGTATATATCCATGACTCCATTCACACAATCTGAGTCATTAAGTCAGTGATCTTATGTAGGTTGATTTGGGTTTTATTTTTTTGGGCATGTTCTTCATGTTCAAAATTCGTGTGAATGGAAAGAGAGAAAAATACCACTTTTTGATCTTGTTTCTCTTGCATTTTTGTGCTATTTCCTATTTTAGGAGGAGAGAGACATAACATTTGAGCAAAAATACCTATTTACCCTTAATTTTAACTGAGGTAGGTTACAGAAAACAAACGGAACATACCTCAGGTGGGTTAAGTGACACTTTTCAAACCACGGGTAAGCAAAGTAATTTTTTCCCAAACCACAGGTGGGTTATTTATAATTATCCCATAAATAAATAAAATCCAAAAAAAGAAAGTAGTATCACAGTCACTCACATTGGTACTCTAAAACTACCAAATAGGCATACTTTATTCTAATTTTTAAGACTGTGAACCCAAACAAACAAAGAAGCAAAGAATTAGAATGTAGAGTAGTTCCTCTGACACATTCATAGCAATAAACAAAAAAAACCCATTAGAGCAAATTCTAGAACAAATTTCGGCCCATTATGATATGTTTCAGTTATTTTAGTGTGTTTCGGTGAATACCGGCCAAAATGCAAACTTCAACCAAAATAATTTTTGGTGTTACTTTTCTTTTCCATCAACTTGTTTCTATCTGAAACTTTCAGATTTAATGCCCACTGCCATTGTGTTGATGCATGGATCAATGCAGGGAAGATGAGTACACAAGAGAAGGAAAGCAATGGATTTGATGGCATGGAAATGAAAAAAAAAAAAAAAAAGGCGAGAAGAAAGAGTTAACAGAGGGAACGGCGAAAGAAAATCTAAAGAAGAAGAAGATGAGTGGATCCGTGAGAGAAGAGAGATGAAACACAAGAATAAGTCAAATAACGATGTGGCATATTTTCATTGGCTTGCATAAAAGCAGTGTTTTACGCCAGTTCCGAACTGAATTTAAACTCATATATCTATAGATGGCATTTAAAAAATAAAATTAAAAAAAAATGGTTAGAACTTAGAAGTGTGACATAAATGGTGTGTTTGAATAAGTTGTTTCAAAACAATGTTTTTGGTTTAAAATGAGTGTTTGTAAAAATGCTATGAAGAGTTGCTATTACGAAATGAAATTTTAGGTTTTACAAATGCTCTTTTAGGCTCCCAAAATGCCTAACCATACAAACCCAAACATCTTATCCCTCCCCCTGAGCTCGAACCGAGGCTCCTACGTTCCCCATACACTTAAGGCATTGGGAGATATCTTCTGGCTCAACTCATCTGGTGGTGTCTTTGTGGCATTGGTCTTTTCCACATACCTCAAGGAATAATAAATGCACAATTATACATTATAATGCATATTTATCAAAAAAGAAAATATACTTGTTAATAATTCATTAACTTGTATGCAAAAATTTATTGTGATTATGTCTGCTTCTTTCGACATTTGTGCATAATTTGATTTTATCTTTTAAAAATGTATAAAAAAATATATTAGTTAATAGAGTTTTTTTTTTTAGAAACATTAATAGAGCATTAAATACACATTAACACGTACCCTTGTGACATTCTTTATACTAGCATGGTCAGGTTAATGAGTATTTCAATACATTGGTTAAGGTCAAATTTTTTACTTTTTTAAAAATAAAAATAATCGATCAGCTTTTTTTAGGGAGTTACATATCTATCAATTAAAGAAACATTTATTTTTTTACTTTCGTTATTTTCTAGTATAGTGAGGCTCATCAAATTCCTCTTTAATAAATATGCAAATGCACCTCATATCATTCTTTGTTTGCATGACTAAAACATGTAAATTGTTTGAATTTAATGGTGGAATTTAAATTACCTTGTGTAATGAAATATATTAAAGTTTTATCCTAAAAATTTTCGACCTAGTTAAAATGTGCCCTTAAGGTATTGTTAATGAACTATTTTAGAAAAGTTTATATATATATATATATATATATATACAAGATAGAAATTCTACTCTAATCTAATCTAAGTGTATATGTGTATGAAGTTCCCTCTTAAAAACTTGAATCTTGACTTTTGCCCCCCATACTCCATAAGCACTTATACTTATAAAATGATCATTGCACCAAAGGTGCGTGGTAGTTACTTTAACAATGTTTTGATATAATTTTTATGAGAAATATAAAAAATTATCAAAAAATTAATTACCTTTTTTTCTATAAAAAGTTTTAAAAAATATGTCTTAAACCGATGTTTTTATCTCATTCGTTAATTTCTGCCATGATTTTTATCCTCATGGACCTCAACAACTAAAATTATCATGAATTTAATTGATAATCATCCCAATTCCCAAGGCACTTTTTTTATTTTTTGTGAACGTTGTGATTGTTCGTTGTTACCATTTAAAAATAATGTTATTTGTTCTGCCTGTCCTCTTTCCTACTTTTTTTTATTATTATTTAATTGTAGATACCTTTGTCTAGTCAAAACTAGTCCCACGTTATTGAAGAGCTAAAATGGGTAAGTTTGAGCACCCACAGTAGATGTGGAATATGTGCCAAATGCTAAATATTTGACACATATCTCACATCAAACTCAATTTGAGCCCATTTAGCAGATGTGAGATATGGATTTTTTTTTGCAACATTGAACAATACCGTAACAAATTTGCCACAGTACGGAAGATGTGTGGTATATTATTTATTGTTTGTTTATTATGTTGATGAGTAGTAAATATTATTTTAATGTATAAAATTGAATTATAAAACATCTGATAAATAGGATGTTATAAAATGATGTGGTAAAATAATAAAGTAGGCATTTAATGTGGTAAAATGGCATAATTTTTGAAACATCTGCTACGGATGCTCTTACAGAATTTTTTATTATCAGAAATTACACTTTACCTAATATTTTTTATTTAAAAAATATTTTGTCTATCTATGATTTAAAAATTGATACTTTATTTGGTTGAGGTAATTCTGGTTTGTCTCCCGTTACACATCTAATTTAAAAAAATGGGTAAATTTGTATTTTTAATATCATTTTATGTCTTTTTCCTCTCAAAACATTAAAAAAAAATAAAATAAAAAAAACTAAAAAATCAAGAGAGAAAAAGATCTAAAAGCTAGGTTTTATAAAAATTAAAATCTAACTTTTAGATATTTTTTCTCTAACCTTTGAAGGAATTTATTCTCCCATACTTGAAGTTGAAGTCTAAGAGTCGTTAATAGGAATAAGTCATAACTAAGTAATCGTCAATTGTTTTTCTTAAAAAAAGAAAAAAAAAAGTCTAAGGCTGTGTTTGGTTGCTGGAAATCGTTTTCCGGAAAATACATATTTTCCGGAAATGCTAATTTCCGGAAAAGGAAAATGTTTCCATGTGTTTGGTTGCATTTCAAAAAATTTTCCGGAAAATATTTTCTGGTGTTTGGAAAAGAAGAAGGAAAACACAAATCCAAAAAAAATCATCAACGATCTCGCGATCAACGGCGACGGCGACGGCGCGAGATCGCGATCAACGGCGACGGCGCGATCTCGCGATCGACGCTTCGCGAGATCGCGCCGTCGATCGCGATCTCGCGACGGCGCGAGATCGCGATCGACGCTTCGCGAGATCGCGATCCACGCTTCGCGAGATCGCGCCGTCGATCGCGATCTCGGTCGAAGGCGAGATCGCGATCAACTGCGCGATCTCGCGACGGCGCGATCTTCGTGGCGCTCTGGGTGTGAGGTTCGATCGCCATTTGGGGTGCGTTTGAATCGACTTCAAACGCTCGTTCGCCGAATCGTTCGCCGGATCGGAGCACTGGGTGTGAGGTAGATTGTTTTTTTTTTGTTCTTTCTTTCAAGCTCGCGTGTTGTGTTTTCTGTTTTTTCTCTCCCTCTCTCTGCGTTTTGCAAGCCACGGAAATCAATTGAAGTGAAAATGAAGGCAGATTTTCATTTCCGTGGTCAAGGCTTCAAATTTCGGTCAACAGGAAATTCATTTCCGGAAAATAATATTTTCCGTCACAGCCAAACGCTCCATTTTCCGGAAATTGATTTCCGGAATTCATTTGAAGTCGAAACAAACGCACCCTAAGAGTCTCCATTTTGAAGTGATCTGAATTCCAGGCCAAAAAGACGGAGGACAAAGTTTGCATTTGCTTCGATTCTGGGCACGTGTGTCTAGAGAGAAGGGAGTTCCCAATTCAAATCAATATGCTATTAAGGCCTTCAAAGACAATATCGCTAACTATCAGATTGTAAGGCTATCCATTGATAGTATATTTGAAGCAGAGGATAAATATTAACCCATGTATTTCGAGTTCAAATACTTTGAATCCACATTCAAATCTTGGTTATCAAAGCATGACCACAATTCAATGACTAGGAAGGTCCTCGAGTATTTCCTTATCTCATACATGATTGAAGATATTGACGCAAGATCCTTGAAGCGTGTATTCTCCAAAACATGAAGACTCTTAGACTTCAAACATGGGACAATGAATTCCTTCAAAGGTCAAAGAAAAAAGATCTAAAAATTAGGTTTTAATTTTTACAAAACCTAACTTTTAGATTTTCTTTTCTATTAATTTTTTTAGTTTTTTATGTTTTGAGAGGAGAAAGACATAAAAAGATAGTAAAAATACAAATTTCCTCATGTTTTTAACAGAGATGGGTAATTGAAAACAAACAGAGTTTACCTCAGATGAGTAAAGTGTCAATTTTTAAACCACAAGTAGATAAAGTGTTTTTCAGGCAAACCACAGGTGGAAAAAATGTAATTTTCCCTTTTTTATTATTATTATAAATGTGTCATTCTGGACCATCACCATTGAGGATTACTTTTCTTTTTCTTTTCTTTTTTTTTTTCTTTTTTTTAGAAAAACAATCGACGATTACTTAGTTATGACTTATTCCTATTAACTTAATCCATTTTTTTTTTGAAGTATTAACTTAATTCTTTATCCTTCTTACTTATTTAAAACAAATACTTTTTTCTTAATAATATACCCGTCGGTAAGAGCATTCACATCAAGAATGTTAAAAAATATAGCATTTAACATCTTGAAACACTATCTTATCTATTTTAACATCCAGCTTTATAATATACCTAACATCAAAGGTTTTATATTTTTTACCACTTTATTAAAATACAATTTCTTTATTCTTTTTTAGTCTTTGCATCTCTTCCTCTCTCTTTCTCTATTTATCTCTTCTACCAAACAAAAACACCCAAGCCACCACTTACGGCCACTTCCAACCACTGCCAACATCAAAAAACCCAAGCCACCACCACCAGGGGCAACGCCACTTGGCTCCTTGGGGGGACCATGGCCCCCCCAAAAATTTTCAAATTTCCACTAAAGTATGTAAAAAATTACATGCCCCCCCCCCCCACCCCATATTATTCTCAACCATTTTTCTAGAGTTCTAGACTTTTAGTCCAATACAACTTCAAACTAAGCAAAAAACTTGGCCCACATCCAGCGCCACTAGCCAGCCCCAATTCCCTAATCAAACAAAATTATTCTTTTCTAAGCCATAACACTTCCAGCCCAGCCCGAATCCAAAATCTAAAATACTTAATTAAACAAAAACAAAAGGCATTCAATCCTCACCGCCAAAAAAAAAAAAAAAAAAAAAAAAAAAACTCATTGTCTGAACAATCTAAAAGAGAGAACAAATGAAAAAATCTTCACGCCTCAGCCTTAGTTTTTTACCTTCTTAGTTCACGCCTCCAACTCCAATAGTGTCAAGCTCACCGGCTCACGCCTCTTCCTGAATGCCTTAGAAACCCCACCGGCTCGCCGTGATGCCACTACCTCCACCAACTCATCATGATGCTGCTGCCTCCACCAACCTATTAAACTAGCCTTCATTGCCTCAACGGCTCAAGCCCTCACCTCAATTCCTCAAGGCATCTCATTCATTCTTTATTTAACTTCTCTCTCTTTTTATCTACAACTGAAGTACTGAACTAAATATTGATACTTGAATAGAAATATCAAATATGAAATATGTTATTGTATTCTTTATTATTTGATCCATTGACACTGAGACTCAGACCAGCCTTTTCCCTTTTGGCTTTTGTGTTGTTTGTCTTGTCCCTTGAGTGGGGGCCGGGTGGGGCTTGCATTGTGTAAGTAAATTATTAAAAAAAAAATTAATCTATGGAAGGAAATTGGGGTGAGGGCCGTGAGTTTGTCTGTCATAGAGTTTAGGTATTTGTTTTTCAATCATTACATTATACATTAGTTTATCATTTGTTGAATTGATTTTTTTTTTTTTTTTTTGGGGGGATTGAAATTAGGTGTCAAATAATGAGCAAATGACAAAAAATTGATGCATTCTTTAAGAAAAAAGATACTAGTCATTCAGAACTTAGGACTTCTGTAGAAACAAATGTTGATACTTCAATGCCTAATGAGCGTCCCTCCAAATGTTCAAGAATTGAATCTAAAGGTATAGACCGTGATCCAAGAGCACATAAACAAATATATGAATTCCCTGTCAATGAACAAGATGAAACTTATCTCATAGCGGGTCCATATCAACCTAGAGACATAAAGTATCCATACAAGACTTATTCGTCTTGTGTTGACCCTTCCAATTTCTACACAACTACAGAACGAGCTTTCTCAGCTATGAAGTTGTTAAAAACAAGACTTCGTAATATAGAATAAGCTTTTGGCAGATAATATGATAGTTTATATAGAGAAGGAAATTGCAGGGAATTTCAATTCCCAAACCCACTGATCAAACAGGGAGCCAAAAAAAAAAAAAAAGAAGGAAAATAGAAAGAGCTTAAGAGAAGAGAGAGTTTGGCCTTGAGATTCTCACGGTGAAGGTGGTGGTGAGTGGCGGCGTGCTTGTGGAGATTGTCCATGGAGGTTCAGCCTTGAGCTGTGAAACAAGGAGAAACAAAAGCCACGGGAAAGAGAAAAAAGGGAAATGAGAGAGGAGAGAGAAGAAAGAAGAGAAAAATAAAAAAGAGAGGGAAAAAGAGAGTTGGAATAAATAAAAAAAAAAAAATTAGTTTAACATAGTAGCTGAGTGTCAAAATTTTTGGCATTTGAAAGCTTCGATATAATGAGTATTTTTGTGTGTTGGTGGTTTTAGCATTTTTATCATTCTTGATAAGAATTCTCTAATTCGATATATTCTAGGATGATGCTAATCCATGATCTTTTATTCCAGAATGATGTTAATTATTTATTTTTATTTTATTTTAGCTAAGTAGAATAATGTTATTTCATCGTCCTTTCATTTCACTTCACCTCAATGATAGTTGACTTTTATATGACCCATGCCTTGAAATTGGTGCTAAAACATTTTATATAAGTTTTCTTTTATAAAAATACCGAAATATCATTTCTCTTGTGCAATATCATTAATTTTCTTCTTCTTCTTTTCTTCTGTTTTTTTAAACTTGAATTTGATATCCTTCGCTAATATTTCCTTTTTTTTTTTCTTTTTTTTTTGTGTGTTTAGTGGGTAGGCCAATTGTTTAAAATAGATGACCCAGGATGTTATTGAAAGCACACAAAAAAAAAAAAAAATTGTTTTGGCAAATGAGTGGCTTATGTCTTGAGCCCCATGAAAATGCCAATTCAACCTCTAATGTGTTATCCTCGTTGAGAATGATTCTGATCTAGTTCATGGCCTATTAGAAGTAGAAGGCGCCTTGGTGGGATCCTCACGAACAGAAAAAGATTGCATTCAATTTGATAATGATCGAATGACATTGCTTCTTCGGCCCAAACCAAGGAATCCCTTAGATATGATGCAAACTAGATCTTGTTCTATCGTTAATCAGAGATTTCTCTATGAACAATATGAATTGGAGTTTGAAGAAGAAGGGGAACGAGAAGGAGTTCTCGACCCGCAACAGATAGAGGAGGATTTATTCAATCACATAGTTTGGGCTCCTACAATATGGCGCCCTTAGGGCCTATTTGATTGTATCAAAAGGCCCAATGAATTGGGATTTCCTACTAGGTCATTTCAGGGCAAGCAGATCATTTATGATGAAAAGGATGAGCTTCAAGAGAATGATTCGAAGTTCTTGCAAAGTGGAACTGTGCAGTACTAGACAAGTGACAGATCTTCCAAAGAATAAGGCTTTTTTCTAATAAACCAATTCATTTGGGACCCTACGGATCCACTTTTTTTCCTATTCAAAGATCCGCCCTTTGTCTCTGTGTTTTCACATCAAGAATTCTTCGTTAATATTTCCTTTCTTTCTTTCTTTTCTCCGTGTTTAGTGTTAGGTCAATTGTTTAAAATAGATGACCTAGGATGTTACTGAAAGCACAAAAAAAAAAATATATATATATATATAATAAAAAATGTTTTGGCAAATGAGTGGCTTATGTCTTAAGCCCCACAAAAATGCTAATTCAACCTCTAATGTGTTAACAATGTGCCTTGGGATGATTATTATGAATTCCTTTTGCGTCTATTTTTTATAGATTTCTTTATTTTTCCTACATAGAGCCCTAAAGCATCGATAGGGAAAACTAAAGGTAACTAGAGCTTATCCTTACAAACTTGACCTTAAAAACTTAATATTACTAGTGTACATTATTAAATAGATAATCATAGGGTGTTTTATTCACATAAGAAAGAGATAGGTAGTTTTCTCAGACTCATATTGTAGTTTTTATGCTACGTGTTTGGAGCATATGAATCTCTAGACATATGAAATTTGGAGGACGTCGAAAGAAGTTTTGATGGAGTTCTTCAATCATGTGTTTGGATTTTGTGTAAAAGAGCGCTCACATCAGTACTTGTATAATAAAAAATGTATTAGAGCATTTACATTGGGTCTTGCAAATGCCATATGTTAGTAATATTTAGTATCAGAGCCCCAAAACCCTCCATTACCCAGTCTTGCAATTGCAAAATAATTTGCAATTGTGCTACAGTGTCATCCTAAATGTATGATGGCAATATAGCACTATTGTATTTTGTTTTTTAATCCATTTTATTCTCTCTCTCTCCCCTTTGTCTTCTCTTTCTTTGGCTGAGATGGTCTCCTTTTTCTTTCTCAACTCTCTCTTTCTTTATCTGTCTTCTCGTCTCCACCTTTCTCACTCTCTGACTCGCTCTCGCCTCCCTCATTCTTCCGGCATCGTTGTTGGCTGAAGCATGCTCCAACGAATGCGTGAGCTTGATATGGTGGGTATTTTTTGGGTATTTTTTTGGCGCCATTTTTCTGGGTATTTTTTCGGCTCTTATCTCTCTCACTCTTTCAGCGCCCTTTTTCTAGGTAATTTTTGTGGCAAGATCAGTGTGGTATGGTGGCTTGCGGCGGTGTGTTCGTGGGTTTGCGACATGGTTTGCAATGGCGAGATTGGCATAGGTATGGTGATGGATTTGGTCGTGGGTGGGGTGGGTTTCTTTGTATTTGCTGTTTGTGGTGGTAGAGGGTTTCTGTGGTGGTGGGAATGGGTGATTGATGGTGGTGGTGGCTAATGTGGGTTCGTGGTACCGTGGTGGTGGCAGTGGCGATGGTGGGCAAAGGGCAGTGGGCATGGTGGGGGCTTGGTGGTGCCAGATTTGTTTGGTTATTTTTTAATGGGCTTGTAGCTGGGTTTATGGTTGGTTTTTTGGTTGGTTTGTTCTTGGATATTTGCTGGGTTTGTGGTGGGTTTTTGGTCATGGTGGTTGCTATGTGGTGTGGGTTTGGTGTCATGATTGTTGCTGCGTGGTGGTGACTAGGTTTTTTTTTATAGTTTTTTTAAGGCGAAAAGCACCTTTTAGTCCCTACATTTTCAGGCAATTCCCATTTTAGTCCCTACATTTTATTTTTACCATTTTTAGTCCCTATTCTGAAAAACGCTTCCTATTTTGGTCCCTGCTGTTACATTAGAAACGTAGAAAGCTAATGTGGCAAATGGTAGGAATAAATAATACTAAATTAATATCCATGTGGCCTAAATTAATTAAAAAAAATGTTTTTTGGCATTAAAAAATGCCACGTTAGCATCTAAATTAAAAAAAATTAATTTATTAATTTTAAATAAATTAAAAAATTAAAAACTAAAAATCATATGAATTGAGATCGAAGTGTGTCTTGAACAAGAATAACAAGAACACAAACCCAGAAATTTAAATAAATAAAAAATCACAAACCAAAGGGAAAAAAATTGAGATGTGTCCTTGACATAGAACATCTTCCCAAACGCGCTTTCCTCAATAGCCGGAAAGTAAACAATGAGCACAGAATTCACAAACCAAAACCACACCGCCCCAAGAAAAGCTCCCAAAATAGCCCCAGCAAAGACCTGAGCAATTGTGTGGTAACCCAAATACACCCTCGAAATACATGGTGAGAAATGCCATAGACCAAAGCCAGAAATGCATGGCCCACTTGCTCGTCATGTGAAACAGCCCATTCCCTTTACAGGTCATGAGCAAGAAGTAAACGGAGAAGAAGAACATGTACTGAGAGTGACTCAAAGGCTAGCCATGCGAGTCGCACATCTCGAGAAGAGCACAGGTTTTGGGTCGAGCTTGCTGTACGGAGGTTTTGATGAGCTCGTTGACAAATTGGGAGATTATGAGGCCGAGAGCAAAGAACATGCCTTGGTGTTGCGGCAGAAGATGAAGTGGGAGATGAAGCACAAGCTTTTTTTTTTTTTTTTTTCTTTTTTTTAATTTCTGGGTTTGTGTTCTTGGATCTGAGTTTGTGTTCTTGTTATTCTTATTCAAGACACACTTAGATCTCAATTCATATAATTTTTAGTTTTTAATTCTATTTTTAATTTTTTTTATTTAGTTAAAATTAATAAATTAATTTTTTTAATTTAGATGCTGATGTGGCATTTTTTAATGCCAAAAAACATTTTTTATTATTAATTTAGGCCATGTGGATATTAATTTAGTATTATTTATTCCTGCCGTTTACCACGTCAGCTTTCTTCGTTTCTGATGTAACGGCAGGGACCAAAATGAGAAGTGTTTTTCAGGATAGGGACTAAAAGCGGTAAAAATAAAATGTTGGGACTAAAATGGGAATTTCCTGAAAATGTAGGGACTAAAAGGTGTTTTTCACCTTTTTTTAATGGTTTGTGGCTGGGTTTATGGTTGGTTTGAGGGTTGGCATTTGCTGGGATTGTGGTGGGTTTGGGGTCATAGTGGTTGCTATGTGGAGGTGTGGTTGAGAAAGTGACAGAGAGACAGAAATTAGAAAGGAGTGATAGATAATATTATATCTTTTATTGTATAATATATATTATTTTGATGTGCTAAATGGTAAAATGAAAGTTGGGACGCTGGGCGTATTACAAAATGATATGGTATAAATGATAAAATAGCTTTTGAGATGGTAAAATGAAATTTTTTGTAGAAAACGGATGTAAATGCTCTTACATTTTAGTCAATCAAACCTAAAATTCACTCTCATCAATCCATGTAAAGTTATGTAAAAATACATTATTACTACAATAACCATGTAAATTTACATTGCCACTATTCATATTACATTTAATTTTTCTTTATTTCTTTATGTATTTCGAGGAGATAGGAAGAAGGTGAATGGTGTTTGTTGTATATAAAGAAACATAATTAAAAAATTAAAATTAAAATTGATATTGATATTTTAATTAAATATAGTTTAAAATAAGATAATGTGAATGCTCTTTAAGTATTCTCAAACTTGTTGACACTATACCATGTGTGGGGCACAAGAATTTAAATAATGTATTTGTGCCACGTGTCGTATCCATGGCTGAGGAGTCCATTATCGTGTCGAGGAATTCACACACTCAGATAGTAAGGCCACGTCAATGGCACGTTCTCAGAGGAGTATTAGGATTAATGCCCTTAAATTCTATTATATGATGCTATGTATGACTTAATATTGTGATTAATAAAGTTGCTTTATTATTTTCTGAAATAATGGTAACATAAATATTTGGATTTTATCATATAATCCATGAGATGCATAGTATGTGATTTATGTAATTTAGTCACAGAAAATATAAGTCACAAGTTCTTTGTAAACTTAGAATTTTAGTTTGTAGTCGGTGATAAAATTAGGCATTTCATCTGCGAAGACTATAACATATCAACTAAGATGATTTGTCTTGATCATGGAAGTGGAGACTTCTAGTTGATGTGTTGATATGTTTTAAGAGATAAAATATATTGAACTGGATTGCTGTGAGATTTATTATTCTCCAAATGACTATCAATTGAATAATAAATCTCACGACTTCTATTTACATGAACTCCTAATCCTGAGAGAATAATAGACCTGATCATGAAGTGTAGGTTGTTTTGATATATTAGGAGTAAGATCTAAAGTAACGGTCAAAACCTTAGTATGTTGAGCAACCACATTTAGTGTTGATGGAACATATCAAGATGGGATTCATAGTCTCTTAACGTAGATATAAAATATTCCCTTGAGATAAGTTTAATGAGTTCAATTATTTAGAGAGTTAGGCCTAACCACTTTAGTAAGGAATTACTAAAGTATATATTTATGAAATTGGATTTCATAAATATATGATGAATAACTTAAAAGAATTAAACTAGATACTCAAGAATTAAGATGTAGTAATCTACAAAGTGGCAATCTTCATTCATGACTTTGTATTACTACGAATATTTTATGAAGGAGTTGCATGTATAATAAAGTCTTGGGATATAATTTATTAATAAGGCCTAGAGTGCAATTATATTTATATAGCGGTATTAAATATAATTAATGGTAACTTTGGACTTGTCAAGAGTTGACAAAAAAGCCCAAGGCCCATTGGAGCTAGTGTCTTATTTGTTCCCTTTTGGTCCCACTCCAAACCACATACTAAAGTCCAATTGGAAAGGCTCAAAAAGCATGCCTAATTAAATAATCAGTTATTAGAAGAGAAACATACAGAATTTTGGTACAACAGCATGAACATGAAATGGTATGTATGTGAGTGTTAGACATTCATTCATTCTCTCTAGAACATACACATATAACTGATTGAGAGACCACATTTCTTGGGCATCAAGTGGAATTGGAGTGAAGATTAAAAGTATTCTCAAGAATTTCTGATCTTTGGTTTTGAATTTCACTGCACCAAAGTACACTATCTTATTCTTAAATTCTAAAACTAACATAGTGCATGTTATCAATTGCGAAAGAAGTAAATCCATTAATTTTCTGCTGGGTACATTCATATGTATTTATCCAACAAAGAGGTCATACTGTAGAGAAAGAGTTTCAGGGAAAGGGTTAGCCCTGACATGACTGAAGAGATACTGGCTACCACCACATTTAATGCATCCCACCAAACCTCCTGGCTACATTTATGTGGAGAAGATCCCTAAACAGTAATGCCTTGGCTACCCCAACTCACAAGGAGCTTGGTAAGGTGTCTGATAGGACAAGCACTTAAGTGGTGGCCTGGACAATCAACAAATGGAGGGCCAAGATCATCTAAAAGGAGTTATATAATGTAGGAGACCCTCTAGGGAGAGAGGATTGGAAAAATCTGTAGAGAACACATTGTAGCAATAAGAGCTGAAATTGTATCCAAGTCCAAAAGAACTAAATTCAAGAATCATTGCCGAGGAAGGATTTCCTTGCTAAAAAATTGTCTTTCTTTGCTATCTTAATATCCCTGTTCCATTGTGTGTGTTGCCTGATTCATTAAGGCTTAGCTTTTAAGTCCACTCTCTACAAATTCATTGTATGGGGCTCTTTGGGTCTTAACCCATTCATCATTTAGGCTTAGGAGCCAAAAACCAGTCATTATAATTGGCGCTGTCTGTGGGAAGACTTGACCTTCAGTGAGGCTAGTGTCTAACCATGGTAGGATTAGGGCAAGACTGGGAGGAGTCCATTGGTTCCCAACGTCAGGACCAGTTCCTCAACCTTAAGCGAAGGTAGGACCGCGAAGTTAATGTGCACACCACGAATACTAGCAGGAGCCAGTCTTGAGGCGAGAATTATATCTCTTATGAGGAAAATACCAGAAGCATGCAGTTGGAGATTGATCGTTTTCATAGGAAACTACGCTGCGAACCGCAGAGAAGAACTCCCTCAGACTTTAACCCCTTCTCTGATGATAATAGAGATGGTAGCTATAGGTCTAGGTCCAGGACTCCCCCTAGTGAGTCTTATTCGTATGATGAGGACCGTCATTACAAGCGGAGGAGTAAGCGTCCATCTCGCAAAGGTACGAGCAATGATGCTATGAGCAGGGCTCTTAACCAGATCTCTAAATCACCGTTTATGAGTAGAATTGAAGGGGGGGAAAGCTTCCTCGACAGTTCACTCAGCCAACATTCACCATGTATAATGGTAGAACAGACCCTGTGAAACATGTTAGCCACTTTAACTAGAAAATGGCCATCCACTCCAAGAATGAAGCCTTGATGTGTAAAGTGTTTCCATCCAGTTTGGGGCCTGCAGCAATGAGATGGTTTGACGGTTTGAAAGAAGGTTCTATTAACTCCTTCAAGGAGCTTACTAGGGCCTTGGGGGCTCGTTTTGTAACTTGTAGTAGGGTTCCTCGGTCCTTAGATTCCTTGCTATCTATGACAATGCGAGAAGGGGAAACCCTGAAGACGTATTCCGACAGATATTGGTAGATGTTCAACAAGATAGAAGGGGACTTTCATGACATGGCTATAAGGGCTTTCAAGGTCGGCTTGCCTACCGAGCATGATCTGAGAAAGTCTCTGACCAGGAAATTGTGTGTGTTAGCTTATAGATCGTATTGATGAGTATAAACGGGTTGAGGAGGACCAGCAATAAGGAAAGGGGAAAGCCAAAGTGGTCCCTTAGGATAGGAGGGATTTTAAGTCGAATAGGTACAATAACAACTGACCTCGAAGAGATTTTACAAGGCACTCTGGATCTACTACTAATCAGATAGTCAACATCATGTTCCGAGAGCCAATACACCAAATCCTGGAGAAAATTAAGAATGAGCCATACTTTCAATGGCCAAACAAGATGGGAGGAGACCCCACAAAGTGCAACCAAAGCCTTCACTGCCAATACCACCAAGAGCAAGGGCACACTATTGAAGATTGCAAGACGTTGTGGAGTCACTTAGAGCAGTTGGTCAAAATTGGAAAGTTGAAGCAATTCATGTATCAACCCAGCGGGCATGATGGTCAAGCAGGGTCGGGAGCTCATAGAGACATTTCTACAAGACCACCTTTAGGTGCAATTAATGTCATTCTTACTGCTCTAGGAAGGACTGGTTCTCGGCCATCTAAGGTGTTGTCTATAGCTCAACCATTTGTTGAAAACTCGCTCCCTGATTCAAAGAGAAGTAGGGTGGGGGGTCTGACCAATTCTGAGCTTTTTCAATGAGAACAAAGTTGGGACCTTGCGGCCGCACGATAATGCCCTAGTAGTTATTCTCAGGATAGGAGGGTATGATGTGAAGAGGGTACCGGTAGACCAAGGCAGCGATGCAGAGATCATGTATCCTGATTTATTTAGGGGACTGAAGTTGAGGCCCGAGGACCTAACCTGCAATGACTCCCTTCTGATAGGATTTGATGGGAAGATTGTCTTTCCGAGGGGCCAGATTAGGCTGCCTGTTCAGGCAGGGTCAGAAGTAGTGGAAGTGAACTTCATCATAGTAGATGCCTACTCCCCCTATACTTCTATTGTGGCAAGACCTTGACTTCACACCATGGGAGCCGTGTCTTCCACCCTTCACTTGAAAGTGAAGTACCCACTGGGGGAACGGATCGAGGAGCTAGTTAGAAGCAAATCTATGGCTAGGCAGTGCTTGGTGGCCGCAATTAGACATCAAGCTGAAGGTGAATCCTTGGTTTCCGCCGAGTAAGACTTATAGCAATCAAATGTGCCAGTGTTGTCTACAAAGGCCATGGTAGAAGGGGCTAAGTGCGAGCAACTGGAAAAAGTTGTTATTGGCAACAACGAGGAAAAATTCTTCCAGGTTAGAGTTCAGCTGTCTCCTCGGGAGAAGGAAGAATTGGTAGATTTTCTCAAAAAAATATTGATGTATTTGCATGGAGTACTTACGAGACCCCTAGGGTGGATCCAGACTTCATTTGTCACCATTTAAATGTCAATCCATTTGTAGTCCTTAAAAGGCAACCAACTCGGCGCTCATCCAAAGAACATTTTGATGTTGTCTAAGAAGAAATGCTTAAACTTAAGCGGGTTGGGGCCATCAAGGAGGTGTTTTACCCTGAATGGTTAGCCAACACGGTGGTGGTAAAGAAGAAAAGTGGGAAATGGCGGGTGTGTGTAGACTTCAAGGATTTAAATAAGGCTTGCCCAAAGGATCCTTTCCCTCTGCCTCAGATAGATCAGCAGGTGGATGCAATCGTAGGCCATCCCCGGATGAGCTTCTTGGATGCTTTCCAAGGATATCACTAGATACCATTGGCTCTGGGTGAACAAAAGAAGACTTCTTTTGTTACTCCCATAGAGAATTATCATTACAAAGTGATGCCCTTTGGACTGAAGAATGCAGGGTTTACTTATCAAAGAATGATGACCAGGATGTTTGAACCACAACTAGGCAAAAATATTGAGGTCCACATAGACGATATGGTGGTAAAGAGTAAGGTGGAGTCTGAGCACATAAATGATCTCGGAGATATTTTTGAGATACTAAGGAGACACAAACTATGCCTCAACGCCACGAAGTGTTCTTTTGGGGTAGGCTCGGGCAAGTTTTTAGGTTATATGATTACCCACCATGAAATTGAAGTTGATCCAGATCAGATTAGAGCAATCAACGACCTGTGGCCTCCTCGGAATCCCAAAGAGGTCCAGAAGTTGACAGAAATGACTACCGCTTTGAATCAATTCATTTCTCAGTCGGCAAATAGGTGTAGGCCTTTCTTCCAGTTTTTGCATAAATGGAAGGGATTCGAATGGACGGAGAAGTGTTCATCGGCCTTCCAGCAACTGAAGGAATATCTTTCTCGGCCACCTATTATGTCTAAACTTGAGGAGGATAAGGTTTTGTTCGCTTACATTACTATAGCCTCACATGCACTAAGGTTGGTACTGGTGCGGGATGATAATAGGGTATAGAGACCAGTTTATTTTGTGAGCAAATCATCACATGAGGCAGAGGTTCGCTACTTACCACTAGAAAGGGCCATCTTGGCAGTAGTGCATGCTACACAGAAACTCCTACATTACTTCCAGGCTCATACTGTTGTGGTGCTAACCCAACTCCCTCTCCGATCACTGCTTTGGAAAGCTAATTACACAGGGACGGTTGCAAAATGGGTAATGATCCTAGGAGCCTTTGATATTGAATACATGTCTCACACGTCTATAAAGGGCCAGGTCCTCGCCGATTTAGTAGCTAAATTTGCTGAGCTTTCATTTGAAGAAAATGGTGAAAGGCCAAGCATGGATGGAAAATCAGTTGAGATGGTTTCCTTATAGGAGCCTCTATCTTGGAAGTTGTATGTTGACGGCATAGCAAACCAAAGGGGATCAGGAGTGGGGCTGGTTGTAGTATCTCCTGAAAGGATCATCATTGAAAATCCTTAAGGTTAGGCTTCTCGCCATGAACAATGAGGCCGAATATGAGACTTTGCTGATGGAAATGGCTATAGTATAGAAAATGGGAGGAAAAGTAGTGGAGATGTTTTCAGATCCAAGGTTAGTTATAGGCCAGGTAAAGGGAAAATTAGAAGTCGGGGATATAAGAATGCAAGAGTACCTGAACCTGGCTAAGCACTTGCAATCAAGATTTGACTTATTTTCCTTACACCAAATCCCTAGAAGTAGAAATACGCATGTTGATTCCCTTGCCACTCTTGCAACCTCCTCAGCCCAGAGTCTACTTCAGGTCATCTTGGTCGAAGATCTATGCAATCCTACCATGATGAAGAGGGAGAGGGTCTAGGTTCATCAACTTAGGGAGGGACCTAGTTGGATGGATCCTATTGTCCTATTCCTTAGGAATGACATCTTGCCCGAGGAGAAGAGGAAGGCTGACAAAGTGCAAAGAAAGGCTCCTCGATTTTGGCTGTCCGAGGACCAAAAGCTGTACAAGCACTCTTTTTCGAGGCCATATTTGCTATGCATCCATCTTGAAGTAATGGAGCAACTCCTAGAAGAGTTGCATGAAGGGATTTGTAGGAGCCATACAGGATGCAAATCCTTGTCTTACCGGGCCCTTTCTTAGGGATATTGGTGGTCCAATATGCAAAAAGAAGCACAAGAGTACATAAAAAAGTGTGACCAATGTCAAAATCCTCTGTCTAGCCCATGGTTTTTTACTCAGTGGGGCTTAGACATTGTGGGGCCCTTCCCTAAAGCAGCAAGAAACAAGAGATGGCTTTTGGACAACACTGATTACTTTACCAAATGGGTTGAAGCTGAGCCACTGGTAAACATTAGGGATATGGATGCCAAAAGGTTTGTGTGGAAGAACATTATCACTCAGTTTAGGATCCCTCATACCCTCATTTCGGACAACAGACTTCAGTTTGATAGCAAGGCTTTCAAAAGGTACTGTTGTGAATTGGGTATCACGAATAAGTATTCCACTTCAGCTTAGCCCCAAGGGAATAGGCAGGCCGAGGCTATCAATAAGATTATCGTGAATGGACTAAAGATGAGATTGGATGATGCAAATGGCAAATGGGTGGATGAGCTTCCATATGTTCTCTGGACATATCGAACTACCCCTCGTAGGTCGATGAGGAAGACATCCTTTTCAATGACTTACGAAGCCGAGGCTGTGATTCCTCTAGAGATCGGATTCCCAATGCTGAGGACTAGCTTGTTCACTCCAGACAACAATGACCACATACTAGAAAAGAGCCTAGATCTAATCGAGGAACGGAGAGAAAATGTCATGGTTCAATTAGCATACTATCAGCAGATTTTTAAACAAGGGTATGATTCAAATGTAAAGTTAAGACCATTGGCCCCTAGGGACTTGGTATTAAGAAAGGTTATGGGTATAGCAAAAAACCCAGCATGGGGGAAGTTAGAGCCCAATTGGGAAGGGTCATACCGTATCACTTCCTAGAAGATCTAGACGAAAAAGTTGTATTGCGACCTTGAAATGTAAATAACTGGTGAAGGTACTATTATTAATGAAGGGCAGCTCTGCCATGTTTTCATTTATGACATTGTGTGTTGCTTTAGTTACTAGCATGAATATTAAACAGAACCTTGGTCATGTCTGGCTCCTTGAACCACATACCTTGGGTAAATTAATTTTCCTGATTACTTGTTTGAATATTAAACAGAACCTTGGCTATGCCTGGCTCCTCAAATCACATACCTTAGGTAAATTAATATTCTTGGTTATTTGCTTAAGTGTTAAACAGAACCTTAGTTATGCCTGACTTCTCAGACCACATGCCATAGGTAAATTAACACCCTCTATTACTTGTTTGAATATTAAACAGAACCTTGGTTATGCCTGGATCCTTGGACCACATACCTTGGGTAAATTAATATTCTTGGTTATTTGCTTAAGTGTTAAACAAAACCTTGGTTATGCTTGGCTCCTCAAACCACATGCCTTTGGTAAATTAACACCCTTTATTACTTGTTTGAATATTAAACAGAATCTTGGCTATGCCTGCCTCCCAAAACCACATACCTTGGGTTAATTAATATTCTTGGTTATTTGCTTAAGTGTTAAACAGAACCTTGGTTATGCCTGGCTCTTCTGACCACATGTCTTTAATAAATTAACAATTATTTATCCTTCTTCCTACCAAGTGTTTTGTTTATCTCTAAAGACCATTAAGACCCCGCTTGAGGAAGCAACCAAGCTTTCTCCTCTAGTCTCTTGCCTCGTCAGCAAGCTCTTCCATTCTCTTCTCCTATGTCGTAGCGGAGTAGCTTTGTCCGTCATTTAGCATTAGTGCGTTCTGAAGCGGCTGCAGCATCTGTTGTCACTTTCACCACCTATACCATTGTCCAAACCTTTGCTTCTTAAGCTGCTAGCTCGATATTATGGTCTGGCTTTTGAACCGGAAGGGGTTAGATTTTATTTTCAATCTATAGGGGATGTGGGCTCTAAGACCCTTATATCGAAAGATTTTGATTACACAGTTTTCAGTACCAGCACATAGTCATTTTTTCTCACCATTTACATAGGTTTAATTTATTTAAGCTAACAACATATTATTGCAACTCGCTTTTGTTAAAGTGTGGGTGTTCATCCTTGGAAGCACCATCAATCTAAAAGTCTCAGCAAAGGGCAAAACAATGATTAAAGCCAACCAGAGATAAATATTACAAGAAAAATAAAGACTCATAAAGAAAAAGTTGACATCTTTTCATTGAACAAAAGAGAAGTACATTATGAACAAGGGCGAACTGCCATAACAAAAGAAAATTACATACAAAGGAAAATTACATACAAAGAAAAAGAAAAAGAAAATATAACAATAAGTAAAAGGAAAAGATCCTAAAGCTATGCCTTGGCTGGAAGAGGGTCATCTTTGCAACTTGGCTGGGAGACAAGAGGATTTGTGGCCTTGGGATTAGCTTCCTTGGATTGAGGATTAGCCTCCTTTGCCATGGGAACAACATCCTTGGCCTTAGGAGCGGCATCCTTGAGCTTGAAGGTAGCTTCTGGACCCTTGACCTCTGGCAAGGGCTTAACCTCCTTGCCCTTGCCTTTATCCTCTGGCTGAGAACCACCCTGGCCAGCCCTTTTTCCCTTAGCTACCTCAGCCCCCTAACCTTGGTCAACAGCCTTGCCAGGCCCTTTGGAGACCTCAACAAGAGGAAGAGAGGCATGTGTGATGGAGGGCTGCTCAGAAGAGGTTGGTGCATAGGCAACGGGAGGAAGGAGTATAGTTGGAACTTCTCGGATGTCTATGGGGTAATAAATGTTCTCAGCCTTCCTCCACTCGGAAGTAGTAGGGACACCTACCAGGTTGAGTGCCTCTGCCCACACCTCCTAGCAGTAGTCCCCACAGACCTCTGCCAGCTCCTCCGCCAAACGAACCTCGATTTTCATCACCCCGTGATTATAGGATGCCTGCTTCAAAACCTCTGCAGCTTCCTTGGCTGTCCGAGAAGCCTCTTTGGCCTTCTCTGAATTTGCCTTTAGCTCCAAGACCTGCTGTCTGGCCATGGCTAGCTCTATTTCAACATAGTGAAGCCTTTTGCGCTGCTCCTCAACTTGGTCCTAGGCATTCTTTAGGCTAGCCTTAGCGCTCTTTCGCTCCATCTCATCAGCTGTCAACCTCATTGTGAGCTCCTTATTCTTTTGCTCAGCAGCTTCCAGGGCCTTATCAGTCTCGGTGTGAAGGTTGGCCTCGACCTTAGCCTAGTTTTGGGCGTCCTTCACCCATTCCTCGATCGTGAACACCCCCTAGATGGCCTGTACAGAAACAAGAGATGAGCACGTTATTAAAAAAAATAAAAAAAGGGTGGAAGACAACCTAACATGATGTCAATAAGGCATGCCGAGGAACTTACCAGGGCTAGATCTCTCTTCAGGGACAGAAAGAGGTCTGGCTGCCTCATGTTCTTCAAAGCAGCCATATCCTTCAGTAAGAGGAAGGGCTGCTCCAAGGCCTCGGCTAGTGGGCGTGCCCTTTTTAGAACTCCTTGATGGTGGAGTTCCAAAGAATGGTAGCCCCATCTATCTCTAGCAGAAGGTCCCATACAGGGTTTTGGTGGCGCACCTCAGCCACATGCTGGTCCTCCCTACTCTCGATTGAGGAGGCCCACCCTTGGCCCTTGGCAGTCTTTTACTACTTCGACTCCTTTTGGCGAACCAACTCCCCCTCCTCAGCTACCTCTTTCTCCTTCTTTTTCTTCTTTAGGTTGGGCATGGGGAGCAGGTCAACTACAGGAGGAGGGGGGGGGAAGAGCAGGAAGAGATTGGGACCTTGAGGTGTCCTTCTGCGCTGGCCCTTTAGCCCTATCCACAAGAAGCTCCTTTAGGCCTTTCTTACTATTTAGGGCCATTTCTTCTTCCTCCTCTAAATTGTTGTCCACGCGGGCAACTATGAACTTGGGGGAACGAACGACGGAGGACCTATCAAGCTCACCCTTCGAGTCTGAGACCTGAATTACAAGCTCTTCTTGCTCCTCTTCTTCTTCCTTGAAACGAAATTGGTCTATATCTGCCTCGAGTGATAGCTACAATGAAGCTATCTCTTCTCTTAAGACTGCACCTTCGCGGGGAGAGCGACGAAGGGGCAACTCAACTGGCACGATATCTTCTCGGGCTAGAAAACTAGGCACCGAGACATCTATCCAAGCTAGTCGAGGATCACCTGCTCTTATCAAGTGGCCCACATCCTGAAACTTGTCCGACAAGGGCTCAAAGTTGAGGATCAGGTGGACAGCTCTCAATTTCCTGTCTTCATTCACAAAGACTTCGAATCTCAGCACCTTGTTAAGGTCCGAGATGTTGACGAGGTTAAGGTTAGGAGCTACGTGTCTTTTATCTGCACAAACATCCGAGAAGCAAAACCACGATTAGAATAATGAAGCCATCCATCAGAAATAAACAGAGTGCTAAAGGAAAGGAGAAAGCAGCAAAACTACAAAGCTAATGCCTATGTTAAAAAAAATTATAAAAAAAAAAAAAAGACCTAAACCTAGGATACCCCACCTGGCTCTCCCTCCTGGATTGGGCAGTGAAGACCGTCGTGCCATTCACCCGAGACTATCAAAAAGTCATCCTTCATGCCCTTGTTCGATTTAGGGAGGAACAAGACGAGTTTGACAACAAAGGATCTAGACTTAAGGTAATACCCTGAGTCTGTGAGCAAGTGGCACTCGTACATCTAAACAACGTCGTGCCAAGTAAGGTTTAGCCCCATTTGCTCGATGAGAGTGTCCACACTACCCAAGACCCTAAACAAGTTAGGCGTGCATTGATGGAGGCATAGCCAATGGGCAATCAGATAGTCCCTAGTTACTCTACCCATGGAAAGCATCATTCCCCCTTCTATCAAAACAATCATGGGAATGACAACCTCCCTTTCTTCTCTGTGGGTAAGCCACTGACCCAGAGCACAGTACCACAGAAAAACTCCCTGAGGAATGTGGTACCTAGCCCTAAATCCCTTCATACCAACAGGAGAATCTACAAGGTAAGCGAATCTACCCATCTAAGCAAACTAAAGGGAAGTGAAGGAAATGTTTTTGAAAAAGAAGTAAAGAGTAGAAAGCCGAGGAGACCGGCCAAGAATAAAAGAGCCTAGGAACGTGAAAACTTTCGAAAATAAGGACGAGGGTTACTTCAGGGGCTTCTCAAAGGTCTGAAGATTTTGGAAGTCTTGAGAGTTTGGGAAGTCTTGGGAGTTCGAAGATTTGTAAAGTAGGAGAAAATGAACCCCCCAAGCACCTTATATAAGGGGCAAAATTGGGTGGGAGTTATCCTGCCCAAAATTTGAGGAGAAACGCCAGCCGTAGGATCTCCATCTCACCATAGGATGTGAGGAACAAAGCGCCACCTAGAGAATTTAATGAGACGTTGCGGACTCCGAAGCACCAGAATAGTTACGAGACACGCAAAGTGACACTTTCACATGTGGAAATCAAAAAAACATGCGAAATTAATACTCCAAGGTCAAAATCCCATTTTTCTCTTCGGATAAGAGGAAAAAACCGGAGTTTTGAGGGGCTATTGTGGGGCACAAGAATTTAAATAAGGTACTTGTGCCACGTGTTGTATCCATGACCAAGGAGTCCATTATCGTGCCGAGGAGGCCACACACTCAGACAGTAAGGCCACATTAGTGGCACGTTACCAGAGGAGGTCATACTGTAAAGAAAGAACTTCGGTGAAGGGGTTAACCTTGACATGACCAAAGGGATGGTGGCTACCACCACATTTAATGCATCCCACCAAACCTCCTAGCTGCATTTATGTGGAGAAGACTCCTGAACAGTGCTGTCTTAGTTGCCCCAACTCACAAGGGGCTTGGGAAGGTGTTTGATGGGACAATCACTCAAGTAGTGGCCTAGATGGTATGGAGGCCCAAGATCATCTAAAATGAGCTATATAATGTAAGAGACCCTCCAGGGAGAGGGGATCAGAAAAATTTGTAGAGAACACATTGTAGCAACAAGAGCTAAAATTGTATCCAAGTCTAAAAGAACTAAATTCAAGAATCATTCTCCTCGGACTTTTCCAATGAAGGATTTCCTTGCTAAAAACATGTCTTTCTTTGCTGTCTTAATATCCCCGATCCATTGTGCACGCTGCCTAATTCATTAAGGCTAGCTTTTAAGCCCACTTTTTACAAATTCATTGTGTGGGGCTCTTTGGGCCTTAACCCATTCATCATTTGGGTTTAGGAGCCTAAAACCAGTCCTTACACCATGTATATATATTTTTTTACTTTTCTCCCAAAAGGTATAATTTAAAATAGGGTAAATTATAGTGACCAACCCTGAGGTTTGGGTAATACCAAGCACATCCGTATGTTTTTAAAAATGACCAATTTGGTCCTAAAATATTAACATCATGTAATGCCATTTGTTCACTCTCACCCAAACAATTTTCTAGTTCATTTATATTCCCCGTTTCTTCATTTTCTCTCTTGTTTTCCCAAAAGAACCAGAACATAAACACCTCTCTCACTCACTCTCAAGCTCAAACCAGTATTCCAAGGATATATATGGCCATGTATTTAAGAAACATTCAAAAACAAGTCTCACTAAACTTGTATTCATTTTCCAAAACCATACATAGTCTCATTTAGGGGGAAAACGTTACACAGAGAGAGAGAGAGAGAGAGAGAGCTTATGGCGTGAAAACTGAAGGGAAAGAGTGAAGAAAAGTAAAATTAAAAAAAAAAAGTTTTAATAGATGGTGGACAAACAGAGTTAGTGTTTAAGACCAAATTGATCTTTTTAAAAACTTTTAAATATACTTAATATTACCCCAAACCTGAGAGTTGGTTACTATAATTTACTCGGACATTCTGGCATTTTACCCTTAATTTTTAAAAAATTTGGCAATATGCCCCTATTTTCAAACTATATAGGGGCATGCCCCTGTTTCGATACTCAATTACCTTAAAATCGAGTTTCAATTAAATACTCGATTTTGTAGAAAATCGAGTTATGCTTGATCAAACTATAAAAAAAAAAAAAAAAAAATTGCATTGAACTCGAGTTCTAGGAAATCGAGTTCCATGCAAAAAAAATTTTAGTGTGATCGCCCCATACAAGGTTCAAGGAGCCCTATAGTGGCGTTTTTAAGCCCTATAGTGGCGTTTTTCTACAATTTTTTTTTTAATAAGTGTGATTACCCCATACCAAGTTCAGGGAGTCCTATTGTGGTGTTTTTAAGCCCTATAGCGACGTTTTCCTACAAATTTTTTTTCCCCTAAGTTTGATTGTCCCATGGCAGGTTGAGGGAGTCCTATAGTAGCGTTTTTTTTTAGCCCTATAGTGACATTTTAAAGCCCTATAGCGGCATTCTCCTGTAAAAATTTTTCTAAGTGTGATTGTCCCATGGCAGGTTGAGCGAGCCCTATAGTGGCGTTTTTTAGCCCTATAGTGGCATTTTTGAACTCGATCTCCCTAAAATCGAGTTCTATGCTTTTTTTAAAAAAAAAATTTGATCGGACATAACTTAATTTTAAGGTAATTGAGTTTCAAAATAGGGGCATGCACCTATATAATTTGCAAACAGGGCATGTTGCCAAACAGGGGCAAAAGGCAAAATGCTAGATCCTCCTAATTTACCCTTTAAATTAAAATATATCAATCATGTTGGAGAAGAACGCGGGATAAGTTTTTAAAGTGCCAGATATTGTTGGCATTCTATGGTATCATCTTTTTGGCTGAATGCATTCTAGTGTCATCCATTTGAAGCATACACTTTTGCCACTTTGTACGACCCCAAAACAGAGAAAAGAAACAAAAACAAATAACCACCACACAATATGTCCCGTGACTTCCGTCGGCTAACAGAACAGAAGTGAATCTAGACATAGCTTTGACAGGAGGGGGTCCATCTATCTGCTGGGCCCACCAACATCATCCTCGGGGGGTCTTATTTATCATTATACAGGAGACAGTTTTCAAGTCAAATGTGGCAGAAATTTTAAGGACGACTTTTCCCTCAGAAGAACCTAAACTTTTATCATTCTATTTTATGAACCCTTGCTTATATGAATTTGCTTCAACATGGTCAACCTATGTGACGCCATTGATGACCTTGTCTCTGTTGCTTGGGAACCAAGCCTCTCTTTCTCTCTGTTGCTTATATACCTTGAGGACCAAGTATTTTGATTAGTCTTAATTAGCTCTCTTAATTTGGCCATATTTTAATGTATTTGCTTTAGTTTGCTCACATTCTACACTTTTGTATATTGCTCTCCTTTTGATTTCTTTGTTCCTTCTCCTGAATCAGCTGATTCAATCTAGCACCTACCCAAAAATTAATATAATTTAAGGTTTAGTCCATATCACAAAACTGCCTTGGATTGGACTATTATGCCTTCTCTTTTTTTCTTACTTTTCTTTTGGTTTTCCTTGACTATGTAATTGGTCAACATGTATGGATATCGTTGCCTTTTGCTTTATGAAGCTAGAAATTGTAAACCTAATTCTCTTTCATTGAATCAGACTTCTAAAAATGGGTTGCCAATGTAGACACCTCTCCTACTTGATGTGACACACAAGCTATTTTTTGTGGGTGTGGGGGTCCTTATCAGAGATTCTGAAGGCAGGGTCGTGGGTGCGTGTAGCAAGAAAATTCAGGCCACTAGGGGCAGTGGAAGTGGAGGCTAAGGCAGTTGAATTCGGACTGCAGTTCGCAAAAATTACATTCTTATATTATTCTATAAGTAATTTTGGTGACACAATTATTTACACAATGTGGTGAGTTGTGTACAAAATTGTACAAATGGTTGTGTCACCAGAATTTTTCTTATGAAAGATATAAAACAATAGATGATAGATCAAGATTAGTGAACTCTCCCCAAGGGAAGAGATATTATTACAAAGAAACTAATGTAAAAAGATGCTAACCGAACCTCTAAAAGATTCTCTAAAAAATTAAAATTAAAAAACCTTTATAAGAGCTATCCTTGTGGGTTAAAGTGATAATTCAATGATAATGACATTTTTTGTAGTTCAAATCTTAACCCCCCTTCCCAACTAATAAACTCTTTTCACCAAACAAGAAACCTAAGACTGAATCAAATTAATAAAAAAGAAACAACTTAATGTCTATGTCTTATACCAAAAAGCAATCATCACTAAATAATGTTATAAGTTCAAATCTCATAATATCTTTTAAAAAAAGAGTCACGTCTAACCCAAAATAAACCTCTTTAAAAGTAAGCTGTTAATGTATGTTTTCACTTCAAAATAAATATTGAAAATCGTATTTACAAATATGCATTTAATCTTTATTTTTATATATTATGGTATCACAATCATATCAATATTATGTTTTTCATAAACCTATGTTGATTGAGAAATTATTTAGCATAATCAAAAATCAAATAAATTATTAATTTTTATTTATAACTAAAAATAACATATATTATGGTATCACTGTCACATTAATATTATGGTGTTCGTAAATTTATGTTGAACACTATTCGAGAATATTAACATATATTATGGTATCACCATAATATTAATGTGAACACTATTCGAGAAATTATTTAGCGTAATATAAAATCACATATATATAATTAATTGTTGATCAAGTGCGATTTTTGCACCAATAATATTAATTAAAAAAAATTACAAATCAATGTTGACATATTATGTTAATTTTACTATAAATACATGTAACTATAAATTTGATTCATTTATTTAATTTTTCTCTTTAATAATGTTACAATACTCAATAATTTTACATTAGATCATTATCTTCACCATGGATCAAGTTACAATTTTATATATATTTTCATCAAGATTTTCAATTATCAAGATGATTAGAGACTAAAGTGTAGTGGATTCCAAGAAAATAATTAATTTAGTCAGCAAATAAAATAAAAAATCATAAAAATACGCATTAATTTGTTTTTTAATTGCACACCACGTGGTAACGATGGCATGCACCCTGAACAATTGGTTTTGGGTGAGGAGAAAATGGATCACAGATTCACAAATACTAAAATAATTGAAATGAGCTGTATGTGGGCATCTAAAAGTACCTAATTAAGGAACAAAGTTTAGACAATACAACATGACCATACATCTTGACGTTTGTGTTGCACTTATTTGGATCATTATTTATATCATATGCGACTTTTTTTTTTTTTTTGAGAATCAAATATCATATGCGACTTGATTAAAAAGTAAACAACTTAAATAAATAAATACTTGATTAAAGAGTAAACAAAATAAATAAATACTTGATACAGGTTTGCGTGATGTAATCACCAATTAGTGGTTCATAAAATAATAATTATAATAATGATCCATAAGTGTGAAACTGGAAATAGTGATCATTAATTAACTTAGAGGGGGGGCAGGTAGACTATTGGATAATTTATTTCCGGTTGTTTTTTTATTAACAATTCAACACTAATTTTTTCTAGAAACAATTTCGTGGTTGACAATGATCCATAAGTGTGAAACTGGAAATAGTGATCATTAATTAACTTAGAGTGGGGGCAGGTAGACTATTGGATAATTTATTTCCGGTTGTTTTTTTATTAACAATTCAACACTAATTTCTTCTAGAAACAATTTCGTGGTTGACACTATTGTGTAATTAATTTCTTCTAGAAATAATGTCGTGGTTCAATATTTAAATCACAGGTCAACTGTGAAGCTATTATAATCGAGAGAGACTCCCTTAATTGCATTCAATTTCAGGTATTAAGAAGCAAATTCTTGCAAGACTCATTGGAGAATTAGAAACATCATAGCAGATTTAAATTAATACAACTGGCAGCTCTATCTCCTATCCTTTCCTTCCAATATGGGTCGCTAGAGGAGTAAATATGGCGGCCCATACCATCTATGAGATATTTTTCATTCACAAAACTTGGGTTCTTTTGAGTAAATAGCCCAAACAAATAATAGTTTTGTTCAAGATATCTACCGGTAAATAATTCTATCACCTTCGGCTTTACGTAAATACTTGTGGACATCTTTTGTAAAGTATTTTTTTCACAAAAGCCTTTTTTGTAAATATTTTCCTGCTTTAAAGACCCAATTTCTAAATTGTTAGTAATTACTACAAATAATATTGTTGGATAAAAACATATAAGTACAACTTGACACATCGTCATAAATAATGACAACTAAATGAAGACACAATCTCGACATCCCCTTATATTCCTCAATGACAATCCATCAATATCAACTATTGAGCGCTCGAGCAAAGAGCTAAACTATAAAGGAGGGGTCTCAAGTAGGGGATTCACAAGCACTCCCTCAAGTAGATTGAACCATAACCTAACCTCAATCTTATCAAAGACACAAAATGCCATCGATTTTAAGTGAGTGAATATAATCATCCTTAAGTTGAACCAACGTCCCGACATCACATATGAGAGTTTGAGCTCGTGATCACCTACACTATACCAATACCCTAATCATTGGCCATAACTCCAGATGTTACACGACAAGAAGAAATTGATAATTTAGTTATAAAGTGATCTAATTACTGATGGAAGAGAATTGGGGGGAGAGGTAAAAGCGAAGCAAAAGCTAAGCCAAATTGGGCTACAAGAGTTGAGGAACTAGTGTCCCTCACTTGTCCTACGATTTTGCTGTCTACATTGACATGCTCAGAGTCAAAACATTTGATGCCATGCCAACACCCTGGTGACCTTAATTGGCTTGTGAGTTGTGACCCAAGCCTCTTTTTACTCTCTTTCATCTTTTAAACTAAATTTTTTTTCTATTGGATTTATTTTTGATAGATTCGAATCCGAACCTAAAAGCTAAATCCTGTAAAGATAAAGGTTCTTTTATTCATTAAGATCAAAATCATACTTAAACCACTTTGAATAAAGAAAGAATTACGACCCCCACTAGTTACGGAGAATTTCGTAATAAAATAAATAAAATAAAAATAAAAACTAATAGTAGAGTAAAGGGGTGAATTTGGAATTGAAAACATTCATATGGGGAAGAGAAAGATAACATGAACTAATCATCTCTTTTAAACAAATAAATAACTTATTAAACTAGTTGGGGATTTTTTTTTTTTTTAATTCCATCAAATCTTTTGGGAAGATCATCAAATCTTTACAAGATTATCAAATCTTTACCCATGTACGCTAGCCTAATTTAAGTGTATATGTGTGTGAAACTCCCTCCTAAAGACTGAAACTCTAACCCTTATCCCCCATACCCTACAAGTACTTATACTTATAAAGTGACCATCATACCAAGTATGCGCGGTGGTAATATTATTTTCTCTTGAAATAAGCAAAATTTAAGTGTGCATGTGATTTGGTTTTCTTTTTCTCAAAAAAAAATTTTGGTTTTTATTTTTTTAATTTATTTAGCTTATTTGTTTGTGTATTGTTTTTTAAAGCTCTTCTTTTTCATTTCTTATTTAATTAATATAACTATATTTTTTCAACTCATAAATAAATAGTGTCCTCTTAACGAGTGTTTAAATATAGTGGCTAAAATCAAGTTTTTTTATTATAACCTTTTTTATTATTGATAAATAGTTATTATAATTTCTCTCTTTTATAAACATCTCTATTTGTGCACGTTAACTTACAATTCTCTAAGTGTTTAGCTAAGAACAATTCAGCGAAAGAAAGAAAGAAAAAACAAGTGATTAGCTAAGGACTTGCCATCTTCCAACAAAAATGTAATATGTTGCCGTCTACCCTCTCATAAACTTCCCCCTTCAATATAAATAGAATTTAATTCCAAATCTTTGACTATAACAAGTATTTGTAGAGGAACAAAAACATTTTTTTTATGCGCCATGTTAGCTTAATGGGGTACATTTAGAATAATTATTAATAAATTATTTTAAAAAAAATTGTATACTACTTTTATGGAAACTTAAAAAAGGAGGTCAAAATATTAATTTTTTTTTCTTTTTTTATAAATATTTTCTTAAAATAATTTACTAACAAATATCTTTAAGCATTCCTTAACTTTCTCTTCTCATTGGAGTCTCGTCATTGAGTTTTGTACGCATTCCTTAGGTATTCTTTTACTTTTCCCTTCTCTTGTTAGAGTCTCGTCACTAAGTATGAAACAAAAAGGTCAAAAAGCCATGTGCAATAAAGGATGCAAGCACAATCACGGCTTTATATATATTAAACGAACACGGCTTTAAAACTTGGAAACGTATATAATAACTTCACAAGAATATTATTTGAATAAAAACAAATTGATATTTCAAATGATGTTGTTTCTTTCTTTCTTTCTTTCTGATTCGTTATTTGAAATGAATAATTGGCAATCAATCATTTTTCTAGAATCTTGTAATTTAATAATGAGTCATGCTATTGCTAGCTAGGGTAAATTAGAGTTTCCGGGTCCTGATTGGACCTCGTGCACCAACATATCCTTGCAACAATTCACTGACTGAGATCAGACCCAAAATCAAAAGTGAACACATATGATATGACATGGGAAAGCTAATCATAAACTAAACTAACGCAACATATACTTGTTTGCAAATAAAAATCCACCACCAAACAAAACACCATTTCATTTTCTTCTTCTTTTTCTTTTTTCTTTTTTCTTTTTTTAAGGGAAAGCAAAACACCATTTCTGCTTTTAGCTTTGTCCTCAATTTCAAAGCAAGTCATGATTTGTTGGTTAAAAATTTTCAAATAGTTGATGAATGCTCCCCCACTAGTTGTAATACATTCAACACTACCGATGGCTCACAGTTTTGGCTTTAATAATACCACCGCGGGTGTGGCATGGTGCCCATGATAATAGCCTCATTAAAGTTCTAGTAATACACAAAGTATTACATAACTGTTACCTCAACTGAGTCGATAAATTCACACCAAAACCTTTATTCAATGAAAAAAAAAAGTTTTGGCGTAAATAATAGTCATATATTTTCAGTGATACTATACTATTTCGATTTTTGAATGTCTATATATATATATATATATATATATATATATAACTCATCTTTCTCATCAGTGATGATACAAAAGAAAAGTTTTTTTTTTCTTTTTCAAAACAATTCGATCTCCTCGTATATTTCAAGTCACCAATTTACTTCTAGAATTCCCATTTGCTTAGCAACCTCCACAGTCCACTCCAGCAAAGTTAGCTATGTTGTGTAGTATAGTAGTTGTGGAATAGACTAGTAATTACAGGCCTAGATTTTTTTTTTTTTTTGGTGGAGGAACACAGGCCTAGATCTATAATAAATTGAAGCTTGTATAGTTAAAATTCTGACGCTTAATCTCATGGAAGCACTAGACCAAAGCGAGCAGACAATATCATTAATGTGTTGTCACCTAAGTTTAGCTCACTAGACATCATCTGAAACATAGTATATTCAAACTTCATATACGTTTATTTGAGGATTAATGCTAAGAACAGTAACTGTCATGCCTCGAACTCAACTATAAAGATAGGCACGTGACAACAGCCGCACGCTTATAAAGAAAACACCCTACAAGTGTACAAGGCCTTCTTAATAACTAAAATTTATCTTCAAAAATTATATTAAATAAATAAATAATACCTCAACAATTTCTTTATGAATAAATCTCCAATAATTCAAAAGGATCAAAATTCAAACCTCGTGTACATAATGCCAATTGACCAAAAGATATAAGACCATTTCAAGACCATCTAATCCGAAAATCACTAAGCTTCTTTCATGCTCACAACATAACAGCAAAACTCTCAAAACTTGCTATTCTTCACAATCTGAAACTGGAGGGAAAAAAATGGGGGTGACTTGACAACTCAATAAGTAACCAAAGTCCTAATAAGCTCTATCAAACAATAGATCTGTAAAGTATAAGATGTAATATGTGTTTTCAAAAGTGATAATATACTATGTGTTTTCAAATTAACTGAAGAAGTTTCATAGTATTAAAATAATAAGTTGCACATAAATCACATACTTTAATCTTACAAATATAACATAAATGATTTAGAAAATAGTCAGTTTTTCATATATCAAAAGCTATAAGCAGTTTTAGTGACTCAAAATAGTTCAAATATTCAAATG
Organism: Quercus lobata; assembly: GCF_001633185.2. Lineage (NCBI taxonomy): Eukaryota > Viridiplantae > Streptophyta > Magnoliopsida > Fagales > Fagaceae > Quercus > Quercus lobata. The sequence goes on from NC_044904.1 coordinate 31,370,371, forward strand.
TAATTCATATTCTTAACAATCATATGACTATGGTCACGCTATATCCCTGTGACTGGGTATCAGAGTACCAATGAATAACCTCCATTGGCTGGGTATCAGAGTACCAATGAATAACCCCCATTGGTTTGGGTATCAGAGTCAAAACATAGTCAGATTGTCTAAAATCATATATATACCAAATCATAGTTCAAAAAAATATATATTTTATTCAAATACATATATATAATTATATATTCAATAATCAAATATATTTGTGATAATTCTTTATTCTTTACTTTAAATCAATGTAGCTAAAACAATTAAAATAAAATTTAACAACTATAAACAATTTTCAGTAGTTAAAATACGCAAAATAAAACCAATTAGATTAAGGTTACTTACCTCAATCCAAAGCCTATTCAAAATCCTTGCAGTTTCCCAAGACCAATCCAATGTAAACCTTTTAGCAAACTAAATAAGAATTTTCTCCAAACAAGTTTGTCACTTAGATCCTTGGACCTCAAATCTCAATGCCATCCAACACCACAAAGACAACAAAGCAAAGATGCTTTACACGTGAATAGACTAAATCCTTGGAAATCTTCAAATAATTGGTATTGGCTTCATCTTTTATCTATCAATGAGGAATCTTATGGCCTGTTTGAATAGAGGGGGGAAGGAGGGGGAGTGGAGGGAAGTAGAATAGAATTGACTAAAAATAAGCTAATTTTGTGCTAAATCTACTCTACTCTACTCTACTCTCCCCTCCCTCCCTCTCCCTCAATCCAAACGGACCATTAATGACAAGTCAGTCATGTCTATAGTGGCCAACAAGCATCTAGTTACGTTGCCTTCAATAAGAATCTTGGGATAAAAGTGTTGTGCTTTTAGTGGTGAAATTTTGCTTAATTGGATGCATACGGGTTGGCTTCTTAAATAGGAGAAGGGACTAGAGGAGGGGGGATGGATGACATGTCGGTGAGGAGGTGGAGGTGACCGATTATTGAGAGGCCTAGTGGTAACGGTGGTTTCAGTGACTGTGACTGTGAGCTACTCTGCCATTTTTGTAGGTTAAAGATCAAAAAGAAGATTGAAACAAGTAATAGTATTAGTGAGAGAAAGAGAGATTTATATGAAATTTAGCACAAGAAATCGGTATTGATTATATGAAATTTTCGATTGCTTGGTTCTATTTTTTTATTTGTTGAGAGAGAGAGAGAGAGAGAGAGAGAGAGAGAGAGAGAAGTGTTTGGAGGCCGAGAAAATGAAAGAAAATGAAAACCCTGAAACACTATGCTTTTTTTTTTTTCTTTTTTTTTTAATGGGAAGGGCTAGGTTGAAATTGGGTATATAGTTTTTGGGTTAAATGAGTCTCAATGGGTTTTTAATTAAAACCCAATAATCACTAGGTCTAATTGGGTTGATTCCTATTTAACCCAACTAATAATTGGGTGGGTTTGGGTTCAATTAGAGTTGGTGAGTTTGGGTGGGCAAATGGGTTTGGGCTTACTTTGCCACCCCTAATAAATCTAAACAATATTCTGTCCTATAGATGATCTTTGCTCTTTGTAATCACTGATCTACCTTTAAAACAATTGATAAGGGATGCCCTGAAGGAGTTCATTAGTCTCTCTAGTTTTTTTATTATTAGGAACAAGAGTGGGGTATTTTGTGCTGCGATAACTCCTGATCTCCAGCAACAAATCCTTTTTGTTCTGCAATTCAAAGCAAGAAACCTCCCAATCATATTTTTTGAAAAAACTCTTTATCACTAGAAAGCTTAGCTCAAAGGATTGCAATCCTCTAACCGAGAAGATCACTGCTAGACTTAACTCTTGGATTGCAATCCTTTTTCATAGGCAAACTACACAATCAACTAGAATTACACCAATTAGAGTTTTTACAGCAAATTATATGCATGTGTCTCTCCATAAATCACCCAAATCCATATTGAGAGGTGATACTGGCTATTGTTTGATACCTGCGATAATTTTGTGCCTTTGGGACTATCAACGCCTATTCCAGTAAGAGTTTTTATAGCAAATTGGATGCATGGATCTGACCATAGATCCATGGAAGGCAGCTCAATAGGAATATAGCTTCTCATTGTCTTGGTTCACTTTTTCAACCATTCCAGCATGTTCCAAAGCTAGCCTTAAGCTGACCATGCTGCTATGATTGCTAATGAGCCATACCACCAAGAGAAGAGGAGGTGTACTAGCTCTCTGCCTCTCCATCGTTTCTCAGTTCTCACCATCACATCTCTCAAATCAAGGTAAGGATCCCCTCGCTCCTTAATTTGCTTTAATATTATTTTCTATATTTTGCTCTCTCTCTCTCTCCTCTTTAATTGTTCATAGAATTTTGTTGGTTTGTGGCTGTGGGTTTCTTTGGCTGCGTGGTTGGGCTTTGGTTTTCCACCAATAAATAGGGGTTTTCAAAAATTTCTAATTGTGTTTATAGGGCTTTGTTTCTGTTGCTTTTTAGTATTGCTTTGTTTCTGTTAATAAGCATATTTACACTCAAAAGCTGTTGGGTTAGTAAGTGAAGGTTCCAGTATTAATTAGCTCCTTATTTTTGTTCTTTGTAGGTACTTAACAGGATTTTGTAGAATTTTTGGTGTTTTGGCTGCTTTTAGTTCAAGTGAATTCCATGAGGTGAAATTGTGTTTATGGGGCTTTGTTTTTGTTGCTTTTTAGTATTGCTTTGTTTTTGTTAAGAAGCATATTTACGCTCAAAAGCTATTGGGTTAGTAAGTGAAGGTTCCAGTATTAATTAGCTCCTAATTTTTGTTCTTTGTAGGTACTTAATAGGATTTTGTAGAATTTTTGGTGTTTTGGCTGCTTTTAATCCAAGTGAATTCCATGAGGTGAATTCCAAGAGGTGAATTTCATGTAAGATGTAGTTGATATTTTCAATAGAAATTGGATGTGCAGTTGAACTCAAGCACTCGCATACATTTAAATCAAACAATAATGAACTATCATAGCCAGTGAGTGAGATGTAATGAACTGTCTGACCAGTGGCATTATTGTTAAGTTTTTCTTCTTTTTTTGTGAAAATTCATAGCTTCAAATATTTGAATAATAAATATTATTAGCTTTCATAGTTTACTTATCAAAAAAAGAAAAGAAGCTTCGTGATGAGATGAAGGAGTTTAGTGGTTCAACTGATACTTTATGAGAATATATTTTGTTCTACCACAAACAACCAATTTTTTAATCCTTTTTTTTTTTGGTGAAAGCACAGTTAATTGGAAGAAATTAGATCTTTCATGTTTAATTCAAGCAGTGTCATATGGATACTTTGAATTGCCTAGAATCAAGAAGCATGAAAAGGATGGAAATGCAGAGAAATTTCCATTACTTTATCTTATTTGTTTGGTGCTAAATTAGAATTTGCTTCATGTTGGAAAATTTACAACCTGAAGAAGTTTTTGAGTATCTTAATTGTACAAGAAAGGATTTGACCTTTGATCTTATGGAGTTCAATATAGATTGGATTTGTTTGGCTACAACACCTAAGGAGGAAAAGGATAGTAAAGCAATGTTAAAATTTTATATTCATCCCTTCTTTTTATTTTTCCATTATTGCTTGCTCAATCTCCCTCATTGATTGGTTCTTATATTCCTTTATCTTGCTCTAGGAAAAGAAAATAGTGAAGCTTTTGGGTTTTATGTGGATTCCTTAAAAATTATGACTCTATGGCTTACTTTTTCTTGATGATTTCGACATAACTAATGTTGAATATTGTAGTCCTAAATTTTTTTATGCACAAGTCATTAATCAAATTAAGTTGAAAAGACATTTTTGAAATTTCCTAATTAGCCCAAATCAATTCTTTAGTCAAATTTTTTTGAATATACCTTATCTGTGCTGAATAAAAATTCAGATTATCATAACTTCTTTAGCATTCGGATCTTTCTAATAATGACAACAATATTAATAGTGCAGCTGATGCTTAGCCCAAAAGTCAATGGAATTATATTTTTATGTACCATCACGGTCTTCTCCGTAGATGAAAAGGTAGTTTTATTTATATCGTTGATGGTTATGTGGTTTGTTTCTGGTGCTAAAAGTTCTTAATTCAATTCCATAATTTTGGGCATGGTTAGTTTTACTTTATGATTTTTAGTACTTGGGTTGAATGCCATATAATCTACTTATTTGTGCATCACATAGATAATAAAGGAAAAGTAAATATTGGGGCTCCGTCATGTGCTTATAGCATTTGCATGCATATTTCAAAGATGAATTTTTGTCTTAGACCCAAATTTGATGTCAGTAAGATCTTAGAAGCACAAAATTAATTTGCATTCATATTTTGGAGATGGATTTTTGTGTCTTATATCCTAACTTAATATCACTAAGATTTTAAAAGCATATCATTCAGTTTGAATTTCTATATATGTATTTATGTGTATGTGTGTGTGAGTCACAGTGCTATAGACAAAGAAAGTGTGTGTAGGAATTTCCATTTTGGATGGAGGATCAATTGGAGCATTTAATTTGGATGATGAGCAATCAAAGGGGAAAGTGAATGGTTCAAATGGAAGCACCAAAACCCTGGGGAGAACATAGAGAAATTACCTCAATGACTTGCAATGTACTGCACACAAGGATTAAGATGTGAGAAAGTTTCAAGTTAGCTACTCAGTAAATGATTGAAATATGTGATTATCTTTGAAAGATGATTTTATGTTTTCTAATTGTTTGATTTGTGTTAATTTACAAGATAAAAATGTACTACTATCATCTTATGGGTATTACAGTAACCTTTTTCACAATTTACTGAGATGTCAAGCTGTGAGCAGTGCACCATCACATTTTCCACCACAAAACTATTATTATTTTTAATTGTATACCAATCAGAAGATGCTATCTTAGCAGAAGTGAAAACGTTGAAAAAAACTAAAAATTTGTGTTTTAAGACAAGTATATAACCAGCCTTGGTATAACCTGGCTTAGTCTAAACTCGAATCAAATCTTTCTGCTTGCTTTAATAGCTATCAGATATCAAAAACCAGAGCAGAGGGTTGAGGGTTCCAATGAAATTGACTCTGAGATTCTCAACCCCTCTTCTTCTAAACCTGCGCAAACAAAAACAAAAAAGGCCAGCATCCTTACTCTGCCTGATACCTTACTTAAAAAACAGAGATTTCTTGAACATGCATTTCAAAACCAAAACATACAGCAAGAAAAAATAAAAGGCAATGGTATAATCATGACGCTCCATTTGATTGCATTCGTCAAATCAACAAGGCTAAAATGAATGTACCTCATGTACTCCATATGAACTAAATTAAAGGGCATGGCTTAATTCATAGAATCATAGCCCAACATCCATTGGGTAAATTTCATCGCAGCAACTAGGCAACAACAAACTGAGGAAGCTGTGGTCAGGTTCGAAGTGGGGCAATCCAGAACCCTCTACATCTGGCATAATTGGAAGACTTGTCGCTCAAGAGGAATCATTAAAATGCAATTTTTGCAGGTAAAAATGGTTTATATTTGCACAACTAGTCAATACAAAAGTTCTACTAACAGTAGTTGTGGGAGATGGTGCAAAGTGCAAATCCAATTCCCACAAATATATAAGCTGTTCTACTAAACCGTGAAACTTCAGATAAATGGACAGACTTTATTTTATTATACATATAATATTGTCTATACATGACAATAGTAAATACTACCTGAATCAGACTCTTGCTACAACTGTTCTATAACATGCTAATTATGTCAAGTGCATGATTGCAAGGCCCAAAAGCTGCCCAAACATTGTGTCCACATCTAATATGTTCAAGGAACTCAAGCTATTATATCCACCATCTTCCCAACTGAAACATTGACCAGTTGAATGCAGACAGCCCCAAAAAATCTGGAAACAGCCTACATGCCCATTCATGTTTCAAGTTCTAGGCAGGTATCCAGCAGGAGGAAGCACAGAGAATCCGGCCCTTCCAACCTTGAAGCATCCAGTGCCCATCTACGTCAACCACAAAATCATTATGGTACCCACCTTTCAGTTTAGCCCTCAGTTTCTTCATGATTTCATGATCCATTGGAAGCTGCCTAAATCCAGCCCTCATTTTCCGAAGCTGCCACTGCTTATATGTCTCAGGCCTCTCAACCCTCTCTAATCCTTCACAAGCTATGACATTCATGGCCTCCCGCCCAAAAAACTCTTTTTCAAACATCAATCTCATGGGATCTTCACGGGCAATGTTAGTATCAAGCATATCAAACAATGAGGAGAAGTGGAAGAGAGCCTCACGGAACCGTGTGACAAAGAATGGAGCATTGTAGGATCCATTAACAATAGCATGGACAAAAATATTAGGATTTATCTTCCTAATTAAGTTTAGAACAGCATCCCTCGGATTATTCACCACAACTGTCTCATCAAGCAGGTTTTTATACCGGTACAAACAATTCACTGCAAGTACCTCATCTCTATTAATTTTGAGGTCCTTGACTTGAATAGTTTCCCATTTCTGTGCAATTGCATTATACTCGAATGGAACGTTGAAACGCTCACAATACTTTGCCAAGCGACGCCCTGTCTGCTGTACTCTTTCCGCTGGCCGGAATCCACGTTGAGGAAGCTCTATCCCTGTAATGCGTAGCTTGGGAGGCCCTCCCAGTCTTCTTGAGAGACAATGGATGAGGGCAGGCCATTGGAAACCATATAGGATACCAAAATCAATAACATGAAGTGTTGCCGCATTCTCAGATGCTCTCAGAATCATATGGTTTGCAAAGATAATTGCAAG